>NC_085136.1:282825425-283452430 GCF_035046485.1 Aedes albopictus | reverse complement strand
TTCGCGAAGCAAAGAAGTTGTCATTACGCGCTCTTGAATTTGTAGTCTGAGCTTTTTCATGACCATTAATGACATAATCTTTTACGTTAGAACCCAAATTACCTTTGAAACAAAACTAGTTGAATAACAGTTTCTTAAACTAAAGTTGGCTCAAGATTCATTTTTGTTCCATTCCTGTACAGCTAAAATGTTTGTTGGGTTGGGCATAAATGAGACGAAATGATAGGTATATTTTTGTTTTTACGTTGTTTACATTTTTTTAAATTTTTAACTGCCTTAACACTATATTAGTTTGGAAAGCCGAAGTACTCGCGGCTGTTTCGAGGTTAGGGATAACAAATATTAATAATTGGAAAGGGCAATTAAATATTGATTTTGTTACAGATTTTTGTTTTGTTTTCTCAGGATCTTCAGAAGCTATCAAACTTAATAATATAGTTAAACTATTTACACTAAGGAATCTCCAAATGATTTCAGGAAGGAATCTCAGAAAGAATCCTAGGAGGAGCCTAAAAGAAATTCAAGAAGAAAACTCTGGACTAATCTATGTAAGAACTGCTGTATGGAACCCTTAAAAAACTTCTGCAGGAATCTCTGGCGGTTCAAGAATCTCTTTTAGAGATCCCTGCAGAAAATTCTGAAGTAATCCCTGATTGAAGTTTTCGAGGAATTTTAGAAGGAAATCCGGGACGATTCTTCGAAAGAAATTTCAGGAGGATTCCCAAATGAATTCAAGCAGGAATTTCCAAAGGAATTCTAGGAGGAATCTTCGACGGAATTCTAGCGGGTATTTCTAAAGGATTTCGAGAAGGCATCTCCAAAGGATTTCGAGGAGGAATCAACGAAAAATATCGAGAAAGAATCTGTAGGAATTCCAGCAGAATTTCCTAAGAGAATACTAGGAGGGATTTCCGAAAGAGTTCCATTATTAATCTTCGAAGGAATTTCAGGAGGAATCCCAAAAGGTATTCCAGCAGGAACCTTCGAAGGAATTCTAGGAAGAATCCCCGGAGGAATTCTAAGCGGCAACTCCGGAGGAATTCCCCGAAGGAATTCTAGTAGGAATCTCCGTAGAAATTCGAAGAAGAATCACCATAGGAGTTTCAAGATGGAATCCCGAAAGAAATCCAGAAGAAATCCCCGACAAAATATCAGGAGAAATCTCCGAAGGAGTTTTAAGAAGAATTGTTGAAGGAAGAGGCCCTCAAAAGAAACCCCAGAAGGAATTCTAAAAGGAATACCCGAAATTACTCTAGGAGGAATCTCCGAAGGAATTCCAGGAGAAATTCTTGAAAGAATTCTAGGAAGAATCTCCGAAGGAATTCCAGGAAGAAATCCTGCAGAAATTCCAGGAGGACTCCCGAAGGAATTCCAGCAGGAATCTCCAAAATAATTCCAGCAGGAATCTCCGAAGAAATTGAAGAGAAATCACCAAAGGAATTCCATGACAAACCCAGAAGGAATTCCAGGAGTAATCCCCGACAAAATATCAGGAGGAATCCCCGAATGAATTTTAGAAGGAATCCGCGAAAGAAGTCTAGAAAGAATCCCCGAAGAAATTACAGAAGAAATCCCTGCAGGAACCCCAGAGGTCACTTCCGAAGGAATTCCGGGAGGAATCTCCGAAGGAATTACAAGCGGATTCCTCAAAGAGGAAACCCCGAAGGAAATCCAAGGAACTCTAGGAAGAATCTTCGAATACCAGGAGAAATTCCCAAAGGAATTCTAGGAGAAATCAACGTGGAAAACCAAGAAAGAAATCCCGAAGGAATTCCAGGAGGAGTGATTCCATGAGGATTGTTTGAAAGAAAGAAAGGAAGAATCTCCGAAGGATATTTAAGACGAATCACCAAAGGAATTCCAGAAGGAAACCCCGAAGGAATTCCAGGAGGAAACCACGAAAAAAATACCAGGAGAATTTAATGAAGGGAGTCCAGGAGGAATCCCCAAAGAAATTCCAGTTTTTTTTAAGGAATTCGAGAAGAAATCCTCAAAGTATTTCTAGGAGGAGCCATCGAAAAATATCCAGGAGAAATCCTCGTAGGAATTCCATAAGAAACCCCTGACATAATTCCCGCAGGAATTCCTAGAGGAAACCCCGAAGTAATTCCAGAAGAAATCTCAAAAAAAAAATCGAAGGGGAATCCCCGACGGAATATCAGAAGAAATCCCCTAACAAATTTCAGGAGAAATCCCCGAAGGAACTCTGGAAGGAATCCTCGAAGGAATTTAAGGAGGAATCTTCGAATTAATTCCAGAAGGAAGCCCCGAAGAAAGTCCAGGAGAATTCCCTGAAGGAGGTCCAGCAGGAATATTCGACGATATTCCTAGACAAATTCCTGAAGCAATTCCTGGAGAAATCCCCAAAGAAATGAAAGGAGAAATCCCTGCAAGAATCTCAAAGGGAAGCCCCTGAAGGAATTCTGGGAGGATTCTCCGAAGGATTTCCAAGTGGAATACTCGAAGGATTTTCAAGAGGAATTCCCACAGGAAGTCCCAGAAAAATCTCTGAAGGAATTATAGGAGAAATCACTGAAGCAATTCCAGAAGGAAATCCCAAAGGAATTCCAGAAGGACTCTTGAAGGAATTCCATGAGGAATCACTGAAGAAAATACAGGAAGAATTTCCGAAGGAATTCTAAGAGAAATCATCAAAGAAATTCCAGGATGAAACCCCGAAGAAATTTCATAAGAAATCCACGTTAGAATATCAGGAGAAAGCCCCAAAAGAATTTCAGGAAGAATCCATGAAGGATGTCTAGGAGGAATACCCGAAGGAATTCCAAAAGGAATCCCCAAAGGAATTCCAGGAGACATTGCAGAATGAATTCTAGGAGGAATCCCCGAAGGAAATACAAGAAGAATCCCTATATGAAATGCAGAAGAAATCCCTGGAGGTATTCCAGGTGTAATCTCCGAAAGAATTCTAAGAGAAACCACCAAAGAAATTTGACGGAATATCAGAAGGAATCCCCAAAAGAATTTCAGGAGGAATCCTCGAAGCAAGTCTAGGAGGAAACCCTGAAATAAAATCTAGGAAGAATCTCCGGAAGAATTCCAAGAGGAATCTCTGAAAGAATTCCAGGAAAAAGCCAGGAGGAATCCTTGGAGCACGTCCAGGGGAACCCCTGAAGGAAGTCTAGGAGGAATCTCCGAAGAAATTACAGTAGAAATCCCTGCAGGGATTCCAAGGGAATGCTCGAAAGAATTCCGGTAGGAATATCCACAAAATTTTCAGGCGGAATCCTCAAAAGTGAGATCCAGAGGATGTTTCGGGTAGGGGGAAGGATTTGCAAGAGTTATTCTCTAAAGAATTCCAGAAGGAAATGCTTGAAGAATTCTTGTAGAAACTCCATGATAGATCCCTCGAAAATATCCTTGAGATATGCCTGATTATAATCCTAAGGGAGTTATTGAAGGAACTCCTACAAGATTCCCTGAAAGAACTCCTGTAGGAAGACCTGAATGAGCTTCTGGAGAAATCTCTGATGTAACTCCTGAAAGCATCCGTGGGTCTTCCTGAAAAAATCTCAATCTGCAATTTGAAAGAACCCCAAGAATCCCTGAAATTCCTGGAGGAATCTCTGATGGAACTCCTAGAAAGAACTGCTGTAGGAATTTCTAATGGTGCTTCAGAAGGAATCCCTGCAGGAACTCCTAGACTAATTTCTAAAGACCTCCTGCAGGAATTCCTGAAGAAACTTCTCACGGGATTTATTTATTCATTTATTTAATACCAATCTTCATCTGACTATGTCTTAATGATGTAGAAAAACACATACATAGATAAAAGCAAATTACAAAACAAAAGAGGAAAAACAACAATCATCAAAATTAAAACTAAAAATGCAACTTAAAGCTGATGGTTTACTTGGGTTAGGTTTCGGAAGTGCATCGTGAAGTGTTGCTGGATTCTTGATGGTGGCATTTATGAATCCTTCTGAAAGAATATTTATAGATACTTCTGGAAGGATACCTGAACGAACTCTCGTTGAAATAGCTTAGGGAACTTCTGAAGGAATTCCTTATGAACACATGGAGGCATCCCTGAATCCTCCTGGAGCTATTAGGGAGACCCCTGAGCGAACTCCTGGAGAGATCACCGAAGGAACTTCTGGAACAATCCTTGAAGAAGTCCTGAAAGAATCTCTGCATTTTTTTCTTGAGGCATCCCGAAGTAATTCCAAGAGGAATCCCCAAAGTAATTTCAGGAGGGATTCTTGAACAAATTCCAGGAATTTCTGATGGATCTCCTGGAGAAATCTTTGAGGAAACTCCTGGAGTAGATCCTAGAGTAACTCCTGAAGCAACTTCTGAAGGAATTAATGAAAGACTCTCAGGCTAATCTCTGGAGGGGCATCCTATGAGCATTCCTGAAGGATCTTCTGGATGAATCTCTGATGTATCTCTAGTATGCATCCCAGAATTCTCCTGAAATAATTTTTGAAAGTATTCCTGTCGAGATCTTCCTGAGAGATCTTCTGAAAAAAAAAATCATCCTGGAGACATCCCTGAACAAATTTCTGGAGGAATCCGAGATGGATCTCCAGGAGGCATCACTGAATCCTTGTTCCGCTGAAGACTTCTGGAAGATTCTCTGAAGAAACTTCTGGAGAGATGTGAATGTGTGTTTTGAGAAATTAATTATTGTGATCAATCTCTTACGGGCCCATATAGCCGAGGCGGTAAACGCACGGGTATTCAGCATGACCATGCTGAGGGTGACGGGTTCGATTCCCGGTCGGTCCAGGATCTTTTCGTAAAGGAAATTTCCTTGACTTCCTTGGGCATAGAGTATCTTCGTGCCTGCCACACGATATACACATGCAAAATGGTCATTGGCAGAGGAAGCTCTCAGTTAATAACTGTGGAAGTGCTCATAGAACACTAAGCTGAGAAGCAGGCTTTGTCCCAGTGAGGACGTTACGCCAACAAGAGGAGAGGAGGATCAATCTCTTACGATAGTGATTGTGAGATTTTTTTTATCTCAACTTATATAAACTTAATTTTGTTCATGTACTGATCATCGGCGCGAAAAATGAAAAGCGGCGGCGTGACAAACAGCGGCGTACGGCGCGCCGCCGATACCTCGGTCGGCGTCGGCGTGGGACAAAAACTGTCGGCGGCGGCGGCGTGGCGCGGCGGCGCACAGGTCTAATTGCTTACACATATTATATATGGAATGCAAATAAAAATAAACAGTCATGGCTCATGGAAGTTATCCAGTACCACACCAGCCAGTAAACAACCTTGTACTTAAACTTTTAGTACATGAACTTATCCAGTTCCACACCAGCCAGTGAGTATAATATGAGCTAGGAAATCTACTTTTCAAGCATTCCAAGCGTGGAAAAAAGATTTTCCGGCCAATTTTTCCACGGCAGCCAATTAAACGCCCCATAATAAATTCAAAAGTTTCCATAAATAATTCGAAAATTGCCAATAAATAAATAGGGGTGGAAGCAATAATAAACTATAAAAGTTCCATAAACAAATCAAAAAGCGCATAAATAAATCAAAACTTCCCATAAATAATTGATTTTCGAGCAATAAAAAATGCCAGAATTTCCACAAATAAATCAACAATTGCAATAAAAAACTACATTTTTTCCAACAAAAAATTTCGAACATACTACATCACAGAACTATTATGCTAGAAAGACTGAAACTATGTGTGCAATTTAACAGACAATCGCTTGCTGTCCGAACTCGCTAGCGCTCGTCGGACTTTAAAGAGGGATAACATCTCTGTTCGCATTCTACCGGGCAAATTCTTGGATCTGTGGATTGCCTAGATCCGAATCGACGCAGCTACGGCGCGTCGGATTTCGGAAACTTCGGCGGCCTTCTGCCGCCTCAGTTCCTCAATCCTCTATGCGGCTTCGCCGCATGGCTCGGCCGAAACTTTTACTTTACACATTGTTTCGTATATATTGCTAAATTTTCAATTGCTTTTTTGATGTTTTTCAATTGGGAATTTTTGAATTATTTATGGAAAAATCAGATTTATTTATGAAAAATTTAAACTTTTCTGGTGGAAAAAATGTAGTTATTTATTGAAATTTTTGAATTATTTGTGGAAATTCCGACATTTTTTATTGCTCGAAAATCAATTATTTATGGGAAATTTTGATTTATTTATGCTCTTTTTGATTTGTTTATGGAAATTTTATAGTTTATTATTGCTTCCACCCTTACTTCTTTATTGGCAATTTCTGATTTTGGTATGGAAAATGATGAATTTTCTATGAGTCGTTTATATTTTAGCCATTTTTCCACAACTAGCTGGTAAAAGGTACCAAATAAGCAAGAAAGGCGTGTGACAATTTAACTTTTCTAGTAATAAGCGCACATTATCTTACTGGCTGGGAGTTTTATCTAACCCAGTGATCTGGAATTTTCACGGACACTTTTCCTGACATACTTGAGCAGTTTTCCGGCGAAATTTTCCACGGCTAATTGATTTTTAATTTTTATTCAATGAAATGAGTAGTTCTCTAGAGAAAATTCAACTTTTGCTTATTTGGTACCTTTTACCAGCTAGTTGTGGAAAAATTGGTCGGAAAATCTTTTTTCCACGCTTGGAATGCTTGAAAAGTAGATTTCCTAGCTCATATATACTCACTGGCTGGTGTGGTACTGGATAAGTTCATGTACTGAAAAGTTTTAGTACAAGGTTGTTTACTGGCTGGTGTGGTACTGGGTAACTTCCATGAGCCTCATATGGCATGGAGGTTTCTATATAGAATTAAATAGATTCTACCCGAATAGGGTTTCGAGTGACTGATTCTAACTTTGATTATACTTGTGCATTCGGATAATTATTGAGTTTTCAGATGTTCATAGAGTTTTCAAACTGTATCGCCTTTTAATGTGAATGGTCCTGGCAAAACAGATATTGTGAATGATAAACCATGTAACTTAGGCGCCATCCACAAATTATATAACGCTCTAGAAGGAGGGGGGAGTACGGCCGAGCGTTTTTTTTCCCTGTAGGGGTACACAACCACTGCGACCATTAATTGATCTATTGTGGTAGCGTTACGGCCCATACAAAAATTTTAGGAATTTCCTACAATAAAGCGTTACGGAGGGGGGCAGGGGGGTCAAAAATGTCGATTTTAGCGTTACGTAATAAATGGATCCTGCCTTACTGTTTTATTAAACGCTTTAACATCCGATACTATATTCCAAAAGCTGTATCTACCATAGGTCTCCTCAGCGAACTTCTGTTAAACGCCAATCGTTATGCTGCGGCAATACCGAATAAGAATATTCCAAGAAGGATGTTTTCGATTTAAACTTCGACCAAACTGCCAAACAAGAGAGGGAAATCCGCACCATGATTTTGATCGAAAACAATACCCAATTCCCAGGTGAACCATCGCCGTTTCCCTATTCCCCACCCTGAAGGATTCAGCTTGATTGCTACTGCTCCCCGGAAGCATGTTCCGAAGAAGATGCAAGCAAGACGGACGGAGACGTACGCGTGTCTCCAAGTCCTACGCATGTTTACATGACTGCACGGTTGATCGACATGCTTTTGAAGTAGGTATAGTGTGGCAATCTACTGGCCTGGAGCATTGACTGACGACGACACGGCGATGACGATGATGATGTTGTGAATCTATTAGCACAGAGAACAGACATTTAAGCTCGAACAAAAGTACGTCGAAATCGTGTGTAAAGGATTTAAGTGTACTTCAACGCCACCAACGGAGACTGCCCCACATAATAAGTCGATTTGACCCCACGATGGCAGTGTTCATCGTTAAAATACACTAGCCCACAAAGCGACACGAGCGCCAAACGGCTGAAAACGGCGAGCACTGGAAACAAATTTGACAACACAACAATGTAAGTGATAGGACGCTAGCGCCGCGCAACGGGAGCATAACCACATACTCTGAAATGACCGTTACAAAGTTTTACACAAGGCAGAAAGCGAAGATAGACGTCTGTTCTCTGTGCTATTAGGTCCGGAACGTGCCACTCGCCTTCAAACGCGCGCACCGACTGTCGCAGAATAGTGGGATGATGACAACGACGACGTGTAGGATTTCACAACATTCCCCTGTCTCCACCTGTCCCGCTTCCGACTATCCCCGTGCTTTGGATGGATGGGAAAATGTACAGATTGTTTGCACCAAATTGTAACTCGCCACGTCTCGTGTCGATTCTGATTAATATTGCGAGCATCAATGGGCAGTTGGTGAGGAGCGGTGGGGTAGGGGGAAATAGGCAAGTGGTTGTACTAGCGGACACTACACATTCGCTGTGAGAACTTTGAACATCTTTAGAGTGAAGGGTTTGCACTTTGATGCGCACCGAAGATGATGCGTGTGCTCAACTGACAAGGGGTGTGATGGATTGCATGTAAATTGGGTAATTATTGACAACTGGCAGCAGCAGCGCTCCGGTTGTTCACTGGGCAAGGCGGATGCATCGTGAATTGCTAGTGGGATGCATTTTAATTGTATATAAATATAAATTTAGTGGATCCCTGGAACTGTTTCTCGAAGTAAATTACACGGGATGGAAGGAGTACATATCTAGGAAATGTGCATCACTAGTATTTTGCTTTCAAGGTTCAATTTAGGCAAGCAATTTCGTTGCATGTTAGTGATTTGTATCACCGCCAATGGAATCTTCCGACAGTTATGTTAGTCTGTGGTCTCTGGTTGGCGAAGTTCAGTACTGCATTAACGTATCTTGCTATCGTGATCAGGTCAGTTTAAACACGGAGTCATGTTTTAAACTCATTAGGTCACCTCGGGGAGGTAGGCCAAAACACCAACCCATGTGCAGCTCGTACCACGGACGCCTACGATAACCGTATTTGCCACAATCAAAGAGCTGTCCCCTCAAACGGACAGCTTCTTCTTTGCTGGCAGCGCGACGATGCATCGCGATGGCGCGTATAATCATGCAACTCGCCGGAGCCGTAGAGGAGAAGGCACCACGACTCGAGCTGCATGACGGCTAACATGGCACTAACACAGCAGGTACTGTAGGTGCAGGTAAGTGCCCAGTCGACTCTCCAGTGCAAAAACTTGGGCGAAATTACCGACGCAAAGGAGCTCGCAGCCGCCCTCAAGCAACAGTGTGAGGGAGCACCAAGTTCATCGATCCGCCTGTAAAAAGACCTGGCAGACACGCTGATCGCCACGACGAAGCTCCCAGAAGGGGAGGTGAACAAGGCGACTGCAGTCGTCATGATTAGAGTTGGCAAGTCGGTGTGCCCGATCAGCATGTATGAGCCACCAGAGGCGTGGGCCACGCAGCTAAACCTGAGCCACTTTGAGGCCACACAACAGTTGCTGTGGCAGTCAATGTCGGAGTCAAGTACGTGCTGTTGGACCAATACCGCATCCCTCCCGACCCGACAAAGAGCACTGGGTGGCGGATTAGGCAAAGCAATCGTCAAACGAGGGCGTCGCAATAGCAAGGATCAACGGGGTGTAGGTATAGGGCATCCGTAGGTAGGCTCCAGAGGCACGTGTCGTGGCACAGTTCTCCCACAAATCTCGTTTCAACATTTCTCGGACTTCATCATAAAACAATATAACTTTCCGTCATAAATTAAACACTTTCTCAGCGTGACACAAAAAACCCGAAACCTCCATCCAAATTCTTTGCCTACCAAAACATGCAGTCAGTAACGAAACCTTTTCCTTGTTTCCATAACCTTCTTAAAGTGCTTCCATATGCGCGCAATAAATTACACGCATATGCAAGACTCGAGTAGTTTACCAAACAACTCTAGCGCGTCGTTCTGCCATTCTTGTTTAACCTACCTACTTCCTATTTTCTGCTGTACTCAAAACTTAGTTCTTAAGTGTCAAGTAAAATAAAATTCATTCCTATTCGTAACTCCACACCGAGTAGTCGCGTTGTGAAGATATATCTCTGTATCCGAAGTCCGACATGCCTCATGGCTGACCGTGACGAGAGATAAGTGATTAAAGTGCGCCTTCGTATAAAATCCATGCGACAGAAGTGCAAAAGTCGTCCAAAAATAATAGCCGTCAAAGTGCAGCTTAAGCTATGGGAAACGAATCGTCAACCCCGAAACCGGTGACTCACGAGCAGATCGTGAGTATCATCAACGCCAGCAACGTAAAAGAAAAAGTGCATAGTGAAAAAACCGCCAAATCGGTAGAATTAATCGCATACATTCTACTAACGGTGATATGTGTAGCCACCTTGTTCCTAGTGTATCGACTCATCGTCAAGTACGAGCGAATCAAAAATCAAAGGGTCGTTGATCGGGCAATAAGCCTAAATAACGTCACCACATCTACGGCACCAGCGCATTAATCGAAGAACAAGAACAGACAGTGGACAAAAGTACGCGAACATTTAGACGCTAAACATAGAGGGAGTCAAATTAGTGAAGAGTGAAGAAGAACGATTTAAGTGAACTGACAACATAAGACGAAATGAGTGAAAAGATGAAGATCTGGCTAAGCGTAGCAATTTTGCTAACATCATTAATAGTGGGATACCTTCTGTGGGTATTCCTAAAGGAAGAATTTAGTGACATTCACATCTTACGATGTTGAACATTTACACAACCAGAACCCGAACATAGTGCAATGCGTGTGTGTCAAACCGCTCGAGAAGCATCGGAAAGGTAGCATTGACCAAGAGCAGACTTATGCCGATGTCAGCTGAAACCGCCGCTCTTCCAGAACCAGCACATGCAGCGAAACAACAGGTGGCGATGGACACTGTCAGTAAACGATAAGTAGAACAAATCTTTATAAATCTCCTAATGTTATGCCGAAAAGGGTCATTATTGAAAAAGTAGGAATTCTACTAAAAATAGAACAGCATTTTAGAAAATCTATAAATCAAAATATTTCCAGTACTACTCTTGACGCACATTTTAATAAGGCTATCATTTTATTCGCTGAAATAGATGAGCTTCTTTTAGAAAACCAAGACGAAATTCCAGATAAAGAATTTTTTACTTTTACTAGACAATCAAGAAACGCAATAGAATATATTAAAGAAAGTGTCCGAGTTAGGAGAGTAACCAAAATTAATAATTTAAAACAAGTGGAAATGGCCACCGAAAATCCTTTTGATGCCAAGCTAGCTGCATCGGTCTTGATGCCATTCGACGGCGATGCCGAAAAACTTTCCGCTTTCATTGACGGTGTAAAATTTTTGAAAAAGGTGTATACCCAAGCACAACACGGAACGTTAAAGCTATTCCTTTTAACGAGAATTTCAGGTAAAGCCCGAGATGCATTACCTAACAATATCCAAGAGACTACTATTGATGCGATGATTGATCTCATCAAATCTGCCTGTGAAAGTAAAACTACTGCAGAACAGATATTGGCAAAAATTAAATCAGTCAAACGCGGATTGTCAAAACAACAATATTGTCAAGAAGTGGAAATTCTTTGCAATAAGCTTACCAATATTTACGTGAGAGAGAATGTTCCTCACGCGACCGCTAAAAAGTTAGCCACCAAAGCAGGTTTGGAAACTTTGATTAACAGTACATCTAACGAGACAGAAAAAATAATACTGCAAGCAGGAACATTTTCGACAATCGAAGAGGCAATCCAGAAAGTAAATGAGCTACCGGATAGTGTCGAGTCCAGTAACAGCATGAATCGTGTATTCCACGTAAATTCAAAAAGAATCATGCAAAAACGACAAACTCAGTACCGAGGGAACTATAATGTTGCTCCTCGTGGTTCCCATCAAAGTAATCAGCGTTACGGATCATACCCGATACGTTTTAATAACAATCAAAGTAGACCGTTCCCAAATAACAACAACTACCGTTACCGAACAGACAACCGTGGTCATGCACGCGGTTATCCGCGACAATTTAACAGAATATATTTTGCTGACAATCAATCGAGCTCACCAATGCAAAACGTTTTTCCCAATCCGCCCCCGGGCGTGCAAAGCCAAGGTCAGCATTTCGCAAACGCTAATACAGTACAACCACCGAATATGACTCAACCAAATCAACCTTTTTTTGGAACAGTAGGGCAGTATACACAATCAATGTAGCTGCCTCCAATTTCATTAATGTGCCAATTAGCGTATCTAATAAAAACTGTTCGTTCCTGGTAGATTCAGGAGCAGACATTTCATTATTGAAAACACGATGTATCTCACGTCCAATATCAATTAATCAAAATAATACTTGCGTTTTACGCGGAATAACACCCGGTGAAGCTACTTGCAGAGGAACAATCAATTGTTTTTCTTATATACAAAATACAGCTGTGAATAGCCTGTTTCATCTGATAGAAGACGATTTCCCGATACCAACTGACGGTATACTGGGAAGAGATTTCCTTACTACATACCGATGTGAAATAAATTACGATACGTGGATTTTAGCAGCATACGTAAATAACATCCGACTTGAAATCCCAATTTGCAATAATCTAAATGGGTCTGCGTGGATACCAGCTAGATCTGAAGTATTTAGATTGATAAACAATTTTAATGTTCATGGAGATGTCATAATTAATTCCGCTGAGCTTGCACCAGGCGTGTTTTGTGCCAACGCCATTGTGAATAGTTCCGCACCTTATGCTAAAATTATAAACACTAATGAATATCCTGTGCAACTTGCAAATTTTAATTTAAAAACTTCCAATCTTAACGACTTTTACATAGCTAAAATTGACTGTAATAATACAGATAGAATCGAAAAATTGAATGCAGAACTAAATTTTAACGATATACCTGCATCCGCCAAACAATCTTTACAACAATTATGTCACGAATACAATGATATATTTAGTTTAAAGGATGATTTATTAACGTGTAACAATTTTTATCAACAAAAAATTAGCCTAAAAGATAAATCACCGGTATACATTAAAAACTACCGGAATGCACAGTGTCACAAGGAAGAAATCTGTCGTCAAGTAGATAATTTAATTGCAAACGATATAATTGAACCTTCGGTGTCTAGTTACAACTCACCATTATTACTTGTTCCCAAGAAGTCAACTACTTCCGAAAAGAAATGGAGATTAGTAGTTGATTTTCGTCAATTGAACAAAAAATTGCTTGCGGATAAATTTCCTCTTCCAAGGATTGACGATATTCTCGATCAACTTGGCAGAGCCAAATATTTTTCGACGCTTGATCTCATGTCAGGTTTTCACCAGATTGAGATCGAGAAAAATTCCAGAGAGTTCACCGCGTTCTCGTTGCAGGAACGTGGACATTTTCAGTATAAAAGATTGCCGTTTGGACTAAATATAAGCCCAAACAGTTTCCAACGAATGATGTCAATAGCACTCAGTGGCTTGAGTCCCGAGTGTGCATTCTTGTACATTGACGATGTTATTGTCGTAGGTTGTTCAATTGAACACCATCTGAAAAACTTGAGGAATGTTTTCGAATGTTTCAGGCAAAGAAACCTGAAACTGAACCCTTCAAAATGTAATTTTTTCAAAGCAGAAGTTACATTTCTAGGTCATAAAATCACTGATAAAGGTATCTTGCCTGATAATTCAAAATTTGATGTAATAAAAAATTACCCACAACCTCAAAACGCAGACCAAGTTCGAAGTTTTGTAGCCATGTGTAATTATTACAGGAGATTTATTCCTGGTTTTGCAAATATTTGTTGTCCTTTGAACAAATTATTAAGAAAAAATACAGTTTTTGTGTGGTCAGAACAATGCAAGTCCGCCTTTGAAACATTAAAGACTATGCTACTTTCACCACAAATATTACAGTATCCAGATTATCAAAAACCATTTATATTGACTACAGACGCATCAGATTTCGCTTGCGGGGCAGTTTTGTCCCAAATGCATGGAAGCAATGATCTACCTGTTTCTTTCGCCAGTCGCGCGTTTACAAAAGGCGAAGCAAATAAGCACATCATTGAGAAAGAATTAGCCGCTATTCACTGGGCTATCATGCATTATCAACCCTACTTATTAGGTCGTAAATTTTTGGTGCGTACTGATCACCGACCGTTAGTTTACCTCTTTGGAATGAAGAACCCTTCTTCAAAGTTGACGCGAATGAGGATTGATCTCGAAGAATTCGACTTTGAAGTAGAGTTCGTCCCAGGTAAAAGTAACGTTGTGGCTGACGCATTGTCTAGAATTAATATTACATCAGATAAATTAAAGTCAATTAACATTTTACAAGTACAGACCAGGTCAATGCTACGCAAACCTTGTTTAGTCAACAATAACATACAAAGCAGATTACCGGAGCCTGATCAACTCCACGTGTATGAAGCAGTTAGCAATGAACAAATACATAAACAAAAAAAATTGCAATTTTCATTACATCAAAATAAAAATAAATCAACTATGGCAATTCTTCTCGAAAAAAATTTCAAAACGAGTCTAACTCTAGCGTTAGGTCTCACAATTAACAATGTTAACTTGCCAGAAATATTTAAGCTGATTGAAAAGGGTACCCTACAATTAATGAAACAAAATAAAATCGAAAATGAGTGTATTGCTATTTCGACTAGCGATACCATATT
The DNA here is from genome assembly GCF_035046485.1 of Aedes albopictus. Taxonomy (NCBI): domain Eukaryota; kingdom Metazoa; phylum Arthropoda; class Insecta; order Diptera; family Culicidae; genus Aedes; species Aedes albopictus. The sequence goes on along the minus strand of NC_085136.1, from coordinate 283,437,924 downwards.
TAATTATATAAGTATCAATGATTTCAAAACAATAGGAAATCAAGTTTTGAAAAATATTAAAATTATCATTTATCATCCTCCTAGAAAAATAAACAACCCAAACGAAATTCAAGCTATTTTACAACATTACCATAGTACACCAATCGGAGGTCATGTTGGTATTAACCGATTGTACAAAAAATTGAAAAATTTATATATTTGGTCAAATATGAAATATTTAGTTACTAAATATGTCAAATCCTGCGAAATTTGTAAAAGGAACAAACATTTTTCGTCGGTTCAAAGTAAAATGATAAAAACTTCAACTCCATGCAAATCATTCGACATAGTTGCAATAGATACGATTGGACCATTCACAATGAGTAGCAAAGGAAACAGATACGCAGTTACTATACAATGCGATCTGAGTAAATACGTCATAGCTATACCTGTTCCGGATAAATCAGCTGACACGATTGCCAGAGCAGTAGTGGAAGGATGTATTTTGATATACGGACCAATGAAAGCAATTCGAACAGATCAAGGTACAGAGTACAAAGGTATCTTTGAATCAGTTTGTAAACTGCTCAATATCGATCGCATTCTAGCAACAGCATATCACCCACAAACTTTGGGAGCGTTGGAAAGGAATCACAGATGTTTAAACGAATATCTGAGAATCTTTGTCAACGATCTTAAAGATAATTGGGATGAATGGTTATCTTTTTACTGCTTTAGTTATAATACTACTCCCAACTCGGAACACAATTACAGCCCTTTTGAAATAGTATTTGGAAAGCCCGTAAATACATTTGATCAGATAAATCTAGACCAAATCACTCCTATTTATAACCACGACTCATACGTAAATGAAATAAGATATAAACTACAGTTTATACACAATGAAATCCTAAGAAAAATCGAGAATGTCAAACTATCAAGAACAGAAGAAGCAAATAAAGATGTAACACCAACAAAATTGAGCATTGGAGATAAAGTGTATTTAAAATTGGAAAATAGAAGAAAATTAGATATTGTACAAGATGGTCCCTATATAATAATAGATCTAGATGAATCAAATGCTACTATAAAACATCAAACAACTGCTAATATTTTGAAAGTCCATCGAACAAGATTAATTAAGCAAAAATCCTGAAAAATCAAGAATAACAGAATGCTAAAACGACCGCATAAAGCCTATAATTTGTCTCAAAATTTAGAATGGTTACACCATTCTTCCTAAGGAGGGAGGTGTCGTGGCACAGTTCTCCCACAAATCTCGTTTCAACATTTCTCGGACTTCATCATAAAACAATATAACTTTCCGTCATAAATTAAACACTTTCTCAGCGTGACACAAAAAACCCGAAACCTCCATCCAAATTCTTTGCCTACCAAAACATGCAGTCAGTAACGAAACCTTTTCCTTGTTTCCATAACCTTCTTAAAGTGCTTCCATATGCGCGCAATAAATTACACGCATATGCAAGACTCGAGTAGTTTACCAAACAACTCTAGCGCGTCGTTCTGCCATTCTTGTTTAACCTACCTACTTCCTATTTTCTGCTGTACTCAAAACTTAGTTCTTAAGTGTCAAGTAAAATAAAATTCATTCCTATTCGTAACTCCACACCGAGTAGTCGCGTTGTGAAGATATATCTCTGTATCCGAAGTCCGACATGCCTCACACGTTCTCCTCCATTTGGGAAATGTGTTGCATCGCCATGAACACGTGCCTATTCATCATTTACCTAAGGAAGAAGGGAAGGAAAAAAGGACAATGGCACAAATGTCCCAAATGGAGGACAACGTGCCTCTTGAGCCAGCCTTCTGATGGGTTCAAACAGCGCCCTGGTAAAGGGCACTGTGATAACGCATAAAGTGTAAAGAGAGCCTATAGCTCCTTACCACAAGTATTTACCGAGTACTCGGAAACGCAGTTGCGCAAAAGCTGGACAGTTACATATCAAATGATGCGAAGTTCCATTATCGGATTCACAGCTATCACATACAAATGAACCAGCTTGCTGAATATTCGCAATGTGGTAGCTGAGTCTGCAGTGGCCAGTCAATGCTTTGACCAGAATGCTGCAATTCTACTTTGACAGATTTGTTAGATACTTCGCCACCCCTGGAGATGGCTCAGATCAATACAATTTTGTTTGACGACATGACTTCAAACTATTCCAATATTGTTTGTGCTGAGTGACAGCCCAGGTGTCAATCTGAAGCTTTACCCAACACTTCGATATCGGAATAGCTGGCTCAGGGCCAATGAAGTCATGTGATGCTCCAGTGCGAGCTAACTCATTTCCACCGATGAAAGAATGACCAGGTACCCATACAAGATGAACAGCGTTTGCTGAATTCAGCTTCTCGATTTGAGTTCGACAAGCGATAACTATCTTCGACCTGGAGTTGGACGAAGCAAGTGCTTTAATAGCAGCCTGCCCAAGTAACATTTTAAGTTTTGTTCAGCTCTACAAGAGATCTTCATGACCAATTTTATAAAACTCGCAATAAAACTGATTTATACATCAAAACCTCTTGATAACCTCTTTAAGAGCATCTTCCGGCTAACTGGACTACTCTCGGAGAGGCTATGCAAACCGCATTAAAAGTAGCAATAAAACCGTTTTAAAACCTAGTTAAAAAAATCCCATTCTCGATTGTTGTTGTTTTTTTATTCAACAAAAATTATGACAGCTCAAGATGCAAAGAAGCTTCTTCGTTGGCACGTAAAGTTCAGGACGATGCATCATTCGTATGTAGAAGCGGTCATTTCAAAGTAATATTTTAGTTGTTATTGTGTTGGTAGGCTTATGCGCATTCAATTTTACCATGAATATTGAGGTGACAAAATCATAAAATTAATGCGCTTCAAAAATAGCGAATATTATCATCTTGGAATGAAATAAATCAATTTGTTCATTTAGTAAAACTGTCTCGAATCACAAGAAAACTCAGCAGATAGAGTTTATTTATGTGAGCATGTTATGGGAATGGTGGTAAACTATCAATTCATTGCTAATTTGAGCAAAATTAACTATTCTCCATTCACGATAGCTAATTCTTCAATATGGCGACAACCATAATGAGCGAAAATAAAACGAAAGCAAGTTTACTTTTGTGATGACCGCAATTAACCTAGAAATGTCGTAGTTCTGCTTTTCCTGCAACAGATGTCGTAACTAATCGAACGGATCGCCATCTGTTGAGAGTTTTAACAGTTTTATTGTGGTAATAATGATTGCCAGAAGGTTTACAAATCGGAATGTTTTGTTTACTCCTAAAATATGTCTTTATGGATATCTTCAAGTATACTATAAAACATTTTATCAATGGTTTTCATAAAAGCAGTCATAAAACTGCGAGTTTTGATTATTGCTGTAATGAAACCCTAGCCTAGCCTTAGCTCACGAGAGCGCACACCAGCACATGCTCGATGCTGTCTGAAATACTTCTCTCCTGATAACCAGATGTCCACTCATCCCGAGAAGGGAATTCCGGACAAAATGTCCTATATGGATAATTACAAGCAATTGTTAGATCACTTGGAGCAGGGACAACGTTATCCCAATTCATCAAAAGTGGAAACAACGAGGTGTGTGTTGAACTGCGGATCACAGGAATTTCCTCTAGTAAACCGAGTACCCATAGGCGATAAGTGCAAGAAAGTGCTTCTTGTTTGAGATGAATGTGTAGTGGGCAACGTCAAAGAGAACTTCGAGCGCTGCCGTACCAAGGAGTTGAAGAGAACGCTCTAGACATCGCCATTTTTATTCTTAATCACTTAACCTAATTTACAGCTCTATTGTCCACTAGGGCACTACGTGAGCGATTTCAATTGACAGCTGTACCTACAGATTGTACAGCGCCTAGATGTTTTCTATTATACTTTATCGAACTGGTTGCCTTTCTGCTGCTTTCACTTTTCTACTCTATACATGGTAGAATGATGAGCACAAGGGATGATGGATGGCCGTTGTTCCTTTCCAGTCCGATTGGGGGTCCTCATTTGTAGCGAACGTGTGACCAACTACGCCACGGGCCAAGGCATACAGACATCGCCATTAAGCACATCCTTTGGAGATGTCCTAATTTTCATTGATCGTTCTCACTTCGCCGTTCTGCCACCACACAAGGCATCCATAGGCCAATATTGGATGAACAACAGTTGTTTAGAGTTTTCTGGTAGGCCTTGCGAGCCGACCTGAAAGCCTCCGATCCAGCCCGAACGTTGTCTGTTCCAACTACATTGTTTCCTGAGCTTCGCCAGATCAGAGTTCCACCAAGAGGTTCCTCTTGTGGTATTCACATACCGCAGAGGGCAAGCTTCATCTTACTAGTGGACTGTCAAATGTGGCTATCATATCATTACGCAGAACTTCAACCGATGAGTGGTCCACTCTTCAGAACCACGCCATACCTGTCAGCTTATACGGGAATGAATGCAAGGTCAACGTGTTCGCGGTTATCGCGGTATTTTCATTTCTCGTGATGGTGTAGGCTTCGACAGGCTACCTTACCGGGGTCGCGCTGCATACATCACGTTGGTGGGGCTGCCACCTTAGGTATAGCTGACACGATACAGGATTTCATATTCAATCGCTGGATGCCAGAGCAGACGCTGTTTGAACCGCACCTCCTTTTTTAAGGACAAACGTCTTAAAATCCCGCTTCAAAAGTGCATCAGAACTTCGAACGCACAAATCTCAAAAAGCAAGCTTCAAACAACAGTGCATTTTATTATTCTGTTCTTGCTCACTTGTAATAAGCTTAAAATGAGAAGCTCAGGTGTGCTGGTTTTGTTTACGAAGAGATTTGTGCCCTCGAAATCGTGAGTAGGTACCAAAATCGGCCATTCTGTCGGCCATTTTGGGATTCTAACAAGTCTGTCCTTAAGGCGGCGTACGTTTCAGTAAAGAGAAACGAGTTATGGTAGATTATGATCGAGCATGGTTTTCCGACGAAGCTTATTAGACTGATTCGTGCGATGCTTGACGGTTAGAAATTTCGTCATCGTTCGTAACCATAGACGGGCTGAAGCAGAGCGACGCTCTTTCGAACTTACTGTTCAACATTGCGCCGGAAGAAGCAATAAGGAGAGCTGGTGTCCAAAGGAGCGGAACCATTGTCACAAGATCACATATGCTCCAGGGCTTCGCGGATGATATTGACATCATCGGGATAGACCGTCGGGTCGTTAAAGTGGCGTTCATACCTTTAAAAAGGAAGATTGCGAGGATTGAACTAACGATTAACACCACAAAGATGCGGAGACGAACTAGTCTAGATAATAAAGATAAAAAAATACAAAGACCAAGAACATGGACGTAAAAACTTGAAGTATTTTTAGGCAAAGTACGTTAAATTGGCAAATTGAGAGATACATTTGTGAAAAAATTTACGACTTGTTTTGGAGGGATTCGAACCCACGACTCCGTTATCGCTAGTCTGGCGCTTTAATCAACTAAGCTACAGAACAAGTAACAACTCTGCAGAATAGAAAATCAAACTGGATTCGAAGCACCACCCTAAACCGGGTCCATCTTTCACAACTTTATCTCTCTTTCGGCTCTTAGATGCCAATCTCCCGCACTTTCGCGGCCTACGAACAACAAGTGTGCGCGTATTGTTTTTATAATGTTGATATTGGAGGCGTAGGCCGCGAGAGTGCGGGAGATTAATGAAATTAATGAAATACCGTCGCAGTTCATGGATTATGAGGAGTTGGTTCCGGGATGCCCGTACCTATGAGCTTTATCGATGCATAACTATGTGCGCGTTATGTCCAAAATCCTCATCGGTCTTGACAATTTGAAAATCGCGGTGCCACTGAAAGTAAGAGAAGGATGATAGAAGGACCTGTACCGTCAGTTATCTGTGGGTTTCATTTTGGAGAATGGACCCTAGGATTGAGCGATGTCATGAGAGACTCATTTACTCTGGCAAATTTCATCTTCAAACGAATCTGCACGTCTTTCTTTATAAGTCCCTACATTTCAGAAGTGGGATGAAACCGTGAACGTTCTGGAACTAGTTCATCAAAATTAGATTTTGCCTTTCAAGAAATTATCACGAAATCTTGAAGATCTACAATTACCTATGGATAAGTAATATGCCTGCGAAGCGACAGTGGATCTAGAAGCGGATCTTATCTGGCAATTACTCTCGGAAGATGTCGGCGAGCGTAGTTACGGGATGGGATGATATAGAAAATTTACACCGTGTCCAATAAGTTCTCATACAAAATCAAATTCAATTTATTTCGCATCTGTAATTAGAATTTCCAAAGTAAATTTATTTATTGAAAGGTCAACTAACACACACAAAATACAGCATATGTTTTGGAACTAACTGTCCTTTATCCTTCTCTGCTGATCGCTTATGTGTCGTAAGTCCAAATCAGCTGGCACGCACGCCATTTCATTGGAATTTCGTCGTATTTAAACGAGTAGAGATTTTAAGTTAAAACAAATTAGGTTCACGTTCTCCCCATTGCTAGTAGCAACTATGACCAGAAGAGAAAAAATATGAGATCCTGTATTCGTAAAGTACGAAGCCGTTTTATTTTGTACAAAATATATCGTGAATTAAACAAAAATGTCCATTTTCCTGTTTTAATGAGATTAGTTATGTTAAAGGCGGGGGGTGCATCTTATCTGGTTGATTCACACCATTCTCACTTATAAAACATGCTTGTATTCCTATTGTGGTAAATTTTGTCCAAAATTTACGTTTTATGATATTTATCTTTGATATAAGGGTTATTTTCATGAAAATCAACCCAAGTTGAGCTTACTTGCAAATTTCTTACCATATCATAAGTAAAACTGTGTTTTTTTAGCCTTAGTATGTCCATTTAGTATATAACTTGGGATACAAATTAAAAATTTATCCTTATGGACTCGATTTCGCTACCGTAGAATGAAAAACTTTTCGAACATTTTTCTTGCGTGCCGGAGAAAACAAATTTCATAAAACGGAAGCGTAATGCTAGGCTTACAAAAACAAATAGAAAATAAAGTTATTCTAATCCGTATGCTTTATTTAATCAGTATTATGTGGCCTTTCGATACATGTATTCATTTTAAAAATATGAATCACATATGCGAAATAAAATGATATTTTCTAAATTTGTATGTTGTATGAGAATTTTTTGGACACGGTGTAAGCATAAGTGATGCATTACAACATCGAAGACTTTGTCGACGAGTTGGAGCTTAAAGGAAAATATAGTTGAAGCAGCCATGCATATCGAGGACGATTCGAAAAATCAAGATGGCCGAACTGTAGTAGGCCTTGCCGTTACATAAACTGTCATAATAAAGAACACCGGAGTATGAACTGCACGTCTTTCTTTATAAGTCCCTACACAGTGGAAGACCGATAATTTACGTTTTCCTGATAGCCGAGGCATGGCTTCTCGACGACTGAATGCAAGCTCAGCAAGGTTTTTTTTCAATTGTTGACATATTATGAACATAGATATTTCTTCATACCTCATCCCTTAGAATTCATTGTAAACTATTCCAGAAATACAAAGTACCTAGAAGCTTTATGGAGATCCACAATCATTCCCAGGTAACCAATAAGCAGTTGAAATGGTATTAATGCGGCACTATATGCGCCTTTACAGCAGCTCATTAAATGCTAATATGCCTTATATGCTCCATTAGTGTTCATTAAATGCAGGTTTTGGCCCGATATAAGGCTGATTAAATGCTTATCCCTCCTACCCCCCAGATTGTCAAAAATAAAAATAAATATTTTCCCCTGTCCATTTTACGGCTTCCCTTTTTTTTTTTCTCACTTTCTTGTCGAACTATTGACGCTTGGGGCATGTCCTGAACTGCTGTTGCTGTTTTTTTTTTCTTTGCTGTTTTCAATCAAATTGGGATTCGATCCCTGGATTCTCGGGTCGACGTTGGTGCTGGACCGCGCTACAGGGTAAGCTATAGATTATAAGATAAAGTACGTTGGATTTTTGATCTGTTTAAGGCGTAAGTATTACACCGGCAGTTGCTTCGTTATGCTATGAGCTCGGCAGGTGATGATAATAAAATCGATCACAGGAAACCAACCGTGGAATTAATATGCCAAAGCATGTTTTCCCATTGGTTTTATTCGTTGTTACCTATTATTTATTGGACATGCGAATGATGATGCCTTCTTCAGCCGTGGCATATAAATTAGAAAGTAGAAATGTGTTGTGGTTCTAGGATCACTCATCTCTCTTAGCAGTTACATGGCAATAATGTAGCAGTTATGATGCCTGTTGATCAAAACATACCGTGAATTTGAAATGCTACGAAACTGATTGACTTTAAATTTTGTACACCAAATGCTACCAAACTAATTGACTTGAAATTTTGTACACGGCCAGATACTATACGTATCACATCGCGTTCCAAAAATTGTGTCAATTGGTTCAGGATTGGCTGAGTTATAGCAGAAAAGTGCCCAAAATAGGACCCCTGCCGAGATGGTTCCACTTCTCTATTTTCTAAAAAACAGATCTTCTCGAATCTCTCATCAACATTTTTGTTTCATCTATCTATCTATATAAACAAAAATGGAATGGTGTTTGTATGTCACAAATGGGCTCTGGAACGGGCTAACAGATCTATATCATTCTTTCAGTGGTTCATTCGTGCAGGGCTCCGACGTGTTCGTACGAAAAAATAATTATGAAAATCAACCGAGAACGCACCGAAAACGAGAAAGTTTGAAATTCTATTTTGCGGGGCATGTAATTTCTTCAGGGCAGCACAAGGGGCTAGACACGTATTAGCATAATGAGTGTATTAGAGGTATATTAATATATTTGCGGTATATTAATGTATTATTGTATATTATTGTACATTACTGTATTACCATCAAAGTAATCGTACTGGCTGAAATCAAGGCAGTGACAGATGAATCAAAAAACAAACGTTGTTTATCGAAAAAATCGACCGCAGAGTTTGCTACGACGCACTAATCTATTTTAGTATACTATAATATACTATGCCAAGAATTATATGTGTCTGGCCCCTTGGGGCAGCATGTCAAAAAACATAGTAGGCAGGCAGAACGACGTTGGCGGGACAGCTAGTTCAAAATAAATCAACGGTAAAATAAAAAAAAATCGGTGGTGTGGAGGTTCCTATTTCTCACTCTCTGCATCTTGAGTGTCACTAATTCTCATTTTACCACCAAAAATCCCAATAATTATAAGCAATACAATCCAGATATCTAAAAGTTGTTGGACGAAATAAATTTTTAAAAATTAACAACCCTATTGCTTCGGAAATAAGCCTGAGAGCCTGAGAGGGGATACTGACATTTCTCTGCATCATGCGTTTATCGTTTATCAGTTTGCTCACTGTTGCTCTTCCATTCTCTTTCGAGTCATGTGATAATGCATACCTCGATAAGTCTCAGCTGAGGCATATGCCGGTACGCTAAACAACACAAACCAACCACTGCTAGTGTTGACATCAGTGATAGGATACATCACGTGTTCTCAGCCACCTCGGCAGGAGACGATTCAACAATGCTTCGGACACCCTACGGGGTACATCGGTTCATCGGTTGGCATCTACGCTCCCGGCCGGAGTTGTTGCAATTCTGTGTAAGAGATTGAGAGAGAGAAAACTCTCTCTCGCATCGAAATGGTTGGTCCGTTTATCACTTCTTTTGGTGGTGCTACTTTCCTCAATCAACGCATTCCGTACCTTGCACGAGAGTAGGTATACCTCGTGTTTGTCGTTGTCAGCTGCTCTCGTGATTAGTTTTGCAGCTTTATTTTTCTGGAGGAAATCGGATGTAAACTAGCTCGCTGCAATGGAAACCGAAGATTTGTACTGGTTTTCGTTCATTTTGGTCACAATTGTCGGGTTCTTTACCTTTAAATTGATGACCAAGAATAGGAACTTCTTCCGCGTCCGAGGAGTTCCCTTCGAGAAGCCGCATTTCATCTACGGGAATCTGGGTGAGGTAACAAGTGGTAAGCTATCACCGCTGGAAATGATAGCTGGTTTCTATAAGAGATTCGAGAATGAAAGGTAGGTGAAATTGTTTATGTGGAGAAATCTGTTACTAAAGTCAAACTTTGCAGGCTATTCGGGTTCTTCAACTACCTCAGTCCAGTGTATTACATCCGTGACCCAGAACTGATAAGAAAACTGTGGGTCCAAGAGTTCAACGCCTTCGCCAACCATCCATACTTCCTCGACGAAAGCAAAGACCCGATTCTCGGGAACCAGCTACATCTGCTAAAGAACGAAAAGTGGCGACAAATAAGACATACTCTTACTCCGGTGTTTTCAGGTCGAAGTGCTAGTCTTATGAGTTCTCTCGTGCGGACCAACTCACTGGATCTGATTGACCATCTAAAAGCTTCCGTCGATCCGGAACTGGAGTTCAAAGGCATCTTTCAGAAGTACGCCTTCAATGTCATTGCAAACTGTGCCTTTGGGTTGGAGCTAAACACCTTCAAAGATGAGTCCGACAAGTTCTGCACTTATGGATGTGCGCTAGTTTATGGAAACAATCCCGTGCAAACACTGAAAACAATGCTATTTTATCTGTTCCCCAAGTGGATGGTTCAAATGAAGGTCCGTCTAATGGAAGACGAACATGCCGCTTACTTTACGAACCTCATTGGTTCCACCATCACCGAGAGAGAGAAGAAAAACCTCAACCGTCCAGACCTTATCCAAATGCTACACCAAGCGAACAAAGGAGAACTGAAACCTACCGGCCAAGAGGACGAAGTCCTCCAGATGAAGGACTTCTCCAAACGCAAATGGAACCAAGAGGAATTGATCGCACAGTGCGTCGCGTTCTTCGGAAGTGGATTCGAACCACTAATCAACCTCCTTTCATTCGCTACCTACGAACTGGCAGCAAACCCCGACGTCCAGCAGAAACTACTCTCCGAAATCGAGAAGACCCTCAAGGACAGTCCGGTCGTGTATGAAACCGTGGAAAAACTGCCCTGCCTCGAAATGGTGGTCGCCGAAACACTTCGGAAGTGGCCGGCAACCCCTTCGCTGGATAGGGAATGCTCCCAGGATTACCTGCTGGACGATGGCGGTTGCCGAGTGCAGTTCCGAAAGGGTGACACCCTGTGGGTTTCCGTGTGGGCGTTGCACCGGGACGAGCAAAACTTCCCGGAACCGGAGCGGTTCGATCCGGAGCGATTCAGCGAGGCCAGAAAGCCGACCATCAAACCGTTCACCTATATGCCGTATGGAGTTGGACCGAGGGGTTGTATTGGTAAGAATAGTGGTCGTCGTCATATTGGTGGAAAACAAGTAAGGAATTGATATTTTCAGGCACTCGTCTGGCATCCCTGGTGACGAAGGTCACCCTGGTGGATCTAGTCAGAAATTTCCAACTCGAATTGGGATCAAGGAATGGAACCATGGAACCGGAGGATGGGTTCTGGCTGAAGATGACGCCGCGATGATGACTGGGGAATCAGTACAGATTAGGTTCAAAGCTGCGATAGAGAATAGATTGTATATCGTCGAAAGCGTACTTACTTTAAAATAGAGTTTGTTTTTATTGTATCATGGCTGATCCTGTACACGAATATGTACCGAAAACCTCGAGATTCAGTAACTGAATCAGGATTGAAACCGCTGGAAGTCATCTACTCAAATTCTTCCAGAATTCTAATGGATAGATTATGTCAGAATAAAGAATGTAGAGATTATGTCATACCACACTTTCTAATGAAAATAGTAGGTTTTGCGTGGCGTTATTAAGTGAATTTGTTAAAGCATTTCTAATGAAGACCTTCGTTTAAGTTCCGAAAAAAATCATAGAACCCTACTAAACAGCAAGAAACATTATGGCAGAATTTTTGGAAAAGAATAGAGTTTGTTAAAATTTCTAGACGAAATTTAATTTTTGCTGAAACTTTTCATCTAAAATGTCCGTCAGACCTTTGAAGCACTGGAAAAATCTCTTCTTTCTTTGGAAGTAATTTCTGAAGAAACTTATAGCAGGTTTTTGGACAAATTTCAGTACGATTAACAAAAGGGTGTTTAACAAATATTTTGTGCAATTTTCTTCAAAAGATGTTTCAAAAATTCATTCTGAAGTATGTAACTCCAGCACACCCATAGTTGTCAAGTCAAATTTTCGTCGACGTTTCCATGAGCTTCGTAGTTTTATCGCCTCCATGAGCTTCTGAGTCTGCCTTTGATACGATATTGTGCTAAGTTCCAGTCTAATGCTTGTTTGCAGATTTCATGTCCGCCCTTTTGTAAAGTGGGACTCGACTCACCTCTGTTTTGCTCTCGGTGGTAGCTATAGGCCTTTTGGTGACATAGACAATAGGGCATTTCCTTACAGATACCTTTGGGAATGTCTTCCAGGGTTTCTTCTGTGTGGTATTTCCCTTAGTATCCTTCTCCTTTAATTCTCCTGGATATTCCGGAGATTTTTAAGAGATTTTCCGGCATTGCTCTCAAACTTCTTCCCGGAATGCCCACTGGAAATTATCCCAGGAATCTGGGATTTCCTTTTTGTGATTTTTCTTCAGGAAGTTCTTGCATTTTCGTAGTAGTTTTTTTTCCTTGAAATGTCTCAATATTTGAAATTCCCAAAGAAACATCGTAATCTAGGTGTAATCATGCGAAAGACTCCGGAAAAATCCATTGCAGAGTCTTAGGAAATTTCCAGGAGGAAATATTAAGAGAAATCTTGAGTGGAACTCAAGAAATCTAGAAATTCTGGAAAATACTGAAGCAAATATGCAGAAGTCTCGCGAAAATAAAAAAAAAAAAACTATTGAAAAGACTTGCCGTAAAACCACCCAGAGCAATTTTCATAAAACCTATGGAATACTCCTGCACAAATCCCAGCAACAGCTCTCAGAAATCTTGGAAGGACAAGGAACACTGGGAGAAAATTCAGATAAAAACAACTCTCTTGGTTAACGGCTATGCAGTCTTGGGATTTAAAAACGAGCTGCTTTATTCACCCGACGTTTCGACACGGGGATAGTGTCTTCCTCAGGGGAAACATAATTACTATCGTTCTTTGTCATTTGTTTTGTCCAACTGTAACTGTCTCTTTTTGTGCCGTTTTTGGTACATGACTTCGGAATCACTTTTAGTTTAACGGTTGTTGGCGACTGCGTAGCTGTTAACCAAGAGAGTCAACCATACAGTCGTATTTCAAGAGCAAATTCAGGCAAACTTCTGGATGGAATCTGATCAGTGAAAGAAGAGATAAACCTGCCTAGGGCTGAAAATCTCTATAACAAAATAATAATGACGATAATAAATAACAATCTGGCCGAAGAAAAGAATCGAACAAAAGAGACACAATACAAGCAACAAAGAAGGCATGGCAATGACTCTTTTTTTGCCAGTTCTTTTATTTTATGGGTTAACTTGTTTACTAAAAACTCTACTGAGCCGAAAATCTAGATAACAATTTGTTGTTCTAAAATTATCAAAACATGTTCAGTACTGAGTCCGACAGGGAACTTTCGTCCCATCCTGGGCCCGGAATCGGAGCCAGAATCAGATCGTGCGAATTGCGTTCGCCGTTGGCTGGCTTGTGGGTATAACATCGTTGTCGTGATAGCTTTGGCAACCTCTTCCAGTGTTTCAAGCCTTCTTTACACCGCCTCTCTTTCTCAGAAACGACCTCTGTATTGAAAACGGTTTTCTGCATCTGATCTTCTCCCGCGGCGTGTGGTTAACAAAATCTTCCTCATCATCTTCTTGCAGAACTTCAATGATGTCGTCCTCCGTGACTTCTACAATTTTTTGTTCATCCGAAGTAATGCCTTTCCCAGAAACGATGTCAGCACATGAACTGGATCCCAAGTTTACTTGTATCTTCTCCTTCTTATTCCGGCCTTGGCGTTGAGGGCAAGAGTCCAGATGACCCAATCCATGACACAGAAAAAAAGTATCTTCCAGAGCCTCGTAGAAAAGCCTGGCCTTCATATTACCGACAACTATCGCTGACGGAATAGTCGCTTTTAAACCCCTCACATTCCAGTGTACAAAATAATGATCCAGGCTTATGTCTGGTGGCAACTTTTCCCATTCCACATGTTGTAGGGTCTGGGACCATTTGGGCAGGAGCACCTATTTTGGGCACTTGCTGTTATAACTCAGTCAATTTCAAACCGATTGACTTGAATTTTGAAACATGGCTAGTGTAGTGTGATGAATCGGCAAAGTTAAATAAACGTCCACGCGGATGTTTATATCATAACAATCAAACTGGCTATGCACTTTGTGTGGCCTGCTTAATCGTGCAACTAAGCACAACAGAATAAACCATACGCCACCGAGCGTTGGTCGGTTGCCACGAAAAGCAAATTGAATAAATCATTCTGGTTCCGAGCCCAACAGCTAACGGGTGTACACTTTACTCTGAAGAGAACTCCAAATCTAGTACATGGCTACCTAAGACAGGTTTTGCCTTCTCCGCAGCAAAAGTGTGAAAGTGATACAGTTCGGTAAAGTGTATTCCAATCACATTTGAAAATGGGTTGGTTTTCAAGTGACGAGATCGTCACTACGAATCAAATGGGACCCAGTGAAGAACACCATCAAACACAAGCGGTTGCGCTTTGCATTTTAACAGTTATCGCGGGTGCGTACGTGCTAATAAAACTACTACTGAAGTTGCACAAATCACACACGGAACGGCTGGCAGAAAGAGCCGCTCGACGAGCCGCTGCCCATCCAATCTAACAGTTATAAGGAAGTGTCGAACTTTACTGTACTGTGTGGAGTAGTTGAAATAAATAATAACATTTTTATTGGAAACATTAAGTGCAAGTGACTAAGTAACTATACAATGACGGAACACAAGATAAACAGTTTAGTGTTCACATTGTGTTACACACAAATGTACGAGGTGAAAACCAAGCTCGAAGCTAGAGCGTACCGAGGATTTTCAAAGGAAGAGCAACAAGCAACGCCCTATTCCAAGTAGCAGCAGCAGCAGCGATCTCCAACGGAATGCAAACGAACACCAGGAGTTCGATTGTGGAACTTCGAGATGACATAGTGGACATACTCATGTGGAAAATCGAACACTACTAGTGGCAGTGCAGACGAAGAAACAACATAACAAACGGGTCATCCGGCAACATGGAGCCGACCCCAACAAGGGCGCAACATGGAGCGACCCCAACGTAGCTTCGTCGTTGCTGCTGAGACTTGCAGATGATATACTAGCGTGAGTGATGATTTAATTTAATAGTTAAAAATAAATAAGTACCGAAACAATTTAGTTAAAATGGTGTATTCAAGTGGTGTTTGACATTGTAATATTCAAAAATGTGTGACTTACTGAAAGATCTTGTTTGAAAGTAAATTACCAAATCTCATAAATCCTGTACGAGAATTAATTATCCGGAAGCCTAACAGTGACCTCATCCGATTTTAAAAAGAAGAGAGTTAAATGGAAAAAAATGTTGTCAAAAATATAGAACAACTTGCACTTACTTTGAGAAATCTGAGGAAGGCACCAAACAGGAAATTTTTGAGGAAAACACTAGTAGACAAGTTAGTAAAGGCTCGTAATCTTTATGAAGCAAATTTATACCTCTTAGACGAATTCGAATGTTCTAATCAAAAAATCCTCTTAAGAAAATCCAGAGATATTTTTAGTGAAATTAAAATTTTTATCGACGTGCGACTTGATAAGGCCAAACATCTCATACGTTTTAAAACAATTGTAAAACTTATCATTATTGTCGAAAAATTATACCGCAATAACAAGATGACAACTCTGAAGGTGGACCTTAAACTTGGAACCGCAGTGGTCCAAGTTTATGATGGAAGCCAAGAAGGCCTGAGTCCATTTATTGACTCAGTTGGCTTATTCGTAGACACGGTCAAAGCGGAATTTGTAACGGCAACAGCAGCCCAAAAAACAGCCGCAGATGTTACCGTTAAAAAATTCGTGATGACCAGACTAATTGGAAAAGCGAGATCGGCCGTAGGCGAGAACCCGGCAGATCTCGATGAAATATTAAACCACTTAAAAAATAGATGCGGTCTGGCAATGTCTTCAGACGTATATGTTTCGAAATTAGGAGCATTGAAACAATCTGGTGATGTCAACAAATTCACCACGGAGGTCGAAAATTTGACCTTCCTTTTAGAAAAGGCTTACATCACGGAGCAAATTCCGGTTGATGTGGCGAACAAAATGGCAATAAAGCAAGGAGTGAAGGCTCTTAGTACCGGCGTTCGTAACCCCGATACGAGGCTCATTCTAAAAGCCGGACAATTTGCAACATTGTCCGCAGCAATAGAGAAAACACTGAGCAACGAGGCTACAACAGCAACACCTAATACTAACGCGATAATGTTCGCTTCACGCCGCGGACATAACAATCGCGGCAGAAATAATTTCAATATGAATCACTACGGACAACGCCACGACGATTATCGTGGAGGCAGAATTCCTTTGAGCCCAGAGTCCCGCAAGTATACAGCGTTCTCTACACCTTCAGGGCACTATGCCTTCACCCGTTTACCATTTGGACTTAATGTGAGTCCAAATAGTTTTCAACGGATGATGACAATTGCTATGGCAGGTTTAACACCTGAGTGCGCGTTCGTGTACATAGACGATATTGTCGTAATAGGATGTTCAGCAGAGCATCACATCAAAAATTTGATAAATGTCTTTAAAAGATTGAGGCATTACAATCTAAAATTAAACCCCGAAAAATGTCAATTCTTCAAAACAGAAGTAACATATTTAGGACACAAAATTACAGATCAGGGAATTCTTCCTGATGACACAAAATTCGAAGTAATCAAATCGATGTAAATAGAAAATGCAGTATCTCCGGAATTTCCGGTGAAAAAATTGAAACACTGGCAACAACAGTTACGGCATTGACATTTTCAAATACCCTCACATTGCATCACGAATTCCATTTAGTAGGTGACGAATTCCCAATATTCACCGATGGAATATTGGGAAGAGACTTTCTATCCTTGTATAAATGCACAATAAACTACGAATATTGGATTTTAAGTTTTAATTTTAACAATGCAGAAGTAAATGTAATGATTGAAGACAATTTCAATGAAGGTATAATAGTTGGGCTATCGATTATTTCAAGCCATATTTGTATGGACGGAAGTTTATAGTACGAACAGATCACAGACCACTGGTGTTCCTTTTTGGTATGAAAGAGCCAACCAAAAAACTAACACAAATGCGTCTGGATCTCGAAGACTATGACTTTGAAATAGAACATATTAAAGGAACAAATAACGTAGGCGCCGATGCATTATCTAGATAAATGTCATCTGACGACCTAAAAAATAGAACAATACTCATGGTTAACACCAGATCCATGACTAAAAAGAAATCAGCTAAAGCCAAAGATGACGTTTCCACATACACGAAGCCTGATCAACTTCTAGTTAGCGAAGCTGTCATTTTAAAGGAAGCTCGAAATTCTTTTAAATTAACAACAAATCTCAGTAACAATATAATGGAATTCCAAATAAAAAGCGAGAATTATAAAAAGACGCATGCAGCAATACAATTCAATTACAAAAATGAAAGTCAGACACTCGAGTCTGCTCTTTCAAAATTGAATGAAGTTATGACAAATTTAAAGATAAAACAAATCGCCTTATCATTGAGCGATCCATTATTCTCGCAAATCACAGTAGAACAATTTAAATCAATTGCTACAAAAATTATAAATAGTTTTGAAATTTTACTCTTCAAACCTCCAAGACAAATAGAGTCAAAAATGGAAGTCGAAAAAATATTGCATGATTTTCATAATAGCTCAACTGGAGGCCACATAGGACAGCATAGATTGTACCTAAAACTACGAGATCTATTCCAATGGAGAGGAATGAAAGGTTCTATCGCAAAATTCATAAAGGCCTGTGAATTTTGCAGAAAGAACAAAGTCAGTAAAAGAACAAAAGAAGCATCTATTATCACATCTACACCTCAGAAACCATTCGATGTGATCTCTATCGATACGGTCGGACCGTTACCCAAAACAAGCAGGAATAATCGTTACTGTATCACTTTACAATGTGACTTATCGAAATTCGTTATAATAATCCCTATACAGAATAAAGAATCTAATACTATTGCTCGTGCATTAGTAGAAGATTTTATCCTTAAATATGGTAACTTCTTGGAGCTAAGATCTGATAGAGGAACCGAATATTGCAACGAAGTTCTTCAGCAGATCAGCAAAATTTTAAATTTCAAACAAACCTTTTCAGCCGCCTATCATCCAGAGACGATCGGTGCATTGGAGAGAAATCACAGATGCCTAAACGAGTATCTGCGATCATTCTCAAATGAACACCATGACGACTGGGATGATTGGGTTGGCTTCTACACTTTTGTATACAATACAACCCCGCATACAAATTCTAATCTTACACCGTTCGAATTAGTCTATGGAAGGAAACCAAATTTACCGCAAGATCTGATGAACAACAGAACTATAGAACCAGTTTATAATATTGAGCAATACATGAATGAATTGAAATTTAAATTACAAAAAAGTCAAACTATAGCAAGGGAACATATGATCAAAGAGAAAATTCAAAGAACTGCTGACCTAAATATCAATCTAAACCCAATCGACGTCTCATTAGGAGATTTAGTCTACATAACCAAGGAAAACAGGAAAAAATTAGACTCGTTTTATACAGGACCATATAAAGTTATAGAAACTAAAAATAGCAACTGCGTCATAGAAGATCTTGCAAAAACAAAAAAAATAGAAGTTCATAAAAATAGATTAATAAAGATGTAAAAAAAAAAATAAATAAATAAAATGGGAAGGCAGCCAACTTATATTATAATTGTTTAAATAATTCCAGTACATCAAATATAAAATAACAGAACATTGTCAAACTATAAATTAATCATATTTTGTCAATTCAATTATAGTCATACGACGAAATTCATTGTAACCAATAATCTAAGCAAGCAACCGAACAACGCTCAAGGTCATGAAAATTCCAAATCCATTTTTTTCCAAATTAATACGAGTGTCTGAATCCTCACGCCACTCTTTTCCAAAAGGGGGAAGGTGTAGTGTGATGAATCGGCAAAGTTAAATAAACGTCCACGCGGATGTTTATATGTATCATAACAATCAAACAGGCTATGCACTTTGTGTGGCCTGCTTAATCGTGCAACTAAGCACAACAGAATAAACCATACGCCACCGAGCGTTGGTCGGTTGCCATGAAAAGCAAATTGAATAAATCATTCTGGTTCCGAGCCCAACAGCTAACGGGTGTACACTTTACTCTGAAGAGAACTCCAAATCTAGTACACTAGCTACTGTGCCTAGCTAATCGTGTCTCAAAAATCAATCCAATCGGTTCAAAATTGACTGAGTTATAGCAGCAAGTGCCCAAAATAGGTGCTCCTGCCCAAATGGTCCCAGACCCTATTTCTCCAAGCTTTCCAAGAACCGTTGATAAATCAGCATCTGGTGGCAGGTCGAACACGCGTACATAATGCATGTTTGCACCCGCGATTGACATCCTCACGACAACTCTCTATTTCCGTTCGCATAAGAAAATTGCCTTGGCTCCACATTTTTAGCAGCAACTCTCATAGTTTTCAAAGTCGCAAATTTCAAATATAGCGAGCGATCTTGGACTGACCTGTAGGTCTATCATTGCCAGGGATGGGATCATTCATTTGCAATCACTTACATTCACTTGGTGTTAACTCGCTTCAGAAACATCGTAGCAAAAATCCTAGGGGCAGGACAGATCTATCAGGTATCAGTAGGTCGGCTCTAGAGGTACGTTCTCCTCCGGACAGATCTAACGTGAGCAAATCAGTGCTCGAGGTATTGTTCAGATTTCCTCACAGTTTCTCAGAATTTCTCCCGTTTATGCCAAAGTGTGATCTGGCACCAATGTCAAACTGCAAAGTGTTGCGTGTGCTGAATGAAAATTGCAATTTTAGGGATGTCTTTCAACAAATTTCGTCGATCATCGATAAAAAGAGTAACTCAGAATCTCTCAGAGTTGCTCTCGTTTGCACAGTGTCTTGCCCCTAGCAAAAATCAATGTATGGAATACTTCTTCATTTTTGTTTTACCTGAAACTTTGCAGAACAATGTACTAGCAAGAGACATAATTGATTCCGTCCGCAAAACAAGGCTTAAAAATCTCAAAACTCGTGGTGTACAATATTTATCCTATTCTGTTCAAGTTGGCATTGGTTGGTCGCATTGGGTGGATTGTCACTACAAATGCAGGCTGGGGGCATCCATTTACTACATCACGCTAAAATGGGAAATTTCAACCGTCCCTCTCCCTTTCGTATGGGTTTTCCCTATATTTAATATATTACTTGTCACATTTTTCAGAATCCCCCCCCCCCCCTCCAAGCGTGACGTACTTTATGGATACCTCCTTCCAACTGCAAGGATGGGAAAACTCACTTGCAGAGAGTTACAATCACTTGATGTTTTCTCAGCTAAGAAGCGTGCAATCAAGAAATGATGTATGGACGACTTTTGCCTCGTGGTTTTGTCTAAAAGTTTGCCGAATAGAGTCCCAGTACGGAGGGTTAGCCTAACATTAGCCTAATGTTAGACTAACTGGCCAGCATGTTAGGCTAACTTTTTGTCTCACTTTTGCCTAATGTTAGTCTAAAATTAGACAGATATGACACACTTTTGTTAGACATGTTGCAAATTCGAAACATGTTTGTTAGTCTAACATTAGACTAACGTTAGACATGTTTTAGTATGGGCTGTTAGGCGAATGTTAGGCATAGATTTTATGCTGCTTGTTTTCATTCCAGCTGTCATCCGAGCAAGAAGTGTGATTGTAGTAGTGAACTTTTATCGGCGTTCACTACTACAACCGCACTTCTGCCTCGAATGAAACCTGGACGAAACATATTCAATAAAAAAAATCGGAGCCCGTTTTTTTATTTTTTAAAATTTAATTTCAATTTAAATTTATTTTAATTTTAATTTTAATTTTAATTTTAATTTTAATTTTAATTTTAATTTTAATTTTAATTTTAATTTTAATTTTAATTTTAATTTTAATTTTAATTTTAATTTTAATTTTAATTTTAATTTTAATTTTAATTTTAATTTTAATTTTAATTTTAATTTTAATTTTAATTTTAATTTTAATTTTAATTTTAATTTTAATTTTAATTTTAATTTTAATTTTAATTTTAATTTTAATTTTAATTTTAATTTTAATTTTAATTTTAATTTTAATTTTAATTTTAATTTTAATTTTAATTTTAATTTTAATTTTAATTTTAATTTTAATTTTAATTTTAATTTTAATTTTAATTTTAATTTTAATTTTAATTTTAATTTTAATTTTAATTTTAATTTTAATTTTAATTTTAATTTTAATTTTAATTTTAATTTTAATTTTAATTTTAATTTTAATTTTAATTTTAATTTTAATTTTAATTTTAATTTTAATTTTAATTTTAATTTTAATTTTAATTTTAATTTTAATTTTAATTTTAATTTTAATTTTAATTTTAATTTTAATTTTAATTTTAATTTAAATTTTAAATTAAATTAAAAATTAAATTAAAATTAAATTAAAATTAAATTAAAATTAAATTAAAATTAAATTAAAATTAAATTAAAATTAAATTAAAATTAAATTAAAATTAAATTAAAATTAAATTAAAATTAAATTAAAATTAAATTAAAATTA
Organism: Aedes albopictus; assembly: GCF_035046485.1. NCBI lineage: Eukaryota > Metazoa > Arthropoda > Insecta > Diptera > Culicidae > Aedes > Aedes albopictus. The sequence goes on along the minus strand of NC_085136.1, from coordinate 283,416,232 downwards.
AATTAAAATTAAATTAAAATTAAATTAAAATTAAATTAAAATTAAATTAAAATTAAATTAAAATTAAATTAAAATTAAATTAAAATTAAATTAAAATTAAATTAAAATTAAATTAAAATTAAATTAAAATTAAATTAAAATTAAATTAAAATTAAATTAAAATTAAATTAAAATTAAATTAAAATTAAATTAAAATTTAATTAAAATTTAATTAAAATTTAATTAAAATTTAATTAAAATTTAATTAAAATTTAATTAAAATTAAATTAAAATTAAATTAAAATTAAATTAAAATTAAATTAAAATTAAATTAAAATTAAATTAAAATTTAATTAAAATTTAATTAAAATTAAATTAAAATTAAATTAAAATTAAATTAAAATTAAATTAAAATTAAATTAAAATTAAATTGAAATTAAATTAAAATTAAATTAAAATTAAATTAAAATTAAATTAAAATTAAATTAAAATTAAATTAAAATTAAATTAAAATTAAATTAAAATTAAATTAAAATTAAATTAAAATTAAATTAAAATTAAATTAAAATTAAATTAAAATTAAATTAAAATTAAATTAAAATTAAATTAAAATTAAATTAAAATTAAATTAAAATTAAATTAAAATTAAATTAAAATTAAATTAAAATTAAATTAAAATTAAATTAAAATTAAATTAAAATTAAATTAAAATTAAATTAAAATTAAATTAAAATTAAATTAAAATTAAATTAAAATTAAATTAAAATTAAATTAAAATTAAATTAAAATTAAATTAAAATTAAATTAAAATTAAATTAAAATTAAATTAAAATTAAATTAAAATTAAATTAAAATTAAATTAAAATTAAATTAAAATTAAATTAAAATTAAATTAAAATTAAATTAAAATTAAATTAAAATTAAATTAAAATTAAATTAAAATTAAATTAAAATTAAATTAAAATTAAATTAAAATTAAATTAAAATTAAATTAAAATTAAATTAAAATTAAATTAAAATTAAATTAAAATTAAATTAAAATTAAATTAAAATTAAATTAAAATTAAATTAAAATTAAATTAAAATTAAATTAAAATTAAATTAAAATTAAATTAAAATTAAATTAAAATTAAATTAAAATTAAATTAAAATTAAATTAAAATTAAATTAAAATTAAATTAAAATTAAATTAAAATTAAATTAAAATTAAATTAAAATTAAATTAAAATTAAATTAAAATTAAATTAAAATTAAATTAAAATTAAATTAAAATTAAATTAAAATTAAATTAAAATTAAATTAAAATTAAATTAAAATTAAATTAAAATTAAATTAAAATTAAATTAAAATTAAATTAAAATTAAATTAAAATTAAATTAAAATTAAATTAAAATTAAATTAAAATTAAATTAAAATTAAATTAAAATTAAATTAAAATTAAATTAAAATTAAATTAAAATTAAATTAAAATTAAATTAAAATTAAATTAAAATTAAATTAAAATTAAATTAAAATTAAATTAAAATTAAATTAAAATTAAATTAAAATTAAATTAAAATTAAATTAAAATTAAATTAAAATTAAATTAAAATTAAATTAAAATTAAATTAAAATTAAATTAAAATTAAATTAAAATTAAATTAAAATTAAATTAAAATTAAATTAAAATTAAATTAAAATTAAATTAATATTAAATTATAATCAAATTATGATTAAATTGAATTAGAATATTATTAAAATTTTATTGAAATTAAATTAAAATTTTATTAAAATTTCATCGAAATTTTAATAAAATTTAATTAAAATTAAATTTACATTAAATTAAATTTGAATTAGAAATAAATGAAATTAAAATATAAGTGACTCACCGACACGATGAGGACAAACTTAACGGAATCGGACACTGTTTTGGTGATGACTGGTTCCGGCGACAGTGCGAAGAGAACGAACCGAACTTATTGGCCAGCAGCAGCGACGAGGAACTGACTGGTTGGACGACGGAACGACTGAAATGGTTCCTACGAGTTTAAACTAATTGAGACCGCAAATTTTTCTCATTTTCTCGACCGACGAACGCGATTTTTAAACTGCCGCAACTAACAAAGTTTTTTTCCACTGCCATTTGCTCAACTGTCAATGACGCGCGAAAAAAATCGAACATTCAGCATAAATTCGGGGTTATGATTTATGCTCTCGAAAATTTTTCGATGAGCAACATAACTAACAAATGCCTAACATTGTCGAACGCCTAACTTCCTCCGTGCTGGGGTAGGGGTCGCACACACATACCGAAGTCGTGAAGGAGCTGCGAAGGCAACTCTCCACGAGGTGAATGTAAATTACACTCACCTCGTGAAGAGTCGCTTTCACAACTCTGTCACGACTTTGATGTGCGTGTGCGACCCCTTGTAACCGTTCGCCGAATTTGCTCGAGATGTTCTAAAACGCGGTGGCTTTTGCGCCACTCTCGCGTACGAGAGACCACCGGTTCATTTTCGATTTGCCCGACTATTTACTCGACTCCTATCTCAAGGGCTTTCTCGAACGGCCGACTCAAAACTCAAAATGAACTAAGCTAATATACAAAACGTATAAACTCAAACAATAACGGAAATTTACACAAAAACAGACTAGAAGCTGAATAAACTACAAACAATTTCGAATCAATGAAGTGAATTTATTTAAATGGATTAAACAAATGAAAAAAAAAACATAAAACCAAGAACAACAAACAATCGAATTCGTTTAAAATGTACATATATTATTTTTACAAAGCTCGTCAAGTGTGTGTGTTGTGTGTGTGTGTGTGTGTGTGTGTGTGTGTGTGTGTGTGTGTGTGTGTGTGTGTGTGTGTGTGTGTGTGTGTATGATCATGGCCATGATTGACGTACCTGCGCAGGTTTTTGGTCATTTACGGTGCTATCTTCGTGGCCAATCGTCGACGTCACGCTCTCCTTATCGTTCGCCGGATTAAAGGTGCGGAGGGGGAGCGTCGGCGGTCCGGTACTCTGCCCGATCGTACTTAAACCGTACGCGGGTAGGCCGGATGTGATCCCTGCTCCGTTTGGCTGCCAGTTTTGGCGGGCGAGGAGCAGCGAAAATGACTTGGTCCAAAATAAAAAGCCTCTTGGACGCTAAGGTCCAAAGACGAGACACAAAATTAAAGCAACATACACTAAACACGAATTCAATTCCAATAAATACCTTTTTTACAACAATTAAACGCACAGGAAACAGAGTGTCTGCCCCTGGCGACAAAATCCAAAATTAAAGTCACTACAGAATGAAAAACAAAGACAATTAACGTTAAATTCACTTCAAATGACACTACTTCACGAAACTACATTTCTAAGAAACACTACACACCTTTACAAGACTTAAAACTGGCAGAAGGTCGCCGAAGCTCACTTCTGTTCTCCAGCCGACTCAAACTAAAAGTGATGGAGTCAAGTCGATTTCTCTAGTCAAGTAAATTTCCTGCTATTGAAGCAGTCGTCTATTGAATGTACAAACAATTATTTACAAGTGCGCCAAATTCAACTCGCACATGGCTGCAAACCTATTTTGCGCCATCGAAAAAACCCTATAAGATACATAACATGAATCGTCATTAGCTTAGCCTAGACACAAACCTTACATGAATCGGATAATCTCTACTAATGGAAACGGTTCAAACTCAAAGTCAAATTCAACGAATCTAATTCAAATGAGATTTTACTTGAAAAAGATAAAAACGTCAAAAACTACAAATTAACGAAAATAGTAATAATTTAAAGAAACGAACTTTGAATTAAAATACTAAAATATTTAAAAAAAACGTATTTATCCAAATTTATTAAACTGAATTCAAACTTTATTTTACTTAAACAGAATAAAAACGTCAAAACGTTACACCCTACTCTATTCGGCAAACTTTTAGACAAAACCACAAGGCAAAAGTCGTCCATATAATATTTTTTGATTGCACGCTTCTTAGCTGAGAAAACATCAAGTGAGTGTAACTCTCTGCAAGTGAGTGTTCCCATCCCTGCTTCCAACATAGTAATTATTGTTGCACGATGGTTGAAATTTGATTCAGTGAAGCTGGTAGAAACTCCTGAATGTATCCAGTAAAAAACTGGCATATCTCCACGAAAAAAAAAACTTTGATAGACTGAAAGAAAAACGCCGAGAAAAACAAGTGATTGTAGTGTATAGATGTTGAATAATGAAAAATTAATAAAACATGAGATAAAACAAGTTTTGATTTTGGAGCATTTGTTTAATCGGGATGCGCATCGCTGAAGCCCATCATGAACTGCTCGCGCGTCGTTGGCCGCCACTTCTTCGGCCGCCGCTTCTTCGGCCTCCGCTTCGTCGGCCACCACGCCGCCTGTTCGATAATGATTGATGATTTACATACACATGCAAGGCCCTTGCATGATGCGCATCCCGATTAAACAAATGCTCCAAAATCAAAACTTGTTTTATCTCATGTTTTATTAATTTTTCATTATTCAACATCTATACACTACAGTGATGACAAAGCAATGGTCCAGTATCAGCTTCCCAGTATTGTAAACAACATGGCGTCCGATGTTGTTCATTTTTTATTGCTTAATTTGCTGCAAAAAGAGCTAGAAACATCGGCACTACTTCGCTGCTACGCTTAATATCGAACAAAGTTGTAAACAAAATAAAACTAAAATCAAAACAAACAGATTCGTTGTAAATGTGTTGGAACTTAAATAAGCAATAGCAACACACGAGCCACACACCCGAAAGTCAGAAGCAACTTATTGCGGATATTTTGTGAAGTTTTTTTTTTCGTCGCGTAATTTACGTGCCTGGCAGTTACGTGCAGCTCCGCTCCAGTTGCGCGCAGTCAATCGGAAGCATGAAAGCAGACGACGTCGTTGCGCGGCAAAGCTACACGCCGAACGTTCCCATTTTCTGCGACCAAAACAAATATCGACGCTCGTCCACCGGCTGATCGATGTTGTTGATATCTGGAAGGGTAAGTTAACTCGTTATTATGATCACTTTCGAGATTGCCACCCAACTGGCACTATTGAACGCGTTGCTCACATCCAGAGTCACTACTGCACTGTAGCAGTAGTCTCCTCTTTCTCTGGAGAGCTATCTCGGCGGTTTTGTAACCGACAGGATAGCGTCTACAGTCAATTTCCTCTTCCGTGTCGTACCGTGTTGATCGAGCATATTGGTCTATATGCCGACGGGACTCCGAGTGGTTTCCCCGCCTTTGGTCAAAAGAACCAGGCTCTGCGCTTCCAAAGCTCTGGGAAAACTCCTTCGTCCAGGCATTTCTGCATAGCAGACCTGAACATCTTGGGAGTCTCTGTAGCTGCTACTTTTAAGGGCCTTACCTACGCAAAGGGACTTTGTTATCCTTGAAAGTTCCACATGGGTAACTCTCTCATCATCACCAGCTCCAGTCCCCGGATGTCCTACGAAAGAAAGCCAAGCACTAGGATTTTGATGAGGAAAAAGCCTCTCGATGACTCCTCCAACATCTCTGGAGACTGCTCTGAAGGAACCATAAAACCTCTCGTCTCGGCCATCACTCTGACAGAGACCCTCAAGGCAGGCCTTTTTACTTGCCTCTATCTCAGTCTTCAGTGCAACGTTGGTAGCGGCAAACACCACCTGCCGTTCAGTTCCTGCTTGCTGCGACCGCCGCCTATAGGCTATAGCCCGTAGGCAGGCGTGGCGCAGGGCCGCACTCGCGTGATTTCACCAGTAAGCCGATGGTAACTCATTTCTAGGGTACATTTGCTTAAGCATCGTCGCATCGTACGCACGCGAGAGCACCGCTACCAGCTCGTCGCCTCTTCCTCTATCCGCTGTCTGCTGTTCTTGTAGTCGATACTATAGCGAACTGTCAGGAGATCGCTGTAAGTGTAGTCATCGTCGACTCTCCAGTTCGAACTACTTGTTAGGCCAGGATTACGAAAGATAACGTCAACAATCGATTCCACTCTATTCCGACTAACGGTACTTTTGGTACCGACATTAGCCAGGTTGACATCTAGAGTAGCCTGTGACTCCAGCAGGACTGATCCCGCTGGTTCGGGAAACGGTTTCCCCATTCTACGGTCCAGGCATTGAAGTCATCCGCTATTACCACTGGCCTTCGCCTTGTCGGCGCGGTCGTCATACACTCCAGCATCTGCGTGAACTGCTCGATTGACCATCGGGATGGCGTATAACAGCTACAGAAGAAGACCTCGTTTACTTTGGCAGCCACGAAGCCCTTGTTGGCAGTAGACACCAACTCCTGGACGGGGAATTTACCCGACATCCGTATCGCCGTCATTTTTCTGGACCCATTCGTTGCCGGCGAGTACTCGGTATGGGTTCGCTATGATGGCGATATTCATCCTACACTCAGAAACCGCCTGACAAAGCAGTTGCTGAGCTGCATCACAGTGATTCAGGTTTAGCTGCGTTACCTGCACTCCCAAGTAACAATTTTGATTTTATCGAAGTTTTTTAGCGATTCAAAAAGCCTAGCCATAAAACCATTGATGCCGGCTTGAAAGTCCTCTCGAGCTCTCATAGGCTTCCTATGGCCCACGTTCTGGCTAGTTGGTCCAATCTTATTATGATCTATAGGACTTCGTATGCAAACCGGCTTAGGATTACGGGTTGTATCATAGTTTCATCGTATCCCCGATGCCACCTTCTAAATAAAACCATCTTCTGACTTTTCAAATATTTGTTTTGCTTATTTTTCACTATCAATTTTTGATCGCCAGAATAAATTATGCTTACTTACCTTACCGATCAGGCTGAGGCCGGGTTGACTTCTGCTGTACATAGTAGCCGTCTACACTCCACTCGGTCCATGGCTGTTTGTCTCCAGTTCCGCACTTTGCCTAGGGTTCGCAGATCATCCTCCACTTGGTCGACCAACCTAGCTGGCTGCGCTCCACGTCTTCTTGTACCGGTCGGATGACTCTCGAGCAGGCTTGACAGAAACTCCCTCGCGAGAAAATGAGGAAGCGATTTTGGCGATTTTCTGAGGAGGGAAAATAAAACTCAGAAATCACAACACAAATCCTCAACAGCACCGAGCGCGAGCTTGCCGTGCAGCGAGGAGTTCGTCCAACACTCATAATTTCTTGTTGTGTTTCTTACGTCCACTCACACTCAAAAAGCTCTCGCGAGTTCCACTCCCATACAAAGAAAGACTCTCGAGGCAAAAATCGCACTCAAAAACCCGAAATAATCATCGGCTCTTTTTTCGTTCCCCTCTTCCTCGCTCAGTTTTTATTGCCTCTCTGTTTGGGGTTCGTTCGCTCCCTCGCGGCGAGGCAAAAGCAAAACACCGCTCTAGAGCAAATTGCAAAACTCTTTTGCTTTCGAGGAGGATTATCAAGCCTGCTCTCGAGAACCATTATAGTCGGATTGTTATCCGACATCCTGATGACGTGACCCGCCAAATTATGCTTGGTTGTTTATCCAGCCAACAATTGTAAAGATGCCGATCTGGAATTCAGATTTGTTTTCCTATAAAAAAAAAAACTTGCGCTGTGATTTGTTCACTGCGGCTTTCTTGAAGACCGGGCACCTTGGACCACCCGTTAGGTGTTTGTTGTCCACGGATTTCCGGGTACAAATGCGACAAATTGGTGGACTGTGCAGCCTTGTGCCTTATGGTCTTCGGCGCCGCATCTCCTGTACAACTTGCTTCTGAAGTCCCATGACTTATGTCCTGGTTCCAGACACCTGATGCAAACCTCCGGGGGCTCATGAAAGATCATATGGCATACTAACCATCGCATCTTGATCGTCCTACTTTAACGGACTTGTTGGCGTCCACCACAGGTAGTTGTATCGTGTCCCTGCCGGCCCCGCTATAATCGAACGGCTGTGGTAGTTACCTGTACCATGCACTGTTGCTACAGAGCCGTGATGAGCTCTTCCACTTCAGTGACCTCGTCTAGGTTCTTCAGCTTCAGAGTTGCCTCTGCTGTAAAAGCCCTCACCTCGACCCCTTTTTCCAAGGACCTCTTCCACCAGACTTTTGTAGGCAGCGCCCTTGCGTTCCTTATCGCGCTTGAGCTTTAGGATCATTTCACCCGTACGAGTACGTCTAATACTGCGCACGTCGGCACCCAGATCCACGAGCTTGCACGTTTGAGTACTTACTGTTCGGTCTTGATGACGAGCGTGTCACTTTTCTCGCACTTGGCACCTGCTCTTCCACGCCTTCTTGGTTTGGCGTTTCTGATCCTATCGATTTGTGTTTTTTTTCTTCTTCCTCTTCCGCTCGACTTTCATTCAAAGGGGTCCTGCGCAAGGTTGTTAATCGATAAATTATCGTTATCGCCGATAAAGTTAACGTCTGTTATCGTTTATCGTCGATAACGATAACGTCTTCAGGCGCAAACGTCATCGGCGATACAGTTAACTGTGGAAATTAACGACTCGATAACGTCTCCGAAAAATTTTCTTCGCGATCTGAACCGTTGTTGATGCCGTCACTAGGGTAACTATATTTATCGCAAAATTATCGAAGGTACGTTGATCTTCGCGTTGATTTATCGTTTGGTTATCGTTATCGAGAAATTATCGAGCAACCTTTATCGTTATCGAGTTTGCGTTGAGTTAACTGTCGATAATTTATCGGTTAACAACCTTGGTCCTGCGCTATCTGTTCATTTCATAGCAGCCGTTTTGATTATTTTAATGATTCATTCGAACTGATGCGATTACTAATGTTTCTTCGGGCTTCTAGTGATTGATAATCAGTCGAGACAGCACGTCAGCGTAGCCGAAGTCTTGCGTTGCCACGTACTACTGAATTTGGAAGTCGTGCGAAATGCATGGGAATGTCCTTCTTGGATCCGAACACTCGCAACAACGGCTGATGGTCCGTTTGCATGTGAAACGAAGACCCCACAACATGCGGTGGAACTTTGTGCAAGCTGGGTGTAGTTCTGCTCTGCTGCGGATAGTGATCTTGATGCGTGTGATACCGCCACGATATGGAGCCGTTTGAGAAACGATGCAGAACGACCGCACCGAAGCCTATTATGGAAGCATCTCCCGCTACGATAATCGCTTGTGGTGGAAGAGCAGAAGATAAGACTGAAACATGCGCTTGATTTTTTGGAAAGCGTGCTGACAATCTCTATTCCAGACGAACTTCGTGCCTCTTGAGGATCTTCAGACTTGAACCTTCTCCAATAATTCTTTAGTAAAGTAAGTGAAACACATCACCTTCAGGGAGCCATTTCATTCCCAGCATTGATACCGTTGTTTCTGCTCGTATGAGGTTGAATTCCTTTGACAAATCTGGTTGGATCCCTTCAGTAAGCCGCAGTACTTTGCCCTTATTGCATAGCAAATTGTGAATCTCTAATCCGCCCCATGATTGAACGAGATTAATCTTATTTACGACTTGGACGGCCTCTTCCACAATTCTGAAACTTTTCAAGTATTCATCCACATAGTGATGTTCAATATTCAGGTCCGGATTAAGGGTTGTAAAGGCATGGGGCCGGAACGAATATGGGGGCCCCTTCGGAGCTACAAAAGCATTATGCAAAAAACTTTTTCTGTGTTTTCCAACAGTATTTGAGCAGTATGAAGAAAAAAGCTGATGTGAGCATCCAGAAAATATTCTTGTTGGTCACTTGAAATAGGCGTAGGTTCTGCGGTACCATAAGGCGAAGATTGTTTAATAAGGTGGCCCACATTTAAATGAAAAACAAAAATGTCGAAAAATGCCAAGTCTTAACTTCTAAATCACTTGTTTTGGACTCCCAGAAGCTACGTTCAAAATTTGAACAAAATCGGTGGAGCCTAAGGGGGCGCTCAAAACGCTTGAAGTTTGTATGGGAAAACTTGGCCAAATGTATGTCGAAATTTTAAGTTTTCAAATTTTGCCGCTAGGTGGCGCTGCAAGCGTTCAATAATCAAACCCTTTAGTATTATTGTCCATATGCCAAACAATTTCGTCGAAGACCACAAAGTGATCCAACGTCTGTGAAAAAAAGTTACACCCTAGGTAAAGTGAGGATAAACTTTATTGTTGTTTTTCCAATACATGTAAAGGAATAATATCAATAATGAAATCTCAATACTTTGCCTCACTTTGCGGTCTTCAACAAAGTTCTTTGGCATATAGTCGCCTACAACCGATTTTGTTCAAATTTTGAACGTAGCTTCTCGGAGTTCAAAACAACTGATTTAGGAGGTAAGACTTAGCATTTTTCGAAATTTTTGTTTTTCATATAAGTGTAGGCCACCCTATTGTTTAACCAAATCAATTATTTTGATTAGGACAATTATTTTTTTTTAATATTACTAAAATGCAGTAGGAGTTAAATTCAGTCACTAAAAGGTTCCATTACTTGCGTCAAAACCCTATATCGGACACTTTTATGTATCATGATCAAAATCAAGCGTCTTACTCCGATCTCCCCTGTGCATGCGTGCCTGTGGTGTATACCTTGAACGCACATTTGGTTTTGTTTGCGGTACACTCAGCGAAAAAAACTAGCGAAATTCATCGGAATACCTTATGAAAATTTGCTATAACTTATTCTTATGGATGACATAAGAATACCTTATGAAAAATGATCGTGCTTGCTATGACAAATTTCATAAGATAGACTTATGAAAAGAACAAGAAAATCTTAAAATGATGCAGACTGGATTCGATCCATTAACGTCGGGATCACCGAGCCCGTGTTTTATCCACGCGGCTACCGACGCTTGAGAATACCATGTTGCTAAACATGAATAAAAGCCAAGCTGTGAGACGATTTTACGTCATAGAGTGACCTTATGAAATTCATCCGAAACATTATGAATTATTTAAAGGCCGTTTCATAAGTTGGGCCTTATGGAAATCTTAAGGTTATTTGGCTGAGTGTATATCAACATAATCGACAGTCCCCATAACATGTTTCAACTTGAAGCGAGACTCATTCTCATTCTCAACTAATATCGAAAATTCTCTCTAAGCCGAACGAAGATAAGATAAACAAAACATACCATTGAAGAAAACAAACCGCCAAGATAGTCGAGTCAAGGCATCGAACGGTTTCGACAATTGTAGCATCTGGCTCGAACCAAGCGTGAAAGCAACCAGGAACATTCAATACCCTACTCCCAATCTAAAAGCATTACCCCTTGTGACGAAACCCAAATTTCAAATTCATTGCAATTCATAAACACAACACGAACGATTCTCTTCGTTCAGTGTTCGAACGTGCTCGAATCCATCAACACCGAACCAATCGTTCACGATGGAAGCGTTCCTCCTGATAACCTCCCTGTTGGGAGCCCTAGTTCTCCTGTACCGGTACGCCACCGCTTTCGCCGATTACTTTGACCGGCGAGGTATCCGGTACCGGAAGCCGACCTTCCTGTTGGGCAATTTCGGCCCAATACTGTTCCAGCGGGCCACCCCGGTTGCGAACCTGACCGAACTGTACCGGGAGTTCGAAAGCGAGAAAGTGTACGGATTCTACGAATTCCGAAGGCCGACGATTATACTGCGCGATTTGCGGGTTGTGAAGCAGGTGTTCATTAAGGATTTCGATCACTTTACGAACCATATGGCGCCGGTTGATGAGAAGATGGATTCGATTCTGGGTAATGGGTTGATTTCGCTGCAGGGCGGGAAGTGGCGGGAAATGAGAGCGATGTTGAGTCCAATGTTTACCGGGAATAAGATACGGGTGATGGTGCCACTGGTGGGGAAGTGCGCGGAAGATCTGTGTCGGTTTGTGGAAAAGGAGAGGGAAGATGTGGAATGGGATGTGAGAGAGCTGCTGGCGAAGTGTCTGGTGGAAGTGATTGGATCGTGTGCGTTCGGGATCGAGGTGGATTCGTTCAACGATCCGGAAAACGAGTTCGACCGGGCGGCGAAGTATCTGATGAGTCAGTCGGATATCAGGAAGGTGGCGAGGTTTCTGTTGGTAATGGTGCTGCCGAAGATTTGCAAAGCTTTTGGGATGGAACTGTTCGATGAGAAGTACAAGAGGTTGTTCCGTAGATTGGTAAGTGAAACGATGTTGAACCGGGAGAAAGACGGGATCAGTCGACCGGATTTAATTCAGTTGCTATTGTTGGCCCGACGCGGAAAACTGGAAGATGACAAGGATATAACGGAAGAATCGTATGCAGCGGCGGAGGACCACTACAACGCTGAGACTGGTACGGGGAGAAGAACTTGGAGTGACGACGAGTTGACAGCCCAGGCCGTGATATTCTTCGCAGCAGGTTTTGATACCACATCGACGCTTCTCAGCTTTACACTGATGGAGCTTGCCCTGCACCCGGAGATTCAGGAGCGGTTATTCGAGGAAATCAATACGTTAGATCGTCCATACTCAGAAATTACTTACGAACAAATTCAAAGCCTTGAATACCTGGATGCAGTGATATCAGAATCGTTGAGGAAGTGGCCTCCGCTACCCGCAACAGATCGAAAATGTACGAAGGACTACACACTTAATTTAATTTGCCGAGGCCGGCAAAATAAATCGCCGAGAATCCAACAGCTGAGAGCTCGGTAAAAATCTCGGTAAAAGTTCAAATTGCCGACTAGGCTGCAAACTTGACAAACATCAACTGTCAAACTTTAACGAGTGGCTCGGTAGTAAATTGCCGAAAATTTCGGCATACATTATTACCGAGATACTGTAAAAGTTTATTTTCTTTCATTGTTATCAAAAAGAAGAAGTAAAATGAAACAAAAAATGATAATTAGGTTAAAAATTTTATTCAGAGATGAACCAACCAAAGGCTGAAAGTCTCTTTAATAACAAAAAAAAATATAGTAAAAACACAACTTCACTCCGAGCTTCACACTTTCCCTCGGGATAACATCCTCAACTCTCCTTAAACACTGTCGCAACGGATGCGCCGGGCCAGCTGGATATTTTTCGGCATGATTGTGACGCACTTTGTGTGGGTCGCGCACAGATTGGTGTCCTCGAACAATCTGACCAGATACGTTTCGCTGGTTTCCTGCAGGGCAGCTACGGTGGCACTTTGGAAGCACAGATCCAGCTTGGAATCCTGCGCAATTTAACGCACCAACTGCTGGAGCGGCAACTTACGGATCAGCAACTCGGTGGGCTTTCAGCAGCGACGGATTTTTCGCAGAGCTACCGCTACCGTTCTCGAGTGGTAACAATGCGGCTTCTTCACTGCGTCGGTCGAGGGAACACTTTTGCGGGCGGCCGAGCGGGCGGCCTTTGTGACTGCTTACTGGGAGCTTTTCCTCCTTCATGACGATTGAAGTAGCATCCCGGCAGCAAACAAACAGCACCAGAAAACACTCCTCCTTCAGCGCTTCCTCGCCAAACCAACGATCTGAAAAGATAAATAATTAAGAGAGGTTTTTTATTGAATATTCATATCAAAAGCATGCACAGCATTTGCTTAGAGCGAATTCAATTGCTTTACTTACGAGTTATGTACAAATTCCATCGATGAAAGATATTCCTCGCTTCAAAAAATCCTTCTATTTTTTTTTGGAGATGGCGCCCAGACGACAACGTGTGCGTTTTCATTTTTGACAGATGCGCTTTACCGAAATTCAGCGAAATGATTAGATTGCCGATTGCTGTGGCAAAAAAGTTTGCCGATATAATCAGTAACGAACGTACGTTACCGAATTTCGTTATTTTTGACAAGTTATTTTTGATGAACTGTCAAATTTCAACGACATTTCAGTTAAAATAAGCTTTACCGATTGATTTCGTCATTCGTATTTACCGAGATCAAATTCGGAGATTAAGTGTGTACACCATGACCAATCCAGATGACGGCAGTCCCATGTTTTCAATAGAACAAGACTACTCGGTGTGGGTTCCAATTTACTGCTTTCACCATGATCCACAGTATTTCCCAAACCCAGAAATGTTCAACCCCGACCGGTTCGATCGCAACACTCGCCAACAAATTACTCAAGCAGCCTACATGCCATTTGGTGTCGGACCTCGTAACTGTATTGGATCTCGCTTCGCGTTGATGTCTGCCAAGATGATACTTTTCCGGCTGCTACGCAGCTTCCGCGTGGAAGTCTGCCCGAAAACCGATACGACGCTACAGCTGTCCAAGACGAAGATGAACATGACGTTGGAGAAAGGTCACTGGGTTTACTTGAAACGAAGAGCTTGAGCTTTAACGATTTTAATAAACGATTTATTTACTACTTACGCAACACATGTACTTAGTCTAATCACATCTACCCTAAATATCCTTCTGCTTTTTGTTCTTCGACGTAAACATCGAAAGAACGCGACTTATCTCGGTAGACACACTTTTGACGAGCTGAGACACGGTTCGCATCATCAGTAATCCGGGTCGATCAGATTCCTCCTGACTCGAAGTCGTCGTATTCCTTTCGCTAACTTCGGTTGTACTTCGTTCGTCAACCCTACTAGCTGCCAACTCATCGCGAATCTGCTGAACTTCCCTCATCTGCTCGGTGGAAATCATGTTCTCGCGTGACTCTGTGGATGTTCGCTGTTGATGCAGCGCATTGGTACGCTCTCGGGACTCCCACGATCGTGGATGTAACAGGGCGTTACGCTTCGATCGTTGCTGTCCTTGCTCCTCCTGAGCCGTATTTTCCTTGGAGGCCCCTCCAAAGTTGAACGACTTCATTAGCTGGTTAAATACTTCGACAAACTTTTGCTCCAAGTTTGTACTGTTCACTGAAGGAAGTAGGAAGGCTTCTTCATGCGCCGATTCCAGCTCTACAGAACGTTTCCGACGGCGACGACGATACATCTGCTCAACGTAAGCTTCCGACGAATCTTCGCTCATGTCCTCGTCGGACAATCCCAACGATTGACCCAGTTCCGGCGATGCTCCCAACGAATGATCTGGTAAACTTTCGTTGCTTTCTTCGGGATTCTCTTCCTCCTCTACACCACCTTCTCCATCATCCGTGGCTTGTTCGTCGTACTCCACCTGTCCTTCATCTCCTTCCACCCCTTCCTCTCCTTCCTCTCCTTCAGTTTCGTCACGCAAGCTACTGCCATCCGATTCTCCATCCTGTCGTTTCACTATCGGAACGCCAGTTTTGATGGCTTCTTGTATCTCACTCACCTCCATAAGCTCTCGATTGATTGAGTAAACTTTTGGCTGCTTGGTCGCTTCTTCCGGATCGTTCAGTAGTATTTGTCGGTGAACGGACTCCGCCACTTCCAACTCTGGCCGTGGCATTGGCTGATCTCGTATATACGCGACCTCCGGCACGACGAATCTCAAATCCTTTTCCGAAGATGACATCCCCTTTGAAGTTTTCTTCTTGCGATACTTTTTCCGACTTTGTCTGATTGGTGCTTCTTCGATCGATAGTTCCTCCTCTTCTTTCCCCTTGGAAATCACCAGATGAACGTCTCCTTGAGGAAAGCTTGATCGGTTTACCTGCTCTTCGTAGCTTTCGCCAAACACGGGAGGGTGGTTCACTGCCTCTGCCAGCGACGAACGCTTCGTCTTCTTCTTTGCGTTGAGCTTCGAAGGATTGGCACATCGTTGACGCTTCCGAGACTGCCGTTTGCCTCGCTCCCTCAGTGGCCGTCGCTGTTGCTTGAGCTGTCTACGCTCCGCCCGTTTCTCCTTCATCCGTGTCGAGCGCTCCTTCAACCGATAGTTCAAGGTTTGCCTTGGTTCCCGTTTTACTTTCGCTTTCAGTCCGCGCTTTGGCTTGGCGTCCTGAAGCTGCCTTGCATCATCCTCCATCACTGGTTCTACATCCACCGATCGCTTACGGCGGTGCATCTGGGTGATGTCCTGCTGTCCTGCGCGTTCCGCAATCAACTCCTGCAGCAATTGATCCACCGAATTTTCCACCACTGTAACGCTTCGCGACACCTTCGTTCGGAGGTCTTGGTAATCGTCAAAGCACTCCCGCAAGTTCAGATTTGGGACAACCCAGAAGGCGATTGCTAGCGATGGGATGTTCAACTGTAGCCCTTTGAGTATCGGTCGAACCTTGGCGGAAGGTTCCAAGTGAGCTTTGAAGTCGAAAGCCTCGTCGTTTAGTAGAATTCGTCCGTCGACAACGGTTACCACGTATTGAAGAACTTCCGCGGAGTGCTGCTTCGATGTTAGCTTGATGTCGAATTCGAAGTCCTCTGAGTGGTGGTTGACGGCCATGAGGGTGAGAGAGCCGTTTCCGACGCGGCTGCAGTACGCGTAGATTTGAACGTCATGCTCAGTGATTTGAGGCACTTCGAATACTTTTGTTCCAACCGTCGACTTGTGCAGCAGAGCGATGAGATATGCCAAACTGTACGATTTAACTTCTTGGCGCGATAGTTCTTTGAAAACTGTGTTGAATCCATTGCGGGCAGCGTCTCCTAGAAGCGTCGCGTAGTGAAGGCCACTCCATAGACAATGTTCGTCGCAACTCTCGCCAGACGAAGTAGCAGTCGGTGTTGCCCTCGCGTCCAACCATATTGGAAGGTGAGAACGAGCGGGACCCTTGACGTATGACTCCCGTTGCAGAACAAACTCCTTCAGGCGACTGTTGGCTACAGATGGGTTACTGCGAAGAGAAATGTTTTCGATTAGATGTAGAATGACTCGATAAGGAAATACGTGACTCACTAGATAACTGATACGGCGTCTGCAAGTTCATCAACGTTTAGATTGAAATAACGGGTCTGGTCAACTCCCACTGTCAACGGGTCTACATCGCAAGCAACGATTCCTTTATACTTGAACGCCTTGGTAATTGCCCTGAACGCCCGAAGATCTTCGATGTACTTCACAGCATTTGTGATGTTTCCTAAAAAAAACTTCTTGTTAAGAACAGCCCCTCTGCTCTGAGTACACCAAACTTCCTTACCAACTCCCAACTGCCACAAGCAGTTCGTAATCCCCAGCTTATTCGCCACCGTCAACACTTTCAGCGCATTTCTCGGCTTCCAGCTGTGTTCACCGTAGTCCAACACGAACACCGGTACCAGCCCAGCTTCCTGCGCCCACCTGTCAAACGCTCGCCACCCATTCGGCGTAATCTGCACCAGCTCCGAATCGTCCTCTTTCACCACGAACCCATCCATCTGCAGCTCCAACTGGCTCGAATCGCCGTAAACCTTCATGTACATCGGACTCAACTTCTTCGCCATCTGGAAGGTCGTCTCACTGACCGGATTCAGCGAATCCTCAAACACACTGCGCGGTTTCGCCGAAAAACACACAAATTCCCTGGCAATGTGGTTGATCACTTTCCGCGGGTTCACCATCACACTGGCCATCGGATCTTCTGCGCCGGTTTCGTAGAACTCCACCAGCACCACTAGCAGTGCAAGCACCGCCACACAATTCCACCCCATTGTTCTCAGCTGAGCTTACGGTCACGTTGAACTCCCGTCGAATACTGACGGTTGCTAGCTACCATCAGCGAACCGGGTAGATTCGTCGCGGTAGCTCCGAAGTTTCCAAACTTTTTTCCACTTGCCCAGGTGTGTCCCCCAATCCGACCAATGCCAATGCTACGACGATGCGATGAATGACGAATGGACGAGTCTAGCTGTATCGTGTCGTCTGTGTAGGTACGAGAGTTCATAACAGTTAACCCTCGAGCAGTCGCGTCTTTGACTACCTGCAACGACGCCACGCTCTCGCTATGTACCAAAAGCGTGTATTTTTCATGGTGCGTGTACTCAGTACACGACGCGACCGCTCCCGGGTTAAACGGTTCGCATCAGCAAAAATAAGCTGTGACCGCACTTCACGGTCGGGACACTGGTTGTTGGTTGTTTTGCTGAGCTCTGCACCACCAGTGGCGGTGGTGTTTTGGTTACTACTTGAACCCTGCATACATGTGTGGGCATAGAAAATAACTCCGAATTGTTTGATAACATATGGTGACCTTACTCTCTACATTCTTCTGGAGTAAAAGATTTTGGTCTGAGAATTTAATCGAGATGTCTCTGTTGTAAACACGGTGAACACCAAATCTATGGAATTTGACTGGACAAACTTCAAACTTTCACCATTTTATGAGAAATTGAGATAAGGTTGATTGAATATTTGATTTATGCAGCGATCAATGTACACAATTAAGACATCAAATTCAAATCATTCGGGACATCAAACAACCATCTCGTACCCAGGACAGCAGAAGACTTGTAGGTGGTGTCAATTGCTGGCGCACCCTGGACAAAAGTGCAACAAAACAACGGAAACCCAAACCCAACCACAAACCTCGCAATCTTCACCGAAAGCAATTCCTCTGAACAATGAGAATGATTCACTGTTCAATCCTGATGACTTCCCTCCAATCAACTCAGCACCGCCGCTTCCAATAGCACCGCCGCAGGAGAATCGAAGCGATTCTACAATCGTACCTACGGCAAGCGAACAACAGAAAGCATCCAGCAGTACGAGCAAGAACAATAACGCCAATGATGACGACGACGGCGACGCAACCGATAGCTCATCGACAGATAGCATCGAAGCCACCAACAAGCGACGGCGATCGGCCAGGCTAGCTGCAAATGAACGCAAAAAGATGTGTTCGAGTCAGGCATCTGTGGATAACTCTCAATCGTGTTTTGATAGTTATTCAGAGAAAAAAGGTTTTTCGGACAAAAATAGTCCACATGATCAAATTAGTAACAATCTAGGTATGTAAAGATTTTATTTCAAATTTGTAAGAAAATGATGATTCGGCTCCGTATGCTCTTGGGCGCATGAGCCTTCAAAATAAAGATTAGGATAAAAAAAAAAAAAAATTCAAATCATTAGACAAAAGATATTAGAGAACTGTTATTCTTTTAAAACAGCCTTGTAAATAATCTATTTGCGCTTATTGAACATTGAGGACATGCTACTGTATGTTAATGTACTGTAGACTTTTGCTCATAGCGAAAACTTAAGCAATACCTCCTACACCAATGCTTACTATTGTCGCAAACAAGCAGATATGCTATCCAAAGAAAGTGATAATATTTAACAAATTGACGATTCCAATGCTCATGCCCCTCGTACCTGAAATCTGTAGTTTTAAACAAATTAAACAGAAAATGTCGGTTTTGCCAGATTTTTCATTTTTAGGAGGTTATAGAAGCTTTTCAGGGGTCCAGGGGTTTCAGAGAGTTCCATGGAGTGTTTCAGGAGGTCTCTGACAGCTTCAATGAGTATCAGAGGTATTTAAGGTGAAACGGGACGCCGTGTTATTTTTTCCTATCTTGCCTCTCTTTCTAAAAATTTGCCTCGCGATTTTGAAGATGGTAATCTCGAGTTCTATCACACTGAAGATGCTCAAAACCAATCAGCATATACACTGCAAGTGAGCATGCACAATGATAGGGTTTTGTTGCAAAATATGAAGTAGAATCTGAGATTACCATCTTAGTTGCAACAGAGCAATGGCGGATATTTCCTCGACCGGGCGCCCTTAAGGGGTTTCAGAAGCGCTTCAGAGGTGTTTCAGGTAGCCTCAGAGGGTTTCAGAGGGTTTCGGGGAGTTCAAGGGGTATAAGGGGCGTTTCGGAGAGTCACAGGTACTTTTCAGGGATATGCAGCAGCGTTTCAGGGGGTTCCACCGGGTTTCAGGGGTCTCTGGGGATCACAGGAGCTTTCCAGCGGGTACAAATTGGTTTCAGTGTGGTACCTAGAGGTCTCAGGGGCATTCCAGTGGGATTCAGGAAGTGGAAGGAGGTCTCATGGGCTTTTCAAGGGGTCTCAATGGGTTTCATGGGGGGTTCCACGGGTATATTAGGGTGCTAAAAGGTTCCGGGGGTCTCAGGAACGTTTTAAGGGATCTCAAGGGGATTCCATGGGTTTCAAAGGCATTTAGGGGATCTCTGGGAGATTAAAGAGAGGGGGAGTTCCGTTGGGTCTTTGGAGGTGCTTCATACTACAGCCAAACCTTCATTGAGGTAATGAATCGGGACTGCCTAAATAAAACGATTATTTATATCAGTTCATGACCTCAGTTTGGATCTGAGCCCAATCGCCTAGATTTAAGTTTAATTTTCGGCTGTATAAATTCACATATTCAATAAAACAGAACACTGTCTTCGGCAAACTTGTTGCAAATTGAGTCCTCTATTAAAGGAAAATAGGAATACACTGGAACCTCTTTTTATGCACATGGCTGGGACTGCATAAATTAAAAATGTGCATAAATTAAAAAAGGCATAAAAAGAGGGAAATTTATGCATAAATTAAGTTTGGGCTTTAATTAGAAAATCTAGCTTGCGAGAACAGATCTTGCTCCTGGGCAGATGAGGTGGGGCTAAGGGGGTTTCGAGAATGTTCCCAGAGAGCCCAAAAAGGGGGTTCCAAGGGGCTTCAGGGGCTTCAGGGGCGTTTTAAGGGGTTGTTTGGGGGGTTTGAGGAGCCTTACAAGGGTGTTCTGTCAAGATTTTTTGGTGTTTTCATTGGATTACGGAGAATTCTGGGGTATTTCAATAGTATTAAGTGGGTTTCAGGGGCGTTCCAAGGGGCTTTAGGGGCAATTCAAGGGATCTCAGGAGACTTTAAAGGGTGCATGAGGTTTGAGGGGTGATTTAAGGTATTTCAGAGTCTGCTCTAAAACTTCCTGAAATGCCTAAAAAATCCTCCTTGAACCCCACGGCGACCCCATGTAACGCACCTGAGAGGCTTTAAAACCCCAGAGAACTTCTCCGTAACGCTACCGTAACACCTCTGAATCCCCCGAAAATGCTCTGAAACGTCTTGAAATGCCTCCAAAATCCCTTTTAAATCCCCTCGGACCCCATGTAACGCACCTGAGAGGCTCCGAACCCCACGAAAACTCTTCGTAACGCTTCCGTAACGCCTCCAAATCACGCCGAAAATGGTCTGAAACATTTTGAAATGCCTCCGAAATCCCCCTTAACCCCGTCGGACCCCATGTAACGCACCTGAGAAGCTCTGAACACCCCGAAAACTCCTCCGTAACGCATAAGTAACGCCTCTGCATCCCGCCGAAAATGCTCTGAAACGTCTTGAAATGCCTCCAAAATCCCCCTTAAACCCCGTCGGACCCCATGTAACGCACCTGAGAGGCTCCGAACCCCACGAAAACTCCTCGTAACGCTTAAGTAACGCCCCTACATCCCGCCGAAAATGCTCTGAAACGTCTTGAAATGCCTCCAAAATCCCCCTTAAACCCCGTCGGACCCCATGTAACGCACCTGAGAGGCTCCGAACACCCCGAAAACTCCTTCGTAACGCTTCCGTAACGCTTCTGAATCACGCCGAAAATGCTCTGAATCGGCTCCACCCCATTACCCCGAACGCCATTACCCCGAACGCCACTACCCCGAAAGCCATTACCCCGAATGGGTCATTACCCCGAAAGCCATTTCCCCGAAAGCCAATACCCCGAAAGGGCCATTACCCCGAATCGTTCAGGAGATCACCAAAAAAGTGGTGACCGATTAGAAGTTGATGAAGATGGTTATAAGTTAGAAAAGGGTAATCAGTTACTAGTGTAGGTATGAATACTCTTCTCCATTTTATGCCCCTATGTTAATTCTATTCTTAAACAGACGATTTAGGTACCGATTTTTTCCGTTTTCTTTTTGAAACGAGTAAATCTATTCTATATATATATAAAAATGCAGTGGCATACATGGGACCGCGCATAACTTGCGAACGGGTGGTCCGATTTGGGTGGTCTAAGTTTTGTTCTGTTAGATTTCACCCAAGGAAGGTTTATGAGGCACAAAACATGGGAAAATTGAGAGTTTTTGAAAATCGGGTTTTCATACATTTTGAACGGGGACTTGGGCGCTTGGCTAGGGACTCGAAACGTCAAAAAAACGCAGTAGGCAAGACAAAGTTTGCCGGGTACAGCTAGTAAAAATATAAAAATAAAACACAAATCAAATAGCTCTTATTTACTTCGTTTTAGAAAGCATGACAATGGGAGCACATTGTTTAAAATAGGTTCCGTTTTTCTTAGGTTTCCGTATGTTGTGCTTCATGCTAAAGTAAGGTTCGTGAAAACGAAAGCAGCAAACGCAATGAAATTAAGAAGACAAGTAAAGACGAATTTTCCATATTTTAAACTAGCTGCTCTCAAGGATGGGAACACTCACTTGGAAAGAGTTACACTCACTTGCAGTTTTCTCAACTCAGAAGCGTGCAATCAAGAAACAATGTATGGACGACTTTTACCTTGTGATTTCTTCTAAAACTTTGCCGAATAGAGCATGGGTCGCACACGCATACCGAAATCGTGAGGGAGCTGCAGAGGCAACTCTCCACGAAGTGAATGTAAATTACACTCTTTTGAACTTTTAGCTTTTAGCCTGCTCTTTTGAACTTATAGCTATGGCTATAAAAACTACAAGTATTTCAAACTGACATTTTCCCTTCTTTTAAAAGTTTGTTGGCGTCAAGCACGATTGTAAACTGGTGGCAAACGATTGTGCTGGTTATCAAACTACACTTCTCCAAATATTTGCCTTTTTTTTTTAAATAGGCTGTTCTTTTGAGTTTGCAGTTGCCAACCGTGTACTATTGCAGAGTTGTTTGGTAGCCAAACTGTTAATTTCTTTATAGAAATGTTTCCTTCTTTTTATCAGAAGCTGTTCTTTCGAGTTTGAGTGTTATGTAGTTTATTTGCAGATGAATAACTAACTCCATAGCGGATTTGATCTTCTTTGAATAATAGGCAATTCTTTCAAGTAAAATTTTTCAGAATTGACTTGCGACCAAACTGGCAACTAGATTTCTTTTGATTTTCTTTTGATTTTGATAATCAGTTTCCAAAACATCAAGCCCTAAAATTGTTTTCTGAATATTTTTTTCAAGTTTGTAGTACTGGACTGAATTTCAGATATTCAGTTCAGTTCACTTAGCAAGGTAGATCCAGCATCGTTGGACCAAATTACCTATTTTTTTTTTCTGGCGACAAAACTGTAGCTTTTCTTTTCATGAAAGGCTGTTCTTCTAGCTGCACTTATATAGTTTACTGGGAGTGAAAGCTGCTTACTGTATATGAGATTTTCCCTTCTTCAATTTATAGGCTGTTCTTTCTAGTTACGTCGTTACCGGGTTGATTGGTGACATATCTCTATTAATTCCATCTGGTGTTTTTCCTTCTTTTAAAGTTGGGCTGTTCTTTCGACTTATATTGTTACAGAGTTGTTTGGTAGCCATGTTTCCCTGTGCAGATGTATGTATAGGGGCCGTGCATAAACTATGTAAGTAGGAGAGGGTCTATCTAAATTCTAAGCTCTATACAAATTTTCAAATTTTTGTATGAACAAATCGTGGACTTCGTGGCCGAGCGGTTAGCAGCGTTAGTCGATTAGGTATCTCGCATGCCTCGGAGTGTGGGATCGATTCCCGCTTCGGTCGAGGAAACTTTTCGTCAAAACAGAAAATACTCCACTGAGTCACTGAGTGTTATACGTGTTGTCTATTGTCTATAGTACAGTACAGTATTGTACATGTACAGTCTGTGCGGCCTCTGGCCGAAGACGGTGTAATTGTCTTTTAAAATTCTACGATGAGGAGGGGGAGAGGACCGAGGTGACCAAAATTCGGTCTACGTAGTTTATGAATGGTCTAATAGGAGATTTGCCCTTCTTTAATTTATATGCTGTTCTTTCTTGTTATATCCTTGCAGACCTTATTGGCGGCCAACCTATCAATCATTTTTTTTCACATTTAAGAAATGTTTTTTTTAAGTTACACTGTCATAGAGTTTTATTATCAAATCGTCTATTCCTCCTTAAAAGATTTTTTTCTTTTTCTAACAATAAAATGTTCTTTCCGGGCCTATTTTGCAATTTGTATTATTTGATCTCGCCTAATGATCATTAGACTTATTAGTGATACTTTGGCCAAATGTCTTTTCGGCCTAATGAGCCAATATCGATAGCCAGTATTTGAAGGACCTTTGCTGACAGCTCTATCTCATACAAGATCATCTCTAATACGTATTACTCCATTATTTTGTTTTAAGGTTATTCTTTACAATGATATCTTCTGGTATTAAAGCTGTCAGTAATGTTATTAAATTAATAAAAAAATAAAATACCCATCATCAGAATAACCCATCTAAAAATATGCTTTCGGGGTAATGGCGTTCGGGGTAGTGGCCCATTCGGGGTAGTGGCGTTCGGGGTAATGGCCCATTCGGGGTAACGGCTTTCGGGGTAATGGCCTATTCGGGGTAATGGCTTTCTGGGTAGTGGCGTTCGGGGTCATGGCGTTCGGGGTAATGGCATTCGGGGTAATGGGGTAGAACCCTCTGAATCATTTTGAAATGCCTCTGAAATCCCCCTTAAACCCCCTCGGACCCCATGTAACGCACCTGAGAGGCTCCGAACACCCCGAAAACTCCTCCGTAACGCTTCCGTAACGCCTCTGAATCACGCCAAAAATTATCTGGAACATCTTGAAATGTCTAAAAAAATCCTCCTAAACCAAAACCCCTAAAAACGCCTCCTTAACGGCTTTGAAACCAGCCTAAAATGCTGAGACTCCCGAAATGACTCCGATATCCCCTTAAGGCCCACTCGGAGCCCATGTAACGCACATGAGACCTTCGGACACACCCAAAAACGAACCTGTAACCTTCCTTTGCTCTCATCTGTAAATACCCTCTGGTCGCCGTTGCAATAGTTCCTGGCATTTTTAAATATTCTTATGCACAATATTGGTTCTGAGTAGCTCTTCCTCTTTTTATGCAGGGCATAAAAAAAGGTGCATAAATTAAAAGTGCATAAAAAAACATGCATAAAAAGAGGTTTTAGTGTATTTGTATTTGAGACTTAATTGACAACCTTGAACATCCTGAACATCCTTGAACACATCCCGAAGTTTAGAGAAACGAAATAATTGACATACTGATCGTTTTTAAAGCTGAATTTCGATATGCGTTACGTTAAGTGTATTTATTTAACCTTCGTCAAGAATATAGAGAGGTGTTGTATACTCTGGGATATTGGGATGTTCTAGGTGTTCCAACATGTGCTAGTAAAGTTGAAGGATCTATATTGGAGTTCAGAACATCAGGTCTACACTCGTCACAGTAGTCATATCTGTTATACTGAGGAACGTTGCATAATCAATCGCGGTTACTGGGCCAATCTGAAGTCTACTTGATATTATTATAAACATTTGAGACATTCAGGGTAGTCCAAGATGTTTCATAATAAAAACCTACATATCTACAAGAATAACTTTATGTGTTTTTGCCATAAATAATAGCATTGTTTTATTTGCTGGGATCCGTGAAGTTTTTGAAATTTCAAATGTCATTGAGAGACACTCTCGGGATATTACAGGTCAGCCAAACTACTCTGGAGTTTAGAACTTCAGGTCTACACTCGTAACTGTAGCCATATTCGATATGATGAGTAACGATGCATAATCAACCGTGGTAACTGAACCAACCTGAAGTCTACTAGAAACTATTATAAACCTTTGGGACATTGAAGGTTATCATAAATAATAGCATTGCATAACCTGCTGGGGTCCGTGAAGTTTTTGAAATCTCAAATGTCATTTAGAGACACTATAGAGATATTCCAGATCAGCCAAACTATCTTGGAATTCAGAACTTCAGGTCTACACTAGTAACTGCAGCCATATCTGATATACTGGGTAACGTTGTATATTCAACCGTGGTTACTGACGCATCTAAAGTATACTTGATATTATTATGAACCTTTGTAACATTAAGGGTCGTCCAAACTGTCCTATAATGAAGTCCTTCAAATTTACAAGAATAACTTTATGTACCAATAACCAATAAGTGTTAACTGTATGTGTTTACACAATGTTTAGACAATTAAAAGGCAATAACACCGTCTTCGCCCTTGCGGCCACTACAGATTGAACATTAGACAACGGACAACACATATAACACCCAGTGGCCCAGTGAAGAATTTTCCGTTTGACGAAAATTTTTCCCGACTGGAGTGGGAATCGAACCCACACTCCGAGGCTTACGAGACACCTAAACGATTGATGCCGCTAAGCCCACATTAATAGCATTGCATAATCTGCTGGGGTCCGTAAAGCTCTTGAAATCTCAAATGCCATTTAGAGACACTTAAGGAAATATTCCAAGTCGGCCAAACTTCCTTGGAGTTCAGAACTTCAGGTCTACACTCGTAACAGCAGCCATATTTGATATGCTGAGTAACGTTGCATAATCAATCGCGATCACTTGACCAACCTGAAGTCTACTGTAGATTATTATGAACCTTTGGGACATTAAGGGTAGTCCAAACTGTCCTGAAATTTGGCTCTTGACAGTAACAGTAGTTATTCTCACAATAAACTGTAACATTACACATCCAACTGTAATGTATTCTCCCCCTGGACATTCTAGATTGCAAATGTAGCTTTGTATAATAAGAGAAGTTACCGTTGCACCCGTAGATTTTAGGATGTAAACTCAAGAACAGTTTGTATGATCTAGGATATTCCGACTGAACTGATACTGTCTAATGAAATTTCAGAGGGCTAACTGAACATGATAGATTGCAAATCGTAGCTTTGTGTAATAAAAAAAAAGTTACCGTTACACCCGTAGACTTAAGGATCTAACTCAAGAATAGTTTGGATGACCTAGGATATCCAGAAAAAAAAAATGATCTGCATCATTTTCAACCCTTTTAATGCTGTTGAGCACCAAAACTACAGAAATACGTAGAAAAAACTCGAACGTTTGGGAATATTCGGGCTTCAAAGGGTAGAGGCCTATCAGATGGCTTCAGGAGCGCTTTTTGGAGGGTTTCGAAGGATCTAAGGTGCTTTACAATCTGACGGTGTTTCAGTGGGGTTTCAAAGGGATTTCAGGAAATTGTAGACGATTTTCTGTAGGTTTGGGATACATTACAGGGGTGTTCTCAAGAGTTTAGGAGGGTCTCAGATGCGTTACATGGGTTCCGAGGAAGTTTCAGAGGGGTTTTCGAGGCATTTCAAGAAGATTTGGAGGTTTTGAGCGGGTTAAAGGGGCCTACAGATTTTGCAAATACATTTTGGATCGCTGCTCTCAGTTGAGCTTCAGGGAGATTTCAGAGGCGTTTTAAAGCGCACCACGGTCGGATTTCAGGTTCTCCGGGAACTAACCTTGGCCCCATCTCAAATGCCCACGAGCAACACCTGTTCTCGCAAGCTGAGTTTCCTAAGCCCTGACTTATCCCGGGAGCGGTCGCGCCGTGTATTGAGTACAAGCTACATAAAAACGCACCTGTGATACACAAGCGTGGTGTCGCTTGTTCAAATTAACCCTCAGGCTGTGAAAGACGCAACTGTTTGAGGGGTTTCTGCAAAAGAGTCCTCTATACACTTATACAGTAATTCTTCCGATTTTTTTTTTTTCAGAAAAACTTCCGAAAAACCCTTCAGAAAATTCTTCAGTAAATCCCATCGGAATCCTTTCGCAGATTCCTTCGATTTTTTTATCAGAAATTTCTTCAGAAATACCTGCATAGATTTAAATAGAAATTTCATTGGGGCTTCTTCGCAAAATTTCCCGAAAATATCTTCAGGAAAATCTGAATAGATTGTTTCAGAAATTTCTCTCAATTCTTCATTGTTTCATTGTTTGTGATTTTGTGACGAAGTATGACGATAGGGGGGTAGGGGTTTATGATATGCTACGTAACTTCCTACTTAGCCTATTGAAAAAAAGTATTACGTAATTATTAAACAATTTTCTTGAATTAAGTATCATTATCCAGTAAATGCAAAAAAAATGCATGTTTATTTTTTCATTCACGTGAAAGTAAATAACAAATCATGGAAATAAATACCGGCTTCATTTCATAAGACATGCAGCTATCTGACGCAACAACTGTATCTAAGAAAATGGTTTTGAAATCTTGTGTAAAGAATAATGTATTGTGTATGCGGACAAAAATTAATTTCGCTCAAATGCTTCTCACGACCAACAGTTTGTTTTTGGCATTATGGCATTAATCCAGGAGTTCCTACTTAATATATTTTCTATAGGACTTCCTCGAAGAATTCCTCCAGCAATTTCTGAAGGAGCTCCTCTAGTAACTTTGTAAGGAATTTCTCAAGGTGTTCTTTATAGGTTTCCCCAACAGAAGGATAACATTTCCTCAAGAATTCCTACTGGGAATCCCAGAAAAAAAAACTTCTGAAAATGTTCCAGAAGGATCATGAGGAAACTCAGAAAGAATCTCTGAAGGAACTTCCAAAAGAATTTCAGAAGGAACTCCTGGGGGCTCCTGGAGCTATTCTAGATGGAACTTTTGGAGAAATCTTGAATAAACTTCTGGAAGAATCTCAGAAGAGATATTTGTAGATTCTCAAAAGGAACTCCTAGTTCAAGCTCTGAAGAAAACACGGAAGAAATTATTTAAAGAATTCCAGAAAGAATTTCTGAAGGAATACCGAAAATAACTTTTGGGGAATCCCGGAAGATTATCTGGATATAACTCCTGGTAAAACCAAAAAAAAGAAAATCATTGAGGAATTGAAAGAATGTCGGAGGGATTTCCTGCAGAGAACTCGGGATGAATATCTAAGTGAATTCTTGAAGGAAATCAAGAAGTAATTCGTGAAGTAATCCCGAAATGAACTTTTTTAGGAAGCCCAGAAAGAAGTTCTGATGTAATCTCAAAAGAAATTCCGGTTAAAATCCCTAAAGAGATGTCCGAAGAAATTGCTGGTGGAAAAGAGGAGAAGAAAATATTGAAAGAAGTCCTGAAGAAAACTTTTAGAAAAACCTTAGAAAAAAACTCCTGGAGAAATTTAAGAAGGAACTCTGGAAGGAATTCTTGGAGGGATCTCCGAAGGAACCCCTGAAGGAATACAAGAAGGAGGAATTATCAAATAAAATCCTAAAGGAAATTCTTGGAGAAATCCCAGAAAGAATTGCTGGAGGAATTAAAAAGGGAGAAATTCTCAAAAAGGGGAATCCCAAAAAAAGCTCTTTGAGAAATTCCAAAATGAACTGCCGAAAGAGTTTCAGAAAAAAAACTCCTGCAGAGTACTTCGAATGTCGTGATGCATTTTATTCAAATGAAACCAATTTGATATTCTTAATAGATTTATTAGTGAGCAAACTAATATCTTTGGAAGAGCTCTTAGGCTTATTTAACTGTATTGAGATCATCAATTTCCTGTTCTTCGGCATCAAGCAGAACGACGTGTCAAAGTCATTAAGCAGAACGACGTGACAAAGTCATTAACTTTGGTGATATTTCCCATTGGATGCACCCATGGTCTTGATGTCGGCGATCTGAACCTGACAGTCGGCAATGTTTTCTTGCTATTGTTGTTGTTTTTGAAATATTTCATAAACATACAAGTTGAAATTTAAATCGGAGCAAAGTTCGAGTTTTTTTTTTGCTTGAGGGGGTTATTTAACAAGCTACGTCATTTATAGAGCGAGGTATCTAAATTTGTGACGAAATGCTACGAGTGGGGAAAGGGGTTTTAAAAATCGCTTTAAAAAAGCTAGGTCATAAATGCACGCTCCCATAGGTTTTTCTGAAAGTTCCTTCGGGTTTTCTTGTAGGCATTGCTTTGGGTTTATTTCAGTGAATCAAAATTCAACCATCGCGCAACAATAATGACAATGTCGCAACCTGTATTTGTTGCGACAAACAAACCCATGCAACATAAGTTTGTCCCAACTTGAAAATAATGGGATTAGCATCGTACACCACGAGTTTAGGGATTTTTAAGCCTTGCATTGCAATTTTCGAGCGGTAACTTCGAGTCGGTAAACACTGCAACTCTGGCGAAGCTCTATCATCAAACAGTTTCGACTTTGGGTTAGCAATAATTGATAATTCACGAGTTGAAAAGTACGAAACAAATTCAGCTTCCGTTTTGTCTGCAAAAAAAATCGAGATCATGTCATTATCTGTTACCAGTAGGGATAAAGAGTAATCATCGCACCTTCTTTGTTGCTTGTTTTGTGCCTCTTTTATCTGACAATTCTCTTCACTGGTTTATTTAGAATTTCCTTCAGGGATTCTTTCAATTTTTTTTTTCAAAAATTCTCTCAACAATAATTAAAGAAATTTCTCCAGCATTTTTCAAAGAATTTTTCAGGAAATGCTATCATGAACACCTGCAAAGGGTTCTCCAGTTCTTCCAGATATTATTTCAGTGATTCCTTAAAAAACCTTAGATATATCTCCATGAACTTCTCCAAGGATTGCTCCAGAAAACCTTTAGAGATCCCTGAGAAGTTTATTGTGGGACTTCTTCAAGAATTCTAACAGGTCTACGATTTGTGAAGTCGTTTTTAAGAGATCTCTTCAGAAATTCTTTAACGGATTTTTCATTAAACCCCTCCTAGAATTCCTCTAGCATTTTTCCTTAGATTATCGAAAGGTATTGTTTCTTCTGGTACTCTCCTAAGGTATTATTTTTGGAATTCATCCAAAAATTACTCCTGAAGTTCGGTATTGTTTCAGGAAGTTTTATCCAGGAGTTCCTTCAGAGAATGTTCAAGAATTTATTCTAGTAGTTTCCAAAGGTATCTTCCGGAATTTTTAAGTGATTTCTTGAGACAATCCTTCAGGGATTTCTTTTTTTATTATTATTGGCTCTTTATTATGGGGATTTTCAGCCCGAGGCTGGTTCATCCCCGAGGGATTTCTTTGAAATTACTTCAGGGAGTCTATAACGAATTATTTAGTAATATTTGTGCAGTTTATGGTAAAAATTGTAGAGGAATATCGGAATAAATTCTGCAAGTAGGGTAAGTGTACCAATTATGGCTATAGTACCAATTCTTCGCCATAGTTGATTTTCACCCGTTAACGATATATATATATATATATATATATATATATATATATATATATATATATATATATATATATATATATATATATATATATATATATATATATATATATATATATATATATATATATATATATATATATATATATATATATATATATATATATATATATATATATATATATATATATATATATATATATATATATATATATATATATATATATATATATATATATATATATCAACAATAAAAAAAATGTGAACAACAGATCACGTTCACAAAAGATGGTTGCACTCATTTAAAGTACACATTTTGCTCAAATTATGGTAGAAATAAATCATTTTCCTTAAAATTTCGGCTTCTTTGCACCCTTTTACGCCATAGTGTACCAATTATGGCTAATCCCATAAGAAATGCATGCAAATAGTGCGAAAAGGAACCGAAGTTAAAAAATGTAGCCATAACTGGTACAGGGTTCCTATCATTGGCACACGCTGTAATAAATACTAAAAGTAGTTATGGCTCCGTCTTTATATTTTTCCTGCAAAGTATGGACACTAAAGTATCTTTTAACATATTGGTGGCATTCATTGGTCTTCTTGTTATTTTTGTATAAATAGTTTTTCTTAGGTACTGCCATAATTGGTACAGTCACCCTATCACTAAGGACATCCCAGGAGATTTTTTCTGTTGCAAACGCAGAAGTGTTTTCTCAATAAAATCTTTTTGGAGGTTCTGCAGGGATCACAGAAAGCATATCTCAAAAGGTGCCATTAGACTGTTTGCTATGATGACAAATATTTGACCAAACAAGTCCAACAAATAACCAACACAACGTGAATCTTAGAATAGGTAAAGCAATTTTCAGAAGAAAATCTGATAAATTCCATGGAAAAACTTTTAAAGAAATCTTTTGCTGGAATTCCTGAAGAAATCCGTACAATTCTGTTAAAAATCTTGGAGATTAAAATATCTCCTCAAAGGAATTCCAGAAGGAATTCTAGCATAAATTTCTGAATGAATTTCTTAAGAAATCCTTAGTAGAATCTCTTGCGATATTTCTTAAAGAGTTTCTGTAGAAATTCTTACAGAAGTTTTTCGAATATTTTTTAAGCATTCGTGAAATAAATATTAAAGTCATCCTTAAAGAAAATTTCGAATAAATTTCTGGGGAAATACATAAAACAATACCTGGAGGGCATCATGGAAGAATCTCTGTATGCACTCCTGCAGGAATCACTGGAGAAATTCCTGTAGAATGTTCTGGATAAAGGGCTATTCCCATTACACCGGGCCGGGACCGTGCCGGGCCCCGGCCGTGCCCCGGTCATCGATTTCTTACTGCGAATACTATGGCGTGTTTCACATCACACCGTGCCGGGGCTCGGTCGAGCCCCGGCCGGGCTAGTGAGAAGCACGTCATAAATATCGTTAGAAAGAAATCGATGACCGGGGCACGGCCGGGGCCCGACACGGTCCCGGCCCGGTAAAGTGAGAAGACCGCTTAAATCATTGAAGAAATTCCTGGACACATTCAAGCGGGAATTTCTAATGGATTCCCTAGGGTAATTCCTGACAAATCTTTAATTGACTGCCAAAACGAATATCTATAAATAACTTAAAAAACACTGTACGAACTTATGAAAGAAGCTTTGAAATTAAAAACTTCAGGAATCCCTGAAGAAATTTCCGATACAGTTTTAAGCGAATCCCTTAAAAAACCAAGTAATTCCATTTGGAGTTTCAGATGGAATCCATAGAAATTTACATGAAATAATGCTTGGAGAAATTTCTGAGGGAATTCTTCGGTATCTGTAGGAATCCCTGGAGAAATTTCTTAAACAATCGCTGGATAATTTTTGAAAAAAGAACGCCAGAGGCGTTTTTGAAAGAAACCTTGGTACATTTTAAGATTGAATTCCTCTAATAATTTCTGAAGGAATCTATGGATTTACATTGGCGTATCTAGGATATTTTCCTAGGGGGTGCCTAGGGGGTGCCAGTTTCAGTGGCTCTCAGGATTTTTTTAAGGAAATACCGATCCGACCTCAATTTCTTAGTATAATGATATACTGCGTCGCGGGAAAATAGAATTTGTATTTTCAGTTTGAACTTAAATACTTAACAATCATCGCGACAACCCATGTTTTGTGGATTGAAAACAATCAGGTCCATTAGAATACATTTTCGAAGCAATTATTAGACGTGTAAATTTCGGAAACTATAAAATATCCACAAATTTGCGTGTAACTTGTATTCATCGTGGCATCCTCTTTGTTTTATTGCATGATAACAACCCTTATAAAAATAGCTTTCAAGAACAATTTTAAGAAATATAAATACTTAAAATTTCAAAATCAGAATACATATTTGCATTTTTGGTTTGGCCACAAAATTAATGGCTAAAATGCGTTTTTTAATTGCTTGAATATTACCACACGAAAATACTTTCACAGAAAAATTGTAAGTATGATGCTCAAAACTACAAAATTCCCACTCGATTATCCTGAGTGCCGTTCTGAAGCGTCACTAACATATTATCAATCCAGTTGAAACCCGGAATTTGGTGCGAGCGAACTTCGATTTTTCTCATCGGGATCCTGATGTTTGCACCAAATTCCGATTTTGACTGAATTGGTAATTACCATATATTAATATATCTGGTGAATGGAATGCTGTATAAAGCTGATTTTTTAAATAGTATTTCAAGCTTTGTTTTGTTAATGTCAGCACTTCTATTGATATTTGCTTTTAAAAATTCTCAAATTATTCTTCAGGTAATTCCTTAGGGAATTCTTTTAGTGAAGCCATTCGGCAATGACTCTGGAAATACACATTTTTTTAATATCTTCGGCAAGTCATTCTGCTTTTTTTATTTTCGTCAATTTTTGGACTTTTATTAATTTTGCTATCCGGTATTCCTTCGCTAATTCCTTCGAAAACTCCTTCGGAAAGTCTTGTTGTTAGAATACATAGGATATTTCGGCAATTTATTTTGAGATTGGTTTGGCCAATTTCCTTAAAAGGTCTTAATATTTTTTATTCAGGAATTCCTCTGGTAATTCTTATATGAATTCTTTTGGCAACTACTTTGAAAGCTCTAATGTAATTTTGATGGATTTTTTTTTCCGACAATTTCTTCAGTAAGTTTTTCGTGAATTGCATGGGGTTTTCTTTGACCAAGACCAGTTGAGAATTTTAGATTTTCCAATTCAGCAACTTTTGGAAGCAATGAATATAAATACAGTTAAATCATAAAGAATTTCAAAAATATTCACAATATAATTGCCAAATAAATCCGCAAAATAACTGAAAAAGAAATTGCTGATATAATTTCATAGGAATAGTAATTGAAATTAAGCAAAAAAAAATCCAAAGAATTTGCTAATGAAATTCTAATGAAACTATCGCAGAAATTAAAAAAAAAAGTACAATAACAATGTCGAAGGAATCCTCAAAGAAATGGTCATCCCAAGCAACACACATGTTATATTAAAGTTACGGCAGCGCAAGTTTTGGTTGCATAGAGGTTTATTTTACGTTATTTAAACACAATGTGAAAATTACGTCCAAAAACATCTATACAACCAAAACTTGCGCTGTCGTAACTTTATTATAACATTTGTGTTGCATGGGATACTACGGTATAGCGAATACGGAGTCGTAGGTTCAAATCCCACCAGAACGCGATTTTTTTCGCAAATTTATCTCTCAATTTGTCAATTAGTAACATTCTGTGCCTTCTAATTAATAACAAGTTTCTTCCCGTACATTCCTACAGGATTTCACTAGAGATTTCTCTAGTAGAAACCTTCTAGGATTTCTCTGAAAATTCCAACTATTCCCGAAATTCGATTAGGGATTCCTCTAGAGATTTCTACTGGAATTCCTCTAAGAAGCCCAAGAAGAGTTCCAGGAGTAATACCGTGATTAATTTCTATAGTAATCCACAAATAAAAACTCTAGAATAATTCCTGGAAGTCTCTAGAAAAATCCCTGGAAGGATCAAAGGCATTTCTGAAAGTATCCTAGGAACACTGCCTAGAAGAATCCTAGCTAGAAAGCCAGGAGAAATCCCAAGAGGGATTCTTGCAGGTATCACCGTGAGAATTTCTTGACGAGACCTACAGGAGGCATTCCTGAAACATTAGAAACAGCAGGAATCTTTTTTTTTTTTTTTTTATTATTGTGTATTTTAACCTGTGCTAATTCTACACTTAAGTAGGAATCGCTTATGGAATCCCAGGAGGAGTTCCTGGATGAAAGTCAAGAGGATTTCCTGGAAGAATCCAATAAGAAATATTTGGAGAAATTCCAGGAGAACCTTTAGGATTTCCAGGAGGAAACACTGAAGGTACTTCTGCAATGCTCCTAGAAAGATTGCCTTGAAGAATCCCAGCAAGTTTTGAAGAAATCCCTGGAGAAATTCTTAGAATAATTCCTAGAAAAATTCCGGGAGATATTACAATAAGAAATTCTGGAGGAGTCCTAAGAGGAATTGCTGGAGGAACCACAGTATGAACTGCTTGAGAAATCCAGCTGAAATTCCTGGAGGAAGACCAAGTGGAGTTCCTGCAGAAATCCCATGAGAAATTTTTGAGAGAATCCTTGGATAAAATATCTTCCATAAAAATGCCTGGAGGATCACCGGAGAGCTTCTGAAGAAAATCACAGGAAAAATCTCAAGAGGTATTCAGGAAAAATCTCAAGAGGATTCAGGGGTGTATCATTGTAGAAATCTCAGCAGAAATCGTAGGAGGTGTTACTGGAAGAAACTATACCAGGATTTATAGATAAACCCAAACAGGAATGCCTGGCGGAATCCAAAGAAAAAATCCTTGGAATGCCAAGAGAAGTCCCTGCAAGAACCGGTAGAGGTATTCTGGAAGAACCTTTAGAGAAGGTCCTAAGGGAATCACGAGAAATTTCTGAAAAAATATCACGATATTTCTCGGAAGAATTCCAGCTATAATGCTAGGATAAATTCGTAAAGGAATCACAAGAAGAATATCGGGACGTATAGTAAGAATTTCTGAAGAAATTGCTGGAAGAACCTTAGGAGGAGTTGTCTGATGTATTGTTGGAGGAAGGCCAAAGGGACTTTTTGCAGGAATTCCATGAGGAATTTCAATAGGAATTCCTGAATTAGTCCTTGGAGAAATCCCTGGTAGGACAACCAAAGAAATTTCTGTAAAAATTCCAGGAAGATTACCTGGAAAGATTCCAGAAAAAAAAAGCCAAGAGAACGCTCAAGAAGAATCCGTAGCATAATTTCTGAACTACTATAGTTAGAATGTATTAAGGAAGAATAGCTGGAAGAACCGCAGGCATTGCCAGAAGAATCCCAGCTGGAATAACTGGAGCAGCGCTTCCCAAAATTGGGAAGCGGATCTTGGGAGTTTGGGAAGCGCGGATCTGGAGGAATTCTATGATTCAGGGAGGTATCATAGAAGTAATTTCTAGAGAAATCCTTAAATCAGGAATGGGGGGTATCCTAAAAGAAGTTCCTCTTCCAAGTGCCCGGAGGAATACCTAAAGTTCTTCTTGAAAGAATCGGTAGAAGTATATTGGAGGAATCCCTGATAGAATCGCAGGAGGATTTTTTTGAGAAATCTCAGGAAGATTTCCCGAAAGTATTGCAGCATGTTAATATGCCAGGTGAAATCCCTAGAAGTATTTATTTCTGGAGGAGTTATAATGGGAATTGCTTGAAGAATTCCAGCCGAAATTCATGGAGGAAGGCCAATAGAAGTTCGTGGAGAAATTTCCTGCGGAATTTCTGGAATAACCTCTGGAGGAAGTCCTGGTTAAATTCTTGAAGAAATCTCTGGAAGAATCACCGAAGGGATTTTTAGAAAAATGCCAGGATGATTTTCTGGAAGAATTTCCGAAAGAACTTCCCTAGTAGAATTCCTGAAGGTATCACAGTGAGAATTATTGGAGGAGTTCTAAGAGAATTTGCTGGAATCCTAGCCACAGTTCCCGGAGGAAGGCCAATATAAGCTCCTGGAGGAATTTCATGAGAAATTTCTGGAAGAATCTATGAATAAAATCTCTGAAGGAATTCCTGGAAGAATCACCGGAAGAAACTTCTGAAAGAATCCCAGGAAGTTTGTCCTGAATAATTCCACCAGGAATTCCTGAGGAAATCCCAAGATATTTTTTTTTTGAAGAATCCCTTGAAGAATTCCAAGAAGTACCATAGTAAAAATTTCGAAAGAAATACTAAAAGAAGTTACTGGATCAATCTCTCTGAAACGTCTAGTATGTACGACCCCATCTGAACTGCCTGGAGAATCCTGAGAGAAGTTTATTCAAGAAATATCGGGAGGAATCCATAAAGGAAGCCTTGAAAAATCACTGTTTGAATAGATAAAGGTATTACTGGAGGAATCCATGGAGAAGTCTGTTGATTGTTCTGACCAATATCCAAAACGCCAAAACGTGCAACAGGTGTATAAATAATTCCGGGTGTGTTTAAGTTTTATTCAAATGTGCCTTTAATAAATATTGAAATTTATTGTATGAAATTTTAAATTTTAGGTGACTGTCAAAGAAAAAATTCTAAAGGGTGCCAAATTTCTTCTAGGGGGTGCCAGGCACCCCTGGAACCCCCCCTAGCTACGCCAATGTGGATTTATTAAAAAAAAAACAAATCCCAAGAAGATTTCCTTGGACTTGGCATCTTCGGACAAATGTATGAATGAATCTCATTAGGAAATTTGAAGGAATCTTCAGGTAATTTCTATTACAACCCCTAGAACAATAT
The DNA here is from genome assembly GCF_035046485.1 of Aedes albopictus. NCBI lineage: Eukaryota > Metazoa > Arthropoda > Insecta > Diptera > Culicidae > Aedes > Aedes albopictus. The sequence goes on along the minus strand of NC_085136.1, from coordinate 283,378,766 downwards.
CTGAAGGAATTTTTGTAAGAATTTCTGAATAAGTCTGTGGATGATTTTCTAAAGAAATCCGCAGAGCAACTTCTCGATGAACTTTGTGTGAATATTGCTTATTTTAGAGTACCTTTTTCTTAACGTGCATGAGTGTACGAACGCATACACGGTAAAAAAAAATACCACTCAATAATTGTACACCCTGAGAGTATTTTACTCAGCCATCAAGTTTGAATCTGAATCAGAAATATGAAAATGCTTATTGGTCTTTGAGTAAGTCCATCAAAGTGACACAGTATAAACATTTCCGGTTGTAGCTCGTCATTGGATAATCCGTTATAATATTTTTCAAGTGGTTTAATTTTAACAGATTTTTGGCACTTTTTTCTGTGTGTGTACTTTACTACGCACAGTAAAATATTTTAACACAGCGATGAAGTCGACAATGGTTTTTCATAAGGGCCTAACTTACTTGATCGATTTCTCTTCGTCGACTCTCTCTTTCGCTAATAACTGGATCAAAACAAACAAAATCATTATTATTTTTGTTTCTATAGCAAGATGTAGTTGTCTTCTTCGCATTTCAACCAAAAAATCTTTGGAAAACTCAATATACATTCTACAATAACACAAAGAGAGGAGCGATGAAGAGAATTCAAAAATGTCAATTAGGCCCTAATAAAAAATCAGTGTCGAAGTTTGCAAAATAGAACACAAACAGCTTACACGAAAAAAACAGATTACCTATAAAATACGTTAAAATAAGTAAACCGCTTGAACTTTTTACCCAGCAGTGGATTGTTTCCTCGCTCTCCCGCTCGCAATGTTGTCAAAAATAAAGCGAAAAGGAGCTACCTAGCCGATTATGTCCGTGCGAGAAGCTAAATTTGTTTTTTTTTGCCCTTTACCCAAAAGTAGGTTTATTTCAACCCACTAGGGTACTTTGAAAGTCAACGCTAGGTAGAAAGAACTTTGCGATGGGTCGCAATTTTCTACCGGGATCAAGAACGGAAACTACTCACTCAGAGCTTTAACGCGGTGTAACCAAATTTGGGTTCTCGCACGGATGAGCCGATATGAGTGAATAATGTTTGGGTTGATTTCTGGTTCCGTGTATATTTTTTTACCCTGTATTACATGGATGACTCTCTCTAGTAACACGAAAGTTCACTTTTTTACAGATCAAATCACGTCTCAGCTAACTACATGAACACAATTCTATCTTTTTACTTCTTTTAATTTTATTTTTCATTCCATAAACGAGAACCAAATTTCAGCTGTTTGTGTAGGAACGATTTACTGTGTTCTCGAGCATGAAAGGTTTGGGTCTTTGATAGATGCAAACGCTTAACGATGTTGCACGACAAATTGAAAAATGTGATGCTGCATAAAGTTAAGCACCCAACGAACGGTTTAACAGGTCAGGCAGAGTGTACCTGATCGAATGAAGATAAAAAAAGAACACTGAAGTCCTGTTTGCAAGGGGTTTCCAAAAAAATTGATTACCTGTCACTACTTAAAAACTACTCTGGTTACTCATTGATCACTGTGATTACTATGATTATTGATTACTTATTGATTATCAAGATTACTACAGATTACTTTTAATTACCATGATAACATGTGATTACCTTGATTACTTATTGATTGCCAAGATTACTATGGATTAGTTTAGATTACTACTGATTACTGAGATTACCTTTGATTATCATTGTAGTTATATGAATTGAGTAATGAATATGTTTTGATACATTTAATACATTCACTACGGATTCCAATTCTGACAAAGTGTGTAATTACAACTAATTTCTCATGATTACTTTGTTTGGTTATCTGTTGATTACCTAGTTGATTACATCTGATCACCGTTGATTACATCTGATTAAAATTGATTATCTCAGATTATGATTGACTACTTCTGATTACCATGATTACTTGTGATTACCTTGAATACTTATTGATTACTCAATATTACTACGGATTACTCCGATTATTAATGATTACTTCTGATTACCATGATCACTTATGATTATCTTGGTTACTTATAGATTACCAAGATTACTATTGATTACTCAAGATTACTACTGATTACTCAGATTGCCTATGATTTTCATATGAATACAACTTATTACTCATGATTACTTTGTTTGGGAATACCTTTGATTACCTAGTTGATTACGTTTGTAAAGCTCGATATTCACGGCTGAGCTAATATGACCCGTTCGTATCCAAAGGGTTAAAGCATTTCATATAAGCGTGATAATGTCCACGATCCAGCGGGGTGACACTAGTTTTTCCAAGCCGAAATATCCCAAAAAGACGAAAAAGCCGGTAAAACCCGCAAAAGTTGTGCGGGGTTTACCGTTTTTTTTGTCTTCTTTCGACTTTTATTTTTTTTTTTTGCAGCAAGAACCATTTTTCTTCTGCAAAATATATGATGAATGAATGAGTGTGCAACTTTCCAAACGTATGCACTACAGAGCTGCCCTTGATTCGTTTCCATTTTTTCCACAAATGTGATATTGACTGTTTCCCACCCATAAATAATTCCCATAAATTTTCTACGCCACAATCGAGAGCGCACATTTTATTCCACGATCTATTTTAATTTTATCTCTTTCGCTTTTTTACACCAGAAGTCTAGAACTTCGTGCCCACATATCTGAAGCGGTAAACGTGCGGGTATTTGTCAAGACTGTGGGTGACGGGTTCGATTCCCGGTTAGCCCGGAAACTTTTTGTAGTGGCGAATTCCTGGACTTCCTTAGGCATGGAGTATTCGTGCCTGTCACACGTTGCGGTGAATGCATATTGACCATAGGCAGAGTAAGCTCTCAGTTAATAACCGTGGAAGTGCTAATAGCTCACTAAGCGTAGAAGCAGGCTTTATCCCAGTTGGAACGTTATGCCAATAAGACCAACTCGGAGTCTAGAACTTCTCAGACTCAGTTCGCCTCCTTCTGTGTCTGGTGTGAGTTTTCAATCTTACCAGTCCATTATTTGCCACGCCGGCAACACCATTCTGAAATCGTCCGCGTTTCCATCGATAATTACCTCCAAACATAGATTTATCGCTTTTCACCTTCCTCGACGCCCCTCCACCACGCACGCGGTCCATCAGAGGCAAAGTGTTCGTTCAGATTTCACTCTGGCCACGGCACGGCAGTAGAGGATGATTTAGCAGAATCATGCACTTGAGATGTCGGATTATTGCGCTCCCATATCTCAATTATGTATTCATACATTTAGGTATATCAACCGTCTGGTTGCTGTCTGGGGAATTAACTTTGACCACGGGAACGGGTTCAATTCCGAGTAGAGCTGCGGTGAAGCACACCTGTTGCCTATCATAAAGTGGCTGAGTGAGAGCGCATTCACAGTATATCCAAAGGGCCAAAGGCCTCGTGGAGCACTTTCAATTAGTTGCGGTTTGCGGGTTGAACACGAGCTGCCTGCCACCACCGTTGGTTTTGATTAATCGTTTAATAAAGGTCCACTGGAGTTTCGAATGAGGTGGGTGAGAGAATTGAATTTAGAAGCATAGTTTTTGTTTAATTGCTTGGAAGAATTTGCATTCACTTGTTGAGCACACACTTCAGAAGCATTGACATTATCGTGAATGAACTTCTTCTAGAGATTCCTTTAGATATCCATTTAAATAAAAGAAATATTTCAGAATTTCTTTCAGAAATTCGTCCTGGATTTCTTCAGAAACTTATTCATGTATCATTTGGAAACTTTCTCTGTGATTTCTGCTGTGTCTTACAGGAAATGATTTTAATAGTTCACTAGCCATTCCTCCAAAAATTTTCAAAATATTTATTATTGGATTACTACCGGAATTCCTCCAAGAAGTTCCTCAAAAATCTTTCTAAGATTTTTTTAGAAGTTCATACTTTGAACGGTTTATACAGAAATTTATTAAAATATGCATTTATATCTTCAGAAGTTCATCCGTGGATTTATGTAACTTACCCTTCTGTTTTTTTTTTTTTTCAAAAATTTCTCCAGCGTTAAAGAAAATCATCCAGTAATGCGTACGAAGATTTCTTCGAGATTTCCTTCAGGAATTCTTCCAGGAATCTCTTAAACAATGTTTAGTTTCCTTAAGAAATTTCTCCAGTTTCAAGAGATAACCAAAGAAATTAATTTGATAACACTTTCAGAAAAAAAACCTTTATTTGACTTTTTTCCGAAACCGCTCAAGGGGTTCCTTTAAAAAACCATCCAGGAAATCTGTTAGAAATTCCTCTTGAATTTCCTTTTGAGGACCCCCGGGAGAGTTCTCCAAGAATTCCTTTTGAAAAGCTTCCAATTGTTTTCTCAAATCGTTAAATCATACAGTTTGGTATATCTCATCGCTCTGCTGCACAAGTCGACGGTTGGAACAAAACTGTTCGAAGTGCCACAAATCACCGAGCATGACGTTCAAATCTATGCATACTGCAGCCGCGTCGGAAATGGCTCTCTCACCATCATGGCTGTCAACCACCACTCGGAAGACTTCGAGTTCGACATCAAGCTCACATCGAAGCCGCATTCAGCGGAAGTTCTTCAGTACGTGGTAACTTTTTTTTTGTCTGTATTAAAACGTGGTAACTGTCGTCGACGGAAGAATTCTGCTGAACGACGAGGCCTTCGACTTCAAAGCTCACTTGGAACCTTCCGCCAAAGTTCGACCGATACTCAAAGGACTACAGTTGAACATTCCATCGTTGACAATCGCCTTCGGTTGTCCCAAATCTAAGTTTGCGAGAGTACTTTGACGATTACCAAGACCTCCGAACGAAGGTGTCTCGAAGTGTTACAGTGCTGGAAAACTCAGTGGAACAACTGCTGCAGGAGTTAATTGCAGAACGCGCAGGACAGCAGGACATCACTTAGATGCACCGCCGTAAGCGATCGGTGCATGTGATACAGGTGATGGAGGATGATGCAAGGCAGCTTCAGGACACCAAGCCTAAGCGTGGATCGAAAGAAAAAGGGGAACCAAGGCAAATTTTGAACTATCGGTTAAAGGAGCGCACGATACGGTAAAGGAGAAGCGAGCGGATCGCCGACAGCTCAAGCAGCAGCGACGGCCACTGTGAGAGCGAGGGAAACGGCAGTCTCGGAAGCGTCAACGATGTGCCAATCCATCGAAGCTCAACGCAAAAAAGAAGACGATGCGTTCGTCGCTGGCAGAAGCAGTAAACCACCCTCCCGTATTTGGAGAAAGCTACGAAGAGCAAGTGAACCGATCAAGCTTTCCTCAAGGTGACGTTCATCTGGTAATTTCCAAGGGGAAAGAAGAGGAGGAACTATCGATCGAAGAAGCGCCAATCAGACAAAGCCGGAAAAAGTATCGCAAGAAGAAAACGTCGAAGGGGCCCGAGCAGAAGGGAATAACAACAGCATAAGGAGCTGTGTTATTTGTGTAAAATAACTGAATAATAGAATCGATGATTTTTATGTTATTAACATAACATATTATGTTATAAACTTGTCTGTCATAAGCGGCAAAATAACAAATATGATAACAAAAAAATGTTCTGGGAAAACCATTTTAATAACTTGTTTTGTTAGTTTCAATAACAACTTAATAACAGTGAATTTGGAAAATATTTCAATAACAAATTTAGATATTAATATGTTATTGATAATAATCGGAAAGCAAAATTTGTTATGGTATCAAAATCGTAACTAAATAAATTATAATACTTATTATTTAAAGTTATTCACTATGTCTCACAAACCCACCAATAACATGAGTATCAAATGATCGAAAAATACTATATTCATATTCAGAATCAGATTAAATTATTCATTTTAAAAGAATGTAAACAAAACTTCCAGAAATTTCTTTGAGAGTTCTTCCACGAAATCATTTACAGTTTTTCAAAGACTCCTCTAGAAATTCCTCCAGAATTATGAACAGAATCCCTTCAAGGGTTTCTTCAGAATTTCCCGTCATTATTTGTCCCGAATTTCATCTTTAGATATCTCTGAAAATTTCTTTGATAATTTATCCAGGAGTTTTTTCTGAAGAATTCTGCAGGAGTTTTTCAAAAGATTTTGCCAACAATTCTAATAATAGCTCAGAACAATTACTTTTGGAATTTCTAAGAAGATTGCGCCAGGAGTTCTTTTGAAGACTTGTTCAGGGTATCGAAGGCTTTCTCCAGAACTTCGAAGTGTTTTTTCGAATATCATTTAAGGAATTTTCAGAGGATTCGTTCAGAAATTTCCGTCTTAACTGTATGCAAAAATGAAACAAAACAAAAGGACAGGTAATTATTATCGAATTGTTGCTTTGGTTTTAAAACTTGTTACTGCTGTGCTATTGTCAATAAGTTCAACAATAGTACAACAATAACAAAACTTGTAGTTCAACAAAATATGTTATTGAAATGTACCTGATTGAATGTATATCAATTGCTAAATTATAACAAGATTAGATTGTTCAACAAAATTTGTTATTGAAAAGCTATGTATTGATAATTAAATAATAACAAAACAAGATATAAAAACAGGTTATGTGATTTCGTAGTTATTAATTTGATATTTTCCTCTGCTCGGGGGATGTCATCTTCGGAAAAGGATTTGAGATTCGTCATGCCGGAGATCGCGTACATACGAGAACAGCCAATGCCACGGCCGAAGTTGGAAGTGGCGGAGTCCGTTCACCGACAAATACTACTGAATGATCTGGAAGAAGCGACCAAGCAGCCAAAAGTGTACTCAATCAATCGAGAGCTGATGGAGGTTAGTGAGATACAGGAGGCCATCAAGATAAGCGTTCCGATAGTGAAGCGACAGGATGGAGAATTGGATGGCAGTAGCTTGCGTGACGAAACTGAAGGGGAGGAAGGAGAGGAAGGGGTGGAAGGAGATTAAGGACAGGTGGAGTACGACGAACAAGCCACGGATGATGGAGAAGGTGGTGGAGAGGATGAAGAGAATCCCGAAGAAAGCAACGAAAGTTTAGCGGATCATTCGTTAGGAGCATCGCCAGAACTAGGTCAATCGTTGGGATTGTCCGACGAGGACATGAGCAAAGATTCGTCGGAAGCTTACGTTGAACAGATGTACCGTCGACGCGACGCCGTCGGAAACGTTCTGTCGAACTTGACTCAGCCCATGAGGAAGCGTTCTTGCTTCCGTCAGTGAACAGTACAAACTTGGAGCAAAAGTTTGTCGAAGTATTTATCAGCTGATGAAGTCGTTCAACTTTGGTGGGACCAGGGTTCCTGATTTCCCCTTTTTATCTTCTTCCACATTCGAAGACAGTCAGCAACGAACGGTTGTCGCATTAGTTCGTGTGTATGCTTGTCAGCGACGACAGCAAACTCCGGTGAACGGTGGGAAGCCACACTTGGAAATTACTCATTCGTCAACATTCGCATCGCAAGCGAATGCGATTCGTGAGTGATGCGATTGATATTGTGCATACGAATTTTTGATGTTTTCGAATTATTTTCTTTGCTAATCTAGCATTTCAACAACAATACAGTAAAAATGTATGCATTACATGCAGAAATTCTCTTCTACTTATGATAATAGCCGCTTCGATCGCTCACCAGCATTCTTCACCATTCGCCATTCATTCATTCGCTTGCGATCCAAACTGCGACGAATGGCAACGAATATTCATGTCAAGCAGCTAGCTCATCGCTTCCCACTGGTGATGGGGTTGCGTATTTGATCACGACGATCCGTTTGCTGCATCTTTCTCGATTCGCTTCAGCAAAGAGGAGTGAATATGAATGGAGTGAGGCGAATATATCGATCCTTGGGTGGGACTTCCAAGCAATATACAGCACAGAAGGAGCAAGAACTCAAACGATCGAACTGTAACGCTCTGTTACATCCACGATTGTGGGAGTCCCGAGAGCGTACCAATGCGCTGCATCAACAGCGAACATCCACAGAGTCACGAGAGAACATGATTTCCACTGAGCAGATGAACTTCCCAGCAGATTCGCGATGAGTGTGATGTTCATGGTGAAAGCAATAGATTGGAACCCACACTGAGTAGTTTTGCTCTATGGAAAACATGGGACTGCCGTCATCTGGATTGGTCATGGTGTAGTCTTTCGTGCATTTCCGATCCGTTGCGGGCAGAGGAGGCCACTTCCTCAGTGATTCCGATATCACTGCATCCAGGTATTCAAGGCTTTGAATTTGTTCGTAAGTAATTTCTGAGTAAGGACGATCTAACGTATTGATTTCCTCGAATAACCGCTCCTGAATCTCCGGGTGCAGGGCAAGTTCCATCAGTGTAAAGCTGAGAAGCGTCGATGTGGTATCAAAACCTGCTGCGAAGAATATCACGTCCTGAGCTGTCAACTCGTCGTCACTCCAAGTTCTACTCCCAGTACCAGTCTCAGCATTGTAGTGGTCCTCAGCAGCTGCATACGATTCTTCCGTTACATCCTTGTCATCTTCCAGTCTCCCGCGTCGAGCCAATATCAGCAACTGAATTATCCACAGATTCCTTAAGAATCGCTTTCAGTAATTCCTTCCAAAAATGAAAAGTTCAGATTTCTTTCAGAAATTCTTCTAGGGATTTCTTTAGAAATATCTGTTGAGATGGGTCCAAGGATTCTTCTTGGAAATCATTTAGAAATTCCCCAAATATGTCCAAGGTTGGGGTCTCCAGTTTGCCTAGTGGTTAAGGCTATGGATCGCCAATCCGGAGACGGCGGGTTCGATTCCCGTTCCGGTCGGGAAAGTTTTCTCGACTCCCTGGGCATAGTGTATCATTGTGCTTGCCTCACAATATTACTAATTCATGCAATGGCTGGCAAAGAAAGCCCTCCAATTAATAATTGTGGAAGTGCTCAAAGAACACTAAGTTGGTGAGAGGCAGGCCAAGTTCCAGCGGGAACGTAGAGCCATACAGAAGAAGAAGAAGAAGATGTCCAAGGATTAAGGATTAAGAATGGTTTTACGGATTCCTTCCAAAGTTGCTACATGGATTTCTTCAGGAATCATTCAAGGAATTCGGTTTAAAAATCTACCAAGGTTTTTTTTTCCAGAAACTCGGAATTCCTCGGAAATTTCTCCAGGGATTGTTTTAAGGCTTTCAACTGGGGTTCCGTCAGATTTTTTTTTTTCAAAGGTTCTTTCATAAATTCTTCCAGTGATTCCATCAGAAATTCGTGAAAGTCCACCAGAGATTTGTTCATGAATTGCTCTATGACTAGGAATGTCTACAGGGCTTCACGAAGAAAATACAAGAATATTCTTTTACTATTACTTGCAGTAATTCAGGCAGTAATTCCTTCAAAGATATCTTCGGAATTTTCTTCAGATATTCTTCAACGTATTTCACCACAAAGTCTACTATGAATTTCACTATAGATCATTTAAGAAATATATTTAAAACATTTCCTATGACTTTCTATATAATTTTTTTAGAACTTTTTTTATATATATAGTTTTTCCAGGATTTTTTAGGAAAGCTTGTATGAACGTTTCTACGGCTTTTTCTGCATGAGGTCCTCTAGAAAGACGTCCACAGATTGCACAGGATACAGTAAATAAATCTCCATGAATATTATCCGAAGCTTTCTCCAAGATTTTTTCTTAAAAATTCCTTAATAAACCTTTCCAGATATTTCAGCATGCGTTTGCCGAGGAGTTTCTCCGGGTATTACTAAATTCCTCTAGGGATTTCTGGAAACTCCTAATGGGGTTTCTTCAGATATCCTTTCAGGGGTTCTTCAAGAAATTTTAACAGAACTTTCTTCAGATATTCCCTTAAGAATTTCTCCAGTAATTTCTCAAAGAATTCTTTTGATGTTTTCTTCAGCAATTTCGTCGGTGCGGAGCGGACCTGGTGCGATGGTTAGAATACTTGACCATCACGCCGAGGACCTGGCATCGAATCCCACTCCCGACAAACTCGCTAAATGTGAGGTCTTCCTTCGGAAGGGAAGTAAAGCGTGGGTCCCGAGATGAACTAGCCTAGGGCTAAAAATCTCGTGTATACAGATAAAAAAAACTTCGCCGGTTATTACTTTAAAAATACTTTTAGGAATTCTTTTGAAAAAATATTCCGAATTTTTTCCAGGGTTTTCTATAGCGATTCTTTCAGAATTTGTTTCATAGTTTCAATTTCATAAATTCTTCCAATAGTTCCTTCAGAACTTCGTACAGGTATTTCTTCAAACATCCACCAAATATTTGTTCTGTAAAAAGGGATTTTATTGAACACTGCCCCGGAAATGTGTCTGGAAATGTCTACAGGGATTCATCAAGAAAATACTACAAACATTTCTGAGAAGATTCTTGCATTATTACTTTTAGTGATTCAGTCATTTTTCCTGCATTAATTCCTCTAGAAACACGTCCAAAGATGGCTTCTGGAATGCTGTCATCTTCCAAGAATATTACTAAAAAATTTAAACAGAAATTTTCAAAAAAAAAAAAATCTTCAACATTTTTTTCCAGAAATTTCACCAAGAGGAGGTTCTCCAGTAAATTCATTAGAAATTCCTCCTAGGATTCCTTCGAATATTTCTCTAGCGTTTCATCGAAGAATATTTTCTACATGGCTTCTACTAGAGATCTCTTCAACGGATCCTTCAGGAATTCTCTCGGAAATTCTTATTCGGATTCCTTTTTCTGAATTTTCTGAAATTCATTCAAAAAAAATCTTCAGAAATCCTTCAGTGATTCCTACGAAAATTTCTTTCAAGGATTTCTCCAAGAATTCCTTGAGTTAATCCTTCAGAATTCCTGTAGAAATACTATCCGCGATTCCTGCAGAAAGTCTTACAAGCATTTTGTTGCGGTTCCGTTACAAATACTTAAGGGGATTTCTATTTAGATTTCTGCAGCAAATGTTTCAGATATTCCTCCACGGATTTTTTTTAGATGTTCTTCCAGAAATTACACAGAACATTACTGGAAGAATTCTTGAAAGCACCCCTGACGGAATTTTTAAAGAAATCCCTGAATGAATGTCCGAATGTATATTTTTTTTAAATTCCTGGAGATAGCTTTGGAGACTTCTAGAAGAAATTCGTTAAATTTCTCTTGAGGGGTTTCTGGACGAAAATACCTGTAGCAATTTCTCATGTAAGGGAGCGTCCATAAATTACGTCACGCAAAAATTGCCCATTTTCAACCCCCCTCCCCTCTATGTCACACTTTTTGTATGAGGCCTCTGAAATTTTTGTATGAGTTGTCACACTTCACTGAACCCCCCTCCCCCTAAAAGCGTGACGTAATTTATGGACGTTCCCTTATCTAAGAAAACGGGGATGAATGTCTGAGAGAATATCAAAAGTAACTTCTGCAGATACGTCCTCAATTCCTAGACGAAAAAAATCATGAGAAGCTTGTGGAGGAACATTGGAAGTGCTTGAGACTGGAGGCGAAATCTGTATAGGAATTTCAGAAGGAATCTCTTAAAAATGTATGCAGAAATGGCAAATGAAGGTGCTTGTGGTGATGCTCCTTGAAGAAATCCCTCAATAAAATTCTGAAGGAATCCTTGAAAGAGCTTCTGGAGATATTTGAGGAGAAATTCTTAAAAGAATTTGTTATAGAATTTCGGAAGGGGTTAGCTGCCGTGAGCAGCATAGTTGTCCCATGTTCTATGGGAATCTCTATGAACATGGGACAACTATGCTGCACGCGGCTGTTAGTACGTTATCAAAAATTCCAATAGAATCTTGGAGGAGTTCTTAAGATAAACACTGAAGAAATTTCTGAAACATAAATTAAATTTTTGAAGAAATGTTTGTAAAAATACCTGGAAAACCCTCTACAGATATTCATGAAGATATTTCTTCAAAATGCCAAAGAATAGATAACCCCTTGTGACGCACTTGAGAACTACTAGAAGGGATTTCGAGGGATTTCAAGTGTTTTCGCGAAGGGGTGGCTGAAAATCCTCCGAAACTTTCTAAAAAGCATCCGAAATACCCCTACGAACCACATATATCGCACCTGAGAACCTCCGAAACCCCCGAATACGCCTGCGTAACGCCTCTGAAAACCCCCGAAAATGCCTTTAAATTTCCTGAAGTGCCTCTGAAATCCCCCTAAAACCCTACCTCCCCACACGCGGGTCCCGAGTAACGTACTGGAGACCCTCCGAAACCCCAGAAGACGCCTCCGATACGCATTTGAAACCCGCCGAAATGCTCTGGAGCTTTTTGAAATTCCTTTGAAACCTTCGATTACTCCTGCGTAATGCTTCTAAAATCCGCCGAAAATCCTCTGGAACTTCTTGAAAAGCATCCAAAACCCTTAAACCCTCTGAAAACTGCCAAAAATGCTTTAAAACTTCCTGAAATTCCCGTAAAATTCCCTCGGATACCATGTAACAAAGCTGAAAATCGTCTTAAACTTCCTGAAATGCCTCCGAAATCCCCATATGACCTCCTCGGACCTCATGTAACGCAGCTGAGCCGATTCGCCTCTGAAAATTAATGAAATGCCTACGAAACCCCCTCGTACCTCTTGTAACGCACCTGAGACCCTCCGATAAATGCCTCCGTAACGCATCTGAAACTCGCCGAAAATACTTTGAATTTTCTTAAAATTCCTTCAAAATGCCCGGATCCAATGTAAAGGACCTGAGATCCTCTGACACCCTCGATTACTCCGGAGTAATGCCTCTGAAATCCGGTAAAAATTCTCTGTAACTCCCTGAAATTCGTCTTAACTCCCTTGGACTTCATACAAGACCCTTCGAAGCCATCAAAAACGCACCTGTAACGTCTCCAAAACCTCCGAAAACTCCCCTGAAACCTTCCCTGAAAATCAATGTCACTACATTCTCTAACGTCCGGTTTCCGAGTTACCTTATCGCAGTTTTTCGAACATCCTAGCTCGGAGCCACTGACTGAAACTCCAGGTCCCTGGAAGCCCCAGGAATGCCCTTGATACCCTCTGAATCTCCAGTAAAACCCCTTCGGATCCCCTGAAACGCCCCTAGGACCTTCTTAAACGGATTTGAGACCCCTTTGAGACCATCTGCATCATAATTCGAAAGACCTCCTGGAAGCCCTCTAAAGTACTCCGGAGAGCTCAAGGTATCACCTGAAACCTCCTTGGATCCCCTAAAGTTCCCCTAAGATCACTTGGAACCGCTTGGGACCCCTGAGACACCCTTGCGACCCTCCTCAACGCCCGGAAGACCTCCTGGTACACCCTGATACCACCTGAAATACCCCTGAAACCCAATAAAACGCCCCTGAGAACCGCTGATGCTCCCCTGGTGTCCCCTGAGACCCCTTAAACGCTTCTGAGCTCTCTTGGTACCCCTTGGAACACCCTGGACCTGGTATGATGGTTAGAACACTTGACTATCACGCCGAGGACCTGGGATCGAATCCAACTCCCGACAAAACTCGCAAAATGTGAGTTCTTCCTTCGGAAGGGAAGTAAAGCATGGGTCCCGAGATGAACTAGCTTAGGGCTAAAAATCTCAGATAAAAAAAACACCCTTAAACGCCCCTGAAACCTGCCTTTGCTTTGTCCCTATCCCTGTCCTCTTGTCCCTGTCATAAATAGTTACCATCATTATTGCATTTTCGTATGCATAATACTGATTCTCCCTCAGCTTTCCTTAATTTTAAGAGCATAGAAAAGGTGCATAAACCCCAAACGGTATCCGAATCCTTGTGAAAAAAAATCTTCTGGAATTGCATCTTTAAAAAAATTGTTTTGCAGTCATTTCTGGGGAAGCCTATTGACAAATTCCAAGAATTTTGTTTTTGAGAAATTGTCAGATAAATTCCTGGAAAATTTTCAAGAAAAAAATTCTGATATTATACCTGGAGGAATTCCTTGAGAAGTGTTTGCGGAAACACATAGTAGTCATTGAACATAATTCTGATAGAATCCCCAAAGGCATTTCTGGCGGTGTTCCCGACACCATATGTTTGGCCGTATCGTTGAAGAAAACCTCAAGTTTGAACGCTAAATGAATAATTCAGTTGGATTTTGTGTGGCATAATCATAAATTTACAGAAAATAACAAATATGATGAAAAATCTGAAAATAAGTAGATGTAAAATGCATACAATTTTTATTTTGCCACATTTTGAACCGTAAATAACTTTACACTGTACTTTCACGCAGCTAATTTATGTTTAAAAGCACAAAACTGACGAAATTTTAAGGTTATTTGCTAAAATTTCTCCGATTTCGCGTCATTTGCCTAGGGTATAACTTTTTCCACAGCCGTCGGATCACTTCGCGGTCTTCGACAAAGTTTTTTGGCTTATAGTCACCTACAATAATACAAAAGGATTTATTTATTGAACGCTTACAGCACCACTTAGCGGCAAAATTCGAAAACTTAAAATTTCTGCATACATTTAGCCAAGTTTTCCCATACAAACTTTAAGCGTTTTGAGCACTCCCTTAAGCTCAACTAGAGTGTCCTTCCCGGGACATCCCGGGACAAGAATTCCCGGGATTTGAGTGATTTCGGGATTTCCCGAGTCCCGGGATATCATTTCAGAAATCCCGACAATCTCGGGAATCCCGGGATGAAGACAATTTGTAGATAAAACTGCCAAATATCAAGGCAAAAACTTTATCTGGCCATTTTCACTATCGAAATATGAGCGGTTTTCTCACACACCATCATCGGGCTTTGGACACTAGGTCATACTTGAAAAAAAAAAAATCAATCATTAATGATAAACTTGGTATAATGTTATGCATTTCATTAATCTTTTTCTATTTATTGGTTTATTCAGTAGCAGCAAGAACAAACTGGACATAGCCCACATACCATATTACATTGTCATTTTGGAAATCTGAGACCAAACTTTTACTATATTATGTAAATAATTTGAATTTTTCAGAAGAGAATTAATGAATCTCAATGACAAGTACAAAAGTTTTAAAATTATGGAAAACCGCAATTGCAAAAAGAGTCCAACCTTTTGTATTGAAATATTCGGAAACTAAGAGTTCAAAAGGTACTCTAAAGTTATATTGAAGTGCGATTTGTACGATACATATCAACAATACAAACATCTTCCGTAGCGATATAATACAGATTATGATAATGATTTCTCTTAAACTATTAGATATCGGTAGAAAATTGCTTGCAATAAATTAACTACTAAACAGTTGAAAACAGACTGTTCTTGGCGAACATAACGTTGATACTTTTATATGTATTTCGTTATTGACATTTGTACATCAAGTAGTAGTGCAGTACATTGTATAGACATTTTATAATACTTCTTGTGATGGATACAGAAATAACCATAACTTAAAAAATGAATATTTCAACTGCACAAAAGCTAGACAAATCAATTTTCTGGGTTTTATTGAAATTTTAAAAAATCCCGGGATCCCGGGATTTCCCGGGACTGGCTAAGTATTTTGTCCCGAATCCCGGGACACGAAAATTGGCCGGGAAATGGACACTCTAAGCTCAACCGATTTTGCTCAAATTTTGAACGTAGCTTATGGGAGTCCAAAACAACAAATTTAGGAGGTAAGACTGGCATTTTTCGAAATTTTTGTTTTTCATATGAGTGTGGGCCAACCCTAATGAGTATGTTTATGCATTGTGTCTATGAGAACAGCATTTTATCACTACCAAAGTAATTATTTTTTTCATTTCTCTTAAAATTCACCTAAAGCTACATAAAACACCCAGCCAATAATACGCTTCCTCTCGGCTGCAACAGTGTTGCACCCACTTCAACAAGTGTCTGAGAATGAACATTCAATAATCCTGCACGTTGCCCGGTTGAGGAGAAACGCGCGAAGTCCTACATCATAACGGCCCTCCTACCGTGCGTCGTGAATGTGGGTTGACCCGACAAGATCCGTCTGGTCCTTTTTAAGGATTCTGCCCTTCATTGCCTTCATTCACCTTGAACAATGCAGTGCCATGGTGGGTGCACAACAACAAGAACAACAACAACAATAACGACTGGTAGTTATTCTAGGAAAACGCCTTTCCTTGGTATTTTCTTGCTGTTTCTCTTATTTTTCACCCTCTGGACTGGGTGTTATTCGGAAAACTGTTCGCAACTTGTTGAGAATCTCAGCTGACATAGACATAGGAAAAAAAATTGCACACTTTGTGTAGCTCAACTGTCCTCATTGTACAGCTTCCACAAATTTGTCGAATAAATTCAGTTCCTCTATTGTCGTCTGCTGTATCTCCAGACGTCACTGCAGCCACGTGCCATTTGGATCAAGCAAACACAAGTCTAACGAAGAGGATGACAGCAAGGATTGGAGAGGACCTGGCTGTAGTAAATCAACTTGCATAACTTGCTGTCAGCAGCTGGATTCCTTCACTACTCACCGTGCTGTCGTCGTTCGTTTCCATTCCGTTTTCAATTCATTTCGATGTCGTCGAAGGGACGTGTTTATGCTTTCTTCCCTTTTTTTTTTTCAATGGGCAGAACATTATTTTCCTGGATACGTACCTACTGATGATGCTGACGACTGAGACAGACGAATAATGCACCGCACGGTTACGAGATTTGCATGCAAGAACCATGGGACTGATAATACTGCCGACTTCACGGGAATGTAGACACACTGAAACCTCCATTTAGGTAGGATCCATTTAGGACCCTCCGTTTAGGTAAGGTTACCTAAATGGAATTTGATTATGTGCTCCGTAAAGCGTTATATGCGATTGAGCCTCAAATAAATGAACTAGATAAAAAAGTGGTGAATTTATTGTCAGTTTGAAGATCTCCAAAAAACTTCCTTGAATATAGGTCATCAGATCTACTATCATGTTTGGTTGTCTCCAAAAGATTAAGGACTAAGGTTAATAATCCCACAACCTCAGGTAACTATGATTTATCAAGTTTTTAGTTCGAAGAATCTTGAAGGGTTTCCAAGAACTCCCTTGAGTAGAGGTGATCGAGTCTACGAGGGCTACTAGTTGTATCTAAGAGCATTTAGAATGAGCCACAGCCCCAGGCATCTATGTTCTATTAGGTGGTGGGTTCTATGGTTCTATAGGAGTATTCAAGAACCCCCTGGAGTTAAGGCCATCTGATCTACAAGCGTAATCAGTGATCTATTAAAGCTTTGTGAATGAAATATATGCTTGCATAAATTCATTCAACTATGTTCTGGCAAGTGGTGAGTTCGTTGTCAGTTTTAGGATCTCCAAGAACTTCCTTGAGATCATCGCATCTACTAACGTATTTGGTTGTCTTTAAAAGATTTACGACTAAGGTTCATACTCACACAACCTTAGGTAACTATATCTATCAAGTTTTCAGTTCAAAGAATATTTAAGGGTCTCCAAGAACTCTCTTGAGTATAGGTGATCGAATCTACCAGGGCTACTAGTTGTATATAAGAGCATTTAGAATGAGGTTTGTACTTACACAGCCTCAGGCATCTATGTTCTATCAAGTGGTGAGTTCTATGATTGTATAGAAGTACCCGAGAACTCCCTGGAGTTAGGGCCATCTGATCTAAAAGCGTAATCAGTGATCAATTAGAGTATTATGAATGAAATTCATGCTTACACAGCCTCATGTTACTATGTGTTGTCAAGTGATGAGTTTGTCGTCAGCTTGGGGATCTCCAAAAACTTCCTTGAGGATAGGTCATCGAATCTACGAGGGTTACTAAGTGTATCCAAAAGAATTAAGAATGATGTTTATTCTCCCACAGCCTCAGGCATCTGTGTTCTATCAAGTGGTGGGTTCTATGATTGTTTAGAAGTATTCGAGAAGTCTATGGAGTCAAGGTCATCGGATCTACAAGCTAAACCAGTGACTCTCTGGAGTATTATAAATGAAATTTATACTGAAACGCATTTAATTTAGGCTAAGTATTATAAATAAAATTTATCCTGAAACGCATTGAAACACCTTTAAAAGCTTTGAAACGCCTCAGAAACCCTCATAAAACCTCCGTGAAATTCACATGTGAGCCTTTTAAGCCCCCTCAAATTAACCGGGAACCTCCTGAAATGCCCTGAAATGCATTGAAACGACTTGAATCGCATTGAAACGCCTGTGAAACCTCCATGAAACCTCCGTGAAATTCACCTGCGAGCCTCTGAAGCCCCCTCAAATTCATCAAAAATCTTCTGAAATGCCCTGAAACGCATTGAAACGCATTAAAACGCCCTGAAACGCCTTGCAACGCTTTGTAACGCTATGAAACGCCACTAAAACCTCTATGAAACCTTGTCTCTGAAGTTCCTCGAAATTCGTTGGAAACCTCCTGGCCCAAAAATGCTTTGAAACTCCTATGAAACCCGCATGAAACCTCCGTGGCTCCGTGAAATTAACCTGCGAGCCCCTGAAGCCCCATAAAGCCCCCCTTATACCTCCAGAAATGCCCTGAAACTCCTTGAAACGCTTTAAAACGCCTTGAAACGCTTTGGGCCGCATTGAAACGTCACTAAAACTCCTATGATCTCTTTGTGAAATTCACCTGCGAGCCTCTTAAGTCCCACCAGATTTATCGGAAACCTTTTAAAATGCCTTGAAACGCCCAGAAACTCAATTAAACGCCCTCAAACGCCTTGAAACGCTTTGAAACACTACTAAAACCCCTAGGAAACCCTTTTAAAATTCACCTGCGAGCCTTTGCAGCCCCCTCAAATTCATCGGAACCCTTCTGGCCTTGAATTGCCTCTGAAACCCACATGAAACCTTCGTAAAATTCATCTGCGAGCCTCTGAAGCCCCCTTAAGCCTCCTTATATCCCCTTGAACGCCCTGAAACGCTTTAAAACTCCCTGAAAGTCCTTGAAACGCTTTGGAACGCTTTGAAATGCTTCTAAAACCGCTATGAAATATCCTTGAAAGTCACCTGAGAACCCCTGAAGCCCCCTTAAACCCCAGTGAAACCTCTTGAAACACATTGAAATGCCTCTGAAACCCTCATGAAACCTCCGTGGAGTTCACCGGCGAGCCTCTTAAGCTTCCTCAAACTCACCGAAAATCTCCTGAAATGTTTTAGAACGCCCTGAAACGCATTGAAACGCTTTGAAACGCCTCTGAAATATTCATGAAACTTCCATGAAATCACCTGCCAGCCACTGAGGCCCCTTTAAGGCCCTTTGAACCTTCTTGGGGTCTCCAGTTAGTCTAGTGGTTTAGGGTATGGATCGCCAATCCGGAGACGGCGGGTTCGATTCCCGTTGCAGTCGGGAAAATTTTCTCGACTCCCTGGGCATAGTGTATCATTGTCCTTGCCTCACAGTATACAAATTAATGCAATGGCAGGCAAAGATAGCCCTTCAATTAATAACTGTGGAAATGCTCAAAGAACACGAAGTAGAACGAGGCAGGCCAAGTTCCAGTGTGAACGTAGAGCCACATAGAAGAAGAAGAAGAAGAACCTCCTGAAACAACCTGAAACGCATTGAACACTATGAAACACCTTTAAACGCTTTGAAGCGCTTTGAAACACCTTTAAACGCTTTGAAGCGCTTTGAAACGCCTCTGAAACTCCTTTAAAACCTCCGTGAAATTCACCTGCGAGCCTCTATAGTCCCCTGTAAAAACCCTGTGAAACCTCATAAAACGCCCTGAACCGCATTGAAACGCTTTGAAACGCCTCTGAAATCCATGTGAAACATCCGTGAAATATACATGAGATCCTCTAAGGCCCCCTAAATCCCCTGTGAAACCTCCTGAAACGCATTGAAACGCTTTGAAACACCTCTGAAACCCTCATGAAACCTTCTTGAAATTCACCTGCGAGCCTCTTAAGCGCCCTTAAATTCATCGAAAACCTTCTAGCCCTGAAACGCATTGAAACGCCCTGAAAGGCCTTGGAACGCTTTAAAACGCTTTGAAATACCACTAAAATCTCTATGAAACCTCCTGAAACGCCCTGAAACGCATGAAACGCTTTGAAACGCCACTTAAACCTCTATGAAATTTCCGTGAAATTCACCTGCGAGCCTCTGAAGCCCCCTCCAATTCATCGGACACCTTCTGGCCCTGAAACGCATTGAAACTCCTCTGAAGCCCCTTATGAAACCTCCGTGAAATTCACCTGTCAGCCTCTGAATCCCCCTTATACCTCCTAAAACGCCTTGAAACACTTTAAAAAACCCTGAAATGCCTTGAAACGCTTTGAAATGCTTCTATGAAATCTCCGTCAAATTCACCTGCGATGCTCTGAAAGCACCTTAACCCTTTGAAACGGGAATTTTTTTCAATCGTTATTTTGGAACCTTTTCTGTTGTTTCTGTTATTTTGGTGCTCAATAGCATAAAAAAAGAGTAGAATATCATGCAGTATATTTATTCTGGATATCCAAATTATTCTTGAGTATTTGTAATCTATCATGTTCAGTAAGTCTTCTGAAAAGTTAATAGACAGTATCAGACCTGTTGGGATATCCTCCTCCTCTCCTCCTCTTCTTGGCGTAACGTCCTCACTGGGACAAAGCCTGCTTCTCAGCTTAGTGTTCTATGAGCACTTCCACAGTTATTAACTGAGAGCTTCCTCTGCCAATGACCATTTTGCATGTGTATATCGTGTGGCAGGCACGAAGATACTCTATGCCGAAGGAAGTCAAGGAAATTTCCTTTACGAAAAGATCCTGGACCGACCGGGAATCGAACCCGTCACCCTCAGCATGGTCATGCTGAATACCCGTGCGTTTACCGCCTCGGCTATATGGGCCCTGGGATATCCTAGGTAATCCAAAACATTCTTGAGTTACGGGTGTAACGGTAACTTTTTTCAGTACACATAGCTACGATTTGTAATCTTTCATGTCCAATAAGCTTTCTGAAAATTCAATAGACAGCATCAGATCAGTCGGGATTTCCTAGGTCATTCAAACTTTTCTTGAGTTTAGATCTTAAAGTCAACGGATGTAACGGTAACTTCTTTCAGCATATAAATCTACGATTTATTATCTATCATGTCCAGTAAGTCTTATGAAAGATCAATAGACAGTATTAGATCAATCGGGATATCTAAGGTCATCCAAAATGTTCTAGAGTTTAGATCCTAAAGTCTACGGGTGGAACGTTAACTTCTTTCATTATACAAAGCTACGATTTGTAATCTATCATATACAGTAAGTCTTCTGAAAATTCAATAGAGAGTGTCAGACCTGTTGGAATATCCTAGGTCATCTAAACTATTCTTGAGATAAGATGCTAAAGTCTACGGCTGTAGCGGTAACTTCTTTCATTATACAAAGCTACGATTTGTAATCTATCATGTCCAGTAAGTCTTCTGAAAGGTCAATTAAAGTCTATGGGTCTATGTTAAAGTCTATGGGTGTAACGGTAACTTCTTGCATTGAACAAAGCTACGATTTGTAATCTATCACGTGCAGTAAGTCTTCTGAGAGTACAATAGAAAGTATCAAAACAGTCGGGATATCCTAGGTCATCCAAACTGTTATTGAGGTTAGATTCTAACGTCTACGGGTGTAACGGTAACTTCTTTCATTATACAAAGCTACAATTTGTAATCTATCATGTCCAGTGAGTCTTCTGAAAGATCAATAGACAGTATCAGATCAGTCGGGATATCCTAGGCCATCCAAACTTTTCTTGAGTTTAGATCTTTAAGTCTATGCGTGTAACGGTTACTTCTTTCATTATACAAAACTACGATTTGTAATCAATCATGTTCAGCAAGTTTTCTGAAAGGTTAATAGACAGTATCAGATCAGTCGGGATATCCTTGGTTATCCAAACTGTTCTTGAGTTTAGATCCTGAAGTCTACGGATGTAACGGTATCTTCTTTCATTATACAAAGTCTGTGAGTCTTCTGAAAATTCAATAGCCAGTATCAGACCTGTAAGGATATCGTAGGTCAGTCAAACTATTCTTGAGTTAAGATCCTAAAGTCTACGGGTGTAACGGTAACTTCTTTCACTATACAAAGCTACGATTTGGAATCTATCATAACCAGTGAGTCTTCTGAAAATTCAAAAGACAGTATCAGATCAGCCGGGATATCCTAGGTCATCTAAACTTTTGTTATAGATGCTAAAGTCTACGGATGTAACGGAAACTACTTTCACTATACAAAGCTACGATTTGTAATCTATCATGTCCAGTAAGTCTTCTGAAATTTTAATAGACAGTATCAGATCACTCGAGATATCCTAGGTCATCCAAACTGTTCTTGAGTTTAGATCCTAAAGTCTGCGGGTGTAACGGTAACTTCTTTCATTATAAAAAGCAGTTACAGATTACAGTTTTAAGTTTAATATGAGAATAACTACTGTTACTATCAAGAGTTGAACTTCAGAACAGTTTGGACGACTCTCAGAGTCCCAAAGGTTCATAATAATATATAGCAGACATCAGGTTGGTCCTGTCACCGCGATTGATTATGAAACGTTACTCAGTATGTCAGATATGGCTGATGTTACGAGTGTAGACCTGAAGCTCTGAACTTCAAGGTAGTTTGGCTGATCTGGAATATCCCTGTAGTGTCTCTTAATGACATTTGAGATTTTCAGAGCTTCGCAGATCCCAGCAGATTTTGCAATACTCTTATTTATGACGGTATCACAGAAAGTTGATCTTGTAGATTTGAAGGACTTTATTATAGAACAGTTTGGACAAATCTGAATGTCCCAAAGGTTTGTAATAAGCTAGAAGACTGCAAATTACTTCATTAACTGCGGGTTACTGCAACGTTACTCAGTATAACAGATATGACTCTTGTTACGAGTGTAGACCTGAAGTTCTGAACTTCAAGGCCGTTTGGCTGGCCTGGAATATCCCTGTAGTGTCTCTAAATGACATTGTAGATGTCAAGAGCATCACGGATCCCAGTAGGTTATGCAGTGCTATTATTTGTGGCGAAAATTCATAAAAAATACTCTTGTAGATTTGAAGGACTTCACTATAGGACAGTTTGGAACACCTAGAACATTCCTGAATACAACACACCTTTTTATATTCTTGTCGAAGGTAAAATGAATACATATAAACGTAACCCACATCAGCTTTCAGATCAACTGGTATGTCAATTATTTCGTTTTTCCAAATAGCATGGTGTTCAGGATATTCTAGGTTGACAATGAATTTTTTCCTAATAGAGGACATAATTTGCAGCAATTTTGCCGAAGACAGTATTCTGTTTTATCGAATGAGTGAATTTATACAGCCATTTCTATGTTATTATCATATATGACCCCTCTAAACCTCCTGAAAGGCCATGAAACGCTCTGAAACGCATTGAAACACTCTGAATCGCCCTTGAATCGCATTGAAACCCTCATAAAACCTTCGTGAAACTCACCTAAGAGTTTGTGAATCCCCATAAAACCTCTCTGAAACCCCCTGAACTGCCTTGAAACACCTCTGAAACACAAATGTAATCCATGTTAAATGCACCTGAAAGCCTCCGAAACCCCCTAAAACCCTCTAAAACCTCCCGAAACACCCTGAAACGCATTGAAAGACTTTGGAACGCCTTGAAACGCTCTGAAACTCCCGTGAAGCATATGAAGCCCCCTAGAAGCCCTCTGAAACCTCCTGAAACGCCCTGAAACGCCCTAAAACGCCTGGAAACGCCTCTGACTCCCCCCTCCCCTAAAAACTCCCTTGCAATCTCTCTGACCCTCCCCTCTTTACATCTGAAAGCCTTGACCTCCCCCTTTGCATCGGCAATCCACTTGCCTCTCTCAAACTTCTATGCAACCTTGAAATCCATTTTGGTAAAAATACGATTTAGACAGTCCCGACTCGTTACCCAAATGGAGGTTCTGGTGTACGAAAATGGAAGAAATTGAATAGAAAGAAAAGCGGAAAAGAAGCTGCACAAGCACAATAGATGAAAACGTCTTCAAGCAAATATGTCAACTCAGCTAAGAATGACATCTGCAGCTAAAAACCCTTGAATGATCACAGCCGTAAATTTTTAACAGAAATTTCGTAGATTTCCTTGGGCATAGAGAATCTTCGTGTCCGTCACACGATATGTGTAGACAAGTAAAATGGTATTTGATAGAGGAAGCTTTCTGTTAAGAATCATGGAAGTGCTCATGGATCACAAAGCTGAGAAGCAGGCTTTATTCCAATGGGGATGCTACGGCAATAAGAAGAAGAATAGTCGAATAGTGAAGATGGAATACTTTAACTCTAAGCTTCGCGAGCATTATCCTCGATTTTGCTTTTTGGCTTAGCAATATTATCCTTAGTTTAATCAAATCTCCGCTCGTGTGACAATTAACAGTCGATAAAGGACGGAAATTTTCCCAAGTTTTAAAAATGTTCATTGTTCAACGAAAACATTGCTAAAACAAAAACATCCACCGCATCGCAACAACGGAACGTTTGAACTATGCATTCTGCTCGACCGCCCATAAGCAATTTGTATCATCTTCACTCGATGCTAAACAACCTCTCAAAACCGACAATCTGCGGCAACAGTTTTCACCACATGCTACAACTTCCCGAGAACACTTCATATTTACTTCATGACCGCAATAAAATTTTACTATTATTTATCCCCAACAAGCATCCGACCGAGCATCTCACCCCGTCGTTGGTCACCCACATCTCCCAACCAAGATTCACTGCACACTAGTTATGCGTGTTCAGTTTTCCATCCCACAAACTTCCAATCTAAAACTAGCTCTCCGGGGCGCGTTGTTGCATCTTCCACTACTGTTTACACAAACCATCCTCAATCGTCCCGCAGCAGACCGAGTGTCCGTTTATTGAAACTCGCTCACATGCCCCCTCCCGCCAACCTCGACAGTCAACTACATACATATGTACTAGTCAGTGCAGTGGAATGGCAGTGAAAATCGCTGACTGTGCAGAAAATTGTTCGAATTAATTTAATTCTCGCCGTTTACGATAAATACCGATCAATGCACTACTGGCAGTGCATGAGCTGCACTGCCAGAGCAACTGCTGCTGCAGTTCCAGCTTCCTTTGCGAATACGCCATTCTGTATATTCGCATATTTTCAGTCAGTCCACGGTGTTATGGAGAACAACTTTATTACAAAGAAAAAAAAGTAACTCCTAAACAAACACCAATTTGTTTGTTTGTTTTAATACCTAGTTAGAATCTTAATATTCTAAGAAGATGTATGAAAGAGGCTCAGTTGTTAGGCCGAATGATTATAAGGCCATATGTATGGTCATTAGGCTGAATGGTCATCAGGACGAATGAAACGGAACGGTTTTTTAATCTGTAAGACATTCCACAAAACAAAAAGTCATAGTAACGAACTATGTCTAAACTACATCTGGACCATTTTGGAATCGTTTATAGATTTCGCGGAATCCAGTTCCGAGGTCAAGTTCTGAAAATTCCTCCAAGATTCTCTTCATAGATTTGGTCCAGAAATTCCAGCTGGTATCCCTCAAGCAATTGCAACTGTGGCAACTACCAGCAATTCATCCTAGGACTCCCAAAGAACTTCTTACTGTAATATATTCATGTCATTTTCTATGGATTTTTATAAAGATTTCTCGTGGCATTCCTTCAGGAGTTCTTGCTGGGATTATTCATGACATTATCTCTGAAATATTTCCACAAGTTCCGGTGATTCCTTCAGGAATTCATTCAAAACGAAATTTTCAGGGATTCCTGCAGTAATTTCTCATAGGATTTGTTGAGGAGCTTGTCGTGCCCATTCTCCAAAAATTCCTGAGATTCCTCCAGGGCTTCCTCAATGGATTTCTCCAGAATACCTCTACCGGTTCTTCCAAAGACTTTCCTAGATATTCCATCAGCCAGGTATTTCTTGACCTTCCAGGACGCAGCCGAAGCAACCGAAACTGCACCGCACTCGCACTGCACAATGGGTCCAGAGCCGCATTTACGGAGACAAAAATGTTTGTGCCTAAACCATAAGTTTTTGATACATGATGTCTTTGGGAAAGTTTCTTCATATTGTTCGACCTTTTTTCTCATTATTGTGAAATTAGGGTGGTCCCTCTAGTTTAGCTGATCCAAACATCTGCTTTTTAATAGTTTTATGTACGTTTACAAAATGTTCTACAAAGTTGTAAAAGATCTTGTTTGGAGCAAGTTTGCCGAAGAAACCATTATTCTATCTCTTATGGATCCTAACTTATATTTTTTTAAAAGAATCATGTTAGGGTGATCCATGAAATTCAGTTTTCTTGCAATAACATTTAATCCATTCGTTTCTCGTGAAAACTTTGTTCCGAGCACTTTTAGTGCTATCAATGACGCATATTTTATCCAAAAAGCTCAATGTTCTATCTCTCATAGTTAAAAAGATATTGGCTTTTTTCTTCAAAAAGTCATATCTCAAAAAGGAGGAAATGGATTTTCAATCGCCGAATTGCATTGAAAAGATCGTACTCTGTTCTATTGATGGTGAAAAAATTGTGAGTACCTTTTTTGTTTGAAGCTTTTAATTGAATTTTAAAAATACGGTTTTTTACATAGAAAATAAGTTGTAACTATTAAAATCGATGAGATGCAAGGTTGGCGTCTTCGACAATATTGTGAGTTTTTAGATGCTCTAAAAGTGCTTAGAACAAAATATAGCAAAAAAAAATCAACGCATAAAATTATATTGAATAAAAACGGATTTTCATATGGAAAACAAAACATTTCAAGAAAATTCAAATCGTTCTTGTTAGATAGATCGAAGTAACCATGTCGAAAAAGTTTAAACTTGTTTATATTCTACATTCCGTCAATAGACTTAACTTAAAAAGTGATTTTTAGCTGATTTCCGTCAATTAAATTTTAATTTTATTTCTTTAATTCATGGATAGCGAAAATGTAAATCACTGGCAAATATTGATGTTAACATAAAAGCCTATCAAAGATACATAATTCGCGATATCTTACCAACATTGTGACTTAATGCTGATGACAGTATAAATCAACATTGGTTCTAAAATGAAATTGATGACCATTTATCAAGCTACTTTGATCTATCTAGCAAAGAAGAGTTAAATTTGCTTGAATTGTTTCGTTTCCATATGAAAATCCGTTTTTATTCAATACAATTTTATGCGTTAATTTTTTCGCTATACTTTGTTCTGAGCACTTTCAGAGCATAAAAAAACTCACAATATTGTCGAAGACGCCAACTTTGCATCTCATCGATTTTAAGAGTTACAACTGATTTTCTATGTAAAAACCGTATTTTTAAAATTCAATAAAAAGCTTCAAACAAAAAAGGTACTCACAACTTTTTCACCATCAATAGAACAGAGTACGGGTTTTTCAATACATTTCGGCGATTGAAAATCCATTTGCTCCTTTTTGAGATATGACTTTTTCAAAAAAAGTGATTTTTTGATGAAAAAAGCCAATATCTTTTTAACTATGAGTGATAGAACATTGAGCTATTTAAAAAAAATATGCGTCATTGATAGCACTAAAAGTGCTCGCAACAAAGTTTTTACGACAAACAACTGGATTAAAAGTTATTGCAAGAAAACTGAATTTCATGGATCACCCTAACATGATTCTTTTAAAAAAATATAAGTTAGAAACCACAAGAGATAGAATAATGGTTTCTTCGGCAAACTTGCTCCATACAAGTTCTTTTACAACTTTGTAGAACATTTTGTAAGCGTACATAAAACTGTTAAAAAGCAGATGTTTGGATCAGCTAAACTAGAGGGACCACCCTAATTTCATAATAATGAGGAAAAAGGTCGAAAAATATGAAGAAACTTTCCCAAAGACATCATGTATCTAAAACTTATGGTTTAGGCACAAACATTTTTGTCTTCGTAAATACGGCTTTGGACCCATTGTGCGCTGTATTCGAAAAGCGAGGTTTTTTGGTAGTGTTGTACTTTTTACAACAGCGCGCGCGATGAAGGGTTAAAAGAATTTCTATTCGGATTTCCTCAGGTATTCCTAATTGAGTTTCTCTAGGAATTCCATGATAGATTCCTCCTGCAATTTATCCCAGAATCCTTCTTAAATTTTTTTTTTTCAGAGATTATTCCTAGGAAGTTCCTTCAGGTGATCGCTTCAGGAACTTTTATCCAAGGATCCCCGGTAAATTTTTCATGGGGTTCTTCTTGGAACTCTTCTTGGCCTTCTCCATGAATTCCAGCGGGATTCCTCAAGCAATTGTAGATGTGGTTATCTCAACAACCCCTCCTATGACTCCTCCAGAAATACTTACTCTAATACCTCGTGCTAAGGACGATCTTTGGCGGCGTGCAGGAAAACGGTGTATGACAGCGAAGAATGAACCACGAGCTCGCTGCACTCTACGGTGAACCCAACATCCTGTGGCTAAAGCTGGACGGATACGGTGGGCAGGGCATGTTTTAAGAATGCCGGAAAACAATCCTGCAAAGTTGGGGTTTTGCTAACCTTCCGGTTGGTAAAAGAAGGCGTGGAGCACAGAGCGCATGATGAGCGGACCAGGCGGAGCGTGATCTGACGTGCGCTGGGCGTGACTGACGTTGGAAAACTGCAGCTGCTTATATCAATTATTATGGCGGCAAATTGTTGATTCAGCGTTATCATGAATTTGATGTTCAACTAAATAATGAATGAAATAAATCATTTTTTTTATAATGAAGACGTATATTTTCAGTTTAACAATACACTGGAACCTCTTTTTATGTACATGGCTGAGACTGCATAAATTAAAAATGTGCATAAATTATAAAAGGCATAAAAAGAGGGAAATTTATGCATAAATTAAGTTTGGGCTTTAATTAGAGAATCTAGTTCGCGAGAACAGGTCTTGCTCCTGGGCATTTAAGGTGGGGCTAAGGGGGTTTCCATAAAGTTCTCAGAGAGCCCAAAAAGGGGGTTCCAAGGGGATTCAGGGGCTTTTTAAGGGGATGTTTCGGGGGATTTGAGGAGCCATTTAAGGGTGTTCTGTCAAGATTTCTTTGTGTTTTTATGGGTTTACGGGGAATTCTGGGGCATTTCTATAGCATTAAGTGGGTTTCAGGGGCGTTTCAAGGGGCTTTAGGGGCAATTCAAGGGACCTCAGGAGCCTTTGAAGGGCGTTGCAAGAGGTTTGAGACGTGTTTTAAGGTATTTCAGAGTCTGCTTTGAAACTTCCTGAAATGCCTCAAAAATCCTCCTTATATCCCCCGGGAACCCCATGTAACGCACCTAAGAGGCTTCGATACCCCTCCGTAACGCTTCCGTAACGGATCTGAACCCCACCGTAGAGGCTCTGAAAGGTCCTGAAATGCCTCCAAAATCCCCCTTAGACTCCCCGTTTTCGTAACGCCTCTTAATCCCGAAAAAAATGCTCTGAATCGTCCCGAAATGCCTTCAAATTCCCCCTCAATCCCCCTCGGACCCCATGTAACGCACCTGAGAGGCTCCGAATCCCACAAAAACTTCTCGTAACACTTTCGTAACGCCTCTGCATCCCGCTGAAAATGCTCTAAACGTCTTGAAATACCTCCAAAATCCCCCTTAAACCCCCTCGAACCCCATGTAACGCACTTGAGAAGCTCCGAACACCTCGAAAACTCCTCCGTAACGCTTCCATAACGCCTCTGAATCACGCCGAAAATGGTCTTAAACATCCTGAAATGCCTAAAAAATCCTCCTAAACCAAGCCCCTAAAACTGCCCCCGTAACGCTTCTGAAACCATCTCAATATGCTCTGAGACTTCCTGAAATGACTCCGAAATCCCCTTAAGTCCCTCTCAGACCCCATGTTACGCACATAAGACCTTCGGAAACATCCAGAACCGAACCTGTAACCTTCCTTCGCTCTCCTCTGTAAACACCCCTTGGCCGCCGATGCAATAGTTCCCGTCATTATTAAATATTCTTATGCTCAAAATCGGCTCTGAGGAGCTTTCCCTCTTTTTATGCAGGGCATAAAAAAGGTGCATGAATTAAAAGTGCATAAAAATAACATGCATAAAAAAGGTTTGAAAGTGTATAGGTATTCATAATTTTCATTTTATACATTGATCATTCAAAGTCCTTTCTGTAGTTTACATAGAAATCTGCATAATTCACTTTAGAAGGTGGAAATGAGTAAAATGTTGAAAAATAATCAATTTGATGCCTATCATAAGTCGCTCAAAAGGAACTTAATACTATTTTTGAAGCTGTGTACACTTAAACTTTTTACTGTGGTAATAGTGGTACCTCGTAATAAACGCGTTATTAAAAAAAAGCTTCTAGGGGCATATTTTAAGGGGTTACAGGGCGTTTTAGGAAAGATTCAGAAGCGTTTTAGGGGATTTCTGGGGGTTCCAGAATTTTTCAGGAGCGTTACATGGGGTTCGAGTGGGTTTTAGGAGGATTCCGGAGGCATTTCAAAAAGCTTCTAAGGACTTTCGGTGTGTTTCCGAGACGTTACAGAGGCGTAACATAGGTGTTCCCGAGAATTTAGGAGGGTTTCAAGTGCGTTACATGGGGTTCGATGGGGTTTTAGGGGGATTTTTAGGCATATCAAGAAGCTTCAGATGTATTTTCAAGGGTTTCGTAGGGTTTTGGGTACGCTACAAGGGGTCCGAAGGGATTTAGGGAGTTCTGGACGACTTTTAGCGTTACAGAGGTCTTTATGGACGTTGTCGGGTTTTCCAGAGGGTCTTTTCCGAAACCGTCGAAAACGCCTATGTAACGCCTCTGTAACGTTTATGAAACCCGCAGAAAATCCTCTGAAACTTCCTGAAATGCCTTCGAAATCTCCCTACATCTTTTCGAATCTCATGTAACGCCCCCAAAACATTCTGGAACTTTCTGAAACCTCCCTGGAATGCCCTGAAACCCCGTGAAACGCACCTGGAAGCCCCCTGAGATATCCTGAAACCCCCTGAAACCCCTGAGTCCTTTTCACATCTACCGTGACTGAGCTTTTCAAACGACGTTTTTTTTAAATACGGTCAGGTCTTTTTTTACGCGGTTTCCATTTACGTGACGTTTTATAAAGTAGTTGTTACGTTTGAAAAATAGTTTTAAGAATTTTCCATGCATTGCATTCTCCAATTCATGGAAAATTCCTCGATTGTTGAATGGAGTGTGTTTCGTTTGTAAATTGTTGTGAACAATCTGTCCCCGACTTCAATTCGCATTTGTAGGGCAGCGATCCAGTACAAAACACGCAAACCGTCCCCTAGCACAGACATCAAAATGTAGACGGTCTTGTATTGTGGCCCGAATCAGGATGCCCCCTTAGGATTAGAAATTCCTAGACCAAATTCAAGCTATGTAAGCAACCAACGTTGCGAACAAAAGGCAATCCGCCAGAAGAAATACGATTACAGGATTGACTGATGGCCCAAGAACAATAATGAAACCTCGTCATCCTGGGATTGGCCTTCGTTATCTATTTAGATAAGTGGGCACAATTTATGTTATGTGTCGCATGTTTGTGTTTTGTGCATTTGTAATGTTTCGTTTTATTTTTCGTATCTAGTTCTCAAACGTGGGGCCCGATATGAAACATAAAATAAACATTTGTAGGGTTCTGTTGACAGTTGTCCTATTTGTGGTGCCCATCGGGGGGACAATGTATTTGTTGTGTTCCGCAAAATTTTATTTTTTACAGCATGCATCACTCTTATGGGGAGAGTTTCACTGCAAAGTTAATCGCATTCGGAATAGGTAGGGCATATTCGAAGTGTGCTAATAGGGGTGTGGCGGTGGATTGACTATATTTGTATCGCTACACTTTCTATCCCACAGTGACACCAATAAGCGTGACTTCTGCGAACTCTACTGCCACAAGAATCGCTACCATTGTTTATAAATGAATTCGGCAACCTATATATAGACTAATATATTTCCACATACATTTTTGTTTTTTTTCTTAACAATTGAAATTATGGTTATATTAGACGGATTTCGCGCCAACTCGAGCAAATGTTGGCAGCACCCTCTCAGATTACAACGAAACTTTCTTGGTGTGTAGACCTTGCCCAGATAAGCCACTTTGCATACTCATTTTTCTAATTTTTTTTCTCGACTAACTTTTGAAAAGGGCTAAACTTTTTTATGGATTTTTTAAAAATGTTTTTAATCAAAAAATGACTACTCCTACAAAAAAGTGTTGTATGGGTGATTATCACAAAATAAGTCAAATTTTAAGAAAAAAAATACTGAAAAAAATCCAAATGAGCCCTATATTTTGAAGTTTTTTATGTATAGGAAAACCCTTCCAAATGATTGAATAAATAACACAAAATCTCCTAGAAAATTGAGTTTCATTGGATTCTGGGATTGTTATGGCCTTCACTGGTTTTATTGTTGATAACAAAATACACTGAAAAAAAAAATCATTCGAACAAGAAAAAGTTTTTGTTAGAAAAACTTTTTTTCCTTAAAAGTGCCCATCTTGTGATGTATGGACGGTTGGTAGGGAACATAATTACCTGTCTTGAGACAAAATTTCATCAAAATCAAAATTGGTGTTTTTTTTAAATCAACTTTGAATTTTTAGAAATGATTTTTTTTCAGTGTAGGGCTCATTTTGGATTTTTTTCAGTATTTTTTTCTTAAAATTTGACTTATTTTGTGATAATCACCCATACAACCCTTGTTTGTAGGAGTAGTCATTTTTTGATTAAAAACATTTTTAAAAAATCCATAAAAAAAAGTTTAGCCCTTTTCAAAAGTCAGTCCAGATAAATTTTGAAGAAACTAAGTATGCAAAGTGGCTTATCTAGTCTTGGTGTACATACCCAGAAAGTTTCATTGTAATCTGAGAGGGTGCTGCCAACTCCGAATACGATTTGGGGCGAAATTCGTCATTAGTAGATTATAATCATGTTTATGTGTCTTAATTACATGTACTGTTCAAATCATACTGAATTCCTGACCATTCCTGTACCAAAATCATTTTTCCTTTCTATTTTTTCGAGAGCGTTGGTGAGTCGCTGGCATCTCGATAAATAGTTATCCTTCCCTACTATCCCTTCCTATCCACATAACGTGTTTTATATCGTTTCAGAGAGCGAGCAATGGCGCTCAGGCATAGGCTTGTTAGCCAGGACACAGTGTAAATGTCTGAGTCCCATCCCGGAATCAAAAAGGCCCATGAAGTGACAACATTTCTTAGCCATGTCACTCCCAACGTTGGTGTTTAAATTTACTAAAACACTTTCACTCACTTCAACACATCTACATAATTTACTCAAATACACTTACACGATCTGAATCTTGTCGCATCACTCGCTTATAGAGTTTCCCAAATCACCCCATTCCAAATACCCAACTCCTTGATACCTATGGGAGTGTCGGTGAGTCGCTGACCTCTTGTAAAGTAGGTGTCATATCATCACATCCTTTCCTATCCTCGTAACGAAGAAGATGGGCATGGCCGGCAATGGAAGTTCTCATGTCTTTTTTACTTCAACCTCTGGTTGGATAGCTGTTCTTTCCCAAATAGCATTCCATAAGCAATTAGAATAGGAATATTAAAGTTTTAACATGACAACTTTCAGTATGCAATCTACGAATTACTCCGTTACCACGCAACGTAACGCAAAAAGTCTCAGACGCACATATACTGCCTATGATCGCATAATTGTCCCATATGAATGGGAAACCCAGCAAAGATGGGACCGATATGCGATCATGGGCAGTATAGAAGTAAACCAAAATCATGCATGAGGCCATCCAGGGGGAGAGGAGGTTGTTAAAGTGTGACAAGTAATGTATTAAGTATAGGAAAACCCCATACAAAGGGGGGGTGGGGGTTTTGCTTCGAAAATTCCCAATTTTTAGGCAGCCTGATAATCAGTTGACAAGAAAATAGCCACAGACAATATTTGGGACATCCAGTAGTGTCATGGAATAGGTTCCAGGTGTCCACCGGAAATGATCCAACGTAAAATTGAACCAAATCCATGCATACGGCACATCAAATAGTGAAATTATGAAAGTGAACAAAACCAATGTTAGTGATTAATCAAATCGTGGCTTATTTGATAGCCTGGTAAACGTTGGGTAAGATTAAAAGTGAAGAAATAGTCAGTCTACATATATGCAAGAGAATAAAATCGTGACCAAAGCAATCTCATCAAATCACACCATTTCAAATTCCTGTGATGTCAATATAAAGTAAAATGGATCAATTTTAATTTGATCGCATCAACACTGAATAAAGTTTTTCCAATCTCCTTTTGCGTCTCAAGTTACTGTGTACAATGTGGTTCATAAGGAGGTCAAATTTTACACGAATCGTATTAAGCGTATAAGGGAGCGTCCATGAATGACGTAGCTTATTTTAACCGATTTTTAATACCCCCCTCCCCCCCCTCGTAGCATTTCATCAAAAATTCGGATACTTCCCCTATAAATGACGACCCCCCCCCCCTCAACAAAATTTTCATTTGAAAAATGCAAAGAAAACCAACTTTGTTCTGATATCAATATGTTATCAATATCAATATGATATCAATATGTTGGCGCGCGAAAAACCAACTGGCAACACGGATCAATCCTGATTTGACAGGCGGTCGTGGATACTACCTACCTCCTGAGATGTCATCCTGTCATCGTGATAGATCGTGGTGACTAAGCATTATTATGCATTGCATCTGAACTGATTTATTTATATTGAATATCAAAAGTAATCAAATTTGTTTAAATTTATTAATATTGTTTACCGGTTCACGAATTAGAAGTAGGTATTAAGGTACGAACAAGTGATTGAATTTATATGAACAATATTTTCGTAGGTAGCCTATAGGCAGCAGTTACACCTACTAGCGGAGAGAATTTATATAGCCCAAGCTGACAGTACTATACAGTAAGCTAGATCTCGACTGCTTAAATACGTGCATATATTAGCTATTCAAAAGCTACAATATGCATTAATCCAAATTGAGTTGCGACATTTCTAAGTAGGTTAAAAATCGCCGGTCCCTTCGGATTTCAACTAAAAGCACAATAATGACTCAATAAACCGCCCATCGTTCTGCATGATGCCGAAGAACAGGAAGTTGATGCTCCCAATATAGTTAATCTGTATTGCTATCAGTAAACTGTAATCTGTTAATAACAGCAAATTGGTTTCATTTGAATAAAATGCACCATGATATTTTCCTTCCTGAATTCCTCCTGGATTTTCTTTCTTGGATTTCATCAGGAGTTCTATCTGGATATCTTCCGGGATTCCCCAAAAAATCGGGATTCCTTAAGAAATTCCTTCCGGGATTCCATCAAAAGTTTGTTTTCTACAGAAATTGGAGCTCCTTCTGAGACCCTAGAAATAACTCCTTTTGAGATTCTTCCAGGAGTTTATTCAAGTTTTCTGCAAAAGTTCCATCCAGAATTACTCTAGGAACTCCTCACGGGGTTTCTTTTGGAATTTGTCTATGATTTCTTCTCAAGATTCCTCCAAGAGTTCCTTCTGAAACTCTTCTGGAAGTTCCTTCAGGGATTCCTCCAAATCCATTTGGAATGTTTACTGAAGTTTTTTTTTCTGGCATTACCAGTGAGAATTCCTGCGGAAATGTTATCCTGTTGGGGAAACCTATAAAGAACACCATGAGAAATTCCTTACAGAGCTGCTAGTGGAGCTCCTTAAGAAATTGTTGTAGGATTTCTTCGAGGAAGTCCTGTTGGAATTATATAAGGAACTCCTCGAATAATGCCATAATGCCAAAAACTTATATATTTTTCCTTTGCAGCCTTTGCGGTGTGCAGTGTTTTATAGCAAGCAGCAAACTATTGGTCGTGAGAAGCATTTGAGCGATATTGACATTTTTCTGCGTACACAATACATTATTCTTTAAGCAGGATTTCAAACCATTTTTTCAGAAACAGTTATTGCGTCCAATAGCTGCATGTATTATGAAAGGAAGCCGGCATTTATGTCCATTATTTGTTATTTACATTCATGTGAATGGAAAGAGAAATAATGGAATATATTTTTTCTCCGATTTAAGGTACACCGGGGCAAGTTGAAACGGGTGGGGCAAGATGAATCAGCGGGTTAACATGATGATTTCCAATGATGATTAACAGTTCGATCGCCATAACACATAGTTTTTGATTCAAACAATCTTTTAGCGAAGGATAAAATTCCAAATTGTATTGAAATATATTTCAAAACTTCGTGTTTCATCTTGCCCCACACCTTTCAACTTGCCCCGGTGTACCTTACTAATAATTAATGCAAGTAAAAATTTTATTAATTGCGAAATACTTTTTTCAATAGGCTTAGTAGAAAGCTACATAGCATATCATAAACCCCTACCCCCCTATCGTCACACTTCGTCACAAAATCACAAACGACCCCTAAGTGTTCTCAGGATCGACTAATGTTGACGTAAAAATCACGAGTACCTACATATTCGACGAGAAAGGCACTATCACCACTAGGTGGATTAATCTGGAGGTTTTTTTTTATCTGTATTAACTAGATTTTCAGCCCTAGACTAGTTCATCTCGGGACCCACGCTTTGCTTCCCTTCCGAAGGAAGAGCTCACTTTTTGTTTGTCGGGAGCTGGATTCGATCCCAGGTCCTCGGCATAATAGTCACGTGTTTTAACCATCACATCATGCCTAACGGTATGCGTTATCTAAATGTTCTTCATCCGTAGATTAAAGTTGTTGTAATGCAAATACCTAAATGTATGTGAGTACAAAATTTCCACACACACACACACTCACCCTGTATTCCACAAGGTCCAGAGGCTAGTTTTGGCTAGTCATACTGCTGTCAACAAACGCCACTGCTGGTCAATATTACATTCCGCACCTTGCTCCGGATGTTGTTAATTTCATCGGTACACTACTGTGCAAAATAATTTAATTTGGCGTTTGAAACCAGATTTCTGCCGCAACCACGCGATGGTGGCATTGACCTAACCAAAAGCTGTTGGTGCACACTATAAATTGAATTGAACTGCGCGGAGGCGCACAATTTCCCTGTTCTTGGTTTTGGAATGTGATTTCCGGGTGGTCGCTTGAATGTAAATTATGTGTACCACGTTGCATTGCCAACAACTTTGTAATTGTTTGAATAGCATTACAGTGTGCATGATATTCTTTGTACCGAGTTCAATTGATTTTAGTGCTGTTTGGAATCGACTGTAATCTTGACTCTCTTGACTCTATAGATTAACGGCTACGCAGTCTTAGGGTTCTAAAAACGAGTTTTATTATTCACCCGACGTTTCGACGTTTCCCCCTGAGGAAGACACTATCCCCGTGTAGAAACGTCGGGTGAATAATAAAACACGTTTTTTGAACCCTAAGACTGCGTAGCCGTTAATCTATAGAATTTATTTTAGTTATTCAATACGCAGTATCTATTGCATAATGTATTCATAAGCACATGATCTGGACTCAATGGTAAAATGACAAGAAAAGTGACAGAACTCGGCAAGCCTCGTTGGATAAATGTACGACTCGTGCTGAAAAAATAATCGTTTTGTAACTTGTTGCATAAATAACTATTTTGGCACACGGTGAGCATCTAACCCAATATAAAAAAATTTAAATTATTTGGTTTAAAATTGACTTGGCAGCGGCAAATGCTCAAAATAGGTGCACCTATTCAAATGGTACAAGACCCTATTTACTTTGTTCAAAGTTTAAGCCCGTACACCCCCTGATATGATAAATAACCAATCTCCAGCATCCCAGTTGAACAAACTCCTTTACTAAACGCTATAAGGCCCATCTAACTCCAGTTCAATCACCGAAAAGTAGGGAAGATATTTTAAACATTTGCATTGATTGATCGCACACACAACGAGCCAGCGCAGCAGCAACAACCAGATGTATCTCGCGTGTCAAAAAGTTAGCTAAGCCGCAGTCAGCCAGCCAGCTCGTTATCATTTGTGCCATTGTGTCACGCGAACAAAAGTTCAAATCGTTTTCCCGTTGTAACTCGTCCCGGCCAACGTGGCCTGGCGCCGCCGTTACCCGTTCCGCGCCCGCCATCCATGCCATGCGTGAGGTGAATGTTCTCTCCGGTCCGATCCGGTCGGTCGTGTTATTCCCTTTTGCTCATCATAGATCATATCACGGCCATAGTGTAGCATCTTCGCTGCGTTTCTTCCCCATTGTTGAATGTTGGGCTCTTTCATTCTTTTAGCAACAATTTCTTTTGGATTCCTTTCGACAACTATCTCCTCCTGGCGATTTGAACTGTGGGCTGGAATTATTCGAAATTGCGCTTTTTTTTAATTTTCTATGATACAGAGCCCATATTACGCGCACTAGTATTCGGCAAGACCATGCTGAGAGTGATGGGTTTGATTCCTGGTCGGTCCAGGAACTTTTCGTAAAGGAAATTTCCTTGATACTAAGCTGAGAAGCAAGCTTTGTCCGGGACGTTATGCCATCAAGAAGAAGAGAATGCATTCAAAAATGTATAGGGAAATGGGACCATCTCGGCAGGGGTCCTATTTTGGGCACTTTTCTGCTATAATTCAGCCAATTCTGAACCAATTGACACAATTTTTGGAACGTGATGAGATACGTATAGTATCTAGCCGTGTACAAAATTTCAAGTCAATTGGTTTGGAATTGACTGAGTTCTAGCGAAGAGAGCCCAAAATACCGGCCGCTGCCCAAGTGGTTCGCTGCCCTATATTGTGTTTTGTAAGGGCAAAGAAATAATAAGTTTTCCAACGTTGCTACCATCCGAAATTTAACTGACCTAAACGAAAAAGCAGCAATTAGCTTCAGTTTTCTTGCATTGCACCTCGCCTAACGCCTCATGACCAATTGGGTATTAATTATTAAATTATAAATTGTATTGCAATAAAGCATTTTAGAACAATTACAATTTCATTAAAACAATAAAATTGAATAAGTATCCCTCCATTTTTGTTCCCGTCAAGTCCACGTCTGTTTTGGGCTCAACTTAAATTATATTCCCGGCACACTTTCTACGTGACGACCCTATGGTACACAGGATTTCTTGGGCTGTGCGGGTTCGTTTGGAAGTTAACCATCAATGTTAACTTCCTTCCCGATCAGCCTAGATAGCTGTGTAGTGTCGGTAGCGGTTGTCTCAATTCGCTAAGAATAACAATACGGACCGCCTGATTCAGTGGTAAGAGTCCACTAAACAGGTGACTCCCAATTCATGGTGTTATGCGGCTTTATGCTTACCGTCCCAAGGAATGAATGGTTAGGGGCGTCTAATAAAAACCT
This sequence comes from Aedes albopictus, assembly GCF_035046485.1. NCBI lineage: Eukaryota > Metazoa > Arthropoda > Insecta > Diptera > Culicidae > Aedes > Aedes albopictus. The sequence goes on along the minus strand of NC_085136.1, from coordinate 283,339,801 downwards.
AACCACAAACGGAGCCTGTGGTGAATTAGGGCGTCCTCCACAGTATTACACCCTTACTGCGCTCACCGGAGCAATGGTGCAGTGGACATTGCGTCTCTCCGAGATAATCAGTTGCCCTTCTTAAGTCTCAAATTTGAGGCTAAATAAGGGCGGGATTATTCAAATGTTGTAAATTAGCTTACATTACTACCTATATGGGTTCGCTTAATGCGTTTTCGCCATTAGCGTTTTTCAATTGACACCGAATTGGCTTGTCGTTGATGTTTCCGTTTCCGTTGTGAAGAGTGTAATCTTGTGTAGTTTGGGTACGGCTAGGAAACCTCGGATCAATTTTCAGCGAAAAAAGCGTGCGTAGCCCAAGTGGCTCCACTTCAAAAAGTTATTTTCGTAGGGTAACTTCTGATAACCTATACAACCTATGAACCCGATTTTGCTTCATTCATTATAAATGAAGTGTCATGCCTCGAGCATGCTTTATCTTAGAATAACGTTAACAGTATGTTTCAACCTTTCCTTATGGATGTCTTGTATTCAGCATTTTTTCGCTGATATTTGGCAGTATTGCTAGGATGATTACATCATCTGAAGTAGCTCAAACATTAATTTGAGATGCTCCAGTATGATGGATGACTTAATATAGAATTGCACCTAACCCTACTCTACATGAGCAGAATTTGTCATGAGTTGACTGATTAGCATGTGTCAGATGAGGAGTCTCCATTTGACCTTCTTTGCACTTTTGAGTGTTACTTCGCATGCGTATTCAGGCATCCCTGCTCAAAAACTGGAGAACCTGTGCTAATTGGTTGCGACCACATTTTATCGATCATTCGCTTCCATTGCTACTCCAAGAGAGTTTCATTGTGGTTTTGCTATTACAACGCCCTCCATTGTGGTATGCCATAACTATTGCTTTGAAAAAAGCTTGTCCTCTACGGTATGTGCGGATCACAAGAGGTATTCCTGAATGGAACTCTGATCTGTTAGGTCAGAATATCTTCGGATAAACCATTCTGTTGTATAGTTACGAATCTCTAGCTTTCGCCCGAGAATTATCTCCAGGAGCAAATGGGGGTTTGTCATATTTTTCTCCAAATGGATTTGATTATTTCGAACAAGTTTAGAACTCTTGTAGTTTTCTATGGGGTATTTTCATGGCGTGAAATTACTTGACAGTTTTATCCCGAAAGGGTGCGTGCGTTATATGAAGCAGGAATGAGTTCCTGGTTACCTCGTTCTTTCTGAAATACTTGAAACACATTGTGGATTATCACATCTGTGATGTTCGTCTGGCTGACATACCTATTCATGTGAACTCACATGCATCCCAATTTGGGATGTCCACAGTGACTCTTTTACACAAAGTTGTACACGTTTTCAAAAAAGTATTCGCTCAAACGTAGTTTTTGCTTGGGTGATTTCTTGAATATTGAGGATGCTTTCGATGCCGTGCCTTTCAATGTCATATTAAAAGTTGCATGACGTTACAAGATACCTCCAATGAGCTATAGGCTCTCTTTACGCTTATGCGTTTTTCAGTGTCCTTTTCAAGGCACTGATTAAACCCATTATGGTATGGGCTATGAGCTCTCGTTGCGCTTATGCTTTCATTCCCTCTTCTAGGGCACCCTTCCTATTTCATCACCTTTCCCTTTTCTTAATCCCATCCCATCCCATCCCTTGTCCCATTCTCCATCAGGTAAATGATGAAATAGGCTTATACCCGAGCTTTGTTGTTCAACGAAATGTTAAAAGAGCATCCCAATAACAATTGAAAATATTTGTGCAGAGTTTGGTATTGATGTGGTATTTGTTAATTTACAGTGAAAATAACAGAAGGATAAGTTTTGGTATTGCTTCATAGAATTATCGATCAAAGGTACAATGAAATAACAAGGAATAGTATTACTTTGTTATTCAATACCTATTGCATAACAAATATAGCTCTTCAAATTTTAGGTTTGCATTCATTATTGAAATAACAAGACTTGTTATTTTCGAGGTGGTATTTATACAAAATTATGGTATTCGTTTTTGTTATTTTGCCTCTTATGTCCACCAAACCAAGGGCATGTCAAGGTATAGTGGTGTTTAGGATTAATACCTTGATATGTTATTGAGTTGTTATACTTTTCTGCTCGGGTATGTATAGCGATGGCACAAATGTCCCAAATGGAGGATAACTTGCCTCTGGAGCCGGCCTTCTGATACATATAGCACAGGTTCCACGGGGGTGTCATCGGGGACATTTCTGATTCGCAACTAAAACATGTCATGTAAACTTCATTTTAGTCATGTAAACTTAGTGTTATGATGGTTTACATGATATATCATGTGAATTTGTGTTATAAGTCATGTAAACATTCAGAGTCATGCTAAATTACATGACATATAATGGAAGTTTACATGATATTTTATGACTTTTACATGATATGTCATGTAAACTTCTGTGATATCCCACGCTCCAATTATGAGCATCATATGTCACAGAATTTTACACTCTTTTTCCGATCTGTGTACTCACTCAATTTTGCGTTCCCACACCGAACTGCCAAAGTTAGGTTGTTTTGCTCTGTACTCTGTGACAACTTTAAAGAGAATGAATGAAAGAGGATGTAAAAGTGAGTTTGAAAGTACTCAAATTTTACGTGTCATTTCATACTACCGAACTACGCTTAAACAGAAAAGACATTCTGTCAATTTCTTGATTTTGCTTTGGCTGACCAAGCCATGTGGGAAATTACACTGTTGAAAATGCTTTGAAATCCATGTGCACAACAGAACATGTGCTCGATGAACAAATTGAGATTTGAAATTATGAAAAGAAATCCACGTACTCCGGTGAGACTCGAACTCACGACTCCCAATTCGCTAGACGGGCGCTTCTATTCCTTCAAGCTACGGAGTCACTCAAAGACATTGTCTTAAGTTTATGGAGATAATAAATAAATGAAATGAAAAAAAATTAGATTATCTATTTTTTCAGTGCAGTGTGCGCCCGATGCATGTTGGTGGTTGTGCTTTGTAGCGCATGTGGTAAGTACAGGGGGTGGCCAAAATGTTTGGGATAGGTAGCTCTTTTTATTCTCTCACATAAAAAAGTTCATCATGGTGTAACTCTATGAAAGTGCATCGATTTTTTTCAAATTTTGACTGTTTATTAACCTATTATATTTGCATCATTGGTACAAATTTGAGCTCGATAGGTTAATCTTTCGCGAAGTAATAACTGATCTGGTAAAACACTATTTTTAAGACTATCATTTTTTGAACTGTCATATCTCGGAGACCAGTGAACCGAATTGAATGAAATTTTGAGCGATTATCAACAATATAAAAATACTTAAGAAATCATAAGAACATAGATACTTTTTAAACGTTGAAAAACGTTTTGATGGTTTGAAATTTCCACCCATTTAGAGGAAAATGAGTCAAATTTATTATATTGCACAAAAATACTAAATGTGTTCTTCCTTTAATTCAAACAGGCTTTAATATATCTTTTTATAGATATCTTATGAACAGAAGTAGAAAATCTTTGGATATCGAAAATAAAATTTTATGACATTGATGTAAAAAATTACAAATCTTCTGCAGGGATTCTATTCATAATTTTACAAGAAATTCCTTTTGATTTTTTTCCAGGAATTCCTCGTTTTAAATACTCTTTCAAAAGGTGCGATTTTCTTTCACAGAGATTCGGGGATTTTGTTTTTTCCTGTAGGGGGTTCCTTTAGAAATTCATTTTTTTTCCAAAAACTCTTATACAAATTATTGTTGGAATTTACCTGGTTGCTTCTTCCTGTATAACTCCATATAATATAGGGATTCTTTTGGAAATTTATTTAAAAACTCTTTTTGGAGATTAAATAACAAAAGTTTCTTGTTCAGAAGGTTCAGGCGTTTCTCCAGGAGATCCTCCAAGTATTCCACCAGGGATTACTTGAGATTTATTCAAATCTGGCTTCTGGGATTCTTTCAGAAATTCTATCGAAAAAACTTTTTTAACCAACTGTTGCAGAAATTTACTACAGAAATCTACTGCTTGGTATTTTTCACCGCACTTTTATATATATTCGTCTTTGATTACCCGCAGAAGGCTCTCCAGTTCGTCCAGGCATTCTTTCAAAAATTTCTTCGAAACATCGTTTTTTTTCAGAAATTTCTTCAGTGGTCCTCTAAAGAATTCCTACAGATTTTTCTTTTGTTTCTGCAGGTGTACGCTATTCAATTCAGAAATTTAAAGAGAAATTCATCTAAGAATTCCCCCAGTGGAGTAATTCCAAAGTTTTTTTTTTCAGAAAATCCTCCAAGCAACTCTCAGAAATGTATTGAGGGGTTTCTTAATGATTTTCTCCCAACACTTCTTTCTTCAGCATGTGTTGGGATTTCTGACATATTCCGAAAGAATCCCTCAGATATTCCTCTATGAATTTTTACAGAAATCCCTCCAAAAATGCCTCAAGCATATTTTCCCTGGAATTATTTCCAGAGTTCCTACAGAAGTTTCTCTTGATTTATTTTCAAGAAGGTATCTTAGGAGGTTTTTCGGTATCCTCCGAGACCGGAAAATCCAGAAGAAAGAGATAACTTCAGAAAACGCTTCAGGATTTTTGTGCAGAAAATTCTCAAGAATTTCTTCTAGGATTTCATTAGAAATCCCTTAAGGGGTCGCTTCAAGAGTTCTTTTAGTAACTATTCGTGTAATTTCTGGAAGAACTTCTGAAAGAAAATCCCTGGAAGCACATCTGAAGTAATTCATGCAGGAATCTTTGAATGAAATGCTGAATTTCCAACGGCTGGCAATTCTTAAAATGTTGGAATTTCTGCAGGAATCGCTGAAAGAAATTCTTAAGGAATTGTTGTGGGGGGGGGGATACTTGGGAGAATTTCCGAAAAGTTTTAATTGAAAAACTTAGCGGAATTTGTGAAAAACTTCATGGAAGAGCGTTCAAGAAATCCCTTGCTAGTATTTCTAACGAAATCTCTAAAATGCTGAAGATGTCTCTTTGTAAGCAATCCCCAAAAGAATCCCTGAATAAATTCCCGAAGAATCCCTGTGGAAATCTCAGGAAGTACTCTGGAGTAAAACTATAGAGGAATATCTGAAGCAGAAATCCCAGGAGGGATTTCCGAATAACTTCCTGGAGAATATCCTCGAGAAATCGTTGGCGGGATTCCTAGAAAATTAAATTGACGATTTTTAGGAAAATTTCTCCAATAAAATTCTTTGGATATTCCTGGAGCCATCTGTGACCGTATTTCGAAAGGAATTATTGTAGGAATAGCGGGACAAACGCCTGTAAAAGCTTCTGTAAATATCTCTAGAAAGAACTCTAGAGATATTTCTAAAGAAATTCCTGTAGAAATTCCTTGGAAATATATCTGGATATATTTCTTAAAGAATCTGTGGAGAAATTCATACAGCTATCCTTAGAGGTAATGCTGGAGAAGTTTCTGGGGAAATACATGGAAGAACTTCGGGAGAAGATCCTGAAGAAATCTCTGTATGAACTCCGGCAGAAATCTCTGGAGGAATACCTGCCTGAATCGCTGAATTTAATAATGCAAGAATATCTGGAGGAATTCTTGCGGGATTTTCTATATGAATTCCTGAAAAATTGTAGACACATTCCTGTGGTTTTTTTCATGGAATATTCTGTACAAGTTTTTGAAGGAATGGAAGATTTTGTGAATAAACCAGTAGAAAAAAAATGGAAGGATTCTCTGAAGAAAATTCTAAAAAATCCTGGAGACATTGCCGAAAGTAATACCTGGCTGAGTTTTAGAAGGACTCCGTCGAAATATATCTATCATAATTCTTGGAGAAGTTTATGGGGATATCTGAAGGAAGCACTGAAAAAAATTCTTTCATAATCTTTGGAAGATCTTCTGAAGAAAGCGCTGGAGGAGTTTCTGAAAGAAACCTTCGTAGATTATAACACCGAACTCCTGGAGTTATTTCTGAAGGAATCAATAGAGAAGTATCGGAAGGCACCCATAGGATGTTTCTTAAAAGAATCCTTGGACAATTTCGGAAGGAATTCTAGGATGGTTTTAAATTTCTTAAATAATTTCTAAGGTAAGTAACATTGAAGAAAATTTTATTTAAAATCCAATGATTGGATTTTTGAAATAAAAATGTTTTCCAGGGCTTGGAGCTGAGTGGGTCTATGACATTGTGGATAGTAGCAAATTCAGCAATATCAATGAATGCATTCAACTTTACTGCTCCATCCAATATTGGTTCAAGTAATCATGCTATACTATGTTAAGGAGTCTTGAAGAAAATTCTAAAAAAGCTATGCATTTTCTAAAGAAATACCTGGAAGAATTCTCAAGAAATCTTAGAAGTCGCTGGAGAAGTTTCTGCTAAAATACATGGAGGATTTTTACAGGAATTAATGGAAGAATGACTGAAGATAACCACAAATGGTTTTCTGAAAGAATATTTTTCGACTAATTTTTAAAGAAACGCTCAAAGACTTTCTAAAGGAATCACTCTAGGATTTCTGGATAAATTAATGAAGGATTTTTTTTAAACAATTCATGCAAGATTTTCCAAATTGATAAGAAATGAGGAACATGAACCAATGAGGAGTGTGATTTGGTAAAAAGTGAGCACTGAAGAGTTAGTAGGGATTACTGAGTATTAATCAGCGAAGGGTGCGAATTAAGAAATTAGCAGTGCAGAGTGAGCAGTGAATAGTATGGGGTGCGAAGTGTGAAGTATGTATAAGTGGTGAGGAGAATTTGTGAGAAGTGATGAGCAAAGAGAAAAGAGAGCAGCAAAGAACAACGATAAGTTAACTTGAAGGAATGAGCAGTGAAACAATGAGGAGTGAAAAGTTACGAATTATGGGTGAGTAATAAGGAGTAACAAAGAGTAACAAAGAGTAATGAAGAGTGAGTGAGAAATAAGCAGTGAAGAGTGACGGAGAATTGTGAACCAGTGGGGAGTAAGAAGTGAGTCTTTGTGACTTCAGAAGTGAAAAGTATGAAGTGAGGAATGATAAATTTGAAATAAAAAAAACAAGGAGTTTGGATCAGCAAGGAGTGAGACGTTAGCAGGTAGGAGTGGATAGCTTGAAGTGATTAGTGAAGAGAAATGCTGAGGGAGAAGGGCGAGGTGGAGAATGAGGAATGAACATTGAAAATTAAGGAGTGAGAAGTGAGTAAAGAAGATTTTTTTTTTTAATTTTTTTTTTAATTTTAATTAATGTGTATTTTAACTTAAATGCTAATTCTACACTCAAAGAGTAAAGAAGAGTGAGCAGTAAGGAATGAACAGCAAGGAGTGTACTGCAGTGAAAATTGAGCAGCGAAACGAGAGAGGCAACAAAAGAGAAGAGAGAAGTGATGAGTAAGCAATGGAGAGTAAGAAGTGAACTGTGTGGAATGAACAATGAAGAGCTATAAGTATTATGAAGTAAAGAGTGAAAAGTGAAAAGAGTGAGCAGTAAAGATTGTGAAGAGTGGAATGGGCAGGGATGCCAGATTTTTGAGCATCAGTACATATTAATATGTTTCAGTAATTTCCAACCCACTCTTTTGTCAATTTTCGTTCAATTTTAACTATCAACCCACAGTGCGTTCGCGTTCGAGTTTGCCCTTCTTTAGCTCTCGTGTGCCCCGGCGACGATAGTGGATCTCGCTGTTCGGCCATCGCATCGTTTTCCGCCACATTGTTCGCAATGAAGTCAACTTTTCAGTCATCTTTTGAAACCGTTCATTGTACCTAGTCAAAAAATGGGCACATCGCTTCAATCTTCGCTAAGCAAAAAAAACTAATAATAGCAACAAAACAGCATCCATCAGCTAGGAAGAAGAGAAAAAATCGCGAACCGATTGAACCGAACTTCTTCTAATGCCTCAACATAATTGAGATAGTTTTCTTCCTTCCTCCCCGGTTGGTCACCTTTGCCCAACCCACCAAAGCCAGCGCCCTCGACGCGCCGACCTCCATTGAAGCGAAGGAGATTCTGTTTTAAATCCACATACGGGTGGCGCAGCGATCAAGCACGGGAGGGCAGAAGATAACCCTTCCCGGTTTCTGGGGTCACCAACCAACCAACCATGGCAGCCACGGCCCAGTCAGCAGACCAGCAGTTGTTGGGATTGGGAAGCTATGGGAAAATGAAGCAATCAAAAGAAGAGCACAATTATCGATGGCTGTCGGGCGCTCGGACGGGAAAGGCTGTTTTATGGTTAGAAGGCATCTGGGTGTGTACCAGCAGGGGTTCTCGAAGAAAGGGATTCTTTTTTCCTTACGATCTTGAAGATTAGATCCTAAGTATCATTGTTAGTCAAATGTACTAGAAATAAGAACCACCAATAATAGTTATAAGGTTTTTTGATGGTTCTCAAAGCCTAATTGGTGATCAAAATACTACTTGTGCATTCTTCTGTTCAGCTGTTCAAATCAATGTTCTAAAACCACTTCCACAGTTATTCACTGAGAGCTTCCTTTGCCATTCATTATTTTATATGTGTATATCGTGTGCCGAATCTTCCTGAATTCGGATCGAGAACCCCTGCGCTAGACCACCAAACGGACAATGGAGGGGCAACACTACACGTGCTTTCATTCGAGCTACATAGGTGACCCCATCGCATACCCTCGACCCTCCCGGCGTCCATCAGCCAGCCTCCCCAACCAACCGCGCAAAATTCAGCAATTCAAACGGCAATCCGGAGGACCCACACACGAAACCGAACGAACGCGGATGCGGTGGACCATGTGCGGGTCAATGGATCGCGCTAGAGCGCTGTTGGCTGCTGGCTGCTGCTGCTGGTTGCAAATGCCGCACCGCCAACCTCCAAGCTGCCGACCGACCGATCGATGGATCGATCGACGGTTGAGTGAGATGAAAGCATCAGGAAATAATTGCCAACCCATGAGTGGATGATTTCGCAAATCAGTTCACCGGCGCACGGTAATCGAAAGGAATAGCTAAGGCAGGTTCCGATTGGGTGGAGAATACAAAATTATAAGAGGCAGGGTTTGTCTTGATGACTTGATGACATCTCACTAAGTCATTAAGAACAGACTTGTTAGAATCCCAACATGGCCGCCACAATGGCCGACTTTGGCATCTATTCACGATTTCGAGGGCACAAATCTCTTCGTAAACAAAACCAACGCACCTGATCTTCTTATTTTGAGTTTCTTACAAGTGAGCAAGAACAGAATAATAAAATGCACTGTTGTGTGAAGCTTGCTTCTTGAGATTTGTGCGTTTGAAGGTCTGATGCGTTGTTGAAGTGGGATTTCAAGACGTTTATCCTTAACTTTAGGTAATAGATGACGGAAGAATAGTGGTTGCTCTGAAGTTCTCACATTCTGAAAGGTCGCATTCCGTCCACTCATCCGGTAGCTGTTCATTTTCCCAGACTCTGACTATCAACCGTTGCAGACTTCTCTGGCCTTGGTCTCCTGTGTGGGCCTGTCCATAAACTACGTAGGCTCTTAGGGGGAGACGGGATGATCTGGCCAAAATCTACGATCCATACAAATTTCGAAAATTTTGTATGAACAAAAGTCTACGGAGAGGGAGGGGGTCTGAGAAGGCCCTAAATGAGTCTACGTAGTTTATGACAGCGCCTGTCAACGTTCTACATGCCATTTGCGATCTCATCGAAGTGCTGCTTCCACCTTTCAATAACATCCATTCATTTTGACCTTATCCCAGCATATTTCGGCTCGCAGCACGAAGCCGTTGCGTGATGCATTGAGCTCCTGGTAGAACTTTCGTGTTTCTACCAGGAAACTTTTTCGGCCTTCAGTCATTGGAGCCTTCAGAACTAATTCTTGAGAAAGATTGACTTAATAATCGAAACCTCGGGCGTAGAATACCATGCCATAGATCTCATATTATCAGTCGACAGTAATGCAGGCCTTCCTCTTTTCCCGTGCAACTCAGATCAGAAAAAAGAAGCGGTAGGGGCAGGGTAGACCCCTTCACAAGAAGTGGGTTGGCTAGTTTTTATTTAAGGATAGCGGAAGGAGGTATAAACAGCTGCGCGCATAGTGCCAGCGTGGGTGACCCCATTTCCTCCCTGACTAGCTTGTCGATAAAGGTCATGCATGGAGCATGACAATGAGGGCCATCAATAAAAATAGAGATAGACTCACTGCAGTGGAGGTAGCTGCGCAGAAGCTTGACTACATCATTGACTTTGTGTCCTCAAAGTCTAACATCAGCAAGGACCTCAAGGAAGTCCTCATGGGCCTTCGTAAGTCGGCGATGGCGGCCACGCAGAACCATGATAAACTCATGGCAAATGTGGCAGCGGCGGAACCCGTGAAGTTGAAGGTGCCGAAGTCAACCCAGGCGGAAGGCTTCGCATTCGCGAGTAGCTCTAAAAATGCGACACGATTGTTTATGACAAACAATCGCAGAAATGTGCGAGGCAGCTGTCAGGTGAGCTACCAGGCGGCGCTTGCAAGGTCAAGAGGTTGCTAGCCCCGAAAGTTGGCAATAATATACCGGTAAGTTTGGCCCCAGCCAGATGGCCCGGAAAGTTGGAAAGGGTTGGCTTGACAAGGCCGGCCCGTCCCGGATCAAAAGAAACAGAGGGTTGCGACTATTGAAGGTCTTCAACCACCACAGGCTAGAGCGGGTCAGGGAGAGGACGAACCCTGGATCATATTGGAGAGGAAAAATAAGCAACCAGAGATACAGAAACGTAGGGGCCCGAGGCCAGAGAAATGTAGGAGTGCCAAGCGCAATAGGGGTGACGAACTCGGAAGTCTTGAAGGCGAAGAGGGGCGACGCCAAGCTCATGGATCTGGGAGCCAACATTTATAGTACGCAGACGTTCTCGTATAGGAGAAATGATCTTCGAGCTCAAGTTCGCAAGGACACCTCCGACATGAGTCTGGTGAAAGAGGTCCTTGGTGAGGGTGTCGAGGCGAAGGCTCAAACAGCGGAGACGACTCTGAAGGTGCAGAACCTGGACGACCTCACACGGTGCTGCAGCAATATTGCGATGTGTAGGTGGCTAGGGACACGGGTGGCCTTGATAAAGCTACCTGTGGCTGTGGCGGACGCTAATAAGTCCTTCGAACTTTGCAAGCTCTAGGTGAGCCTGTCAGTATGCCAACTGATCATGCACTAGTCACTAAAGGCTAGCATTAGGTGCTTTGAACCAGAACACAAGTCGTTAGACTGAGACTCTGACAAAAGTCAGCTTTGTGGGCTATGTGGAGATGAAAGCCATAAGCAGCAAGGCTGTACAAAACCTTCAAGTACTTGATTTGTTCTGAGAAATCCGTGAACAGCAATTACACGACGGAATGCCCAAGGTATTTGGCCTTCAAAAGAGTCATGGCTAGCTGACAAGTCACAGTGCAGGTAATGTAACTGCACCTGATCCACAGTGAACAGCCCAGCAACTGCTATGCAGGGCAATCGCTAAGTGGGGGACGGATATCACCATTATAGCGGAACCATACCAAGCACTCGCTGGTATGGGCAACTGGGTCGTTGATGGGCCCAATATGCCGGCGATACGATCAATGGGTTCCACTGGACACTGTCCAGGAGTTGTTGTCTTCATCCTATGAGGGCTTCGTGGTCGCCAAGGTAAACAGGGACATCTTCTGTAGTTGTTATGCGCCTTCGCAGTGGTCGATAGTGAAGTTTACGCAGATGCTGAACTGACGACCGTACTGACAAGGCGAATGCCGGTGGTAATAACGGATGTCTTCAGTGTTTGAGCAGTGGAATGGGGAAGACGTTGCACGAACCAGCGAGATCAGAGCCTGCTAGAGGCACTGGCCATGCTAGATGTCGATCTATCTAATGTCGGTACCAAACGTATTTTTAACCAGAATGGAGCGGAGTTCGATCTGGAGCGTAGATTATTCCTATACTCTTAGCGGAAACCTAGCGGTTCGCCACGGTATCAACTACAATAACAGTATGAAGTTGGTGGAGGAAGGGACGACTAAACCAAGGCCAAGCCCTCGTAATTGGAAGACATCTACTTCAACTACGAAGTATTCAGAAAAGCGTTCCGTCGTGAGCGCAATTTACTCGGTCTAAGCGGTGACTAGCAGGTTGAAGCAAGAAGTGTACCTTATTATTCTACAGAGAAGTCACCAGAGATATTGCTGGAGGTATCGAGGGGATTTTTACGCGTCATGATCCTAGTCCTTGGTCTCCTTTCGTGAGACAGCTGGGGACCTGGGCTGGCGATGAGGGGAGGGTGGCCAATGAGCAGTTTGCGGGGATTGCATAATCTTTTAACGAAGGTATGGCCCAAGGTCCGTAAGCCGAGTGTCCCTGAATCCTGATGAATCTTGGCTTCGAAAAGCAACAAGTTTCTTCCATGTCAGTCTTACTCCCTTAACAACCGATTTGATGTATCGATTGCACTGATTTGTTAATTTCCGTATATCCGACGGGACACCTAGAACTCGTTCTGGAATATTACCGGTAGTAACCAGTGTGACATGAGCCTGTGTTTTTGGTAACAGTACACCAAGTTATCGAAACAGCCTCAATTTGATATGTTTCTTGCATGGGCCTGGCTCACTTTTATATGTGGTCACATCAGGTGGGACACCTGGAATTAATTCCAATTTTCTTGCTGACCGTTGCTTATCACTGGTCAATTGCCACTAAAAAATTCACGCATGGCAGCATTTCGTTGCAACTGTTTTAGTTGAGGGTAAACGAAGGTAAAGATTCCTCCTCCGAGCGATGGACTAGAGGTAACCGAAATCTCAACCGTTAAGTTTGTTTTACAGGAAAAATTCGGTAAAGGTAGCAACTTTTACCGAAGTTCGTTAGAGTTTGACAGATAAACGATAACATTTTACCGAAATTTGTTAGTTTTTTACAGAATTTTGTTAAAAATCCATTACCGAACGCTCGGCGGTAGAGATTTCGGTAAAAATTACCGAACGCGATTAGCTATGTATTTGACTTGAAAATCCGCCAAGGGTTGAAAGTCTCTTTAATAAAGACAAATCAATAAATCAATCAATTGAAAATCCCATATACAAAATTCAACTCATTTCTTCCAGCTTACTACTTACTTTCAGTCCTGGACACCCACGGTGGTGCAGAGGGCCGAATTGAAAGATTTCCATCCTGGGCGATTGCCAGCCATCGCGCATCGCCTTGATCTGTGGCCAGGTCAAATTTCAGCCAGCTTAGCCTTTACAAATTGAGCTGAATCTTTCACAGATTGATCCTCTGCCTTTCGATGCACAATTGTAGGGAGTGCGTCATAGAACTTTTCGTCAATTATACGTTTGAGCCAGTCTTATGACCATTCTCAGCGGTAAAACTCGGCTTTGGAACACTACCGGTAGTCAAAAATGAGATATGAGTCCTATTTTCCTGCCAACCAATCATCAGAGTATCGAAAAAGTCGCAATTTGATAATTCGCTAGCATGTTTTAACAATTTCGGTGGAATACCCGGAACCGATTCCGAAGCTAATTTCTTGCTAACCGATATCAGGTTATCGAAAAAGTTAAAATTTGATGCGTCACAAGCATGGGTTTGGCTCACTTTCATGCTTGGCCACTTCCAGCGGGACACCTGGAACCGAATCTGCAACACAGCCGATAGTTTCAAATATGGTCCGAACCTGATTTCTTGCTAGCTGATCATCAGGTTATCGAAAAAGCTGCGATTTGATGTGTCACAAGCATAGCTTTGGCTCACTTACATGCTTGGCCACTTCTGACGGGACACCCGGAACCGGTTCCGGAACACAACCCGTGCAAAAGAGAGGGGGTTTTGGCTTCAAACTACTCCCATTGCCGATGTTCCATATACTAGGTGCCCCTCCGCCCTTAGGAAAAACCTCTCCCTTTTCGCCTTTTCTGCGCGGGCCTGAAGGTGAGCTATAAGTTTGCATGCGCTTATCAATGTTTTTTTTTATATAGAAAGAAGAAATCTGTTTCTATAGATACCCGAGAGGTGGTTCCTCAGGTTATGTGGGGTCGACACTACAATCTCTTCCTCTCTTCTTCCTTACCTTCGCAGTACGCCCGTTAGGGATGACTTCGAGAAGGGGGATGACTTCGTACAATGAGTACACTCTAATGGTAAGCGTTCCACTTGCTACCGCCTTAAGTTGTTCGTTCTTCTCCGGAGGCTCGGGCCCTGGCTAGTACATAGACTACCCGTTGGGCTTAAGCTCCTGGATGGGGAGGGGGAGTCAACTCAACTAGCTGTTGTCGGCTCGCCATTTTCTCTGTAGTTCAAGGACGATTCGAGATACCGAGGAAGAAACGGCATCCCACTTGTCCTCCCCTGTACACATCCTTTCAACAATGTTGTCGAGAGTGATGTCTCTACCGCATATCTCCTGCATACTCGACCTTTGCTCCACGAAGCGTGGGCATTCAAAGAGCACATGCTTCGCGGTCTCGTCGCAGTCTGCACACTCCGGACATGAAGGAGAACCTGCATGTCCGAATCTGTGCAGATACCACCTAAAGCACCCATGGCCTGACAGAAACTGTGTCAAGTAAAAATTCACCTCGCCATGGGGCCTGCTCGTCCACTTGGACACGTTCGGTATGAGCCTATGTGTCCAACTGCCCTTGCTGGAGGATGACCAATCCCTCTGCCATTTCAACATCGACGATGTTCTGGCAATCCGTTTCGCGCCTCTTGTGCCGCGTCTCGCAAAGCACTCCTCGTCCTCTGACACCACAAGTGCTATGGGCATCATACCCGCCAGCACGCATACCGCATCCTTTGACACCGTACGGTATGCGCTGATGGCCCTAAGGCCAATCAACCAAACGCGTGGCTGTACCAAATCTCCGGCGTAGGTGTGTTCCAAATACCGAGTCTCGTTTACACTGTTTGGCCCTATACACCAACAGCGGGGCCTAGCCGGTCCTTCATCGTAGAGCTGCAAACCACCAGCAAGCCTCGTCGGACCTCACCCGACCATATACCCCGACCACGTGGCCGAGCCGGCTACTCCTCGAAGGATTTCAGAACCACGGTTGCGAATCTGCCCCATCTATCCATGCCTTGTTGGACCTCGTCCGGCCGCAGACATCAACCGCGTAGCTGAGCCGGCCCCTCATCAAAGCTAGTCCGCCATCGACCCTTCAACGTGGTTGTAGCAACCATCACTTCTCGCTATCGACCCTTAAGAGTGGCAAACGGATCCCGAACAACGTCGGTCGCCTGCGGTGATCGAAAGCCACCGTTCCGCAGCTGTATCCGTACCACCCGCCACCAGAAGGTTGATTGAATATAAATTCACGTACCTACGTTTTTTCATTAGAACCCCTACATCCGAAACTCTCCCCTACTCAAACGCCCTGGGACCCGGGAGATAGAAGACGGCCTTCAGTGCCCACCCCAAAGCGGCCGTTTGTTAAAGATCAGCCACTTGGGGCTTAGGCCAGTTCCGACTGGGACCAAGCAACTCCTCCCGGGGTCAAATAATTTCAACGTTGACTACGACTGCAAAAGAGCCTCCACAACTATTGTGACACTGTCCCGAATGATGTCCAATAGCTCTGCGATGTATGCCCGTAAGCGTAAGCTTCTGGCTAGAGTGGCCTCGTCCATATGTACTTAGGTATGGCAGCACGGCTTCGAGCACGGTGCTACCCTGGTGCTACCTACCGGCAGGTGTCGTGTACGTATAAGCTTATGAACGGACTGGGTTATCCTTATCGGGTAGGATATCGTTTTCGTACAATGCGTGATCACATGTCCCGAGGATGTGAAATGCCGATCTTGGCTGGAATTCCGTTGCATCGGCTATTGCTCAAACCATCTCGGAGCTATAGATAAGATGGTACGCGAGCTTGAGGAGTGGCCAGTACAGGTGCTATACAAGAGGTGATCCAAGGGTTCAAAGTTGACTACGCAGGCCATACCACCCTGCGGTCAAACCCTACTCTTCAATCGAAAAACTGGCCTCGTGGAGAAAATGCTGGTAGCGTTGCTGTCGCGACGTCTGTCATCTGGGTTGGATCCGAACCCGTTGATGGAAAGTGGTCCTCGGCAAGGTTCGGGTAGATGGAGGATCTTTGTAGGCAAGTCCTTCTGTTTGCTAGTCGATAAGGCCTTCTCCTTCAAGGAATCAAATCCCGGTTCACGAGTTATCAGTTGTTGAAACTTGCAAAGCAGTTGGAAGCAGGCGTGACGACGACCCTGTCTGCCTTCAGAGGAGAGCAGTAAGGTCCCCGGGAAGCTGGCGATGTCCCAGCACATTAGCTTGGCGTCCTTCTAAATAAGCGTGTCATGATATTCTATTGAGCAAACCTACGCAGCTAACCTTGAGGATGCGATGTACACCAGCCCCTCATTGAAGAAATGTCTTGAAAGTGGTTCCAGAGAGACGTAAGGCTTGGCGGCAATAGAAATGGTTTTGTGGGTCGGGGATGTATAGTTCTGTCTCCTATGTTGGAGGCGGTCCATTTCCATACAACCTGAGCCTCCCGTTCGGGTGTCTGTTGAGTAAGCGCAACGATAACGAACCCACGGTCCTTCTATAGATTGGCGACTTTGCAGGTGCTCTTGATGAAGAAGTTGTGAGATATGCAGTTCCACGTACCGAGTCCATTACCGTCACTGGGGTTGTTACAATTCCATCCAGTTCGCATTCTTGTCTTGTGACCTTTTCGCTGCTTATTGATATTACGGCTGGCTGGCACGGCCTGATACCAACCTCCCAACTTTCCGGAAGACTACGGTGCGGAGTTGAGCTTACAGTTCTTTACTGGCACTCGAACGTTGATCAGCCACCCCCCGACTTGGGGAACAGACGCTCTGGCCTACATCAGCCCAGACGAATAAAGCTCTCACCGGGATTGACTACCTAATATTTTCCTGGCTGGTGCCCGAGGAGGCAGGCTAGGCATAGAGTAGCTAGAAAAAGGATAATGTATATTGTATACTAAACATCTACACACAAGGCCAGATAAAGTAACAATGTTATTTCCAAACAACAGCAGTCAAAACCAAGTTACAATTCTATTACACCCCTTTGCTCGGGACAGGGTTCTGCGACGGCGGCCGGTGGCGCAGAATTCCAGAAGCTGCCGCCGGCGCATATTGCGAAAATTGCCCTGCAGCAGCAGCAACAGCAGCAGCAGCCGTAGCTTTTAGGTGAGGTCTCGCGCTTCCACAAGCTTCAAAGCACAAGCATTGAAGAGGAATACAAAAATAAAAACAAAAACACAGCAATAGGAACACCACAAGCAAAAAAACAACAAAATAACACGGTGCCATTATGTTCAGTTCCAGATGGTAAAAGTTGGAAGCGGTTTTAGGCTGAGTTTTGGGAT
Source organism: Aedes albopictus (assembly GCF_035046485.1). NCBI lineage: Eukaryota > Metazoa > Arthropoda > Insecta > Diptera > Culicidae > Aedes > Aedes albopictus. The sequence goes on along the minus strand of NC_085136.1, from coordinate 283,322,511 downwards.
CGAACGATCCGATGGCGGTGGTACGGCGGGAAGAGATTACAGGTGAGGCAATGCTCTTTATAGATAGATATAGAAGAAAGATACGGAAGGATAGACAGAAACTAGCAAACGAGATGATGGCACACATCTTGATTATAATTATAGAACGGCCCCGAATGGGCTAAAGTTGTGTTAAACGGTACGGTAATGGTAATGAGGAGCCCATACAAATTTGAGGAGTCGCGTGACCAGTTTGATAAATGGGTATATCAACACACCTTCTTCTATTTTGTTCGGTAGTCGGAGAGGAATGCCAAATTTTGAACGTGTTCTGTTATGTTCATTAATGGCTTTATAGATACGGTAGGAGGTCCCTTAATAGGGAAAAGGCGAAGTTACTCAGAAAGGGCGATCTGACTTTCTGCGATGATTGATAGCATTACTTTGCATCGTTCTCAAAGTTCTTTGAAAAGTGATCCTGTACTACGGGATAGGAGAGAAGATTGACACGATTCTTCGACCATAACAGGCAGGACTCCGTGCTTCCAGTGTTGACAATATTGTTACGCTCACTATCAGCCTGGATCCTGGTTTCATGTCCTTTATTACAAAAGTGTCACGTTACATTCGCACCTATCCTGGACAATATATGAATAGGAGCGCGAAGCTAGAAAGGGGTAGAAGGCTGTAGGGTACTTACCTTACCGATCAGGCTAAAGCCTGGGTGGCCTCTGCTGTACATAGTAGCCTTCTCCACTCCACTCGGTCCATGGATGTTTGTCTCCAGTTCCGCACTCTGTGTAGGGTCCGCAGATCGTCCTCCACTTGGTCGACCCACCTAGCTCGCTGCGCACCAAGTCTTGTACCGGTCGGATGACTCTCGAGAACCATTTTAATCCGGATGCTATCCGACATCCTGATGACGTGACCCGTCCACCGTAGCCTCCCGATTTTCGCGGTGTGGACGATGATGGTTGGTTCTCTCAGCAGCTGATGTAGCTCGTGGTTCATTCACCTTCTCCAAGTTCCGCCTTTTTTTATTTTTTTTTTAAAGACACGGACAACGTCTTCAGCTTTCGGCTGTACAGACTGTTTTAAACTTAACATTAGACAATGGACAACGGAGCATGCACCAGTGGAAACGGGGAAGAAACTATTCTCACGAAAAGTTTCATCGCCCGAAGCGGGAATCGAACCCTCACCCCATAGCATGGTACGATTATAAGCTTGGTGACCCTAACCGCACGGCTACGAGTCTTCCATCTGCACTCCGCCGTAGATGGTACGCAACACCTTAGGGTCGAAAACTCGGGGTGGTGGGCGCGGTGATTCCTCCCTGGAGCCCTTTGCCATCATGTACTTTGTCTGCGACATATCAATGACTAATCCGATTCGCCTGGCTTCATTCTTTAGTCGGATGTACGTTTCCGCCATCGTCTCAAATTTACGAGCTATAATATCAATATCATCAGCGAAACCAATCAGCTGAACGGACTTCGTGAAAATCGTTCCACTCATGTTTATCCCCGCTCTTCTGATTACACCCTCTAAAGCAATGTTGAACAGAAAGCATGAAAGACCATCACCTTGCCGTAAGATTCGAGAGTGTCCCTGATACTCGAACTACGCACATCACTCGATCCATCGTTGCCTTGATCAATCGTATCAGTTTATCCGGGAATCCGTATTCGTGCATAATCTGCCATAGCTGTTCTCGATCTCACTGTAGGGTAAGCACACGGGTATTCAGCATGACCATACTGAAAGTGACGTGTGCGATTCCCGGTCAGCCCAGAACTTTTCGTAATGGAAATTTCTTTGACTTCCTTCGGCCTTCAATACTCTTCGAGCGTGCCACACCATATACGCACATGCAAAATGGTAATTAGCAGAGGAAGCTCTCAGTTCTGTGGGAGGGCTCATAGAACACTTAGCTAAGAAACAGGCTTTGTCCCAGTTGAGAAGTTATGCAAAGAAGAATAAGAAGAAGGAAGCAGGCACTTCCGTAGCCCCAATTGAGGTAGGTCTGTCCTTCTACAGTCCCAGAAGTAACGAGCGTAGTCATCCTTTATGGCTCAGGAATTATTATTGAGCATTGTTTTCCAAACCCTACCAATACAACACATGTACACTAAGCGTGTGCATTTTAATCATTGTTTAAATCGGCCGCCTTCATTACCATCATTATTGTTTTTCCTTCGGATGGCTAAATGGTAATTCAAATACTGCCCTGAAAATAAAAACCCTGATTAATCCACCTAGTGGTGATAGCGCCTTTCTCGTCGAATATGTACTCATGACGTCGACGTAAGCCGAAGTGTTCCTTTATTGAGAAAAGCAAGAATTTTATCAAAGCCATTATCGAATAGAAAAACTTATTAATGACGCATATTTCGACGTTATGTTCAACGTATAGGCAGAGCTTAAAAATATCAGAGCTCTCAGTTGACTCATTGACCTCCTTCACTGTCATTGGAGGCCAATAAATATGAAGACGATGATTACAAGCTAAGATATAACCTTTTTCACAACCACGGATCACTTTGGGGTCGTCGACAAAGTTTTTTCTGTACACTTCAGGCTATATTTTATTATCGCTGATTACAAGATCCATGTAAAATTGAACAAAAAAATGCAAGCAAGTGAAATTTCCCAAACTAAATCCCAATAAAATTTCAACCACATTACAGAGCGCGAGGGCGCAACCAGTCACATCAGAATTTTGTGTAGTAACTTTAGACGCAAAAGGGGATTGAAAAAAAAATGTTCAGGGTTGTTGCGTTTTAATTTTAATTTTCCTATACAACGTTGACTGGGATGAGTAGGAATCTCAAATGGTGTGATTTGATGAGTTCTGAGATCACTTTAGTTTTGTCATGATGAAGAGAACAATAGGGCTCTGCACGAAAGTCTCTCCCTCTCTTTTACTCTTATTGAGATTTTGTAAACAACAAGGCCACGAAATGTCAAAACTCCTTGCAAAATCAAAACAATGCAGTGCCCTATTACACATATCTATCGCTTGCTATGATTTTGCTCACTTTCGTAGTTCCGGCAAAGCACCCAAAGTTGGTTCTGTAATACTGCTGGTAGTCTCTAATGTGGTTTGAGCCTATTTTCTTGCTAACCGGTAATCAGGTTATCAAAAAAGCCGCGATTTGACGTGTGGCATGCATTAGTTTGGTTAACTTTTTTATATGGCCACTTCCGGCGGGACACCCGGAACCACAAACACTACCGGTAGTAACTTATGTAGTCTGTGCCTATTTTCTTACTAACCGTTCATCAGGTAATCGAAAAGGCCGTGATTTGATGCACCAAATTCATGAGTTTGGTTCAATTTTACATTTTACCACTAACGGCGAGACATCTGGAACCAGGACAGTACCAATTGTCCCAAATATGGCATGAAACTAGTTTCCTCTAACTGTTCACGAATTGATGTGTCACATGCATGGGTTTGGATCATTTTTACATTTTACCAATTCCAGCAAGACACCTGGAACCGGTTCTGGAACACTACCGGTAGTCTCTAATGTGATCTGAGACTATTTTCTTGCTGATCGTTCTTCAGGTTATCGAAAATGCCGGTATTTAATGAGCCGCACGCATGTGTTTGGTTTCCTTCCACATTCGTCCACTTCCGGCGGGACACCACGAATCGGTTCTCGTACACTACTGGTTTTCCCTAATGTGGTTTTTTGTGAGATTTTTTTGTTAACCGTTCATCAGATTACCTAAAAAGCTGCGATTTGATGTGTCACATGCATGGGTTTGGTTCTCTTTTACATTTGACCACTTCCGGCGGGACAACTGCAACCGATTCCGGAACACTACCGATAGTTTCTAATGTAGTCTGGTTCTATTTTCTTGCTAATCGTTCATCGGGTTTTCGAAAAAGCCGCAATTTGATGTGTTGCATGCATTACTTTGGTTCACTTATGTATTTGGCCACTTCCGGCGGGACACTCGGAATCGGTTCCGGAACACCACCGGTTCAGATATAGTCTAAGACTCTTTTCCTGCTTACCGTTCATCAGATTATCAGAAAAGCCGCAATTTGGTGTGTCGCATGCATGGGTTTGGTTCACTTTTGTATTTGGCCAATTCCGGCGCGACACTCGGAACCGGTTCCGGAACATTACCTGTAGTTTCTAATGTGGTGTGAGCCTATTTTCTTGCTAACCGTTTATCAGGTTATCGAGAAAGCCGCGATTTGATGTGTCGCGTGCATAGTTTTGCTCCACTTTAATATTTGGCCACTTCCGGCGGGACACCCGGAACCAGTTCTGGAATACTACCGGTTCAGATATGGTCTGAGAGTATTTTCCTGCATACCGTTCATCAGGTTATGGAAAATTCCGTGGTTTTATGTGTCGCATGCATAGGGTTGTAGCATTTTCATATCTGGCCCCTTCCTGGGGTACCGGTCCGGAACACCTAAATGGCCATAACTCCGGAACGGCTGGACCGATCCGAACCATTTTCAATAGGAAACAATGGGAGCAGATTCCACGTCGAATGAACCGTCGGTCATTAAAATCGGTTGAGGTTTACTGCCAAAAAGTGATGTGAGTTTTTTGTACACACACATACACACATACACACATACATACACACACACATACATACACACAGACATCACCTCAATTCGTCGAGCTGAGTTGATTGGTATATGTGACTCGACCCTCCGGGCCTTCTATCAAAAAGTCATTTTTGGAGTGAACATATAGCCTTTCCAGTACACTTAGTGTACGAGAAAGGCAAAAAAGAACATAACCTATCCTCTCAAATTTCGATTTCAACTACAATATCCATTCCACTGTGTCCACCCGTCCAATCAGTGTAAAACCTGCCCACAATGCTATCGATTTCCATTTTTAATTGTCATGGATACGACATTGCTTCAGATCATGGTCACAAATCTCCCGCGCAAATTAATATTGATCCTCTATAATTGATTGCCGCGGTTGTCACTCTCTCTCGCGGAACCGTTGAACATTAAGTGCCCACACATCCCGACCAGCAGATCCATCCAACAACGGAACGCTGTGACAACCAAAACCATTCAACAAGCTTCCGGATCCCACGCAACAAACCACTCACATTCACGAGAGGGCGAGAGGGCGAGAGGCTGTGTTGTTTCATTTAAGGGTGTGCGTTGCACAACAAAGAGGACTATCGTACCGCGAATGATAATTTCCCTATCTTCGGCTTTTTTTATTCAGACCTGGACCAAAAAACCCAGATTAATCCACCTAGTGGTGATAGTGCCTTTCTCGTCGAACATGTACTCATGATCTTTCCTTGGTTGGGATACGACTGGGATGATTTTGCTTTAGAATGTTGGCTTCAGCCTTTTGGGGGAATCGAAAACACTAGTTTATGATTTTTTCCGACGTTTCGATCTGTATGGGGCCTTTTCAAGGGTTCAATCGGTCAAGGTTTCCTAGTCAAGATGGCCTTGCCTAACTTAAAAATGTCCTACGGAAGTTTTGGTATTTATTGAGTCCGTTCGGTTTGAAACCATCGTGATGTGGACAATGTCCTACCTATCGGGTGGTTTAGAATTCGGTCCCTGTTTTTGGAATCTTCTACTATTGTTTGTTTAGCTAGTTTCTGTGCTAGGGCCATCATTCCGAAGCATGATCTTTCCGTCGACGTAATGCGAACTGTTCCTGAATCCTGAGAATACCTTATTTAGAAAAGCAATAATTTTAATAAAATTGGGAAATTTATTAATTGAACATATTCCGACGTTACGTTAAACGTATAGACTGGGCTGAAAAATATCAGAATTTTCAGTTGACTGCTTGAGCACCTTCACTATCACTGAAGACCGATCAACATCAAGACGATAATTACAAGCTAGGATATAACGTCTTTCACAATCACAGATGACTTTACGGCAGGCCTGTCCAACCTTTCGTGGCCGCGGGCCACAAGTGATACTCCATACCAGTCGACGGGCCTGATATTAAATTTCGACATCAAATTTCGCAAGCACGAATGCAACAGTGAAATTTTGTACATACGATTACCCGTTCTCACGGCAAATCACAACACTGACATCATTTGGATCATAAAAATGTGAGCAAGAATTCTTGATTTTTTGCACAAATCACTCTGAATACTTTGTTTCTGAATTTTGCCGAACTGCAGGTTGCAGCAAACAATTTGCTGAAATTCAGCAAACTTTCCTGATTCGTTCAGTAAACTCTGCTGTTCAGCAGCAACGTTTTTCTGAAATTCAGTAAATTTTGCTGAAACTCTGCTTCCAATTTGGCTGTGCCTTTCAAGTTTAAAATTTTTAGATTTATGTATTTAAATTGTTTAATCTTTGAAAATTTTTACAAAACACTCTACTTATTTCGAGTTTATTTTTAATGTTAAATTTTATTTAAATATGAAATATCTTCAAATATTTCAATCCTTGGGCCAAGTTTCATTCATCGATTCCGCGGGCCGTATGTTGGTCAGCCCTGCTTTACGGTCTTCGACATAGTTTTTTCTTCACACTTTAGGCTAATTTTTTTTTATCATAGGTTACAAAATTCATGTAAAATTTGACAAAAAATGCAAGCAAGTGAAATTGCCGTTACTAAATCCCATAAAAAAATTCCCAGTAGTTTTAGACGGAAAATAGGATTGAAAAAACTTTCTCCGGGGTTGATGCGATAATTTTCTCATATAACGTTGACCTATCCTACTGTATATTTTTACACCTCAGTGATTTGATGAGATTGCTTTAGTACAGACAAACAGACATATCATTTGTAACATATTGCTATTATATTCATCGTTACGAAAAAATAATCGCCAAATGCTAATCAGGTTGCGTTTCACTGCGGCTTGATGTTGGTAGTGAGTAGACGTCAAACGAGCAACAACGATTAATATTGGTTTCAACCGTTGAAAACAAGGACGATGGAGAGTGAGTAGAGTAAGACGTCTGTATGTATGTGGCCGTAGTTCAGTCAAGATTTTGTTTTCTTACACATATTTATCGCTTGCATTGACTTTGTTCATTTTTGAAGTTCCTGCAAAGCACCCTAGGAAGCACCCAATGCTGGTTTTGCATCACTATCGGTAGCCTTTAATGTGGTCTGAGCCTATTTTCTTGCTAATCGTTCCTCATGGTTTAAAAAAGACCGTGGTTCGATGTGTCGCATGCATAGGTTTGGTTCTTTTTGGCATTTGGCCACTTCCGGCTGGACACCCTAGATCGGTCCTGGAACACTATCGGTAGCCTTTATAAAGATCTTCGTTGTGGTTTGAGCCTATTTTCTGACTAATCGTTCATCACGTTATTTTAAAAGCCGCTGTTTAATGTGCCGCAGGCATGGGTTTTGATATCTACTACATTTGACCACTTCCAGCGGGACACCCGGAACCGGTTCCGGAACTCTATCGGTTGATCCAAATATGATCTGAAACTATTCTCTTTTATTAACCGTTTATCAGGTTGCCTGAAGAGCTTGCGATTTGATGCGTCGCATGTAAGGGGTTGGTTAACTTTTATACTTGGCTACTTCCGGCGTGACATCTGGAACCGGTTCAGTAACACTACCGGTTCCGAAATGGTCTGAGAATGTTTCCCTGCCCACTGTTCATCAGGCTATCGAAAAAGCCGCTGTTTGTTGTATCGCATGCATGGGTTTGGTTCACTTTCATATTTAGCCACTTCCAGCAGAACATCCAGAACCGGTTCCGGCACACTACCGGTTCAGATATGGTCCGAGAATATTTTCCTGCCTACTGTTCATCAGGCTATCGAAAAAGCCGCTGTTTGTTGTATCGCATGAAGGGTTTGGTTCACTTTCATATTTAGCCACTTCCGGCGGAACACCCAGAACCGGTTCCAGAATACTACCGGTTCAGATATGGTCTGAGAATGTTTTCCTGCCTACTGTTTATCAGGTTATCGAAAAATCCGCTGTTTGATGTGTCGCATGAAGGGTTTGGTTCACTTTCATATTTGGCCACTTCCGGCGGGTCACCCGGAACCGGTTCCGGAACACTACCGGTTCAGATATGGCCCGAGACTGTTTTCCTGTTTACCGTTCATCATGTTTTCGAAAGTGCCGTGGTTTTATGTGTCGCATGAATGGGTTTGTAGCGTTTTCATATCTGGCCCCTTCCTGGGGTACCGATCCGGAACACCTAAATGGCCATAACTCCGGAACGGCTGGACCGATCCGAACCATTTTCAATAGGAAACAATGGGACCAGATTCCGCGTCGAATGAACCGTTGGTCATTAAAATCGGTTGAGGTTTACTGCCAAAAAGTGATGTGAGTTTTTTTGTACACACACATACACACACACATACATACATACACACACACAGACATCACCTCAATTCGTCGAGCTGAGTTGATTGGTATATGTGACTCGACCCTCCGGGCCTTCTATCAAAAAGTCATTTTTGGAGTGAACATATAGCCTTTCCAGTACACTTAGTGTACGAGAAAGGCAAAAAGGTAGGTACTCTCTAAAATAAAAACTCTCATTTTTGAGTAGCGCCCATGCCGCACAGGGACTGTGTTGGAAACACACATTTTTTTAAATTGCTCGTACGCTCACATTTTTGCAAAATATCAATATTTTTCGGTATTTGAAGGTGGTTTATAAACCCAGTGAGGTTGCCATGTCGAAATTATTGCAAAATACATGCTCATGTGAGCGTACGAGCAATTTTAAAAAAATGTGTGTTTCCAACACAGTCATGTGCGGCATGGATGTTTACTAAAAATGTGCAGGCCGAACACATTTCTGAGCGTTGCCGTTTTTGCGTGTACAGCGTGCTCTGGCTCTGGATTGCCATAGAGATAAGTGACATTTCAACACACGTACACTAGCTTGAATTTTTCCATACACAAAAATGCACGCCAATTCAAAGGCTATTCAGATTGCATATGAAAATATTACCCAATTGATTTGGGTAAAACGGCTAAATTATGATAAAACTAACAACCGGGGTAAGAGTGCATATATTTTCCCTCAAGTTTCACAACTACACCTACAAAAGAGACACGCATACATTTGAACGTGATTACCACTATTGAACGATTGAACTTGACTTCGATAAGCCTGCCTCGACCCTTCGCCGACCTCCCCTCAGGCAGTGCGTACCTTCCAATAGGTTTTTTTAGATTGCCTACTTTTTACCTTTTTCCAGCTGTGCGGGCCAAACCAGAAGTGCCGGTCATCTCGGCAGACAAATTTGTTTGGTGGGTACAGTAGCGGTCATCGATCATTCGACCAATAACTTTAGATGACTTAGATCGAGTAAGTTTTGCTCACGACTCCCGAAATGTCGCGCCGTTGAAGTATGACGTCTTTCATCTGCGAAGGATTGGTTTGATCGGCTCTTCCTCCACCTGCTGCCTGTTGGAGTTGTATTTGGGAGAGTTTCTATAACTTAGTGTCATTCCCTTTGCGTGTCCATCCTCTGGCATCAGAGACAGCCAGCATCATGGCGAGGTTGTCAATGTGATGCTGCTGGAATAAAGAAAGGAGCTTTGGCGGAGCAAGTCGCTTTTATCGGGAGGTTCCGCATTATGCATGGGATTCTACTGTAGTTTACTGAGATGACTGGGAACGGATTGTTCCAGTGAGTAACGTAGTATTCACAATCAAGTCCAGATCTAAGGGGGGCCGGGGGGATAGGCAGGGCCCCGGGCTCCCACAAAAACCGTTTATGCATAACATCAAATTTATTTATCATTTTGTGCCACTACTATTCAAAACTGAAGAAAAACTTTTTTGATCAACGCATTTGTACCACCGAGGAGCCTCCACATTCGCTCCAGCCCCGGGCCCCCACAATCCTTAATCCGGGCCTGTTCACAGTAGGGTATCGCGCCACTTGGGCGGTGGCTTCTATATTCGTCTGTTCTCCACTATAACTCAGTCAATTTTGAACCAATTGACTTGAAATGTTGTACACGGGTAGATACTATACCTATCTCACCACATTCCAAAAGTTGTGTCAATTGGTTCAAATTTGACTGAGTTATAGTGGAAAACAGACGAATATAGAAGCCACCGCCCAAGTGGCGCGATTCCCTAGTTGATACTGTTGCGATCCGTCAGGTGGTCTATGCGTGAACTGTTTGATCGACCACAGCGGAGGCGCATATCAGCTACAAAAGAAGTCACCTTTTACCTTGGCGACCACGAAGCCTTCGTCAGAAGTAGACACCAACTCCTGGATGGGGTATCTACCTGTCACCCATATCGCCACCATTTGTCTAGATCATAGGTTCCCAAACTTTCAGGTGAGGGCATATAGTCGGTGCGACTGGCCCTGACATCAGAATTGCCATGAACAGGCAGTTCAAAATACACTGCGACCACTTTCTATAGCCGCACCCCCCTTTCAAGCGTTATTTCTTAACGAAGGGAAAAACAACACCAAATTTTTATGTATATCTGAAAACAAATTTATTTCATGAAAGTAACCGTAATAAAAACAAAAACTTATGGCTTTGATACTCTAAAAATGGCGATTTTCGTTAAAATGACCGGCTTTTTCTATAGCCGCACTTGCGATTAATGACGAATATATGATGAAATATGTAACTTTTTGCATATTTTCTTTACTAGTAATCAGTTGCTCTTCCTGCACGTTCAATGACTTGGTAAATACAATTTGGCATACTGGCAACCAGGTTCTTCAAAATTTTTACTTCAAAACTCTCCCAGGCTTCAGTAATTGCCACTTTTAGTTCAGCAACCCTGTTGTATTGCTTTCTATCAGCGTAGATTCGTCTCACAATGATTCCCCAGATGTTTTCGATAGGATTCAGGTCCGGGCTGCGAGCTGGCCACCACAATAGTTCAACTTTGTGGTTCTGGAACCATGATTTTGTGGCAGAACTAGTGTGAATACTAGCATTGTCTTGCTGGAAAACATTTTTTTTTGCGACGATACTTCGCTCGGAATGGGACCAAACAGCTATTCAGTACCCCAATTTACTCTGTAGAGTCCATCTTGCAAGATGTATACGCCAGATTGAGATTTCCTGCAGCACAAAATCCAATCCAAACCATTATCGATCCTCCTCCGAAGTTCCTCGTTGAAAAGTACTGCGGATCTTTTCGCAAATCTCTCCAATAACCAGTGAATCCATCTGGGCCGTCCAAATTAAATTTCTTTTCATCAGAAAAGATCAGCTGGATGCGATAATACCAAAGAAGTATATAATAATTAGCCGTAATCGTAAAATAAAGGATCGGATGAAAACATAAAGAATTTGATCAAAAAACTAAGATTTGCTGTGAGTGTTTTACCAAGTCCCATTGACGAGCCATGTTCAGTTTCGCAAATTCTAGTCATTTTAGCTTATGGGCGGGACTCAGATTTGGCGTCTTGTTCATTTTTGAACGGACAATGTTCGAGCTAGAGCTCAAAGCTTTGCGAACTGTCTCTTTGCAAACGTTCAAGTTCAACGAAGACCCCGAATAAAACGGTATTATAAGGCAATTATACAGCATATCATTTCCAGATGATTCATGCTATCATAAACTGTATTATAAAGCAATGATACCAAGAATCATATTAAAGATTGCAGTAATCATTTTTGAAGTTTCGGTGATAGACCGAATGGGTTGTTAAGTATCGTTACCATTCAAAAATGCGTTTTCGCGAACAAAAAGTTCAAGTTATCATACATGCTATAATCAGTTTATGATTAGTTTCATGATACACTGAATGACAAAAAATAATGGTGAAATATTTCATGAAATCTACTTTGTCGACTCGAAAAAAATGATACACCCCTGCGGACTTTCGCCGGATTCTGTCAACTTTGACTACCATTTAGTGAATCATTGTTTACTTTTTGCATTTTTTTTTTGTAATTTCTTGTGCGTTTGGGATTCGATCGGTGGTTTTAGATGTTGCTATGAAGTTCCACGCGCGTGCTATGTACTGGGCCAAAGTTAATTTGTGCTCGCGGGTGACTCGAACTCAATGATGTGCGAAGCTTGGTGCGAAGCGGGTGAGCAGGTGAAAAATGCTACCCTGATGAAGGAGGAAACTTTTCCATTTCCAAAAGAAGCACAGTAAATTCCGAGGTTCCGTTATACAATAAGTTAAGGTAGGTAAGTTTACAAGTATCATCCGACGGTGGCTGCCTCAGTGGCTGTAACCCGTTATGAAGATCTTCTGTCCACGAATGTGAAGTGATGGCACGTAGTTTCAACCTCGGTGGCAACCGCGTTCCATTCAAACGCAACCAATCATTCCGGTAAAGATTGTCTCAACAGTGTGTGTATTTTTATGTAAAAAAATGACGAGTGACGGTGCTTAAATAAGGTAACAAGACAGGCCCAAGCACAACCCATTATAAATTTGCTTTTAAATGCCGAAACTAGCCAAAAACATAGTATTTATACTTGATTTTATGGAAAATCTTATTATTAAAAATTATTCATGTATTAATCAATGTATCATTATCATACATTTAATGATACTTGAACAGTCCTGAATAATTGTATTTTTTCCGCCCTGATAATTTTATCGTAACACGATGATTACTTGTGTAGTTATCATTCAACCAATAAACATTGTATAATATGCACGATACCATGAATTGTATTTTTCTATGCGGGACTTAATCTTCGTCAACGGTATCGCTGAATTCGAAGCCAATCTCACAATAGCTCGCGTATCCCTTGCTGACAGCTTTGTCTTTTTTGGTTTCCGTTAGGTTGCGGCGTATTTTTCCGGATCTTTCAAGTAGTTTCTTATCACTTTATCCGACCTACCGAGCCTACGCCCGATTTCTCGAACTGGAACTCCTTCTTGAACGAAAGCTTCAACCATACCTCTTTCTTTTTCACTCAAAATACTACCTCTTGGCATTATTTGGCTTTTTGATCGGATAGATTTCGAAAAAAACTTTGAAACCGGACTAAACCGGACGAAACACATGGTGCGGCTATAGAAAATGGTCGCCTGAAAACTCCAAAACATGTGAATTTGACGTGTGCACAATCACAGGAACAAAACCAATCATTGATTGATTGATTTATCTTTATTTGAGAGACTTTCAGCCCTTGGCTGGTTCGTCTCTAAAACCAATCATGCATAACTTACATGGAAAAAATTCCATTCCCCTCATCATGAATAAAAAATCATGTTCTTATGATGTCTGCCAAGTCATAATATCATAATTAAGATTCATGATATCATGAATGAGTTAACCAGAAATATGAATAGAAAACAAGCATTTTCATAAATTATATTCATGGTCGCTTCCTAGCGTTACACTTATCTGCCATATGCAATTATATAAATCGCGCGGTCGTCCAGCACAGACATGTGGAAAAAGTTGAACCTGCTATTTTTGCAAAGTTTTTATTTGGTTAGAGTAATAAATGTGCATATATCAGGACATGGAACATCAAAACAGTGTGCCCGTAAGATTCGGCAGTTTGTTGGGAGTTGATTGACTAAAAAGTAAATGCGCAAAAAGTAAACAGTGCCCAGTTCGCGTTTTCGTTGTGCCATCCGTCTTAGTTCCGAGTTTATGTACGGAGGGTGAAGCAAAGTGGGTATCGTGTGCGCTAATTTACGGTAATTCGCTCTATTTTTCCGGTTTATTCTTCGTTCGACGACTTCGGAGACTCAGCAAGTGATGTGAACTAACTAGTAAACAATCGATATGGTTTGGAGGGCATCCTTAGCCCGTTGGATGTAGCAGCCAAAGACAAAAATAGTAAATCAGCCAAATATGATTATCCGGTGAGTTCGATCATTGCTGTTGTTTTTTTATATTTGAACATGACATATCTTCACTAACAGGAGGCCAACTAAAAAGTGCTGCTTGCTCGTAGAAAACAAGGATGATGGATAGGTCCCAAAATCATAGAAATGAGCTCTGATCCTCCTCTCTCTTCTTGGCGTAACGTCCTCGCTGGGACAAAGCCTGCTTCTCAGCTTAGTGTTCAATGAGCACTTCCACAGTTTTTAACTGAGAGCTTCCTCTGCCAATGACCATTTTGCATGTGTATATCGTGTGGCAGGCACGAAGATAATCTATGTCCAAGGAAGTCAAGGAAATTTCCTTTACGAAAAGATCCTGGACCGACCGGGAATCGAACCCGTCACCCTCAGCATGGTCCTGCTGAATACCCGTGCGTTTACCGCCTCGGCTATATGGGCCCTGTTAAATGAGCTCTGATATCACGTATTTTATTTTCTTATGGTTTTAGCTTGCATCGTTTTATTAATCTAATTAAAAACATTTGGGACCGACGACGACGGAATCATAAAAGTGATACTTAATTTCATGAATTCTATGCATGGCTCCATCTCCCTCAACCATGCTTTTAAGAATTTGATTGAGAAGCATTGAGGTTCGACGACGACGGAATCATAAAAGTAATTCTTAATTCCATGAATTCTATGCATGGCATCATCTCAATCAACCATGATTTTATGAATTTGACTGAGGTCCGACGACGACGGAATCATAAAAGTATTTTTTGATTCCATGAATTCTATGCATGGTTCTACCTCACCCAACCATAATTTTATGAATGTGGTGGTAAAGCATCAGGATCTGCATCCAGGTTTATGAAAATTATTCTTGGCTTCATGAATGCTACTCATGATCCCAGCTAATTTAATCATAGCTTCATGATTATATTTTCCATTTTTGGTCGTCGAAAGCCAAAACAATAACGGGTGCATAGCGTTATGGTGAAATCATTCATAAAATCATAAAATTTAATCATGGTGTATATTTATAACATAAAATCATAAAATATCGGGAAACTATGAGTCATATTCATGGTCTTGGGAATGGTTTTTTTCCGTGTATGTTTCACCCATACTAGTAAAAGCACGGGGGTGAAAATATGAGGTGCGGCTATAGAAAGTGGTCGCAGTGTAGAGAGAAGAAGAATACGAAACTTTCAGGTGCGCGACTTCCTTTTGCTAGCAAACGTACTTTTCGCGACCCACCATAGAGCTTCCCTCATTTGTTTTCCGTTACAGTAAAATATTCGACTGTCCCTCGCGACCCCCTGGATGAAGGCCGGCGACCCCCCTGGGGGGTTGTGACCCACAGTTTGGGAAACCATGTTTTAGACCCAGTTGCCGTTAGCGGCGAGTACTCGATACGGGTCCGCTATGATAGCGATAGCCTTCCTCACTCAGCGACTGATTGACAAAGCGGTTACTGGGCGACGTCACAGTAGTGGTTCAGCCACCGACGAACCGATGTGACAGCTAGAACGAACAAATTCAAATTTGTTGTCTGCGACGCCATGATGAAAAGTAGCCGAACACTACAACCACCTCTATATCGGTTCGCGTTGATTTGCTAGCTTGATCTCAAACCCCCGTGTGTTCATATAGATAGAGGTTTGCGTCTGGGGGGGGGGGGGGGGGGGTACAGTTTTGAAACACCACTGTCACGTCGGTTCATCGGTGGTTCAGCTGCATTGTGACTTGCCAGCTGTGGCTCTTCTGAAGGCCGGTCTCGTTGGGCATTCCATGGGGTCACATAGGGTTTATTCACAAATGTCATAACGCCAAAATTGGCCTTTTCTGACACCCACCCACCCCTTCGTTACATCGTTTATATGGGAAGGAATTTTTTTTGTTCCAGCTGTAACACCATGAAGGACACCCACCCACCCCTTCCAGCGTTATGACATTTGTGAACAAGCCCAAGTGGAACTCCATAGTCAGAGCGAAGGATAAAGTTGTATCCTTTTCCAGCACGCGAAACTGTTCTATCTTTCATAAAAGGCGTCGAACTGTCATTTATTTTGGTAAACAAAAAACATCTGATCCATCTGATTCGTAAAATAGACTATTCCAGTTTTGGCAAAGAATACAGGAACGAGATATGCGCAAAACTAGCTGCTGAAAATCTACTTAATAATTTTGTCATAAATTCATTGAAATCTTCGAAATAACACATCCACGTTTCACATTTCGATCTACCTTTATATTTAAAGCTAAAAAACGTATTTTGACTTGAGTTTTCAAAGTTTAATTACCATTTATGTCCTATTTTAGATCTCCACGAGCTGCCAGTCTAGATCTAGATGAGGTCTTTGTTTTACTTCACAGCAAAGAAAAATGGTATACATGCTGAAAAATAGTATGGCAATAATGTTATCATGCATTTGACATTTTGATGCCCTGTATACCAGCGTACGAACTCTGAAAGGCATCAACTTTTTGAGCCAGACTTTCACTTATGTTATGTGATGGGGTGCTCGATGGTCGCGAATTTCCCGTAGCAAATCAAACATGTGCGAGGCTTTGCGAGCTTTGAGCCTTGTGGGCCTTTACGTTCACCTTAACATCGCCTAAAAAGCTTGATCCTGCCAGGGCCTTTGAAGCTCCACTACTTGTGTCCTGGTTCCTGGTTATGACAACGTCGACATATCCTAAATGTTTTACCATAATTCGAGAGGAAGCTGCCAACATTTCTTCGAGTTGGCGTGAAATGCATTAATATCACAGGATCCATCAACTTTCGATCACCACTGTACCCGTCCACTGCTTTAGTCGGATTAAAGGACCGTGACCGTGTGGACTATAGGCTGCGAATCTCTTGCGCGCGACGGGCATGGCCCAAATTTACCGCAAAACCTAACCCGGACCGGTTAATTGGGCAGGTTCTTAACTTGGCACTGGCAGAGCACGCAGTACCGCCTGCCACCGCACACCACCGGATCGAAACATGATTAGCGGGAGAAATTTGACAGGTTGTCATTTGTCATCCAATCACCGGTCGAAGGCGCAAATTTCCGCGGGGTCGTTGTTGTTGCTGTTCGTTGCTGCATCTGGGTTTGGTACCCTCATACTATCCGAGCGCTAGATAGTAAGGGGGGCGTGTGCTGAGCTCCAGCCCTCTGCGCGCGTAGTGTTGGTTTGATGGAGTCTGCCACAACAAAACACGTTGCCGGCTGCCCGGCCCGGTTGAAACTCGTCTATCGCACTCGCACTTAATGGAGGGGCTCGCTGGCTGGAGAACGCATGTATAGATAGATACCTATAAGCATAACTCGCACGGTTTATTGTGCCAGCGAGTGCGAGTAGAGGTAGGCCAAGAAGTGCTGATCGTGCTGGCCAATTCAGTACTACAACCAGCCGGATCGAATCGGGAAGGTGGTTGATTGAAGGGGCTGAACTTTTCGGGGGGATTGACCGGAATGTTTGGCGGAGCGCATTGAATAGTGTTACCAATATAATTTGAACCCGTGTGTATTTTGGACCCTTCGGACCAGTATAATCGTGGTTCTATCAGGATAAATTGATACATGTAAGACAAAACTTTCTACTGTTATTTAGATTACTCTGTATCTGTATCTTCTTATGTAAAACGCCCTTCTTTGACAACCGTTGAACGATCGATCGGTCAGACTAAGGCCTGGTGCCTCTGCTGTACATAGTAGCCTTCTCCACCCTACTCGGTTGATGGCTGTTTGTCTCCAGTTCCGCACTCTGCGTAGGGCCCGCAGATCGTCCTCCACTTGATCGACCCACCTCGCTCGCTGCGCACCACGTCTTCTTGTACCGATCGGATGACTCTCGAGAACCATTTTAGTCCGACATCCTGATGACGTGACCCGTCCACCGTAGGCTCCCGATTTTAGCGGTGAGGACGATTGTTGGTTCTCACAGCAGCTGATGTAGCTCGTGGTTCATTCGCCTTCTCCAAGTTCCGTCTTCCATCTGCACTCCGTCGTAGATGGTACGCAGCACCTTCCGTTCGAAAACTTCAAGGGCGCGTTGATCCTCTGCATGTAGGGTCTATGCTTCGTGCCCATAGAGGACTACCGGTTTAATCAGCGTTTTGTAGATAGTTAACTTCGTGTTACGGTGAACTTTATTCGTACTTGTTCATTTTTATATTTGGACACTTTCAGCGGGACACCCGGAACCGGTTCCGGAACACTACCGGTTTAGATATGGTCTAAGACTATTTTCCTGCTCACCATTTATCAGGTTATAGCAAAAGCAGCGATTTCATGTGTCGTATGCATGGGTTTGGTTTGGTTCACTTTTATATTTGGCCACTTCCGGCAGGACACCCGGAATAGGTTCCGGAACACTACTGGTTCATAAATGGTCTAAGACTAATTTCCTGCTTTCCATTCAACAAGTTATAGCGAGAGCAGCGATTTGATGTGTCGCATGCATGGTTTTTGTCCACTTTTATATTTGGCCACTTCTGGTGGGGCACCCGGAACCGGTTCCAGGAGACAACCGGATCAGGTATGGTCTAAGACGATTTTCCTGCTCACCGTTCATCAGGTTGTAGAAAAAACAGCGATTTTACGTGTCGCTGCATGGGTTATGTTCACTTTTCTATTTGACCACTTCCGGCGGGGCACCCGAGACTGGTTTTGGAACACTACAGGTTCAAATATGATCTAAGACTATTTCCCTGCTTACCATTCATCAAGTTAAAGTGATCAGTTGACCCTCAGTTGCCGAATCGATCGGATCGTTTTGTTCTTTGCTCTGAAGCAAGCGTAGTGTTTTTTACAAACAGAGTACTACCTCATTCCACACAATGGAAACAGTGTCTGCATCAGCCAAGAGGATTAGAATATATCCGAAAATGGCAATCGCTCCTTTTATAGTTTATCTCCGCCGGTTGGATAATCCAATTAATGTGTTCGATATCGCTGATTTTCTTCATCGAACCTACAAGTCTGTCAGTGAGACGAAATATTTGAACCAAGATAAGGTTCAGATCACTTTCGACAACCGAAAAGAAGTCAACGACTTCTTGCAATCTTCTTCGCAAATTCGCTCAACGTTTCATCTTCATGCACCAGCCCATCGTACTGAGATTGACGGCGTCGTTTATAATCAGCATCTAGATACAGCCGAAGTGCGACGCAATGGATTTGGCATTTATATGGCTAAAGATTTACCTGCGGTACCGGTATTGGATGCTTGTTATCTCTCCAAGCGTTCTACCAATATCAGCGAGAAGAATGCTTTACCTGCTATACGTATCACATTTGCTGCTACAGTTTTACCGGACTACCTACAGTTCCGCAATGTCAAACTACCAGTGCGCTTCTTTTATCACAAGCCGATGCTATGTGTTTGTTGCAAGCAATACGGGCATACAGCCAAAGTAACAATTTTAATTTTATCAAAGTTTTCTAGCGATTCAAAAGCCCTAAACATATAACCATTGATGCCGACTTGAAAATGCTCTCAAGTTCTTGTATGCCTCAATAAGCCCACGTTCTGGCTAGTTGGCCCAGTCTTATTAGGGTCTATAGGACTTCGTATGCAAACCGGCTTAGAATTTCGGGTTGTATCATAGTTTTATCAACCTTCTAAATAAAACCATATTCTGACTTGTCAAATATTTGTTTTGATTATTTTTCACTCTCAATGTTCGATCGTCAGAATAAATTATGCTTGGTTGTTTATCCAGCCATCAATTGGAAAGATGTCAATATGGAATTCAGATTTGTTTTCCTATTTAATACGTGTCAGGAGACATGCCACGGAAATTTTGTGGTGAATGTGACTGTGATAATGACAAAATTAAGTGCGCCATACAAACTATGCATAATTTGGAAGTTAAATGCATTTAATTTACTCGGTGGAATTGGGTGAAAAAAAGGTTTTTTTTTTCAAACCAGCAAAGTTTAAAAGACATTATTAGGGACAATGGAAATTCGCGGCAAAATTTCTCAAATTTCGCGGGCTACTATTGTGAATTTCGCGGCAATTTCGCGGACTTATATTTTTGACCTTTTTTTTTAAGGAAAACTTCAATTTTTAAGACCAAATGAAAAATTCATTTGAATTTTGTGAAGAGCAATCATAAATTCATCGAAAAAGTAACAAATTTGATCAAAATCAGATAAAAAAAATATATCATGCAGATAAGGAATCGTAAATTACTCTACACTGTCAAAAGTTAACAGCCAATTTTTGCTTGAAAGTTTAAAATTAATGTAAATTTGTAGGTTGTTTTCTCAAATCTGCCAAATTTCGCAGCATTTCGCGGGATATTTCAAATTTCGCGATTAAGGGCCAATTTCGCGGATTTCGCGGCTTCCGCGAAATCACGAATTTCCATTGTCCCTAGACATTATGTAATTTTTCTGACAAAATAAAATGACGGAAACGTGTTGTATGGTTTAATTTGATCTCAAGCTGTACGTGAAATCATAAAATTGAGTAATGATTTTTCTGTATTTACATAAATTATCCCGGCTAGGCGACATATTTTTCTGATAAAACTCTGTGTTCCTGATGATTCCTCCAATAGGGCTAACCCTCATGAGGTGGTCATAACTGAGCTCATGATAGAACTAGCGGTTTTATCACAGCATTTTTTGGTCTATGTTACGGCCACGTAATCTTTTGTTGGTTTTATGCATTGCCTCACAGTTTTGTGTGTTTGTTTACAAAAAAAAATCTCTCCGACAACAACCGCAAATGCAAGTTTTTTTGAAATGGTATATAATAAGTGATAAAACCAATTCATGACTCTTTGCAAGTCTTTAACTGAAGGTGTTTATAGAAGAAGTTATGTGATAGTTTCATGGAACGCCAAAGGTGCAAAGTAAAAAACTACCACATAAAACTAATTTAGAACAACTAGCTTTTTCACATGCTCGCATAAAACCAGGATAAAACATGAATAAACCTTCAAGGCATTCTGATTGTTACTTGGAAGCACAGTATTGTAGCAATAAAATTGTTTGCCTAAAATGTGGAAGAAATCATCCCGATGAATCGTGCGCTTTGGAGAGCACAGTGTGTTTCAAATGTGGAACGGAACATGCCCTCCTCGAAGATTGTTTAAAGCTGCAAAAGAAACATCAACAATTTCAAAGTAAGCAACGGAAAATGCGAAAAATTGCATATGCCAATCTTAAGAATCGTTCGCAAAATTCACTGGATCGCCGAGAAAAACCCAGTTTCGCATCAAGGTCTTCACAGCTATCTACAAGTAATGAAAGCCAAAAAGTGAAAGCCAGCTCAGCTATTCGAAAATCATTATGTTCCATTTCTCAATTTGTCAATCTTCTCTGTAAAACTTTTATTAAGGACAGTATTACAAGCAGATTAATTATAGCTTTAATCCCAGTAATTGTGCAATTTTGGAAAAAGATAATAGTTAAATATCCTTTGTTAGAACATCTGTTTTCAGCAACTTAGTAAACTTTCAAATGTATTTTTTTTTTTCAGTGGTGAACTTATAATGTAATAACATAGCATTGTAAAAACGAAAGTCGGCCCCGTAAAACTATATGGTGATTGGGCCTTAATAAATAAATAGTGGATAAAAAAAAGTTAAAGTGAAAACGGCGATTTGATATGTCACCTGCATGGGTTTGGTTCACTTTTATATTTGGCCACTTTTGGCGGGACACACGGAACCGGTTTCGGAACATAACCGGATTAGGTATGGTCTAAGATGTTTTTCCTGCTCACTGTTCATCAGGTTGTAGAAAAAGCAGTGATATGAGGAGTCACATGCATGGGTTATGTCCTCTTTTATATTTGACCACTTCCGGCGGGACACTCGGAACCGGTTCCGGAACATTACCGGTTCAGATATGGTCTAGGAATATTTCCCAGCTTACCGTTCATCAAGTTATAGTACAAGCGGCGATTTTATGTGTCGCATGCATTGGTTATGTTCACTTTTATACTTGACCACTTTCGGTGGGAAACCCGGAACCAGCTCCGGAACACTACCGGTTCAGATATGGTCTAAGACTACCTGCTAACCGTTCGTCAAGTTATAGTAAAATCGGCGATTTGATGTGTCGCATGCATGGGTTTGGCTAACATTTATATTTGGCCACTTCCGGTGCGACACCCGGAACTGGTTCCGGAACACTAGCAGTTCAGATATAGTCTGAGCCTATTTTCCTGCTTACCGTTTATCAGATAATCGAAAATGCCGTGGTTTGATGGGTCGCATACATGGGTTTGTTTCATTTTCATATCTGGCCTCTTCCTGGGGCACCGGTCCGGATCACTTAAATGGCCATAACTCAGGAACGGCTGGACCGATTTGAACCATTTTCAATAGGAAACAATGGGACAATATACCCCGTCGAATGAACCATTGGTCGCTGAAAGCAGTTCATATTTACTATTTAAAAATGAGCTGACCTTTTTGTACACATACACCCACACACACACATACATACACACAGACATCATCTCAACTTGTCGAGCTGAGACGATTGGTACTTGACCCCTCCGGGCATTATCAAATTTTCGTTTTTGGAGTGAACATATAGCCTTTCAGTACACCTTGGTGTATAAGAAAGGCAAAAATAAACAAAGCAAAATAAGGGAAAAGCTGCGCAAAACAACGAAAACAAACTTATCAATTTATCTAAAAAAACAAAATAAACAACAAAAAACGCATCTAACGAGTTTAAACAACGGGATAAAATCACATCCACACCTGCGAAATTACGAAACTCGGCTTGAAGAAAAAACGACGCGGACAACGTGGTCTACTTGTCACTGAATGGACATGGCCCCTTCAAAAAAAAAAAAGAAAGATGTTTCGCTGTCTTGATTGCAGAGTTTCTTGCTTGTACATGTGAAATAGAAAATAGTATTCAATGGTGATACGCTCTCGACAGTTATATATTTTGAGAAAATAAATTTGTTTAGACATATCTGAAAACTACCTAAATCCTACTGAAATAGTTTCCAAACTTACATAGAAAATTAGAAGTAAAAAACAAAAAAAAATGAACCAAATTTTGATCTTGGAATTTTCCTGCATTTAAATTAACCAAGCTGGAAAATTACAAAATCAAAATATGTTATGGTAGATCTCACACCGTAACGCACCATTATAAGGTGATCTTTCCACATTACGGGGTAGGAGTTTATGTCTAGGGATTTCTCCAGAATTTTATCAATATTTTTTTCTGGGAGTTTCCAATTGTATTTTCTGGAGTTTTTTTAGGGATTTCTTGAGACAAATCTCCAGGATTTTTTCAGATATTCAGATATTTTGTATTTGGGTGCAGTTGGGGCCGGGGAGGATTCTTAGTTTGGTGTGAGATCTCTCCGGTCTCTAAAACGGGGGATTTCCATACAGGTAACTTTGCGGGGAACGTCCCTTTGGAGCTGTATGTCAAAAAACACAGTACGATTGATATTCACCAATTGACTTTTTATTTATTTATTTATAAAAAACATAATCTAGGTAAGTTACAGCAGATCTATACCAAAACCGAAAACTTAAAACTGTTGCATCTAAAAATCTAAAGCACCTTGTTGAAGACTGAGAACAAAAGACTGACACATAAAAAGAAAAAAATGTCCAGAGTAGGTATTGCCAATCTAGATCAAAATCAAAAGCTTGTAAATGTGGTACAAATAAATCCAAGACACTCTTCAAAGACTTCAACCTGTCATGATATCTAGAACTAGAACATTACATAATCATATCAAAAGAAACAAATGATCTGGATCAGTTTTAGCAGATTAAGATCAAAACCGAAGACATAAGAATCTATTACCAATCAACCCAAAGCACTTTGCTGAAGACTCCAACCCTCTGGGATGTATATAGAGAACATTAGAGCGTTCTATTGAAAGATAAAACTTATCTAGATCAATTCCAGCAGATCTAGATCAAAACCGAAGACGTAAGAATGTAGTACCAACCAATCCAAAGCACTTTCTCGAAAACTCCAATCCTCTAGGATGCATATCGAGAACACTAGAGCGCTATATCGAAAGATAAAACTTATCTAGATCAGTTTTATTAGTTCTATACCAAAACCAAAGACGTTGAAATGTAGTACCAATCAATTCAAAACACTTTGTCGAAGACTCCTACCCTCTAGGATGCATACCGAGATCACTAGAACGTCGTATCAAAAGATAGAAATTACCTAGATCAGTTTCAGCAGATCTAGATCCAACTAAAGATGTTAAAATGTAGTACCAACCAATCCAAAGCATTTTGTCGAAGACTCCAATTCTCTGGGATGCATACAAAGAACACTAGAAGGTTATATTGAAAGATAAAACTTATCTAGATCAGTTTAGCAGATCTAGGTCAAAACCGAAGACGTAAGAATGTAGCACCAACCAATCCAAAACGCTTTGCCGAAGACTCTAACCTTCTGAGATGCATATCGAGAACACTAGAGCGTCGTATCGTAAGATAAAACTTATCTAGATCAGTTTCAGCAGATCTAGATGAAAACCAAAGACATAAAAATGTAGCACCAATCAATCCAAACGATTTTGCTGAAGACACTAACCCTCTAGGATGCTTGGCTTGTTCGTCGAGAGCCGCGATTGATCGTAACTAGGGATGTTCAAGATAGTTGCGAACATTTTGTTTTACCTCTACACTATGCCTGATTAGCAGAAATCACGTTTTGCAGTCATTTTAAGATGTCACGATCTTGGTCAGACTTAAATGCAAACAAAAAATATCAATTTTAAAAAAAAAGTTCCTTACTCACGCTATTGGGGTCTCCAGTTAGCCTAGTGGTTAAGGCTATGGATCGCCAATCCGGAGACAGCGGGTTCGATTCCCGTTCCGGTCGTGAAAATTTTCTCGACTCCCTGGGCATAGTGTATCATTATACTTGCCTCACAATATACAATTTCATGCAATGGCAGGCAAAGAAAGCCCTTCAATTAATAAATGTGGAAATGCTCAAAGAACACTAAGTTGAAGCGAGGCAGGCCAAGTCCCAGTGGGGACGTAGTGCCATAAAGAAGAAGAACTCACGCTATTCTGGAAAAAAATGAGGATCCCTAAAAACATGAATTTTGTATAAAATAAAAGTAGAATTGAGTAAAAGATCCCTGAAAGAAAATTGAAAATCGGTTTTCAGGCGGCTGAGAACGAGTTGCTCAAAGTTTTAGTTCCCACTTTTTGCCTATCACGGTTTTCTGAAAAAACTTTCGGAAAAAAAAATTCAAATAAGACTAAGAGTATTCTGAAAGGAATCAATGAAACAATTCCTGAACGATTTCTCGGAGATATCTTCAGAGGCATTCCTGACAGAATTTCCAAATAACCCCTGGAAAAACTTCAGAAGGAATCGCTGGAGGAATTTGTGAAAACATAACTGCAGGATTTTTGGATGAATTTCTGAAGATATAGGGTCTGGGACCATTTGGGCAGGAGCACCTATTTTGGGCACTTGCTGCTATAACTCAGTCAATTTCAAACCGATTGACTTGAATTTTTGAACATAGCTAGATACTGCGCCTTCCTGATCGTGTTTCAGAAATCAAGTCAATCGGTTCAAAATTGACTGAGTTATAGCAGCAAGTGCCCAAAATAGGTGCTCCTGCCCAAGTAGTCCCAGACCCTATGATGTATAAGATGGTTATAAAAGATTCCTCAATATTTTTGCCTTTCTCGTACACTAAGTGTACTGGAAAGGCTATATGTTCACTCCAAAAATGACTTTTTGATAGAAGGCCCGGAGGGTCGAGTCACACATACCAATCGACTCAGCTCGACGAATTGAGGTGATGTCTGTGTGTGTGTATGTGTGTGTGTGTATGTGTGTGCGTGTGTGTGTATGTGTGTATGTGTGTGTACAAAAAACTCACATCACTTTTTGGCAGTAAACCTCAACCGATTTTAATGACCGACGGTTCATTCGACGCGGCATATAGTCCCATTGTTTCCTATTGAAAATGGTTCAGATCGGTCAAGCCGTTCCGGAGTTATGGCCATTTAGGTGTTCCGGACCGGTACCCCTGGGAGGGGCCAGACATGAAAATGCAATAAACCCATGCATGCGACATGTCAAACCACGGCATTTTCGATCATCTGATGAACGGTAAGCAGGAAAATAGTCTCAGACCATATCAGAACCGATAGTGTTCCGGAACCGGTTCTGGATGTCCCGCCGGAAATGGCCGAATGTAAAATAGAACCAAACCCATGCATGCGACCCATCAAACCACGGCATTTTCGATAATCTAATGAACGATTAGCAGGAAAACAGTATCAGACCATATCTGAACCGGTAGTGTTCCGGAACCGGTTCTGGGTGTCCCGCCGGAAGTGGCCAAATATAAAACTGAACATAACACATTCATGCGACACATCAAACAGCGGCATTTT
Source organism: Aedes albopictus (assembly GCF_035046485.1). NCBI lineage: Eukaryota > Metazoa > Arthropoda > Insecta > Diptera > Culicidae > Aedes > Aedes albopictus. Next base: position 283,296,418 of record NC_085136.1, on the reverse strand, counting down.
CGATAAACTGATGAATGGTTAGCAGGAAAATAGTCTCAGACCATATCAGAATCGGTAGTAATCCGGAACCGGTTCTGGATGTCCCGCCGGAAGTCGCCAAATATGAAAGAGAACCAAACCCATGCATGCGACACATCAAACCACGGCATTTTCGATAACCTGATGAACGATTAGCAGGAAAACAGTATCAGACCATATCTGAGCCGGTAGTGTTCCGGAACCGGTTCTGGGTGTCCCGTCGGAAGTGCCCAAATATAAAACTGAACATAACACATTCATGCGACACATCAAACAGCGGCATTTTCGATAACCTGATGAATGGTTAGCAGGAAAATAGTCTCAGACCATATCTGAACCGGTAGTGTTCCGGAACCGATTCTGGATGTCCCGCCGGAAGTGGCCAAATGTAAAATAGAACCTAATCCATGCATGCGACCCATCAAACCACGGCATTTTCGATAATCTGATGAACGGTAAGCAGAAAAATAGTCACAGACCATATCAGAACCGGTAGTGTTCCGGAACCGGTTCCGGATGTCCCGCCGGAAGTTGCCAAATATAAAAGAGAACCAAACCCATGCATGCGACACATCAAACAGCGGCATTTTCGATAACCTGATGAATGGTTAGCAGGAAAACAGTATCATACCATATCTGAACCGGTAGTGTTCTGGAACCAGTTCCAGGGGATCCCGATGGGTGAATGCAAACTTTTTAAGGAGTGATAGAGGATAATAAATGGTGAAAAAAATGGGTACGCATATGTTCAAGTCTCAACCGTTACATAGTAATTGAACTTTACATGTTTTGGGTCTCCAGTTAGCCTAGTGGTTAAGGTTATGGATCGCCAATCCAGAGACGGCGGGTTCGATTCCCGTTCCGGTCGGAAAATTTTCTCGACTCCCTGGGCATAGTGTATCATTGTACTTGTCTCACAATATACAAATTTATGCAATGGCAGGCAAAAAAAGCCCTTCAATTAACAACTGTGGAATTGCTCAAAGAACACTAAGTTGAAGCGAGGCAGGCCAAGTCCCATTGGGGACGTAGAGCCATAAAGAAGAAGACGTTTTTGACCTTGCTTGTCTAAAACTGGTTATTACTTGAAAATGGTCAAACTTATCGCAGCTTTTTAACCCTCATTCGAAAGTTCTAAAATTTTCTATTAAAAAAGATCTTTCAATCTATAGTTAAACAAATTCTATAGCAGATAAGCTCGAAAGTATTGTTTTGCCTATCTCGTACACCGAAGTGTACTGAAAGGCTATATGTTCACTCAGAAAAAAACAATTTTCGATAGAAGGCTCGGAGGGTCAAGTCACATATACAAATCAGTACTCAGTTCGTCGAGTTGAGATGATGTATGTATGTGTGTATTAGAGTGGGTCAACGTTGTATGGAGAAATTTTAAATTTGATCGCATCAACCCAGAACAAAGTTTTTTCAATCTGTATTGGCGTCCAAAACAACTGTGCAAAATTTGGAAGCGATTGGTTGCATCTCCGTATTCCGCATTGCGAATGAAATTTGTATGGAATTTAGTATGAGAAAACGTACTTTTTTGCATTTTATTCATAATTTGAATTCTTTTGTCTAACACCATGTAACTAATGACATTAGCCTAGGATAAGCCGGAAAACTTTGTCGAAGACCGCAAAGTGATCCGATGCTTGTGAAAAAAGTTATTCCCTTGGTAACTTAGGACAAAAGTTGAGATTTTGTTGATGTTATTGATGTTATTCCTTTACATGTTAAATGTTAAGCATCACTGGGCAATCTGCACGTTATATCTTGTTTCACAAGTGTTGGACCCCTTTACTAACTTCGGCAAAGTTTTTCAGCATATCCTAGGCTCAACGTCATTAGTTAGATCGTTTAAGACAAAAAAAAATCAATTTAGGAGAAAAATGCAAAATAGCACGTTTCTCCATACAAATTTTAATTGCAATGCGGAATACGGGGACGCAACCAATCGATCCCAAATTTTGCACAGTTGTTTTGGACTCCAAAAGGAATCGAAAAAGCTGTGTTCCAGAAAATCGACTTTGTTAACCCAGTCTATTGTGTATGTATGTATGTCTGTGCGTAAAAAAGGTTCACTCATTTTTAAGGCACTTCCCATTGGCGGATTTTCCGCCTTGAATCAAACCGGAATTTTACCGCATTGTTTGTTATAAAAAATGGTTCGGATAGGTCGAGGCGTTCCGGAGTTATTTCAGTGATTCAGACCAGCACCGGTGGAACTGGTCGTATATAAAACTGAACCAAGCCCCATCATGCGGCTTATCAAACTGCGGCGATTTTTGTAACCTTTAGCATGGTTTACGAATTTTATGCGGAAATGAACACGGGACACCAGAAATTTCACGATATGCGTCCGAAATTCAAGATGGCAGCCTAATATTCAAGATGGCGGCTGTTTAATGGAGTTTCAGGCTCTAAAACCATGCAATATGGGTATATTTGGTATGTGGAAGATGTCCGGAGTTCACAAATGACGACCAGAATATCCAAGATGGCGGTCTAACATCCAAGATAGTGGCTCCAAATTCAAGATGGCGAATGTTTAATGGAGTTTAAGGACCTGACACCATGCAATATGGGTATATTTGGTATGGGGAAAAAGTCTGGACTCCAAAGATGGCGACCAGAATATCCAAGACGGCGGTCTAAAATTCAAGATGGCGATTCAATATTCAAGATGGCTGCTGTTTAATGGAATATTAGGATCTAAAACCAAGCAATATGGGTATATTCGGTATGATGAAGATATCCAGAGTCCAAAAATGGCGACTAGAATATCCAAGATGGCGGTTCAACATTCAATATGGCGGCTGTTTAATGGAGTTTCAGGCTCTAAATCTATGCAATATTTGGTATTGGAAAGATGTCTAGAGTCCAAAAATGACGATTAAAATATCCAAGATAGCGACCAAAATATCCGAAATCGCGTCTCAAAATTCAAGATGGCGACTGTTTAATGGAGTTATAGGACTTGATAATATGGGTATATTTGATATGGGGAAGAAATCTGAACTCCAAAAATGACAAACAGAGTATCCAAGATGGTGGTCTAAAATCCAAGATGGCAGCTCAAAACTCAAAATGACTTTTGTTTAATGGAGTTTTAGGCTCCAAAACCATACAATATGGGTATATCTGGTATTGGGACGAAGTCTGGAGTCCAAAAATGACGGTTAAAATATCCAAGATAGCGACCAAAATATCCAACATGGCGTCGCAAAATTCAAGATGGCGGCATAAACTTCAAGATGACAGCTGTTTAATGAAGGTTTAGGCTCTAAAATCATTCAATATGGGCATATTTGGTATGGGGAAGACAACCGGAGTTCAAAAATAGCTACCAGAATATCCAAGAAGGCGTCTCAACATTCAAAATGGCGGCTGTTTAATGGAGTTTTGGGCTTTAAAACCAATCAATATGGGTGTATCTGAACAGAATTTCCAAGCTGCCGGACTTTAATAATAAACGGCTGCTCAAAATGCAAGATTGCGGCTCAAAAATCAAAAACCAGATAAACGATATGATCTCTGATGCCATAAAATGGATTTTTGTTAAAGTATGAAAGTGCGATATTCATCAACATGTCACTTGAGTTGTGTTGAAATGTGTTTTCGAAGCCACGAGAAAGGCGCCATCACCGCTAGGTGGATTAATTAGGGTTTTTTTTATCATAATCTCTTTGGAAGGAATTTGGAAGGAAGTTTTGGAAGGAATCACTGATAGATTTCTGAAGAAATTTGTGGAATACTTTATGAAGCAATCCATGCAAGATTTTCTAAAATAGTCTTTTGACACATTTCGGAGGCATAACGAGTGAAATTTTTTGATGGTTTTTCAAAAGAGCCAAAAGGGGGGTAATGCTTGAATAAATTTCTGGATTGCGATTGAACTGCGACGCTGTGGAATATTCTGTTGACCACATATGCCTCAACTCAAGTATTGTGTAGATATCATACAATATCCAAACAAAACGAAAGCAACAGTCCGCTTAAGCTTCGCAGCCCTAAGAGAATTCTGATGCACAATTGTTACAATTCAGGAGCTTACAGAGCATATGACTTAAATTCTTTAGAATATTGAAGGCCTTAAGGTGACCTGGAACTTTTACACTTATTCATCGATAAAAATCGAACATCAAGGATCTGCAAAATCTATTTTCCATCGTCAAAAGTAATAAATTTTAAAAAAAAATCATGAAGCATTTCCAAAAAAATACAAAAAAGCACCTATTTTGACGATACACCACTAAAAAGGGTGACGGATGCGGAATGTGAACATCAGTAAATCTTATTAGCACAACTTTTCCTTCTTCTTTGTGGCCTGGCGTCCTCACTAGGACAAAGTATGCTTCTCAGCTTAGTTTTCTATGAGGACTTCTATATTAACTGTGAACTTCATTTGCCAATGACCATTTTGCATCCGAAGTAACACTTTTGAGTTAAATAGACTAGAAGGGGTTCTTAAAACAATAATAAAACCAAAATAAAATGTATAATGTTTAATGACGGTTCTTAAAACCTCTTCAAGACTTGTTGGTGATCAGAACATTACTTGAGCAAGAAGATACTCTAAAAAGAAATCAAGGAAATTTCCGTTTCGAAAAGTTTCTGAACTGACCGGGAATCGAACCCATCACCCGCAACATGGCTATGTTGAACACTCACACCTTTACAAAGTTTTTAGAAGCTCTTCGAGTATCCAACATCCTCTTCAGAGGTTGTGTAGAAGTCTCTTCTGCGAGTGTCTGTTATATCTGGAAGTCTCCAGAAGCCTTCCACAAAAGGCATAGATGCTTTTTCCGTAAGCGTTCAGAAGCCTCCTCTGAAGTCTGTTCTGAAAGTATCCTGAAGCTTCTTCTGAAAGTGTCTAGAAGCCTTTTCTGGGAGTGTTTAGGAGTCGTATCTAAAAATGTTCAGGTCCCTTTTGCGGAAGTGTTCAGAAGCTTTTTTTCCGGAAGTATAAAGAAGCCCAAGAAGGACCCACAAGCCTTATTTTGTAGTGTCTAGCAGCATCTTCTGGAAAAGTCTAGAATCTGGTAGTTTCATTTTAGGAGGTGACCAAATCTTTTTTTTCGAGACTGTATGCCTCTGTAAATAATAAAACGTCACTTAACATTGCTTTCTCTAAGTACCAAGGTAAAATACATGAACAACATAACTTAAACAGAAGTACATCGATAACAATCATGAATGAAGCTGACCTTTAACCGTGACGACAACAGGTTGTCACATTCCACTTCCATTCAACCCATACAAGAAGCAATAAATTCCAATCATCCCAAGCTCAAGAACAGGTCATCATTCACCTCACCACTGACGGTAGGTACAGAGGCACTCTAGTTGCACTTTGTTATGGATGTAGGTAGGACCAAGACTGACCATCAACGCAACGCAACCGGAAGCAACGGGAAAGCTGGAAATGCAGTCAGTCACTCGCAGCAGTAGCGACCGGCCGAGACGGGTAGATGCCAGTTTTCCATCTTTCTTCACAAATCTTGACCTTTCACCGTTGGTCGGTTGGTCGGTCAGAGTGCCTTGCGCACCAACCCGAGTCAAAAACGATAATAGAAGCCCTTAGCCTTACTTTATTATAATAAAGTACAGGGGATGGCCAAAATGTTTGGGATAGGCAACTTTTTTTCTCCCACAAAAAAATTCAACATGCTGTAACTTTTCATAGAGTGCATCAAAAAATCTCAAATTTTGACTGTTTGTCAACCTATTATATGTGCATCATTGGTACAAATTTGGGCTCGATTGATTAATTTTTCGTGAAGTTAGAACCGTTCGGGTAAAACACTATTATTTAGACAATACGACATTATAAAATGTAATATTTTCTCACGGCGAATTAAGTTATACCGGATTGAAAATTTTACCCATATAGAGGAAAATAAGTCAAATTTACAATACCACACAAAAATTACTAAATGTGTTCTTCCTTCAATCTAAATAGGTTCTAATATATCTGATTAGAGATAACTTGAGAACAGAAGTGGAAAATCTTTGGATATCAATACTAAAATTTATTGACATAAATGTAAAAAATCATATTTTTTCGAGAAAAATCCAAAAATTGTCAATCCATGATAACTTTTTTCAACGTTTAAAAAGTATCTATGTTTTAATAGTTTGTAAAGCATTCACATATTGTTAGCGTACGTTCAAAATTTAATTCAATTCGGTTCACTGATTTCCGAGATATGACACCCCAAAAATGAGTTATCTGAAAAATAGTGTTTTACGCGAACGGTTCTAACTTTGCGAAATATTAATCAATCGAGCCCAAATTTGTACCAATGATGCACACATAACAGGTTGATAAGCAGTCAAAATTTGAGATTTTTTTATGCACTCTATGAAAAGTTATAGCTTGTTGAACTTTTTTATGAGAGAAAAAAAGTTGCCTATCCCAAACATTTTGGCCATCCCCTGTAACTGATTGGTAAAATGTCAAACTAATGGTCAATGTGGATGGAGTTACCAAGTGATGATGCAATCACTCGCCCATAGCTGAGCGGTAATGGAGACGTTTCGTACGAAAATCCTAAACCAGAATATGCTTGCAAGATTCGTTCTTATACTGTTACAAATTTGTTATTTGCTTCCAACCGGGGAACCTCCTTCTCGTAGGCCATTCGATGCCGGTCGGTAGCGACGACGCATTGTCCCCATCGCCGTCATCCGGGGCAAGAAAACTAATTTATCGCTGACAGCTTTTCCACCGCAGAGCTAGAAAAGAAGAAAATTCCGAAGAAATTCATCCTTTCTCCAGTTTTTCATCCCGGATCACATTTTTCTTCCAGCTCTGACTGACAGTGCGCGCCTTATAGGATGACGAAGGACCTTGTGCGAAGGAAGCAGCGGTTGTCAACCGCCGTTGTTGTTCTCGTTTGGCTGGCGGTCGACACCTTCAGTCAACATCGTTCTGTTAGTGGTGTGGTGACACTTGGAACGTGTTCATGTTTATTAATTTTTCCGTAACAGTAATGATGGCTGAGACAGGGACAGGTTACTGTTAGGTAACTGCTTTGTTCTTTTGTGCTTTGATTTATGCAGCCTTGACGTTGGGGTTGGATGCTGAACCACGCGGTAATGATGCATCCAACCCCAGACAGTTCGTGACCTCGTCAACAACTTTGGCATTACCTGCAAAATCTCTGGTGGATTTGCCTTTGCATATAACGTTGTTCATCAATGGCCTCTACAATTATACTATGCAACACACAAAATGTATACTAAATGTTGACCTAAGTTTCTGGAAGTACCTAAAACAAGTTTAAGGCTACAGATTGCGTTGCAAAACGGTGAATCGATACAAAGAGCGTCCAACATAGCTCTGGACCTCACAAAATCCTACCTCATGCTTCCACGGGTCAGAAGATAGATAAGATAGGAAAGAGACAGAAGATAGAAAATAACAGAGGAGAAGAGAACATTATGAACATAGAGAATGTTAAGAAGATACAGAAGATAGAAAAAAAAACAGAAGATAGAGTAGTTACACAGTTAAACAATGTTACATCATATCACCTGTAACTAAAGGACCCCGTCATATCGCACTCATTTTTCCAACAGTTTGTAAATTTACAGCCTGCTCTCAGTATGAAGCTTGTGTTCAACATTCTATACAAGAAATTGTATGATATAAAATTCAATGAGATGGAATTGACATTTATAAGTCAAATTTGTTTACGTCGGGTGTAATTTTCAGAAATTTTTGCTGTGTAGATAAGAGAGAGCTACGTGCCGCAAGCCGAAATCTGCAGGGATATGGACGGGAGCCTCCTGATGGACAAACGTGAGGTGATCGAAAGATGGAAGCAGCACTTCGACGAGCACCTGAATAGCGAAGAGAATGTAGGTACGGAGGACCAAGGCAGCAGAGGAAATGACTATGTTGGTGCAGCAGAGAACGGGAACGAGCCCATTCCCACGCTGAGGGAAGTTAAGGATGCCATCCACCAGCTCAAAAACAACAAAGCGGCTGGTAAGGACGGTATCGCAGTGGAACTCATCAAGATGGGCCCGGAAAAGTTGGCCACCTGTCTGCACCAGTTAGTAGTCAAGCCGGTTACCAAGCCGGTTTCATCGACGGCCGGTCGACAACGGACCAGATCTTCACCGTACGGCAAATCCTCCAGAAATGCCGTGAATACCAGGTCCCAACGCATCACCTGTTCATCGACTTCAAAGCGGCATACGACAGTATCGACCGCCCAGAGCTATGAAAAATTATGGACGAGAACAGCTTTCCCGGGAAGCTGACTAGACTGATAAGAGCAACGATGGACGGTGTGCAGAACAGCGTAAGGATTTCGGGTGAACTACCCGAGCAGTTGGGAATATCAAAATTATAACAACGAAATCACAAAACGTGTTTTTATATCTTGGTTTGTTATTATTAAATTATTGAAGCATTACCTTTCCATAACATGTTTTGTTGGACAATCCTATTTTGTTATGAGCGTGCTATTGATATATCGCTTTTAAATAATATTTCAATAGCATGTTTTGTTGTAGAACAAGTTCAGTTATTATTTTGTTATTGAGACTATGCAAATATTTGATCATTAATAAATAACACTACAATAATCATCAATTATCTTGTTTGATTATATGTTTGTTAGATCATTCCTTGTCAAATAAATATTTGACCCTGTGTATTACTTGAGGACTTACTTCTGGCCAGCCGACACCGTTCGGCATCAGCTACATCGTTGGATTAACGTCCACCTATTTCTGGTACTAACCCGACGCCTCTACTAGACAAAAATGTCTTGCCTTTTTCCGAATACGTCGTGACAGAAAGCAGGCGTTCGATTTGAGCATGTCCTAATTCCTATGTAGATTCGACCTATTCAAATCGAACGCCAGAAATGTTCTCTCGCTGTTTGCAAGGAGAGCACTGCCCCCACTCGCATAACAGTCCCATTTGTAAAAAGTAGGAATTGAGAAAAAGGCATTTGAAGTTTGAAAACTTGTTTCTATATAAAACTTTGAAAAATCGCCAAAGTTTGAAAAATATTTCGATCATTTTGAAATTTTCACACTGTTATGCGGGTACTTTTGATATGGGACGCTCATGACTTGGTATTTTTTTCACACATTCACATAAAAATTCGTAATTTTTATTATTGTTTTTGGAAGTACATCGAAAATGATGACGATTCATAGCGTTAACTCAAAAATGATGAAAAGTCAAATGGGACTGTTATGCGAGTGGGGGCAGAGCAGCAGTATTGAATATTAAGTATGGGACTGTTCATAAACCACGTGGTCATTTTTGGGAGATTCCGAACCAACCCCCCTCCCCCGCGTGTTTTTTTGTTCATACAAAAACAAAAATTGTATGGACCGTGGTCTTTGCTCTAACACCACCCCCCCCCCCCTTGCATGACCACGTGGTTTATGGATGGCCCCTATTCTGTAACATTTTCAGCAAAATCGCAAGACATTTCTGTCAAGTGGAGTCGAGGTTACAGCTAAAACACGGACGGCCCGGGAGACATCCACACACACACCTGACACCCTACATATCGAACCCAACAACACATGATCCAAGACCTACGGCTTTGCTTTCCTATCTAAGGGAAGGCGTGACCAGATATTTTTGTCTCAGAAATACCGACGGCGTCGACTAGGCTTGAACCTAGACCGACTAGGGTGAGAGGCAACCACGCTTACCACCACTACCGACACCGCTCCTCGTCCAAATATAGACATTATATATAGATATCATATACTCGCAGAGGCGAAAACAACTGTACCCAAACGGATTGTAAGTTCGTGTAGGCAAACGAACATGACGTCACGAGTTCAATTGCGACAATGATCTGTGTGACGTCATATTTACTCGGTACAATTTACGATGAAACCGGTAAAACACTAAAATCGTATTGCTCAACAATGTCTCCGCGAGTCTATGCTATTTATAGTGTCTATAATTCAAACCTACACTTTGACGTTTCGTTTTTGCCGTCAACGAAGTACACGGCGCGCGAGAGAAACAAAAACATTGTCTCCCCAAGAGTTGCACGGATGTTGTGGATAGATTTTAAATAGTGTTTTGTACAAATATACTACTTAAATAGTTTTTTAACCCATAAAGGTAAGTATCCGCAGCATGATAAATTGTGGGTGTGATAACGAAGTGCATCGATGTTATTTTCTAGCTCGGCTTCGTGTACCGACAAGGTGTCCTGCGCTGATCAGTGCCGATGGGAAAGCTGTCATCAGTTCGGTGGATAATCGGATCCAAATTTTCGTTTGAAGAAGTACACGCTCGCGTCAGAATACCCATTTTTTCATTGCTATCTCTGTCGCTCTTCAAGAGGCCCCATTTAAAAATACCCATTTTCAAGTTGGGCCGCCCAACTTGAAAATGGGTATTTTTAAATGGGGCCTCTTGAAGAGCGACAGAGATAGCAATGAAAAAATGGGTAATCTGACGCGAGCGTGTAAAATATTCGTCGTACGGTATCTTGAACCATTGACTGACAATTGTTTTTTTATTCTAGCAACAAATAACGCACCCTCTCGCCTAATAGCGAGTTCAACTACATCGCGCTGGATCTTTCCCCAAACGGGTGCAGGTGCATCCTATGGTGGTGGTGGTCAACAGAACGGACGAGGCCCAGATGATAAATATTATTTCGCACAAGGCAGTTCACCGGTACAACTTCAACGGAAGGGTGAAATGACTGCGCTTCAGTCTGAATGAAAAGTACTTTGTCGCCGGGAAGTTCGTATTTTTCGAGCGCCGGAGGAGCTGATAGAAAATGTCAACAGATGGCTCCGGGAATCTAACCGACTATTATCTGATGTGAAAGGAGGAATCATACGTACGGAACCGCGATAGTCGAATGGCTCGTGCCGGCAGAAGTTACAGAAGGAATTTCGATGATGACCTTCGGTCAGGTTTGGATGACAGGTCGATGCTGACTCATAACCGTAATCCACAGCGATTAATTACACGGCCGGACATCGAAAAGCAACTGCTGAGCCGGAAACGTCACCATCAGGAAGTAAACAGTATGAGTAAGCAAACGTTTGTGTTCGTCCATGGATTTGCGAGTGGATCCAACTTAATATTGCCTTGCCGGTACCAATGCAATCGTCTGCTGGACCACGACGATGACAAAAGCCTGAATTTTACAATTTACACAATTAACAGAATCAATTTCCAATTTAATTTCTATAGTACAGTCAAGGCGTTAATACTGAACACTCTAAACACTCTTAATTAACCTTTTTATGGGGTTTTTCTTCCTGAAGGGGCGGTCATGGTAACCGAATAATGTTAAATTTCTGTTACACTTATAAGCGTTACTAGGTGTCTAGGTTATAGCTCTAGGAGGGGAGGGGGGGGGAGTTCAAGGCCATGTCGATGTAGATTTTTTTTTGTATTAAAATAGTTCTTTATGTAACGAGTTGCAAAAAGGTGATTTTTTCCGCACGAGTCGTACATTTATCCAACGAGGCTTGCCGAGTTGGATAAATACGAAGAGTGCTGAAAAACTTGAGTTTTGCAACGAGTTCCATGCAAAATTTTATGCAATGATTTTTTCATAATGCAACTCAAATGAGTTGCATTATGAACATTATACAACTAATTTTCATTATGCAACTCATTGCATAATGAACCCGTTCGAAAAAAACGACCATTATGATACCAAAACGAGTTATATAATATATAAATTATGATATTGAATTGCATAAAGATACTTTTCGTTTGAATTGCGTGATTGTTCCCCCCTGAGTGCCATGATTATCTGCTTATTGAAATGTATAATTATATTGTGAATGAAATAATCAAAGATCGCCTTAGTGTTCGCGATATTTACGCAGGATGATATTTAATCAACGGTTTATGCTGTTTAGTGAATCCCCCTATTTCTGGAGCAACATTTGAAAAGGGCCCAAGAGGTCTTGTGCCTTTTTTCGAAAACGCTCCGTAGGGCCTAACAGTAGCCCGCCCACGAAAATGAACACCGTTATCCGAAAGATCGATGTTTACTCTATCTGATAACGGTCTTAGTTTTTATGAATAAGCTGATGTGGGCTCAGGACAACCCCCTGAAGAAAGCGTTAATTCTTGAAGCCGCCACCTTAGGTGGGGCGCTACGGGTTTGTTTACGAAATTTCAGTCTGCTGACCAATCTGCTACGTGCGGAAGCGAACTCTGTCGCGCGAAGATAAATTCGTGATCGAATAACGATAATTTCCACATATGGTTTAATGAGTTTAATGTTCTTTGTTAAATTTACAAGACGCACAAGTATGAAAATACATTTAGCCCATTTAAAACAACACTAAAGTAAACTAAATTTGAATGTCGCACCTGCTCCAACAGAAACAATCACTGTGTTTTCAGCCTTATGCAACCGCCGATTCAAATCAGCACCACGTCCAGCACCATATTTTTGGCTTCAATCAAGTTGTATGTGGATGACAGCCGTTTCATGGGGTTGGCTCAGGAGCGACGTGTGAAGTCATTGTTTACCATTGCTTGTATGCCCTTTTCAAATGTTGCTCCAAATTTTATGATAGACTTATTATTATTCACACTTCTGGAGCAAAATTTGAAAAGGGCCCAAGAGGTCTTGTGCCTTTTTTTTCTAAAATGCTCCGTAGGACCTGACAACAGCTCGCCAAACGAGCACCATTACCCACTTGTACTGTTATACTTATGACACACATGTGATACAAGAATCACTGTACAATTGCGCTTGAAATGAGTGCCATACTGAAAATTCTCTCAGTTCAAGTCAGTCTTGTTAGAATTTTCTTGACACTGCGTACCGTTGTGCAGGAATCACACTCGTATCACATGTCTGTCTGGGGTATTATTTACACACTTAGATGAAATCACCGACTTCGCTAATATGTAACCGAAATCTCAACCGTTTAGTTTTGTTTACCGAAAATAAATAGGTAGGCTGGCAACATTTACCGAACTTCGTTAAAGTTTGACAGATAAACGATTATATTTTACCGAAATTTTGAAATTGTTTACAGAATTCCGGTAAAATCCATTACCGAACGCTCAGCAGTTAAGATTTCGGTAAAAGTTACCAAACGCGTTTAGCTGTGTATGATACTATAAATTACTTTGTTATGATTTTGATACTATAACTCATTTTGATTTTATATTGTTATCAATAACATTTTGATCTCAAAATTTGTTATTGGAAAATTTTACAAATGCGCTATTATTAAGTTGTTATTGAAACTAACAAAATGTGTTATTTGACTGGTCTTCCAGGTATTTTTTTTTGTTATGATTTTTGTTATTTTGCCGCTTATGACAGACAAGATTATAACATGATATGTTATGTTAATAACATGAAAATAACTCTTTCCGGTACTCAGTTATTTTGTCAAAATAACATATTTTATTATGCTGTTGCTATTCCCTTCTGCTCGGGTATCCAGTTCGTTCGAATCTCAACGGGGACTACGACAAGGTGATGGACTTTCCTGTCTACTATTCAACATCGCCCTGGAAGGTGTTATGCGACGAGCCGGGCTCAACAGCCGGGGTACGATCTTCACGAAATCCGGCCAATTTGTCTGTTTTGCGGATGACATTGATATTATTGCTAGAACATTTGGAACGGTGGCAGAACTGTACACCCGCTTGAAACGCGAAGCAGCAAAGGTCGGACTGGTGGTAAATGCGGCTAAGACAAAGTACATGCTGGTAGGTGGGACTGAGCGAGACAGGACAAGCCTTGGCAGCAATGTTACGATAGATGACGGGGATACTTTCGAGGTGGTAGAAGAATTCGTCTACCTCGGTTCCTTGCTGACGGCTGACAATAACGTGAGCCGTGAAATACGAAGGCGCATCATCACTGGAAGTCGTGCCTACTATGGGCTTCAGAAGAAACTGCGGTCAAAAAAGATTCACCCCCGCGCCAAATGTATCATGTACAAAACGTTAATAAGACCGGTGGTTCTCTACGGACACGAGACATGGACAATGCTCGAGGAGGACCTGCAAGCACTCGGAGTTTTCGAGCGACGGGTGCTAAGGACGATCTTCGGCGACGTGCAGGAGAACGGTGTGTGGCGGAGAAGGATGAACCACGAGCTCGCTGCACTTTACGGCGAACCCAGCATTCAGAAAGTGGCCAAAGCTGGAAGGATACGGTGGGCAGGGCATGTTGCAAGAATTCCGGACAACAACCCTGCAAAGTTTTGTGTTTGCTAACCATCCGGTTGGTACAAGAAGGCGTGGAGCGCAGAGAGCACGATGGGCGGACCAGGTGGAGCGTGATCTGGCGAGTGTTGGGCGTGACCGACGTTGGAGAGCTGCAGCTGCAAATCGAGTATGATGGCGGCAAATTGTTGATTCAGTATTATCATGAATTTGATGTTAACTAAATAAATGAAAAATGAGATAAGAGAGAGAAGATAGGAAAGATAAAGGAGATAGAAAAGATAAAGAAGATAGATAATATACAAACTTAAGAGAGATAAAGACGATAGATAAGAAAGAGAAGATAGAGACAAAAGAGAAAATCGAGAAAATAGATAAGAAAGAGAAAATAAGAAAGATAGACGGGATAGAGAAGATAGAAATTACAGTGAAGATATTGAAGATAGAGATGTTAAAGAAAAAGAGGAGATAGAAAAGAAGATAGCGAACATAGAGAAGAAACAGAGGATAAAGAAGGGAAATGTCGGGGCCTGTGGCGCAGTGGTCACACGTTCGCTTCATAAGTGGATGAACATGGGTTCGATCACAGTCCTGACACTCCGTCAATTGCTCTTCTTTCCGAGAGCAGCTTGCACTTGACCCTCTTCTGAGCTCATAGTTCTAATGAACCTTGTTAAATTCAAACACAGAAGATAGTAACGATACAGATGATAGGAAAAATTCAGAAAAAGGATTAATAAGAGAAGAAAGATAATAAAAAGACGATAGAGGTGATAAAGAAGACAGAGAATATAGAGAATATGGAAAATTTAGATAATATACAGAAGTTAAAGAATAAAGAGAAGATGAAAAAATAAGATATTGATAGGTTAGATGGAAAAGATAGAAAAAATAAAGTAGGTACAGAAAATAGAGAAGATACAGAAGATAAAAGAGAAGACAAGAATGATAGAGAAAATAGAAGACAAAAGATAGAAAAAAAAAGAAAATGAATTAAAACAAAAGAAATATAAGAAAAAAATAATTCAGGAAACACAAAGCATTAAAATCTGAATATATAAAAAATGGGCGAAAGACGGTTAAAAAACATAGAAGTAGAAAAACAGAATGCAGAAAAACATATAAAAGGAAAATAAGGGATAGAGAATGAAAATAGAAGTTGAAAATCATAAAACAGGAAATAGAAGGTTGAATATGAAAAAAATGATAGAATAAGATGACAAAAGATGCTCTTGTACTGAACCCTCTTTGAATGAGTGTGATCAGTTCTGTGCCTTTTGATTCCGCCCTCTTTTGCTTATCCTTTGACAGATACGCTTATTTTGAATATCACCTGTAATCTTCCTCAGTGTCAGTTATCCACTGACCATGAGCTAGATTACTTCTTCTTCTGCTTCTTCTTTTTCTTATTCTTTTTCTTTTTCTTCTTCTTCTTCTTCTTCTTGATTGATTGATTGATTTGTCTTTATTACAGAGACTTTCAGCCCTTGGCTGGTTCGTCTCTATCCTAAACATCTTCTTCTTCTTCTTTGTTGATCTACCGTCAGTGGGGGTGTCATTGGGCCAAAATTGCATAGTCCATCCCTTTGTAGGTCGTTACAGCTATATTTCAGCTCTAAATCAAAGTCGAATTCGATAGACACGTTCATTTTCATATTATTAATGAATGTTTAAGGTATAATTGCTTTAACTTTAATTTTGACAATGATATAGCTTAATTGAAATTGGTCTAATTTCACCCCTTCTAGGGGGTGACATTGGGCCAAACAATCAAATTCGAGCAAAATAGTTCAGTTTGAGAAAATACCGCTTGCAAATCAAAACTATTGAATTTATAGATACTCTCGCACAACCTATCAGTGTCTAGTCACTTTAAAATAACATCACAGACAAATAAACGTGAAAATTTGACAACATTCATAGAAAACGATCAATGTCCAATACAATACATCCGCTATCCCTTCAATATAACTCTAACTAGCATCATTAAAAGATGAAAGTAATATTTATTTATCATCTACCTATAAACTGATATGCGTGCTTTTTCAATTTCGTATGAATCTAACATTTATTTCCACATTTTACACGAATTATGCATAAAATAATGTGAATGCTCTCAGTATTTTTAATTCACATTTGTAGGGTTCTCAGGCTGATTTTATTGCTTTTATATGGACCAAAGTCACCCCCAAAATGAACGATTTGCACAATCGCTGGAATAAATAAGTTTTTAATGCAAATTAGCATTTAAAACCATAAAAACTCATATTACTTTTCAAAACAACTGCTGAATACACCTACAAAATAGCAATTCATTACATGTTCGGTGTTCAGCTGTTTTCTGCTGGGCATTTTAAAACAACGATTTTGTACAGCACCCCTAACAATAAAATTCACATCACGTTTTGTTAATGTAAAATCAACAAAATGTGACTTTTTTCTACACCGGGTGGTCATCGCAAGTTAGATTTACCATAATCTATGAACTTTTTGTTGATCACTATAACAAATGTTAGTTTTTTGAGCTAAACATCTTTCTTGATTTTTGGCACAAAGTTACCCCCCAGGCCCAATGTCACCCCTACTGGCGGTATGTTCTTTCTGGAACTTGGCCTGCCTCACTTCAACATAGTGTTCTTTGAGCACTTCCACGGTTTTTAATTGAAGGGCTTGTTTGCCTTCTACTGCATGAATTTGTATATTGTGAGGCAAGGACAATGATGCACTATGCCCAGGGAGTTGAGAAAATTTGAATTATTTCGAAATATACATCTTATATAGATCAGTAGCAGCTGATCTCGATAAAACCGAAGACGTAAGAATGTAGTATCAAGCAATCCGAAGACCAAGTCCAACCTTCTTGGATGCATAAAGAGAAAGCTGGAGTTTCGTATTGAAAAATAAAACTTATCCAAATCAGTTACACCAGAACGAGATAAAGACATATTAGACATAATATTTTGCATGAGCACAATGCAGATGTTATTCATTCAACTCTTCCCTACATTCTGGATCTTTTAAAACTATTACAATTTTTCAGAAATAACCCTTTTCTTGATTTTCTTGGAAGGACAAACAGCCTGATTCTAGGACAATATGAGGAAGTTCACATCATTTTTTACAAATATCAACCAACAAATTACAAGATCAATCCCACAGAGCGATTCCAAGCAACAGCATCAAAATTAAGGAAATTTTTTAATTCATGATTTTCTATTGAACTGAAACATTGCACAGTTTTTCAGTTCCATCTAAATAGCCATTTTTCGATACCAAATTTTTATTTTGAATCACGACTAACTTTTCAACAGGGTGTATGTGAAAATGGTTCAAAAATATTCAAAAATCTGCACAGCCAAAACGGTTCGTTCGATTGCTATGAATTTTTCAGCAAAGTTAGATAACTAAATGGTGATTCCTAAGAAAATATACACTGTGAAAAAAAATCTTTTTTAACATGAAAAAATATAATTTTTGGCACAAAAATTCAAATATCTCAAAACCCTATCTTTTTACCAACGTAATTTTTTTAGGCAAGACGGTCCATTGTATAAGCAATCTACCATAAAAATTTGGTGATGGTAAACTAATAAACAAAAAAGTTATAACATTTCAAACATTTCACAATTTTCACATTTGGTAAATATTTTTTTCTGTGTAAATTATTTCGGTCAGAAATCGCAGTTTGATGCTAATTTTATTGTTCAGCAAAGTTAGATAACTAAATGGTGATTCCTATGAAAATTTGCACTGTGAAAAAAAAATCTTTTTTCACATTAAAAAATATCATTTTTGTCACAAAAACTCAAATATCTCAAAACCCTATCTTTTTACCAACGTATTTTTTTAGGGAAAACGGTCCATTGTATTATAAAAATTTGGTGATCATAAAAATTTGGTGATGATAAACTAATAAACAAAAAAGTTATGACAATTCAAACATTTCACAATTTTCACATTTAGTAATATTTTTTTTAGTGTAAATTATTTCGGCCGGAAATCGCAGTTTGATGCTCATTTTATTGTTAATGGCCTTGCGTGAGTAAAACAAGCTGTTTTTATTATGTATTATGTATATTATATAGGGCCCATATAGCCGAGGCGGTAAACGCACGGGTATTCAGCATGACCATGCTGAGGGTGACGGGTTCGATTCCCGATCGGTCCAGGATCTTTTCGTAAAGGAAATTTCCTTGACTTCCTTGGGCATAGAGTATCTTTGTGCCTGCCACACGATATACGCATGCAAAATGGTCATTGGCAGAGGGAGCTCTCAGTTAATAACTGTGGAAGTGCTCATAGAACACTAAGCTGAGAAGCAGGCTTTGTCCCAATGAGGACGTTACGCCAAGAAGAGAGAGAGTATATTATATGTACAGTAATGTTCCGATTTCATCACGCCCTCCGCGCATTAGTCGTTTATTCATTAATTTGCTGTTACATTTGAGGACAACTGTTTTCCCTCTTCTTCAAGATGGGTATTCAGCGTGTTTTGCAACGTTAAAAATATTGAAATGGGTATAGATGTTGAAGGATATTTCAAAGCATTATTGAAAAGGGGCGTGATTAAATTGTTTAAACAGATGTCGCTGATGGTACGGTGGCATGACTCTCTGCACTTAGCACTTCTGGCAATTTCTCAGTTGTTGTCGTTTTCGAACTTCCTGCGCTCTGCTTTACCGATGATATACAGTTGGTTCGTTTGTCAAAGTCTAGACGGCAGGACGTGCGAATGCGTAAATTTGTATTCAATGTGGACATTTGGGCATAACCAGTCTCTTTCAGTTTATCTATGGTGCTTTCGGTGAGATTTCGTAACGCTTTTGAACATTTTTTTTTTCATCAAACGGTCTACAAGAGAGCGTTGAGTTGAAGACCTTTGGAAAAGCGACTGTTCATGTTGTTCGTTAGATTATAATAAACAAAATCACTTATTAGTTTTTATTGACTAGTTTGGTGTTGTTTGCTTGGCTGAAAAAAAAATACTATAAAATTTTTAATATCCATAGCGGTAGTATTTTTTTGCTTTTTCGTGAGCATTGTCATGGTATGTATACAGACAAACAAACGTAACACTGACGAAATTTTCATTGACCACGCCTTTAACGATCACTTTGAATCTTGGTTGTGGCTTTCATAGCCAGAAGAGCGCCCATCGTTTTTCTTTGCGTTTGACGCTTCACACTAGCGCCAGTGTTTCGTGAAACATTTCCACCAGGTGGTGGTAGTGTGAACTGGGCGATGGATTTTCACGAAAATTGTTCTAGGCGTTTCGTCTGTTTGTCTGTGGTATGTACCTCTCATGCATTTGTTGTTGTTGAAGTTACTCGCATTCTTCCGATCATAAAGTATGTTCTCTAAGAGGTATTTTTTTTGCAGATAAACTAGACGTATACGCGTATTTTTGATCACAAGACTGGATCGCGTCTAAGTTTCAAATAGTAATTATGAATAATCAAACAAAAATATCATGAAAACAACTTGTTTAATTCAGGCGGTAGCTTTTACAATAAAATCAGCATCAAAATATAATTCTCGAAATAATTTACACAGAAAAAATTTTTTTTTTGTTACTAAATGTTAAAATTGTGAAGTGTTTGAAATGTCATAACTTTTTTGTTTATCAGTTTACCATCACCAAAATTTTATGGTAGATAGCTGATATAATGGGCCATTTCCCCTAAAAAATTGACGTTGGTAAAAAGATAGGGTTTTGAGATATTTTAGTTTTTGTGACAAAGATCATATTTTTTTAAAGTAAAAAAATAATTTTTTTACAGTGTATATTTTCTAAGGAATCATCATTTAGTTATCTAACTTTGCTGAAAAATTCATAACAATCGAACAATCCGTTTTTGCTGTACAGCTTTTAGAATATTTTTGAACTATTTTCGCATACACCCTTTTGAAAAGTTAGTCGTGAGAGAATATGAAGGTTTAATATCGAAAAATGGCGATTTAGATGAAATTGAAAAACTGTGCAAAGTTTCAGATATTTTTGAAATGGTCGCTCAGGATCGACTGACATGACCCCGTGGAATTCCTCCACACCAAAGATTTCTAAACGCTCGGCTTTGATACTCACCAGACTAATGTCGATTACTTTACCACTCATCCCGCTAGTAAATTTCTTATCAGGCATCGTGCGACATACAATTGCCTCGCATGATGATTCAACACGCCAATCCAGACAAACCCAGACAGAACGTCATCGTAGCTATCTATCGGAAGCGTGCGAAATCAAGAGAAAACACCGCACAATCCGATTATAAGCTTTTCGAATGTGAAGGGAGGAAGGGGGCGGTTATTGGTAGTTGGGGCGAAGGTGTAGTGACTAGTGAATAATCGAAGATGAGAACAACATTACATTGCGCATAGTGAAGATAAGACTCTTTGGATTTCATTGTATGGTGGGGAGATGAAGTGTCCGGAAACACTGCGAACGGTAGCAATAGGGTTAAAAAACAAACTCATATAAACTATGAGTGTGTAGAATTAGCCTAAGTTAAAATTCACAAAAAAGGAAGGTAAACTATGAATTGAAATCGTTCTTTTGAGTTTAATGCATTTTTTCCGCTGAAAGCCATCTGCTAAGTGTTTAGGACGATACCGCATAGAGAAGAAGATTGTTGTTGATCAGTGAAACCTGGTGTGTATCAGTGGAGAACATTCAGCACTCGCGATGCCTCGAAAACTTTGGCTCACAATTAAGTTTGATAGGGTATCGGGATGCTTCGTTGGCATAGTCCCCTCGTTCGGCCTATCTCAACGGTAACCAAAAACTCAAACAAACACGCATAACTGAATATCGGAAAAGCTATGCGGCAAACAACTGTAACATTTGGTTTCAATTTTAGCACTTTGGAGCATTAAAATTGAATGAAAATGTCTCTTTGTTTATCTTTAGTAGACGCCATGATTCTTCGGCTTAGTGGGTAGTCTATACACATGATCATAAATGGCATGAATCTGGAACATTTCGAACTGACTTTTCAATAACTGAACATTTGATGCGACGGTCAAAGACTCTATTTTGAACTTATATATTTGTTTTCAACGAATAATAAATATTTTACAAATTGAATGTGGGCCGAATATTGAGGACATTTTTTTCACTATGTACCCAAATCTTGGCCCATCACTAAAGTGACGTCAACAACGCCGATAAAGTGACGTCAACAACATTGCTTGCGTAAGAACCAGAAAGAACGAACAGGAAGAAAGATTTTGTGTACGGTGAGTGTAAAAATATAACACAATAATGGGGTTGCGTTGTTACCGTTAATAAATTAAGAAAGAACTTTAGTTTAAGTAATTCATTTACAGTTTTTTGAAAATTTCGCTCCCAAAATGTTATTTACAAGTGAGATTGGTGAACAAACAGATGTAATACTTCAGCAGGAATATTGAAAAAATGAGATAATAAGTGGTTCTAGTGCATGTAAAGCAATAGGCCAACGTTGTATCCACTAATAGGCCAATTTTTGTACCATAGACCAACGTTGCATACCATCGCATCGAATCTTTTCAACTTAATAAAGTAAATTCTTGAATATTAACGTTAGTTTACTTCCAATTGGTGAAACAAGAATTGCCTAGAGTGTGTAATAGGATCAACATATTATTTCTAGTGCTATTAATTCATGAGTTATGGTCAAAATTGTCAAGGCGGTTTGCAAATTAGGCCAAGGAATGGTACATATACCCTATTTTAAAAATCACCTTCATTCGAAAATCAGAGTCCCACTCAACCTCATTATATTCTTCGCCCGCGACAGTTTTTTATTTTACAGATTCGATTTTTTTGGGTTTATAAGGACGAAGCGAATCATCTTTGCTTATTGATGATGGGTACTGAAGACGAAAGAGAGATAAGAAATAAGCACCTTCCGGGTGGAATGGAGCAGTCTGGAAAATGTATTTAGTGGTTAATAGCCTCATGGAAACTTACCGGTGGGACCGGAGCGTTGCCAGATAAAATGAATGCTATTTATGTGTGGAGGACGAATCGATTAACTTTCCTGCCTAGCTAGCAGTGTTCGAGCATTCAAGTCGATTGGACTTGTGGTTCTGCGGTCTATTGGTTGATGATGAGACGAGCAGGTTATACCAGCTGCCAAACTATCCTAGGTCTAGGTCGGGCTTACAGAGGGTGAAACAGTGACCGATTGCTGATTCCTTCCTCTTTCGGAAGTGGTAGTCACATCTTTCAAGATGTTTTCACTTCCAAGAAAGACGAGAAATGGGTTATTTCCGGACTGTTCAATTTATATTAGATGGTGGATTCAGACTGATAGACTATTTGTGTAGGTTGGATTGCCAGGTAATGGGAAATAATATTCTATTTCTAGGAGCTGCCAGGGTTGACAGTTGTGTCGTTTTCCCATTTTGGTCATTTCTAGCAGTACGACGCTTCAACGACTTTTAGAAATTGGAAAATCAATGCAAAATAATAATAAACCGCTTTATCTGATCACTGATTTCTGATTTCTCCATAGGACACGATTGGTGAAGTACTAGAATTGTAGTAATGAGTCGAGTTTGTCTATGGTGAAATGGGGGGAAATGGGATTAGCACATCGTTCTTATTGTACACAGTTAGAGAGCTCTCAACTATAGCAAGGTCAGTAAAGGCACCGTCCTTACGGTCATCGAGGATGGGTAGGAATGCTGGTAACACAACTGTTATTACGAACACCGAAAATCTCAATACGGTTGTCTCATTAAGGATTTTTGTTAGTAGGGTAGGGTACTTTGCCGATCTAGGAGTCACCTGATGTGACCTGAAAACGGGTCAACCATCGCGCATAACCGATCACTATTCCACGCGAATACCAGCCAATAAGAAAATCCTATTGCGCGTATCCACCCCAGGAGCAGAATTCAGTGGAAGTCCATTCCACGTTTATGGGGCAAAATGCAAAATTTTGGTCTTTTTTGACTGCAAGCCATTAAGCATGGAAATTTCTCAAGGATTCTTAAAAGATAACAAATCACGAAATCACCAGCCTCGGGGAACGCACAGCGCTAATGTATCACAGCATCGCAGAGAATCATCGGTTGGACTTAAAAGAGAGAAGATTATAGACAGGGCAAATAACACACAGACTCTTCAGTTCTAGAAATGTGCCACATAAAAAACAATGTACACGCAGTCAACAAACGAACCGACACAGAAGGTCTTCATGCTATCTGTGCAGGGATTCTTCACGAAATAGGGAAGGTAAACAAACCAGAAGATTAAAATGAAGAGAATGGAAACAGAACCAACACACAAATAGACACATCTTGCTAAATCTTCCTCACTTCACACACTCTCACACAATCAAACACACATCAGTTTGTCTTATGGGTCCGGTCGAAGCAAATAGCGACCAAAGCATAGGCGATAAAAATAATGTGAAAATCGTAGGCGATCTTTTTTGAAAAGCTGTGAATCCGATAAAAAAGCTTAAGTGAGGTTCAAAAAATCGGTACAAGCGCAATAAGTAAAGTTTTAGCAAACAATTTTGAAACGTTAAAATATAGCATGACTTTGATCATCATTAGCCATAGCGGACGCCATCACTCCATGACTCCGTACATAGAACAGCCAAATTTCAAATCCAACATGAAAACGAGCATATGTTAGTGTAGAGAGATAGGGCCCTAATCCGATAGGCAAAATTTGTAAAACGAAAACTGTTTAAAATATCTTTTTAGAATCCTTGAGAAAGGTTAAATACATTATCGAAACCGTCGGGTTACAATGTTATAGCCGTTTTTGCTGCCGTTAAAAAACTGCCAAGGCCGGAAATACCCCCTCTGCCGGTTGATAATTTCTGTGAATTTCCGACGCCGGTATTGGGTAACATTGAAAATTAGGTAGAGTAGGGTAGCGTGGCCATGACGGCCGTAAGTAGTGGCAACCCTGGACGGTGTAGTGAATTTAAAAAGACCAATCACCTCTATTTGCCGTTGCGAAGTAAGAGCGAAGCGATTCCACTGACAACGGATCCCTTCATTGATTGTTGGTAAAGCGGTGGAATTTGCAACTGGTGGACCAATCGAAGGAGTTTCGTTAGAAGCGCAAGGAGACCGATATATGCTCAAAGTGAGAAACCATTCTCAGGTTAAAAAGCTGCTGAAGATGACAAAACTTTTGGACGGTACGGAGGTTGTCGTAGAATTACACCCCAGGCTGGATGTAAGTCGTTGCGTAGTTTTCTGTCGTGCACCAATTCGTATGAAGGAAGGAGATGTTCAAAAGATCACTCGTAAGGAGCTTGGTAACGCAATCAACACCGCCGCCCTGATTCTCAACTTCAATTGGTGTAACTATCCGTTGTATGTGAAGATTGGTCTCTTTCGAGTAGATACTCGTGCTTACTATCCGAACCCTCTTCTTTGCTTCAGCTGTGTTCGCTATGGCCATCCCCGCGTCTGCTGTCCTGGTCCTAAACGTTGTTTGAACTGTTCGGCTGAACAGGAACTGAAGGAAGGTGAAGTATGTGCTTCTGCTGCTCATTGCATCAACTCCATCGGTTTTCATCGGCCCAACGATCGTCTGTGTCCTGTCTTCAAGAAGGAGATGGAAGTGGTTCCTTTGAAAGTTGCTGAATTACAGAACATTTTGTGAACAAAAATGGAGGGGTTTCCCTGGAATACTTAATTCTTAATAAGGTTCAATATAGAAGTCATTTCCATGCAGGCGTGTCGTTATACTCAGCGCTGAAATTTGGAAACCTTGAATTAATCAGTTCTGATTTTACCATGACAGCACGGATCGGAAACAGTGAATAAGAGAAGAATCGAAGAGAAGTGGAAAACAAGGATAGTAGACCAGAAGGAGGACAAAAAGTATGAAGACACATGAAAAAGTATGCCATGACAACAACAAAATGAACAAAAGAACGAAGTGGTAGAAAGAAATAAAAGAGATAAAATGAACAGAAAAGAAAAACGACAATAGTGGAAAGAATTAAATAAAAAAATAAGAATGCGAGAAGGTAGAACATAGCAAAGATAGTGCTAAATAAAGTAGAAATCCAGAACCGGATGCAGCAAACCCGACGGTGCAGCAGACGATATGTATCAGGAACCCATTAGAACCAATATTCAGATTTTTTTTTATTTATTTATTTTATTTTTTTTTTTTATTCCTTGTTGGGTATATACACTGCGACCAGTTTTTAGATCTATTGTGACAAATGCCCCAGTTTTATTTTGCTATGTCAAGTTGAAGTATCACCATTGGTATTAGCAATAATCAAACCTTGACTGTTAGCGTGATCCCAACACGGTGCTACAGTTTGAATGAACTGTACTACCGCATTGGGGTTTGTTCTCCAGACCTCAAAGGGTTCTATCAGCCCCTTGTCGAAGAACCTTATTCTGTTAGCTGCAATTGCCGGACAACGGCACAACAAATGTTCCGAGTCTTCTGTATCTATGCCGCAAAAGCGACATACATCATCTTGAAGTTTTCCGATCAGCTTAAGATGATACCGGCTCGGACAATGACCAGTAAGGTAGCCGGGGCCCGTGGCGTAGTGGCTACACGTTTGCTTCGTAAGCAGATGGTCATGGGTTCGAACCCAGCCCCGGCACTTTCGTCAGTTGCTCTTTCCCCCTGAGAGCAGCTGACACTGACCCTCTTCTGAGCCTATGGCTCAAATGAACCCGGATATTTGGACATCGGCGAACGGCAACCCATAATGGACCCCCAATCGGACTGGAAACAGGAACAACCAACAGCCACACATCAACATCCTCGTGCTCATCATTCTCCCATGATAGGGTAGAGAGTGAAAGCAGCGCAACGCAACCAGTTCGATGTAGTACAATTAGAAATAGAATACATTTAGGCGCTGTACAAAGTGTATGTACAGCTTCCAATTGGAATCGCTCACGCAGCGCCCAAGTGGACAACAGAGCTGAAAATAAGGTTAAGTGATTGAAGAATAAAAAAAATGACCAGTAAGAAGGCCAGTAAAAGAACTTAGATCTATTCTAGAAAGTTCTAAAAGTTTACGAGTGTTTGAAACGTCCGGTATTATGAAACGTTTCGACTGCCTCGCAAAAGTGGTGTTTTCCCAATTGGATTTTAGTTTCTCATGTTCCCATGTTTTAAACTCTATTCTGAGAGAACAACCAGACACACCACAAAATGGTTCTGGTCCTATGAATTGATGAGACGATCCAAGTCTTGCTAACATATCGGCTTGTTCGTTTCCTTCAATTCCGCAGTGCCCAGGAACCCAAAATAGCTTCACCTGATTGCGGCAAGCTAATTGTTGAAGTGATTGAATCAAGGAATTGGCATCCCTATTCAATCCAACGTATTTTGATCGTAGCCAACATATCGCCGGCTCAAGCATCCCCAGCGCACGGCTCAAGCTGACAACGTCGACAGCTGTCAATATTTTTCTTTGTTTGTTGTTTTGTTATTGTGGTTGGTTTGAACGGGTTTCTCCGTTTTTTGAGGAACTTAGGAAATTATTGAAAACTCCAATGTTAAATATCGGAAATATTATTACAATGCACATTTTCTTTTACGTATCATACTGAGGGATGGTGCAGCGGGTGTTGAACTGGCTCTCAATTGAGGTAAGATTCATAGTTATAAAAAATTTCGTTTCGTTCTGATTTTTCAGTTTGTTCTATACGTCTTCCAGGATAAGAATGCCCAGTTTATTACCTCGAAATGCAAGGCATATGTGAATTTCAGCCCAGTTGGAGGATAGGGAGAATAAGCCCTTTTTTGCACAGAACCAGTAGCTGCGTTATTTAGTGAACGGTGAGGATCCTGTGGCACTCTGCGGTTAGGATCCTGTGGCAACTGCAGAGGGAAACTACATATTCACTGACAGACCAGACAGATCCAGATCATCCATATATTTTCTATAAAAAGAGACGGGATTATGCGGTTTGTGATGCAAAATACCATGCGAGCAAATAGAGCGCATTTAGCCCCCCAGCTGCAATGTCGTGGTCGCTTGTCATGCATTGCAGACGGCGCGCACGACATTGAAGAGGGGGCTCAATGCGCTTTATCTACTCGCATTCGAAATACTGTTGTGAATTAACCCAAATTACTCGTTGAAAGATTTACTGTTTGGTGACATTAAACAACCCATAACAACACTCAAAATTCGTTTGTTGATAGAAAATGTTAAATATCATAGAAAGTTTTTGCTCAAATTACTCCTCTTGGCGTAGCTTCCAAACTGGGTTAAAGCGTGCTTCTCAGCTTATCGTACGGTGAGTACTTGCATAATAATTAACTGAGAGCGAGAGATGATATATGTTCAAGGAAGTCATGGAAACTTCCAAGTTTCTAGGCCGACCGGGGATTCCATCCGTTACTTTCAGCATGGTCTGTGCTACACGGTGTCAAAATTTCGATTATTATCGAACTTTCATGTACCTCGGATTTTCCTTCATAGAATGTTAGAATTTCGGCTGTAATGTATAAATGCAAGATTTGAAAATATTCTATCGGGGAAAATTTGAGCTAGATGAGTTTTTGGGTATTTTCCATACTAAAAATCAATAATTACTATTTTAGCCCAAAAAACGTCCCATACAAAATGTATGGAAAAATTTTCGCCGATGAAATATTTTCTAGTTCTCCGATTATGATTATATAGCCTAAATACTATTCATTTTCGAAGAAATATCCGAGGTACATGAATGTTCGATAATAATCGAAATTTTGACACCGTGTGCTACCACTTCGGTTATACGGAGCCATCAAATTATTATATTTTGTTAATTAGGGTTCATGAGAGGCCATCTTAAATGAGTGTTACAAAAGTAAGTATTTAAGATCAGATGTTCTCAAACGTTCAGACTATCTGTTCTGCACTTCGTACTGCAATCTCTTACTGAGGGAGAGGAAAGATACGTTTGCCAACCCTCGTTTGTAGGCATCCTTAGGTGGATGGGTGACACTTATTCATTTCGCATTCTCATTTTTGTTTAGCTGTTCGATTACTTGAGCTAGTTTGATGTAGTCGCCATGCGCTGCTCATTTAACGTTTCGAAATATGTTTTTTAATTCAATTGCTTTTAAAAGTTGCTGCTCCTAATAAGAAAAGAGTTCAGGAAGGGAAGAACCAAACAAAATTAAACAAATGAAGCATAAGTGGCAAATTGCAACAATGTGTGGATCTTAGATTTTGACGACTTTGGCAAGTCAAACCCCCTGGAGCTGACGTAGTTTATGGAGAGCAAGCTAAACTCTGCAAAGTAGGATGGTAGTTTGAGAAGACCAAAACTGTGTCTGTATGGTGTGCTCATATCTTTCAAATGAATATAAGAACGCAACATAGGGTGGCTTTGGATATTTTCGACATTTTTTTTCTTCGTCTTGAGAGTTTTTATTCGTTTTATTGGTTAAAATGCCTAAAATGTGGCCATATAATTTACTAATTCAGTTTGGTAGGGACAGTTTTAAGGTCAACTTGTCCAACAGATTGACGAAGATAAGAAAGCTGCCGAAAATAGCAAAAGTTATCCTGTATTGTCTCGAATTTTTATGTATAAATGGTATGTAAAATAAAGGATTTAATCATGAATTTTTCATAATCATCCGCCGTTTAACTGCTTAGCAATGCAAAATACAGTTTTGAACTAGTTTCCCTCAAAAAGGATGAGCTTTGTTAGCTTCTGCCGGTTAGTTTGCTTGAATGGTATGATTTTTTTGCTGTATTCTTTGCATTTCATGTCCAGGAAAACGGTTATTGCTTCTCTGATGACGGTTAGGTAATGGTCTTCTGCAAGCCAATGATCAATATGAATTTCGTACTCGTTTCTTAAATGGGTTTGCGCGATCAAGAAACTGTTGCAAATGAGAAATTCGTAGTATTTCTCAATATTCACGTTATTCCTTTCACCGACGAGTTCCTGGAATATGAAATAATAATATAAAATATTTATATACATGGTCGAATAATTGTATACTATTGGAAGCATCAAGACAAAAATGTTAGTTACCACAGACAAATCGACGTGAATGTTCTGAACCATTAATGCTTTAATAAATACAGGACTAGTTTAGTCATACGTTGTCTTTATTATTCAAGTTACAGTTTTTTCGCTGACTTGCCAAATAAAAGACCTCAAAATTCAATTCTAAATTGGGATGAGCATTCTATCGAAAAGCAATTCGATTACCTACTTAGATTGTTTGTCTGTGGTCACATGTAGCTTACCTTGAATTCAGCATCGGCAATCTTACAAACAATCGTTATTAGAACAGTTTCGTCCTGTATTAAGGCTTTGATGCATTCCCTACACGTTGTTTTAGACAACAAACGTTTGTGTACTTCGTTTGTATATCCGGTTAGTGCTGCTTTGAAAAAGTCATCGTTTTCTGGTGGATTACCAATGGGCTCTTCGGGTGTTGATGACGACTGTTTGAACATCATTGAACGATTTTCGGAGCTAACAGTAGGTATACCGGTGTAGCAAGCAAACAATGTCTTGGTTTCGGAAAACTGGCTACAGTTTGCCTTAGCAGAGCTAGTAATTTGATTGTTAGTGATCAATCGCTTGTAGCTTGCCTTGAATTGCGTTGAGCTGGGGTTGTTGTTGCACCCACCCTTTGCTCTAACCGACGCGAAAAAGGTCTCAACGTGGTCCTGGCTCTCACGGTAAGTACACAGTTCATCGATAATTCCAGACTCTTCGACGTACAGTCGATATAGTTCTTTAAAGCTTTGAATATTTGCGAGATACCCCAAAAACCCAGTTTTGTTCCGGGTCTCGAGTATTGGCGTGCCATCACTTAGTTTGATGCTACGAATGTACTGTTCAAGATAGTCAAACGCGTGCTGGTAAAGATCGAAGTTCGATTTCGATAACGGTCGTTTGAATCCCTCTGCATCTGCATCCATGCTGTTAAACATATCAAACATATCATTGAACACGCTTAGAAACTCCTCTGTTGCTTCACTATCTGCGAAAGCGTTATCAGATGCTCTCAGCACACTTAATGCAGTGGCTACGCTTTGGCTAATGACTTGAACCGCCAGCGAGACCTTCATCTTTGAGTTTTCGAAATTTATGTGTTTGTCACTTAGCTTCGGAGCTAGACGGTTTCCAGTACGGTTTTGCAGATCGTTTAGCTGCACGATGTAGCTCCACTGCACTACCCCGTTCTGGGTGAGTAGTGTTCGCTGAGAGTTTAAGGTGTTGCGCACTAATTTCTGCATGTGCACCGGATCTAATATTACAAACACGTCGTAGTCTGCACATGGGTGCTTAAAACTGGTTTTAAGCGGTCTTGATAAGTTGGTTTTCAGATTACACCCTAGCGCATTTGCCGTTGATATGTTTGTTGTCGTTCCGTCGAAAGTCAGTGATACAATGGTAACTCCTGCTTCGTGTAGACAAGTAAGGATAACCTCAACCAAACTTTTTTGTTCCTCTGCGTTGATCCCAGCAATAAGGAAATACGCTACTGGAATTTTCCAACTGTCTTGAACACCGGATACCATAAACACTAAAGCGCCTTTTGCTGGGACTGAATGATCAGGGGTATCGCTTCCACCAAGCCGATTGTGTTGAACTACACCCTCTAATCGCTTCGTATAATGGTTCCATTCTACATGCTGGCGGATTGCCATCTCGTCCATCATCAACGCTCCTAGAAGAGGCTCACCCTTACTCGCCTTTTCGTCGGCTTTCAACTTCAGAGCTGCTAGTGTTTCACTCGTTACGCCGGGCTCGCCTGCCACGGAA
Source organism: Aedes albopictus (assembly GCF_035046485.1). Lineage (NCBI taxonomy): Eukaryota > Metazoa > Arthropoda > Insecta > Diptera > Culicidae > Aedes > Aedes albopictus. The sequence goes on along the minus strand of NC_085136.1, from coordinate 283,265,499 downwards.
ACGTACCAGCGGATTATTGTCCTTTCATGCGGCAAGGTATTCTGGAACACTTCCCGGACATACCTGTAAGCCTTAGCCGAATAAAAATGCAAAGTTGTTGCAAAAGACCGTAGTGTTTCACTACACGGCTCTCCTTTTTTCCGGAGCAATAGTTCTTTAAACAGCTCACCGTTCGATTTGAAACGCTGAAAGTATTGGTTAATAAGTACAACTAGTCAAACTGAGCCATTTTTTATTCATCGTTATGAAGCAAAAATGATCAATTTCAATAACTCTGGTTTATATCTAGAATATGTTGATGTTCTTCAAAGCTTAGTCGTGATTTTAACGTAATGCTAAAAACAACCAGGCTGTGCATTAAGAATGCAAAATGGTGAGTTGACAAAGAACGGTCCTCACAAGTTCCTACCTCATACTTCTACGGGTCGAGCGACGATGAAGAGTTCCACCCAGAGTTGTGTGCTTAGCTGGTACATAGTGCAGTCTGGACACTGCTGTTCTTCTGACTTCAGCTAGATTAAGGAGGTAGGTCCCGAGCGTCTGTTAACCAAGGAGGTGCGGCTTAATGCCAATTCTCCCCCGAACGAGTTTTTCATATACTTATTACTTTGCTAGAACCATTTCTACCCCCTATAATCGTGATGTACTTTACGGATGACCCCTATGTCGGTGCGTTTTCAAATTGGAGGCCACGTAGTAACTAAGAGTCATTTTATAACAGTGAAGGTGCTTAAAAAATGTTGAAAAGCAGGCTCAGATGCAAAAAGAACCTTATGCAAAAGACAAAATAAAAAGAAGTTATTGCACCACTGGTCTGCATCTTGCATTACTGTAGCATGTGTCACGACCCATTTCAATTGGTTATATTGGTTACAGCAAATTGATCACTACTTTGAACAATGATAAAAAATAAACTCAAACCTTGAATAAAATGAAATATAGGGTGGATGTACCTCTATTAGTATCCTTTTAAATTGTTAACAAATTTTGTATTCATAAATAATAATTATTATCTTATGGTATAATACACTAACTATGTACCGCAAAATTAAGTAATTCCATACCCTTCTGCTACATTGCGTGTAACGTAGGTAGGTCGTGTATAGTACCAAAACTTGTCAGTAAAAATAAAAAAAAAGGTTTTCATTATTGAAAAAACACTATTGATGTGTAGCAAAACACTAACCATTCTTTTATTGTTTTAACAGATTGCGAATACTCGATAAATATACTATATATACATATAATACTTAACAACAAAACTTTAATAAATAATAAGCGCGATTACTGGTACATCTACCCTGGTTCAAAATCGACATACTTTTTTAAGTACCTGTAAAAAAGAATTCGCCGTGTCTGAGAGGAGCTTCTTAGAATTTAACTTGTCCAATAGTTCTTCCATGCTCTGTAGTTTATCCTTAAGTCTTTTTACCTTAGATCTAAGCTGTTTTACAGTTTTTTGGGACCGTTGCAATTGTGCTTGAACCTTTGGCAGAGCAATGGCCTTCTCTGCGTCGGTTGGATCGTATCCAATGAGGTCACCGGCATAACGGATGCGCCTAGTGTATGCACAACGTTTTGATTATAATGATTATAGTCATTCAATTATCTTCACAAGGGTTCAACTGATATGATCGAAAGGATTACGTAAAAAAGGATTGCATAAAATGCTTCAGTTAATGCACAGTCATATCAATAACGTCCTTATGAAATAAAATCCTTACGGATTAGTGTCAAAATGTTACCTTCTACGAATGCCGATTCCTGTACCGAGTTCTGAATTAGAGGAATCTTGCTGACCGTTATTGCTCTGTGGAGTTGTCGCAGATGCACCTGATTCGCCCATGTTGTTCGTTTGGGTGGAGGCATCCAGCAGATGGTTGTTGTTGTGATGGAACAAATAATGGCGCTCGAGCTTTTTTGGATCGGAAGAATATTCGTTACGGTGCTGAAAATGTAGCTGATCCGAGCCAACATTGAGGGTACATGTTACACTGCCAGCGCCGGATCGTAGATTATCCTGATCACAAATTTGATGAAAGGTTTCGGTAACCGGGCCAGAGCGCCGCTGTTGCGTTCTCATATTGCATGAACTGCCGCCGTCGAAAGTTCCAAGATCCTGATCGGGAATATGTTTAACGGTTTTGGTGACCGAGCCAGCCAGTTCGGATACATGAAATTCGCTGGAGTTAAAAAACATTCATTTGAAAACTCTACTATAGTTAGGTAAAAAAAATAATACCTGATATTTTCTTTATTACTTTCAAACACTGTCGGAACAGCTTCGTCGGTGAGAAACCTCTTGGTTTTTCGGTAACAAAACGAGGAGTCCGTAAAGTGTTTGGAACATACTCGTGCTGTTCGGAAGTTAATATTTTCCACATTAATGATAATGTTTTCCGCATTGGCTATAGCCTGCAACCAGCCAAAACGTTCAGCAGTGTCCTTTGGGAATCGGTGTTTGGACTTCCATCCGTTTTTTCTAGTGTTGCAACGGAAATCACTGCGGCAGGACGGCACGAAGCACTTCATGTTTCGGAATCGACTCTAGATAACCGAACCGATTTCCCGACTAACACCGCTTTCACACCACGACGACAAATTTGTAATAAAAATACTTGGCTTCTAATTTAAAAAAACTACAAATAATCCTCCGCTGTCTTACTTACGCGGCTTACGCGATGCTAAGGATTTTGTAAACAAGAGGTAAACAAAACATTTTTGACATTTCAACATTTTTAATGTGGGCTACAAAAAGATGGCGGCATGTCAGTCCCCTGGATTGAATACACTCCCAAACATGTTTAGACGTGCATGTTGCTGATTTCAAAGCATTTAGAGCTGCTTGGCTATCAGACATTATGCAAATCGTTGAATGTCTGTAGTTTCTGCGTAAGCAAATATTACTGCATTCTAATATCGCCTGTATTTCAGCTTGAAAAACTGTAGGCCATTTGCCCATGGGGATTGATATGTTGATCCCGGGGCCAGTCACGCCTGCGCCTACTTTATCGTTCAATTGCGAACCATCAGTGTAAAAAACGATTGATCCTGGGTGTAGTTCTGGGCCACCATTTGTCCACAGATTTCGCCCCGGATTAATCACTTCAAAAGAGCGTGTATAAAATTGTATCTTTTGCTCATCCAATCACTATTATTAACGATTAAAGAGCTGATACTGATTGTTTTTAAAATACTGAGATGTCCTCTTAGGTCACCCTCAAAGAGTTGTGTAGTTCTTTTGAGCTTCAATGCACTCTTTGCAGCTTCTAATTGAACAAATTGATGTAGTGGAAGAAGGTGAAGTAAAGTGTCAAGCGCTTTTAAAGCGCTTAATTACGGTGTACTTCTCATTGCACCAGTAATTGAAAGAGTAGCTAATCTTTGAAGTTTTTCCAGCTTCTATTATGCTAATATTTCATTTGTTTTGGGCCACCAGACCAGCGACGCATAGGTAACTCTGGGTCTCACAATTGCCGAGTAAATCCAGTGGATCATTTTCGGTTTCAATCCCCATTTTTTACCAAAAGTTTTCTTACTGATCCATAGAGCACTTGTAGCTTTACCAACTACCTGCTCAAGATGTAGATTCCAATTCAGTTTGCTGTCAAGATATACTCCAAGATACTTGACTATATTTGAAAGTTCCAAAATATTTCCTTTCAATTTCAAGTTAGTAATTGATAGTTATCTCCGTCGTGTAAACGGTACGATCGTGGTTTTAGAAGGATTTATGTTAAGGCCTTCTTTATTGCACCACGAGGAGACTAAATTTAAAGCAGTTTGCATTCTGTTAGTGATAACGTTGTCATATTTACCACGAACTAGTATGACTATATCATCTGCGAAGCCAATTATTTGGAGGCACATGGTTTTTTTTTTTTGAGGAGATCATCAACTATCAAAGACCACACTAGAGGAGATAGCACGCCTCCTTGTGGGCACCCTTTAACTGCTCTAACGGCAAGTTTAGATGATATCTCTCTTTTTGATAACATTTCCCCAATCCAATCAACAATACATCTGTCAAAACCACGTCTTGACATAGCATTTCTCATTGAGTCGTAAGATGTGTTATCAAACGCTCCTACAATATCAAAGAACGCAGCAAGTGAAGCCTCCTTTGCTTCAAAGGATCTTTCCAATTTTGTAACCAGCTTGTGAAGTGCTGTTACAGAAGATTTGCCCGCTTGATATGCAAATTGGTTTTGGCTCAATGGGCTTTTAACTAAATATGACGATTTGATATACTCGCCTAGTAGTTTTTCCATTATTTTCAAAATAATGGACGATAAACTTATGGGTCTGAGGGATTTTGGTGATGATTTATCCTTCTTATTTGCCTTCGGAATAGAAGTGACTCGCACTTCTCTCCAAGCTGTAGGGATATGGCTTAATGATAAGCTTAATCGGAACAACTTGGTTAAAATAGGTGTTAGGATTTCTTTACCCTTCTGCAGTAGTACAGGAAAAATTCCATCCCTACCTGGCGCTTTGAAGGGTTCGAAGGAATCAATCGCCCATTTAACCTTTTGTTCAGTAATAATTTGATCGGCCAGAATGCCTGCATCACTCCTGGCACCTTCTAACACAGTTGAATTATCATCTTCATTAATATATCTCCTGGTTTTATTGGCCTCAGTTTGCGATACAGATGTATTCTGGTCTTAAGTGAATGCAACAATAGAACACGGAAAGTGTGTTTTCATCATTGTTTCTAAAATTTCTTCGGAGCTCTTCGTAAAAGAACCGTCTTCTTTTTTAAGAGTTCCAAGACCTATTGAATGATCTTTGGCGAGGGCTTTTTGCAATCTAGCAACAATCGGAGTACTTTCAATGTTTTCACATGTGTGCCTCCAATTTATCCTCTTCGACCTTCGAATTTCCCTGTTACACTAGTTTACAGCATTTTTGAACTCGGTAAGCTGATGATCATTTTTGGTGTAGAATCATGCCCTGAGTTCGAAAACGCGAAGGAAAAAAAATACAGTAGAGCGGATTTTTTTTCGACTTTCCATACAAGGTTGATGATTTGAAATCGAGTTTTGTTCTATTTTTAAGCAACGTCGCTCACTTCACACACCTCATTCTCCGTAATCAATGCTCCGATTGAGCTGAATTTTTTACTGTAACTCGCCTACATATGATATGTCAAATAAACGTCGAGAAAGAATTTTTAAGTTGGTTTTTCCTTATTGAAAAAAATACATTTCTTCAAAAAAAATTGGGAATTTTGCTAAAATTTAAGAAGATCGTCCCTAAAACTCGCCAATATCTTGAATTTCATCAATCTGACGCAAAACCTGTATTCAGATGACCGAATGGTATTGTATTAAGCTTTTTATTAATGGAAAAAGATTTAAAATTGGTTGAACAAAACGCAATATATTTGAATTTTAGTAAATTACATATTTTGAAAAGTTACAAAACTCGATATTGAGCTAAAACTCAAAAACTGTTCTACTTTAAATTTTTTGAAGGTCGGTTTCGAAATCAGCACTAAATTGTGCTTCAAAAATTTTGGTCGTTGACAGAAGTTCACGACTTTCGTTTTATTTTGTAAACTTGTGTTATTAATTGTGAGAGACTCTATTCAGATAAAGTGTTTCTTGAATTTAATATTAACTCACACGAATGCACTCTAAGTGTAAAGTATCATAAATTAAAAAAAAACATGTTAGGGTCATTGACCTTATTTAGTTGCTGAGTCGTTAGTGGAAATCCATTCTAAATCTAGCTGAAATCAGAAGGACAACCATTGGAGTGTAGAATTTGCTCAAGTTAAAATATACATAGATAAAAATATATGAAAAGAAGGACAGCAGTACAATGGCTGCATAAAAGTTTATAAAGGAGGACTTTTGTATTATTGTAATCATATTGACCCGAGGAAGCATGATGTACGAACTAATAATATGTTTGACGCACCTTTAAGTTATGTCACAACCCATTTCCCGAATTTTCAACTTTTTCAAAATCACTTTTATATTGCTCTACAAGAAGCTTTCTTGTGGAATGGTTCGACGAATCTTTCTGAAATTTTCCGCTGATAGTTGCATGATTCCTAATGCCGATTGAACCATTTTGTTATTTTTTTTTAGGTTTTGTACATGTTTACAACACGGTTAAGTTGTTAACATTACTTTATCATAACGCTTCTCGTTTAGTAGGTCAACCTTTCGTAGAGGAATGACCGGAATATAACATTTTGAGTCCATGATTCTTAATTATCAACAGGTTTAATCGTACCGAACGCAAAGATAAGATTCACCCCGAGCTTATAACAATCGGTAGAGAAAGCATATTATCTAAATCCAGCATTATCCAGCTTTTGGAGCTAGCTCTTTCGGACTGCACTACACGTCTCTAGTGCTCGTCGTAGATAGCGGCACGGTCGATAAAGTCTCTGTTATCTGCTCCCCCTTATAGATTCATTGAGCACCGTTCGCCAAGCTGCATAGTGTACGACGATGTTCCCACTCGAAATTCAGTTGTTTCAGCTCTTATCAGCCCAAAAAGCTGCGCAGTCGCTATCGCCGTCGGTCGCCCGCGCTGATACCAATAAACGCAGATGAAACGCTGATATTCGATAGTGTTTTCGACTCAGTCGGAAATTAACATTGCTCGTGACACCTGGATGTTTCCCCACCACAAAAATGGCCTTCAGAGACATTCTACGCGGAATAGGCGGTAAGTCACGTTTCAGGTGATTGAAGTTGCACAACGACGAATCATTCTTACCGCACCGCCCCCCTTCAGACCTGATCCTGAACAACAAGCTGATCACCTTCCTGAGTGTGGCCTTGTTTGCGTTCGTCATTGCGACCATTGCACTGGCCAGCGAGAATAACAGCAATGCGAACGCTTTGGATGCATGCCGGGGTCAACTGTGGCAGGCAACTTCGGTAGTACCGGTGACAACTACGACACTACAGCCGGCGGAAAGCACCACCGCTGCTGGGGGAGGCGATTCTTCTACGACGGAAGCTACTACGTCCACGGAGCAAAGTAGTACAACGGAAGCAACGACAGCTACACCAGATCCAGGAGCGAACGGTAGTGTGAGAAAACGGCGGCGCTAATTTGGCACAGAACTACCATTTTTTTTTTTGCATAGCTAGTTAAGTGACTTACCTGATGAATCAACTACAAGCATATACCAAATAAAATCGATAAGATAACATCGTTTGCCTAGACACTTGGGACTGTTGTATGAATCTTTGTATCATCATCCCACTTGTTTATGACCTATTGCAAATGTTCTGCATACTCAAGTAGTGAAATGATTGTTTCGGAGTGACACATTCAGGCAGTGAGTGGAAAGTTTTTTGATGAAGGGTAACGGCTCAAACCAACGCATATTACAACGAAAACTGTCGTGAGGGGATAACAACAAACTAATCAGAAGTGTTTGAATTTACCATTGCAAAGCATGATCGCCATACCACAACGCTTCTTCGATGGTCTTTTGTCGATGGTGGATGACGTTTTTCGGCAACATATGGATGTCTTGATAAAAAAAATGCACTGATACGTTTCGAATCCCTGTCACGAGTCGTATTTAGTTGTCAACAGAAAAATAATCCATCCTTACAAACGTGCAACTGCTGCCTTCGGAAGACCCTTCGGGTCGAAGAAGCACTTCAAAAAATTATGATCCGTGAAAAACTGGAAGTGCCGTTCGTTTTGGTAACTGTTGAATTATTTTATATACATATTGCCCTTTAACTGACATTTTCCAGATTTGCTGATATGCCTGAAACATCTGAATAAACTTATTATGAATAAGATGCCACAGAATGTTGCAATTTCACAAACTGAGAGATGTATTTGACACATTCTACCGTGACATTACAACGTTTTGACGCCTTTTCGGTTAGGTTTTTCACTATAATTCGTAAAATTGACCTTAAACCCTCAAATATTATTGCACATTCAGAATCCTTGAAAAATTTCCAATAAGTATGATCGTTGATCAGTTTGTAAGTTTTCATCGGAAAAGTGCGTTAAAAATGGGAATTAGTAGCGTGACGTTACAACGTTGTAATTTTTCAATGAAAGCTAAATGTTCAACAGATTAAACTTATTGGAAATTTTACAAGAAACCCGAATATGCAAAAATATTTGAGGGTTAACGGTCGAATTTACGAGTTATGGTGAAAAATCTGACCAAAAAGGCGTCAAAACGTTGTAACGTCACGGTAGAATGTGTCATTTGCGGAAAAAAATCGCGTTCTGGTGGGACTCGAACCCACGATTTCTCTAGACCATTCTCTACACCGGCGCTTAAACCATCTAAGCCACAGAGCAAGTCTTTATTCTGTAGAATTAAAAGCCAAGCTGACTTCGAACCTACACCACGAACACTCCCTTCACATAACATAAGTGGAACTCCATGGTCAGAGCGGAGGAAAAAGTTGTATCCTTTTCCAGCACGCGAAACTGTTATATCTTTCATAAAAGGCGTCGAACTGTCACTTATTTTGGTAAACAAAAAAACATCTGATCCAACCAGTATTCCAGTTTTTGCAAAGAATACAGGATCGAAGAATGGCATCTGAGATATGCGCAAAACTAGCTGCTGGAAATCCACTTATTCATGTTGTCATAAATTCATTGAAATCTTCGAAATAACACACCCACGTTCCACATATCGATCTCCCTTTATATTTAAAGCCATAAAACGAACTTTCGACTTGAGTTTACAAAGTTTTATTACAATTTATGTCCTATTTTAGATCTCCACGTGCTGCCAGTCTAGATCTATGAGGTCTTTGTTTTACTTCACAGCAATGAAAAATGGTATACATGCTGAAAAATAGTATGGCAATTATGTTATAATGCATTTGACACTTCGATGCCCTGTATACCAGCCTACGTACTCGGAAAGGCATCAACTTTTCGAGCCAAAGTTCCACTTCTGTTATGTGCTCCCTTTTTCACAGATCCATCCATGCGGTTTAGACGGTTAAAGAACCGGTACAACAAATACGGGGCCGTTGGTTTAAATCCCACCAGAACGCGAGTTTTTTTCACAAATTCAACTCCTAATTTGTCAATTAGCAATATTCTGAGTCTTCTTTTATTAAGTACAAGTTTAACCATTAATTGTTGAAGTTATTGATTCCGTAATAGATGGAAAACGCATCTTCGTCGATCACAAAGTAGCCAATATCGCGTTTTAGAAAACTCTTGATGCAATTGATATCATTCATGTTTATTCATTCATTTATTTAGTACTAGCTGTCCCGGAAAACGTCGTACAGACAGACAAATCTCCCCTTCCCTGACAGCCTGTGACCAAAGCTCCCACCGGCCCAAGTAACACAACATGTTCTATAGGAATTATTTCGACACCAATATGACCAGTTACTGTGTTTTGGTTCATAAAAATAAAACCGTTTTTAAGACAGATATGTGACCGAAAAAGCGCAGAAGGTGGAGCTTCGGCAACATATTTGAGATGTTATAATCATGTTCTATATGAATCAAACCATACTTAATAATATATATTTATATTTAGGGATTGTTGATTTTGTTCGGTGATTGCAACACACTAAAACACGATTTATAACGTTTCGGCCTACTGACTTTCAGCCATCATCAGATCTAAAATATATTTTCAAATAGTTACAATCTTAAAATTCATCTTACAATTTTCTTCACCCACTTGTATAAATCGATGTTCTTGCCACCAGTGTGGCTTTACTACTAAACCCCCCTTTTCACACATCTATCCATCTTCGTGTTGGTTCGGTTGCGTCACTCGGTTCGGTCTGCTCGTATGTGTTGAGAGTGTTCGTACTCAGCAGACCGAACCGAGTGACGCAACCGAACCAACACGAAGATGGATAGATGTGTGAAAAGGGGGGTTTAGTAATAAAGCCACACTGGTGGCAAAAACATCGATTTATACAAGTGGGTGAAGAAAATTGTAAGATGAATTTTAAGATTGTAACTATTTGAAAATATATTTTAGATCTGATGATGGCTGAAAGTCAGTAGGCCGAAACGTTATAAATCGTGTTTTAGTGTGTTGCAATCACCGAACAAAATCAACAATCCCTAAATATACAACTCAACGGTGACCAAAACCCTTAAGAACATACTTAATAATGTTTCTTAGTATGTTTTACAGTACATAATTCTGACAACTTTCAATAAACAAACTACACGTCTTCTTTTTCTAATTGAGGATGAAAATTCAGTTTCTTTTCTAAAGCGTAATCAATGTTTGTTGCATATCCGTATTAAAATATGTTTCAAAATTTCAAAAAAAAAACTATTCAAGTGCAAAATATGGCTTGCGATATTATTACAGCTAAACTATTCCAACTTAAAATTGGCTTTCCATGACCAGAAATTGTGGTGCGAGTCATTTTTTCTGGTGAAATAGGCATTTGTACTTCGATAAATTTAATGCGCCTTATAAACACGTATATATTTGAAGGATAATAAAATAAAACAAATTAAAACCTTCGTTTTACTTGAGCATGTGTAACCTAAAGTGCTTTGTTTTCCTAAATAATATTTCTAATTCCTACAAAAAAAAAATCATACATCATGGATAAAAATGGGATATTTGACTGGATATTTTATAAATGTTAAAAGTATTAATGAAAAAGTAAATGGCATACTTGGACACGGCATGCTAAATGATTCGAGATATGATTAGAAATTAGCTTAATGCTTACCAATCTGGAAAATTTGTAAATGTAAATTGAGAACATTTTTTTGACAATGTCATCCATATAGCCATCACAATTTGTATGGATATGAATGAAGAAATTTTAAAGTGACATACACATGCAAAATTGACATTGGCAGAGGAAGCTTCAAATAAATAACTGTGGAAGTGCTCGTAGACTAAGCTAAGAAGCAGGCTTTGGTCCAGTGTTGACAACGTCAGAAGAAGAAAAAAATATATTTCACATTTTTGGGCTGATTTTATAAACGAAAATTTGACAGGAGGTAGTGTCACTACCTCGTGAAAATCAATAACATTATCAACATTGTTGTCGGTTCGTAAAATGGGTAATTTTTCAAAAAAAAAAATGCGGTGAAAGTCGATATGAATTTCCATCTAGAAAAATGGTACACTACTAGTTTTTCCAGGATGATAAAATTGATGTATGCCGTCGAGCCAATTGAAATTTTATTAATTAATACAATCAAAATTGTAGAGCATTGGCACGGTAAAAGTATAGCTTTTATTCTTAATTTATTACATATTGAACATCATATCGACATTTTTATGATCGGTAGTGTAACATAGCCTAGTAAAAAATAATGACTTTAGTTTATGTTACATATGTTTGTTTACTTATTGAAAAAACATGAATATGACTTAATGTAAACAAACAAAACATATTATGTTTAACAAAAACTTCATCGAAAACAAGTATTGAAAGACAGACTGAAAATGTTACTCATATATGACTTATGAAACATACTGAACATGTCATCATGTTACACATGTTTGCATACATACTGCAGAAACCCTGAATATGACTTCATAAGAACAAATGAAACATATATGTTTCGACAGAACTTAACCAAAACAAGTATTAGAAGTAAGACTGAAAATATTACTCTAATACGACTTTTGAGTCGTATATTGAGCTGTTGAGCTGTAGAGTAGGCCGTCCCTATTTTTGCAAAAGTTGAAAATTTTAAACTTCAATATTGCAAAACGATCGTTTTGGCTAAAAAACCATCATGCTAAAATTTGAAGTCCGTATCTCAAGGCTAAGTGGTCCCCCACGGGGTCTAAAGTTCTCAAAAATTGTGTGGGGTCAAAAAAATCATGAAATTTTTTCGACGAAAAAAATACACTAGTCTACTAGAATTGGTGATTTTAGGACCTAATGGGCCGAAAATGTGCTCAGAATCACGATATCTCTTTTCGTTTCTGAGTTAATGACGAAAAACTACCTCAAAATGAACATTTTGATAATTTTTTGAGATCCCTGAGGGAACTTTCCATATTTTGTCCGATAACTCAAAAACGAAAAGAGATATCGCTATTCTGAGCACATTTTTGGCCCTTTGGGTCCTAAAATCACCGATTCTAGTAGAATAGTATATTGTTTTCGTCGAAAAAATTTCATGATTTTTTTGACCCCAAAAAATTTTTGAGGACTTTAGACCCCGTGGGGGACCACTTAGCCTTGAGATACGGACTTCAAATTTTGGCGATGGTTTTTTAGTCAAAACAATCGTTTTGCAATATTGAACTTTAAACATTTCCAACTTTTGCAAAAATAGGGACGGCCTACTGTAGAGGGGCTTTTTGTTTATCGTGTGGTTGGCATGAAGAAATTCAAGGAAGTTTCTTTTGTGATCTACGTCACTATTGACTCCATTAAATAGTAGCAAACTTATACCATTATTATAAATAGCAAAACAAATCCTCCTGATAGTGCCACAAGTTGACGCAAAATATTGTGATAGTTTATATATTTATTACAATAATCGGGTAAGTTGGACGGCAGTAGTATAGAGAAGAATCTATTGAAAGTTCGCGTGCAATACAGGAAATATGTTGTAATGTAAAACCCAATAAATTGGAGTGTTGTAATGTATTTGCATTCATTAGCGAAACGTTAAGATATGACGAAGCCACAGCTCGAATTTTCATGAGCACAAATCTGAAGAACCGAAAGTTCCTACCGTGAATGTGTTTGATGAACATAAGGACTGTTCATTAAAGAAAGTGGACATCTGTTTACCAATAGTTTAGAGTTAAAACTAAACAAAAAATTGTGAATTCTTTCTCAGTGTGTAAAAACATTGTTCACTTTGGCAACACACTCAAAGAAAACGGAAAAAGTAAGAAATTTCGAGCGATAGGTCGTATTAGCTTTGCGACTAGCAGATTAATTCTGCACAAATGGTGTTCCAAAAAGTTGTCGTTTCGAGAATTAGCTCACTAATACACTTCCGGGACCGCAATTTTTTAACGCTAAGCAGGGAACAGATGTGCCAGATGATGTAGGGTACATCAGAACTGAAAAAAAATGGGAAAAAGTTTTTGGTGTGGAAGCCAATTGTTCATGTGGCTTAAAGAGTTCTTCGTATTTCACAACGGGAACAATCAACGGTAAAAATAACAGAAATGAATGCATCAAAAAACGACTTTTACCCATCTACCGAAAACATACGGATCCTCTTTTGTTTTAGGCGGATCTGTCATCCGCTTATTACGCTTCTTCTACACTAAAGATGCTCAAGACGGAAAAAGTCGATTTTGTCGAAAAATGATAAAATCCACAAAACTACTCTGAACAGCGTCCTGTGGAAAGATACTGGCGGCATACTAGCGGCATCTCAAGAAAGATGGAAGAGAAGCAAGTTCTGTTGATTGCTTACAAAAAATAGGTCTGCGGCACAACAAAAAATTACAGAGAAAGTTGTGCAGAATCTAATGGGAGGTATCAAGAGGAAAGTCCGAGCGTTGATTCTTAGGGGTACATGCTATGTTTTTCTAGGAAATCAGAACGATTATAATCTTTAAAAACAAATTATCAATTTCAAGCTTTTGTTTCACGTTTTGCAAAAAAAACTCTTGTATGGAAAACTTGTAGGCATGGTGAAAACCTACATTTTTTCCAAAGACAGTTTGACTCTATCTTTGAAATTGTATGAGTTATATGTAGTTTTTTAAATTTTTAAGGAGATTTTTGGAGTCGATTTATTCCAATTTTAAAAATAACGTTTTCGTAATTTTTGCTCCAAATTTGGCTTTATATGTGACCTTCCAAATGCCGCTTAAAGAACTTTTTTTTTATTTTACCAGCTCCATGAGATATAAGCATTTTAAGACATCGTTGTTTTTAAGTCAAAATTGCCCATAACATTTGCATGACAAGACCTAGCAACATGCAATGTTCAGAACAAATATGCGTCATTACTTGCTCTTTAAATGCTCCGAGGCTCACATCTTCGAAAAAAAATCAAATAAAAAAGTTATTGCGAAAAAACCGTTTTTGGGTGGCTCACCCTAAGTCAAAACTTAAAATTGTCCTACTTTGTTCAAATTAAGAGCTAGATAAACGGCGAATTCGGCAAAGTTGCTCGAAATAGCATTGCCTACAACTTTGCTGAAGAACTCGAACGCGTATGACTTAAAACAAAAAAGTTCTATTCCAGATATGAGTTAAGACGAGGACCACCCTAATCAACAATTTTTGGAAAAGATGCAGCAAACAAATGCAAACAACTTCTCTGAAGACACCAAACGCCTAAAATTAACGAAAACAGAGATACGGATTTTTTTCCTGCTAAAACGTGGATTCGGACCATTGTGCAGTCCTTATTAAGACAAATATAAAACTTAATCAGACTTGTCATATTGCGGCAAAATAAACGTTATTAGAACATATCCAACAAAATTGATATCAACATGTCAGATTTATTTGAAAAGACAAAATATTTACTCAAATACGACTTTTTAATAAGAGATCATTGAAGACTAGTTTTTGGAATCATGAATATAACTTATACAATACAACATTTGTTTTGAAAAACTTTGAAATAACTGTTATAGGACAAAATGATTAGTTTAAGACTTCTGATTATGTTTTCGGTGTTACTTGGGGGGGTTGGCTACCAAATATTCCCTAAGGTTGCTCGCAGCTCGGCCGGTGTTTCGTGGAGTTAGGGATAGGAGTTGCTGGACAGAGTCTAGTGGATCTCAATAGGATCTGAATAGAGCGAAATACCCCAAGCCTTTACAGTGTGGATCTAACCTAGTCACGTTAACAGTGCAGTGTAACGAATCACCGCAGGGCCGCAGGAATGTAACATGTTACATCGAACTAAGTAAAAATCAGCAATTTCTGTTGGTTGTCTGCGACAGAAAAAATGTGCTACACGGCTCGCGTTGTACATTGTAACATCCTCTAACAAGCCTCATCGAGTATTTATTCGATCACCCGTATTGCAACTACCGAAAACCGTTTTGCAAGCCGGCATCATTCGCGTTCTCTTTCGAAACAGATGGTGATGATCAACGGGCCACCACCGGCCGGGTCCGACGCGACCACCACCGACACCACCGGGCCAAATGCACGACCACCAAGCCGAAAATATTGGCTCAGGATGTTTACTATTTATTCGGTTTCCGCTGTGGTACCTAATGTGATGTGAGTTCAATTTCTTATTGTGGTGCAGTTCAGTGCACGATTTGTCGGAATAGGTACATGCATGAACCGCCACCAGCAGTACCACAGCACCGGTGTCCATATTGCGCCGGTTGCTACACACTGTGTTATTATACTTTTTTTTCGCCAGCCGGACACAAACAACAACATCAACAAACGACCACGGCTACAAAAAGCAGGAAGTAATCAATACCTTTTGCGGTACAGGGGTTTTCGGGGCGGCTCCTTCGACGGAGCACTTCAAATGGCACCTTGGAAGCCTTGCCAGATTTTTGCGGTAGACGTGTTTCTACCGGTACCACATAAAACCTCTGCAATGCCCCTGAGACCCTCCGAAACATCCCAGGAATCCCCTGAGACCCGTTGAAGCGTCCCTAAGACCCCCTGGAACACCCCGGGACTCCCTGAAACGTCCCTGAAACTCCCTGAGACAACCCTGCGACCCCTAGAACGCCCCTGAAATCTAATGGTACCTTCCGAAAACCCCCACGGACCCCCTTGAAACACCTCTGAGATGATCTGGTAGCCCCTGAAACTCTCTAAAACACCCCTGAGACTCTTTGAAGCGTCCCAAACGCCCCCCAGAACCTCCGTTAGACCACATGAAATGCCTCCGAGACCTACTACCACCCCCTATAAATCCCAATGGAACCTTCTGGAAACGTCCATGAGCTCTCCTGGTGTAATCATTAAGCCCCCTGAAACGCCCCTGGAGCTTCCCTGAGGCCATCAGGAAGCTTCCTGGAAAGCTCCCAAAACTCCCGGAAGCACCCTTGTGACCTCCTGGAGCCTCCTTGGAAACCGTACATCGCGATCGCTCGAGGGTTAAGGGCGTTCCCAAAGATTTTAGGGGCGTATGATAGCATTTCAGGGGCGTTTCGAGGTATTTCAGGTCAGGGTCGTAACAGGGGGTTTTAAGAACATCTTTAAATCAAATAGCATTTCAGGGGTGTTTCGAAGGATTTTGGGATGTGGTCCCATGAAATCCTCTGCAACTTGTTGAAACGCCTCAAAGATCCCCCTAAAACCCTCTCGGATCCCATTTTACGCACCTGAGACGCTCAGAAACTCCCTAAAACTTCTCCGTAACGCCTCTGGATCCCATCGGAAATGCTCTGAAACTTCCTGAAATGCCTCCAAATTCCCGTAAAACCCCCTCGGGCCCCATGTAACGCACCTGAGACGCTCCAAAACCTCCAAAAACTCCTTCGTAACGCCTCTGAATTTCGCCGAAAATGCTCTGAAACTTTCTGAAATCCCCCTTAAACTCTCTCGAACCCCATGTAACGCACCTCAGACGCTTCGGAACCCCCCAAAACTCCTCCGTAACGTTGCCGTAACGCCTCTGAATCCCGACAAAATGCTCTGAAACTTCCTGAAATGCCGCCCTCGAACCCCAAGTAACGCACCTGAGCCTGAGAGGCTCTGAAGTCCCCAAAAACTCCTCTTAAACCCCACCTCCCCTGAGATCTCCTGGTACCCCGCTGAAACCCCTTGGGACTCCCTGAAACGGCCCTGTAACCTACCTTTGCTATCACCTATAAATACCCCCTGACCATCGTTGCAATAGTTCCCGTCATTATTAAATATTCATACGCACAATATTGGTTCGGAGTAGCTTTCCCTCTTTTTATGCAAGGCATGAAAAAGGTGCATAAATTAAAAGTGCATAAAAATAACATGCATAAAAAGATGTTTTAGTGTAGTAGTAGTTGAACCCCACAGAAACCACAATATGAATAAATGTTCTGTTCCGAGGATTCCAACTAGAAAACCCCCGCTCTATAAAATTGCTCTGATTTTGATTTTGCACTGTTTGTTGTACGCCAGATGAATCTAACGCGCGCGTCCTCCATTAGCGCCCATTTGGGGTTGTTTTCTTCCGTCTCATTGTACCCGGCTGTGCTTCTGGCTGGAGCATTCCACATGTATACATACTCCAGTCCAGCATGCTGCTGATTGGATGGTAGGTACCAATAACCACGATTTACCGATCGGTTCCTCTTGTTTCGAACCCTAATGTGAGTGTGTGTATGAGACGGCGTGCCGCTCGATCCGAAATGTTTCGGTGATTAATAAATTTTGCGGTACCGCCTACATCTGGCAGTCGTGAATTAATAAAACCTGATGTGCTATCAGTAGTGTGCGAGGAGAATCATCGTTCGCATCGACACATTGATTGCGAACAAAGCGCGGACCAGCCAGCGCAGCGCGGCGTGTTGAACAATCATCGCCGCCGGTCCTGTCGTCGTGACTGACTGATGGCCAGTCAGCTGAGGTGCTCTCTGTCCTGTGACCTCAGCTGTCAAATACGGGGGCTCGTGCAGGATTTGGTCCGGTTTTTGCATTCATGGGGGAGAGTGACGAACACAAGAGCGACTGCTATTTCTTCCTTCAATACCTACAGATTTTAGTCTATGTTTCAATCGAATGTGGATATTAGTTAAAACCAGGTTTAACCTGAGTATTAAGATACCATATAAGAAAATTATTGCAGAACTTTATTTAATGGGAATCTACGGTGAAATATGGACATGCAACTATCACATACATACAATTCCTGGATCGTTACTAATCTAAAGAAAAAAACCCAGATTAATCCACCTAGTGGTGATAGTGCCTTTCTCGTCGAATATGTACTCATAAACTTTTCTTCGACGTTAGCCAAAATGTTCCTGAATCCTGAAAACACTTTACACTAGCAACAATTTTAACAAAGCCATCATCGATTTTCGAAACTTATTGATGATACATATTCCGATGTTATGTTCAACAACAAAACAGAGCAGAAAAAGATCAGACCTCTCAGTTGACTGCTTGACTACCTTAACCCTAGTCGTGTATTGGGGTCATTGTGACCCCATTCCATCCACTACGGCAGCGAGGTGAGCGTCAGCTAATGCTTGAAGAAGGTTAACTTTATTCACAATCACAGATCACTTTGTGATCTTCGCCAATGTTTATTTCAGCACATTTTAGGCTATATTTTATTATCATTGGTAACACGATTCATGTAAAATTTGATCTTCCTACGAGGAAAATGCAGAAAATGTAAATTTTCCATTCAAATTTCAATCGCAATGAGAAGAGTGAGGGCTCAACCAGCCGCACCCAAATTGTGAGCAGTAATTTTAGAAGCATAAGGAGATTGGAGATTGAAAAACTGTATAAGGTTGACGCGATTAAATTATATTTTTATATAAGGGGCTGTCCATAAACCACGTGGTCATGAGGGGGGGTTCGGCCAAAGACCATTTTGTATGGACGAATAAAAATGTTTGTATGGACTAATGACCACGCAGGGGGAGGGGGGTTGAGAAGTCCCAAAAAAATGACCACGTGGTTTATGGACAGCCCCTAATACGTTGATCCATCCTACTATACATTTACACCGCAGGAATCTGAAATGGTGTGGTTTGAAGAGATCGCTTTGGTCACGATTTTGTTCTCTCGAATATATTACCCAACGTTTACATGCTATCAAAAAAGCCACAATTTGATTTATCGCTTTGACATTTATTTTGTTAACTTTTAAAATTCCGTTATTTGATGTGCAGCTTGCATTGGTTTGGTTAAATTTTACGTTTGACTACTTCCGGCGGGACACCTGGAACTGATTCCGGTTGTATCAAATATGGTCTTAGACTATGTTTTTGTCAACTGTTCATCACGTGACCTGAAAAGCCGGAAATTGATGTGATTTGAGGCTATTTTCTTGCTAATCGTTCGGCAAATTTTTGAAAATGCCGCGATTTTATGTATCGCATGCATGGTTTTGGTTCACTTCTATCAAATCACACCCGCAACCGATTCCGAACTACTGTGGCCTGAGACTATTTTCTTGTTGACTGTTCATCAGATTATCAAAAACGCCGCTATGGTTTAGTTCCTTTCTATATTTTACCACTTCCGACGCGTTACTCGTCTTGTCACCAGTTCTGGAACACTACCGTTTCTCCCAAATATGGTCTGAGATTATTTGTTGGTTAACCGTTTATCTGGTTACTGAATAAGTCATCGATATGTCGCATGTATTGGTTCTCTTTTACATTTGATCATTTCTGGCGGGACACCCGTAATCAGTTCCGTTACACACTGATAGGCCTTGCGTCTATTTTCTCGCAACTGTTCATCATGTTACCTAAAAAGCCGTGATTTGAGGTATCGCATGCATGGGTTTGGTGTCACTTCCGGCCTGGAACCGGTTGCGAAACACTACCGATAGTCTTTTAAATAGTCTGAGCCTATTTGCTTGCTAAAGTTTATTAGGTTATCAAAAAAGCCATGGGTGTGGTTCAATTTTATATTTAGCCGCTTTCGGAGGGAACTAGTTTCGGCACTACTGACAGTCCATAATGTGGTCTTAGCCTACTACCTCAATAACCGGTCATCAAGTTGTCGAAAAAGCCGTGATTTGATCTGC
The DNA here is from genome assembly GCF_035046485.1 of Aedes albopictus. NCBI lineage: Eukaryota > Metazoa > Arthropoda > Insecta > Diptera > Culicidae > Aedes > Aedes albopictus. The sequence goes on along the minus strand of NC_085136.1, from coordinate 283,245,912 downwards.
CGCATGCAAGAGTTTTATCAACTTTTATATACGGCCACTTCCGGCGGAACACCCGGAACCGGTTCTGAAACACTACCGATTCATATAAGGTCTGAGACTGTTCTCTTGCCAACTGCTCATCAGGTTATCGAAAATGCCGTAGTTTGATGTGCCGCATGCATGGGTTTGGATCACTTTTATATATGATCACTTCCAGCGGGACATCCGGAACCGGTTCCGATACACTGCCGGTTCAGATATGGTCTGAGTCTTTTTTTATGCCAACCTTTCATTGGGTTATCAAAAAAGTCGCGTTTTGATATATCGCATGCATGCATTTGGTTCACTTTTATATTTGGCCACTTCCTGCGGGACTCCCGGAACCGGGTCCGGAACACTACCGGTTCATATATGGTCTGAGACTGTTTTCTTGCTGACTGTTCATCAGGTTATCCAAAATGCCGCAATTTGATGTGTCGCATGCATGGATTTGGTTCACTTCTATATTTGGTCACTTCCGGCGGGACTCCCGGTACCGGTTCCGGAACACTACCGATTCAGATATGGTCTGAGACTGTTTTCTTGCTGATTGTTGATCAGGTTATCCAAAATGCCGCAATTTGATGTGTCGCATGCATGGATTTGGTTCACTTTCATGTTTGGTCACTTCCGGTGGGACTCCCGGAACCGGTTCCGGAACACTACCGGTTCAGATATGGTCTGAGACTGTTTTCTTGCTGACTGTTAATCAGGTTATCCAAAATGCCGCAACTTGATGTGTGGCATGTATGTGTTTGTTACATTTTTATGTATGGCCCCTTCCAAGGGTACTGGTCCGGAACACGTAAATGGCCATAACTCCGGAACGGCTGGACCGATCCGAACCATTTTCAATAGGAAACAATGGGACCAGATACCGCGTCGAATGAACCGTCGGTCATTAAAATCGGTTGAGGTTTACTGCCAAAAAGTGATGTGAGTTTATTTGTACACACACACACACACACACACACACACACACACACACACACACACACACACACACACACACACACACACACACACACACACACAGACATCACCTCAATTCGTCGAGCTGAGTTGATTGGTATATGTGACTTGACCCTCCGAGCCTTCTATCAAAAAGTCGTTTTTAGAGTGAACATATAGCCTTTCCAGTACACTTAGTGTACGAGAAAGGCAAAAACGTATGGCGCTAATAGTTTGAAGGGGTTGCCTCAAAGTAATAAGAATTAGTATCATAATGTTCTTACATATCGTTTCTTGTCTTCAAGCAAATTGGTTTTTAATTTGAACAAATTTAATTTCAATCTTAAATTTGAGAGGAGAGATAACGACCCTTCAAATGTCCTTTTTGATAGAAGGTTAGCACCCTTTATCATTCATTGATTAATTTATGCTTTATTTAGTTTGTCTCCTCCACAGGTCTGCCGCCGTGATCCAAAGGGCCCAACAGATGGTCGCCTTCATGAATTCTGAACGACGACCGCCCCCAGAGCCGAACGGACTCGTCGTCCCGTCTGCAACAGATGGTATAGAGTTCAAATTAAGATTTATCTTCGTGAACCTGCTACGGCATGCCACGACACTTCCAGAGCATCCACCTTCTAGATAGTTCAATAAGATGATGACGTGCCGAGATATTGCACCTTCAGGGCATCACCCAGCCACTTATGAAGAACCGATGCTCTGTTCCTCCACTACTACTGAAGGTGTATCCTTCCGGAAAGAAAATTCAATTAGAAAAGGGTCTCCCTCTCGGTGAAGCGCATCGAGAGCAAATTATCTCCCAATCGCAAATAGCACAACAGCCCTCAGTCAGCCAGCGCCGCGTGGAGTGAGAATTTTACAAGAATCGTTACGGTCATTCGACCGGAAATAGTTACTACGACGACGATTCCTTGGAAGTCGCGACGCAACGTAAATATATGTAGCTGTTGACTGACTGGTTTCAGTCGAACAACGGAGACTTACATTTTCAATTAGATATCAGTCCAGAATGGCTTCAATTTCTCGAGGAGGTACTGGCATTAAATGAGCAGAGCAGTGCAATATCAGTGCAGTCAGTTGGATACTGATATTGCACTCCTTTTACAGTCACTGAAAACGGTTAAAAAAGCGCTTTTAGCAACCAACGAATTCATATTAAAAAAGACACGGACACCGTCTTCAGCCAGAAGACTGAATTAAACTTAACACTAGATAACGGAAATACGGAGCATGCACCAAAATCCTTCAAAGCTTTGTTTTAGAAATTCTTTTGGTAACTGTTTTAAGATTACCTCCGGCATTTTTTATGATCTCTTCCGGGAAGTCCTCTTTATATTTTATCAAGATTTTATATCGCACTTTCAGGGGACCATTCAACACGTCCGCCTTCTACTTCTTCTTCTTTTTCTTGGCGAAAAGCTTCCTCTGGAAAAAAAACCTGCTTCTCGGATTAATGTTGTATGTGCACTTCCACAGTTATTGACTCAAAGGAATTTCTCAAGAACTTGTCAGGCAATTACTTCAAAAAATTATCTCGGACATTCCTGGATGAAAATTGCTTTCATCATTTTTTTAAGAAATCCTCCGGAAACTTCTCCAGTAACTGTTTGCAAGATTGTTTTACCGAAAATTCTCTCAAAAGCTTATAAAACTACTCTCCAGAAAATTGTGCGGTAATGATTTCAGGAACTCCTCCGAATGTTTCTCCAGAAACTTTAAAAAATCATCCCACTAACTGATTTAAAGTTCCTTGAGCTATTCCTCTGTCATATTCTCTCAAAAAATCTTATGAAATACCTTTGGAGATGTTTCCAATAATAACTTCCGGTATTGCTCTGCAATTTTTTGTAGAAATTTCTTCAAAGTTCTGCTAAAAGTTCCTTGGGGGATTGCTCTGATAAAATTTTTGGCTATTGATTCAGGAATTCCTCAGACAGTTTGTTAAATAACTTTTCGGAAAATTTCGTCAAAATTCCTTCAAAATTCTATTTCATAGTTAATTTCGGTAGCTGCTAGACGATTTCTTCCAGCATATTTTGTGATATTCTTCGGTAATTCCTACAGGAATCAATTTCTCCGAAAAATCATTCAGCAGCACATTTTATAAAATCTTCAACAATTCTTGAAAACAGGAACTCCTTCCATTATTTTTCAGGAACTCATCTGGGAATTCCTGCAAGAATTCCTTTAAAAGAATTCTTGAGAGATTCCTCTAACATTTTTTTTTATTCTTCTGAATGTTTTTCCGGAATTACTCTGAAAATTTATTGAGAAATTTCACGGTCATTTTTTATGGCTTCGGTATTAATTAGTTTATTAGAAAATAAAATGTCCAAGTTGATTCCTCATTGATTAAAAATTATTCAGGAAATTCGTTCGAGAAGTCCAATGGGAACTCACTTAGGAATCTCTTCATTATTGTCTACAGGAACCCTGCAAGAATTTTCTTCAGGTATTCCTCGGGCAATTTTTCAAGAAATTTCTCTTGCATTTTCAGGAGACCCATCAACAAATTCTCTAGAAATTATCAAGGAACTTACGCGACAATTTCTTGGGAATGTATTTCACGAATTTCACCCGCAATTTTTCTAAAGGTCACTTCAACTCCTTCGAGAATTCCTTTAGTAAACACCTTAAGCAATTTAGTCGAAAAATTTCTTAAGATTTCCTCCGTGACTTCTTTTTGGACTTCCACGTACAATTAGTTAAGAAATCCTCACCATATTTTTTTCGCGGAATCCTTAAGTATCTTTCCAGTATACTTTTTTATATTTTTTCCCGCAAATCAACAGGGATTTCTTTAAGCGATACTTGTAGGAACTTATCATTATAATTCTTCAGGAATCGTGTAACGGCAATCTTTTCAGAACTTTTTGACACAAATTTTCTGTTTTTTTTTTCTCGATAATTGCTCGCTCTTTTTCTATTTTTATTAGGAATTTCCGTGGCAATTCGTTCTCAATCTTTTTCAACAGTTTCATAAGGAATTTCAAAACTATTTCGAGAACTCCTTCGACAGTTTATGCATGCATTCCTTTGATAGTTTCTTTAGCAACTGTTCAGTAAATTCCTCTGGCAAATTCTTCACTGATTTCTCTGACAGATTCAAAAATTACTCCATGACCTTTTTTAAAGGGTTTCCTCCTATGATTGCTTTAGGAATTACATTACAGTTTTTTAAGAACCACTCCACTAATTCATTTGTCATTTTTTCCGATAATTATATTAGGAATCACCAACTTCCTAATGGAATTTGAAAATCAGTTTCTGATGGGTATGTCTGAATTAATCCTTCAAGCTTTCCACAACAAAATTGTTGTGGAAGTCTGCTGAACAAAATGTCGGAGGAATTCCCCGGTTAATTTCCGAAGCAATTTTCGAATAGATTGCCGGAACATTCCCTCTAGAAAATTCAGTTAAAGTTATTACAGAAAAGAGACTTTCTATAAAGATGCCGGAGGATATTTCTTCATGAGTATCACTGCCAATTTGTTCTGTAACTTTCCCAGAAATTCTCAGGTTAGAGTAATACGAAATCAGCTATATTTTTTTAGAAATTAAGAATCCAACATTTCCGGTTCAAATTCTTCTGTCAATTTCTTGAGAAATTCCTGCAAAGATTTCCTCAACAATTCTTGCATAAGTTTACTGACGAAAACCTCAAGGAATTGCCGAAAAAGTTTGGGAAGGAATTAAAGAAGAAATTCCAAATAATTTTCCAAAAAAATTTCCAAAACAAAATCGGAATGAGATTCCGAGTTATTTTCCAAACAAATTCTCCAGAAACTTGCTGAAAAATTGCTAGTTTTCATTTTTCATAGAATATCCAGAACAAATTGTCGAATAAGTTTGTAAGGAACGATCTTGTCAGAAGAAATTTTGGCAACGCTTTCTTCGAAATCCTCTTGCATTTCAAAAGGAATTTCTGTGCTAATTTCTATAAGAAATTCTAAAGATACCACCCCAAGAGCTCTGAAAAAAATGCCGGAGGGATCCCTAATGGAAATTCCGGCATTGATTAAGGCATTTCTAAGGATAATTTCGAAGGAATTTATAGCAGAAAATTCAAATATTAGGGCCAACTTTTTCTTGAACTTTTGGAATTCCTTCCCTTTTTGTCACGATTTTTGATATATCTAAAACGCGTATCATAGACTAATTCTAAGACCACAAAGTCCAAATAAATCGATTTAATTGTTCGGTTTCAGTTGGGTTTATTCAGAAACTTATTGAAGAATCGTCCGAATTGATTATCCATAAATTAAAAAATTCCTTAGGAAATCTTTCATGAACTCCGATGGAAATTCAGTATGGAACTTATTAGGAAACCCTTCAACAATTTATCTAGCATTTTTTTAAGAGTTTATACGCAATTCCTTGGAATTTTGTTTCAGGATTTTTATAGGATCCTTTTGCAACTCGATCAGATATTCTTTCGGTAGATTTATATGGAATTCATCAGGTTTCTTGTAAGAAATACCTCTTTAATATTCTTATTACAAATTCGAAACCAATATCTCTAACAATTCTTTTTGTTATAATCTCTTGAAATTCCTTTAGTTATTACTGTGAAAGTTTCCTAGAGAATTGCTCCGCAACTACTTTCCGGAATTCCTAATGCAACTTGACAAGAGATTCTTCCGACGTTTTCTCCATGAAATCCTTAAGCAATCTTCCTGCAAACATTTTTTTAGAAATTATTCCTCTAAATGTACCAGAATTTGTTCTGACGATCGTTTTAGGGATTAATCATAAAATGTCTTCCATTATCGTGTCGGCAATTTCTTTAGGACTTCTCGGCAAGAATTTTAGGAAATTTCTGTGAAATTTCCTTTCCTCTTTTGTTTTTTTTTTTCGCCCGCAGCTTTTTGAAGGCCCTTCAGGATTTATGTCGGCAGATTCTTTATTAGGCATTTTTTTCAGAAATGTTTCAGGAATGTTCTCGGCAAATTCAAAGCAAAACGTTCACCAATTCTTCCATTTCTGATCTTCACTTCTGAAATTTCTTCAGCAAGTCCTTTACAAAATACTTCAAGAATTTCTCCGTAACGTCTATCTTCAATTCTTCAGGCAATTTGTTAAGAAATACCTCCGATTTTTTTTTCCAGGAAATTCTAAAGCATTCTTCCAGCATATTTTGTTCAGAAACTTTTTCGGCAATCCTACAAGGATTTCTTCTGGCGGTCCTATCAACAATTTATCCTATTTTTCAAGAATCTGTATTTTTTCAAGACTTAACGGTAGCTATTTTCGGATCTTTTCTCTTCCGATGTTTTCCAGAACTTCCCGTGGCAATTTGTTCTCAATCTTCTCCAACAGTTTCCTTAGGAATTTTGCGGAAAACTATTTTAGGAACGCCTCCGATAGTTTATTTAGGTGTTTATTTATCAATTTCTCTAAAATTTGCTCGAGAAATTTCTCTGGCAATGTAAACATAGTGGAAAATGCCGGAAAAGTGCTAATGATGATTTCCGAATGAATTCCCAAAATAATTCCTGGAGAAATTTCTAAAGAAAATTTTGGTTTAGGATCAGTTTTTAAAGTTTATGTATGAATATATATTAAAAATTTCTCTCAAAAATTTTTCAAAAAAATCTGCCAAATAACATGTTGGAGGGATTCTTAGTGAATTGCTGGATAAATTTCCAAATGAATTGTCTAAAACAATTCGTTGGATGTTTTAAAGGTGAAGTCGGATAATTTCTAGAAAATTTCCGAAAATTATTTCTTAACGAGTTTCACTTGAAATTTATTTTGCAATTCTTCCGAGTATTCTTCAGGTCAGAGAAATACAAGATCAAGGATATTTTTTAAAGAATTAGAATTCGATAACTCGTTTAGGAATTCTTTTGGTAATATCTTGAGAAATTCCTCCAAAAATGCCTTCAATACTACACACTTAGAAAATATCACCGACTTCGGTGACATTTTACCAAAATCTCAACTGTTATGTTTTGTTTACCGAAAAAAATTGTTAAAGCTGGAAACATTAACTGAACTTCGTTAGAGTTTGACAGATAAACAATAACATTTAACCGAAATTTTAATATGTTATACTTAATTTTGGTATGGATTCATTATCGAGCGCTCAGCAGTTGAGATTTCGGTTAAAATTACCGAACGCAATTAGCTGTGTACTTCCGTAAATTAGTTAAAGAAATTCTCAGAAAAAATCTGGAGATGTTTGAATCGGAATTTACGGAGGATTTTACAAGACACGGCAATTCCAAGGAACGGAAATCCCCAAACCAAACCAGTTTCCAAGTCAATTTTCAAACAAATGCCACAGAAATTTCTTAAAAAAAATCCTAAGGACATTGTCAGAGTAATTTTCAAAAAAAAAATACTTAAAGAAACTCTGAAATTTTGGAATCATGTATTTTTTTTTTAATCCTAAAGCATTTATCGTGAGGTTTCTTAAATAACTTATTTGACGATTATTAGAGATATGACCCAAATAAAAATTCACAAATTATATCCTAAAGACATTGGGCACTCCTAAAAAAATCCGAAGTAGTTTCTAGAAGAAGATTAAAATATTAGGTTCCCCCTGGGTCATGCTATTTCATATATCTGAGATGGAAATTCAGGATAAGATCCTGAAAGACATTGCTGGAGGCAATGCATAAGGAAACTTCGAAGAAATTTGCAACGAAAACTTCAAATATATGGCATGAAACTTTTTTAAATCCACTTTCCTTCTGTCTCATTATTTTCATCCTATCTTATTTTTGTAGACTGATCCCATACAAAAACCACAAAGTTTGAAGAATTTCCAAAGACATTTTTAAAAATCCTAAGGAAGAAACCCTCAAGAAATTTTTGAATGAAATCCTAGAGAAATTTTATGGAGATTTTTTTAACAATGCCAAAGGAATTCACGAGCAAATTGGCAAAGAAAATACCAGAAAAATGCCGGATATTAAAAAAAAGAAGTTGCAGCGTGGGTTCCAATTAATATGGTGGAGTAATAGCGGAGGAATCAACGGAGGCATTCCTGAATGAATTGTCACACAAATTTCCAAACAAATTGTCGGAAGAAACTCTTTAAAAAAATACCAGGGCATTCATAAACAAAATAGCAGAAATTCCTAAAAACTAATTCTGGAAAAATTTGTTAAGCAATCGCCATGAGAATTCCTTGAAAAATTATGGGAAGTACTCTCCACCTAATTTTCGAATGAATTCTCAAACAAAGAAATTTAAGAAATTTCTGGCAAACATTTTTCAAAAAGGTCCTAAGAGAATTTTTGGGGTAATTTTCAAAGTGATTACCAAAGGTAATCCTAAGGCCAAACTGGAAGCTTTTCCTCATTTTTTGGTTTTCGATTTTTTATTAAATAACGAAGCAATATTTTCAAAATCGGTTTTCGTATGAATCAATGTATCTTCTGATTTTTTTATAGTAGAAAATGTTATTCGTTTTTGCGGAAACCATTTTTAAACAAAATTTCACAAAAAAAATGGTTTCTGCAAAAATGGAAATCATTTTCCACCACGAAAAATTCAGAAGATACCTTGATCCATACGAAAACCGATTTTGAAAATATTGTTTCGTTATTTGATAAAAAATCAAAAACCAAAGAATGAGGAAATGCTTCCAGTTTCGCCTTAAAGGCATTGTCGGACGAGTACTAAAAATAATTTTCGGAAAATTTTATAAATGCTTTGCAAAAAGAAATACTTAAGAAGTATAGAAAAAAATCCTGGACCGGCACCGACCACAAAATATGTGAAGTTCTAGGGGAAGGTTAGAGTACGGTTTGAGCGTTCCGGCCCAAACATGTTGTTAAGGATTACAATGAAAAGAAGCCTTCCGGAGGAGGAAATTGGATCAAGAAATGTTGATAGCACTTTACAAGTTGTTTAACTTCGAGTAAGTAGAAGTAAAAATGTGTAATTACCGAGATTAAACCCATCAATAAACCACAGGCCCTGAAGAAGATCCAAACCCGAGGATCGAAACGTCGGCGATGAATTAAAATAATCAACGCTTATTTATGTGGCTGCAAGCCGAAGCCATTAGAAATTCCACCAAAATAAGTCATCCAATAACCATTGCCGGAAGAATTTCTAAAAAAAGTTTGAGGGATTCTCAAAGTATCATCTTGATCATTCTTATCATTGTTTTTTGAATGAAATTGAATAAAGCCTGATGAGCACAAACTAATTTGTATCCTAGACGGACTATCAAAATAGGGCAATTTTCACAACATTGATAATGGCAGTGCACAACACTGGGTATTCTAAACGACGGCTAAGATGATGACGGCTCGGCTTGATGGCAGTCATAAATTTTATTCTGTTCAGTTGTAAAGTTTGCAGCTCGTAGTTGCTTGAGAATTGCCTGCTTTGTATTCTTTGGCTAGTACGAAGCACAAAGCGATACTTTCTTAGATACGTGTGAAACAAAAGAAACCAAAATTAACAAAGTTTTTTTTCTTGAGCTTGGCTTTGGCTGCTGCGGGATTTTCTTATGCGACACACGACGGCCATCGAGCAAAAGTAATTGGGGAAAAGTCAGTTTATTGCTTGTCAGGATAATTTTTAGTTTGTAATTCAAACACGGTAACATAATTCACCCAGTTTCAAGCTTAAGTGAAACAACACCACCAATAAATGATTTACATGGTTTCATCCCAAGTTAGAACAATTTTCTAATTCTCATATCAAAACCAATTACTCAGCAACAGAGTAGCACGAATTAGCTGGATGATGGTGCCCAAAGGACCATCGTTGAATTTAATGCATCACAGGGCAGCAATCAGCAGCGGTTCAGCAATTTTCACACAAAGAGCTGATTTTTCGTCCATTTTGGCACTATTTTCACACCACACCATGGGTGAAAAGAAAAGCATAAAAAGATTGCATTCCTCTAGAGATGGTTACATGGAATCGACTGATCCGAGAAATGCTTGACACTAGGTGCATTGTTTCAGTTGAATGATAGAATTGAGATGGGGAAAAAATTGCCAATCATCATCGAATTCAATGGTTTGTTAGAAGAGAGCATCGATAACCTTTTCAGGGACATTTGGGGTCAGAACACAAGCTTTACACGATGAATTTGGAATCTTGAATCACTCTGGCTTCACTCATCTCTTCTATTGCTGACCTTCCGACCTAGGTTATGATCCATGTTTTGCAGCTAACTCATCGACCACGCTCTACGTACCCGTTATGTATTGCTCGAGCTGATTGCAACATGGACGCACACACTAAGATCAGCTCGGTATTTTTCCCATCTTTTTACTGAGTTCTCAACAGCAGATTTAACTCGGTACGCTCGGTTATTTATTTTGCGGATATTCTGTAAATGAGTTACCGAGCTCAGCTCACAAACTGTCAAAAGTTACTGAAGCACGGTAAATATCATTACTGGTGAACGGTAAATACGATTACCGAGTGTACCGAAATAAATCTGCTGTTGAAAACTCAGTAAAAAGATGGAAAAAATACTGAACTCAGTGAAAAAATTACTGAGCTGGAACATCTGAATCTTAGTGTGCATTTTCAAGTGGGGCTTATTTTGCAATTCCTATTGTTTGAAGTGGTGATGGAATATTCAATTACTTATCCTAACGTGTCTGAATGTAAATGTATCAGTTTTTCGTTGTTTCTTTGTAAGAATTTGTGCAAAAAATTAAAAAAAATACTGAAAAAAATTGTATATATCATATACGGTTTTTATTTCATAAAATGGAACGAGCTCACCGATAAGCATTGATGCAAGTATTCAGTGATTATGTGCTTTTAATCGACCTGGACAAAACGACATCTTTCCACTGGCTAAGTTCAGAGGCAAATTCTAATAAAGTCTAGACGGAAAACTCCACAATTTAATCTCAAATGTGCACCCTCCACTGCATCCGGTATAACCTTTCATCTAATTTCAACAACAACCAAAAAACTGCACCCGGAGAGGAGCACTCTTGTTGGAAATTTCCACCAAATTGCCGTCAGGTAATGAGTGGAATTTTGCTGATTGATCTTCCTGCCGTTGGGAGAAGCGAAAAATAAAACTCTGCAAACTGGCCTGTCACAACAAGCTCCACGTTGGCGCTGGCCAGTTTCGTCGGAAAATTTTCCTCCTAAGTGCTGCGTTTTATTATCGATTCATTCGGTTCGAGGGTTTAATCAGGCAGAAGTACTTTGTGCAGATTGGGGCAGCAAAAATGCGAGCACACCACCGAGTAGAAAAAGCACTTTTAACGCGAATTAATTCCCCCATCTGGAAGGCGCGGCGGCGACGGCGCAGCGGCACGTGATTTTTTTTTGCGAAGAAGCGCACACTGGAAATAATGAGGCGCAATCGAACGATTTGAGGTGAAGCAGTCAACCATTAGTTTTGACCGCGCACACCAGATGTTCGAGGGGGGCATCGTGGTAGTTAACCTCCGTAGCTAACTGTGAAAAAATAGTTCGGCGAATTTCAATTACCGCCGGGTGCATCCTGGGTTCGATTCCCGAGTAAAGGCGGATAACAAAGTGATATCACTTTGATAATGAACTGTGTTATCAGTGTTATCATTTAGTTATTTTTGTTATCATCTTTTTCAATTGATAATAACCAGATGATAACAAATTTAGTTATCGATAATTTTGGTCTATCGCGATAACATAAAAATACTAAATGATAACAAAATATGTTATCTGTTTCCAAACGCACATTTCAAAGCTTTCCCAAAACTGAGAGTCTGATGAACCTTGAATCTAAAAATAGATTCCGCTTTCCACATACAATGCGACTGCAGTACGAAAGCGTAGCCTTTTATTACTCTCACACTCAATGAGTCCCGTTGGTATAGGGACTATCGGCTGCGACCGACAATCACTCGATCAGGGTTCGAGACCCACCTGGGCGCAATAGTTGAAAACATTGGTTGTAAATTATAAGACACTTTTTTCAATAGGTGACGATGTCGGTAAAGTAGATTTTTACTATTTTAGTCGATAAAATAGCTCTAAATGATAACTAAGTGATAACAAAACCAGTTATCAGTCAGATGTATTTTTTCATGTTGATAACTAAACGAAATGTTGAACAAAATTTTGTATAACACAATTAGTTATCAACTTGTACTCAATGATAACTTAACTTCTTATCATTTTGGTATTCGAGAAGTAAATATGAGTTATCATTTTTGTTATGTTGGCTCTTAATTCAACCTAAATGATAACAAACTCAATTATCAAACGAATGATAACCAGGTAACAGAACTTGTTATCATTTTGTTATCCGCCTTTGCTCGGGTTATGTTTTCAGGCGAACGGTTTGTGGAATCGAAGTTTGTAAACCCGAGGCAGGTTCAATTTTAGTGTGAATCAGCATATCTATAGAGAATGCCATGCAAATTTCCTAATTCCCTCGGTAAGGCCCAAATAAACTCCTTAAGCCCCTTAAGCTGCTCCAAGGGAACTGAAGTGGACTTAAGATGGTTTGAGATTGGTTACCAGAGGAATGGATGGAGGTTTCGTATGTCCTGATCAACAAAAAGGACGACAAGTTGGATTGCGGGAACTATCGCACGATCACACTACTGAGCGCTGCTTACAAGATACAAGATACAAGATACGGAAGATAAAAGATTTGAATTTGTAACAATGTTACAAGATGGGATTTATAAATAGCATTCGGTTGGATTTTATATGCTTCTAGCTACGTGAAAGCAGAATGAATATAGCTTGTATATAAGGGACAATATTAAAACCCGAGCACTTTTATACGATCGGAGCGCCATGGGTGGCGGGAATTGAAAATACTCATTTTTAACGGATCGCGAAGCAGTTCACATCGCTCTCGTCCAAGACTAGACAGTATAGCCAATGGTCTAGAAAAAAAAGATGATTTGCTCTTTTTGGATGTCCATGTATGAGTTGGAACCCGCGGTTACATTGTGGTCAAAAGGCGAAGGCCATCTTTGAGAAAACCGATTAGCTTTCTTCTCGAATCGATCAGCGAAGTGAACGGACGTAGTCCCAAAGAAGTTAGTGGAAAAAGTTGATAGAGATTTTTGGTAGTTAGCTAGTCGAAAGTCAAAAGTGAGTTCCACACGTTTAGCCTAAATACAAGAATAATTGTAAAATTGAAAAATTTCCAGAGTTCGAGAAAAGTTTTAGTGGTTGAGACCGTGATTTCAGGCCCAATTGCGCCAAGTATTGTTCAACAAACATGTGAGTTGTGTAAACTAAAGACTTCGTTCTAAGGTCTAATTGGTCATGTCTATACAGATTTCAAATTGAATAACTACTACGGATTCGAACGATTGTAGAACCCGTAAATATCGGTGCTCGAGGTCAAGGTAATTGAAAAAAAATCAAATTTGTTAAGTGACACCATGATAATTTGATGATTTCACTTGAAGGACCAAATATCCTTCAAGTGAAGGTGTTTCTCCTGGGTAGGTGTAGGGGGTTACGCACGTCGTGTGACCTCTGGATAGGACCGAAAACTCGTTCGCTTGTAGGTTTTTCCTCGTGGCGAGTTAGTGTTTCTATCCCAGCGCATCTACGGGCCATTGGAAGTCACCACTACTTCCGAAGTGTTTCCCTGGTCGCCAAGTGCCAGAAATACTTCATCGTTGACCTCGAAGCAGAACTCGCGAGTAAAACCAGCGGGCCCGCCATCAAGAGAACCACGTGTACACGTTCAAGCCTACCAAAGAAGCCGCCACGATCAGGACGCCTACCACTGACAGCGGTGCGGCAAGGCGGAAGGAGCTCGACGACTGCGCATCTAAAACAGGTCAGATCTTTTTATTAGAAATTTGTCAAAATTGGCCAAATTGAAAAAAAACATTTGATCTCTCGGGTCCGGACCAGAACCATAGAATAAGAAATTGTGGAGAGGAAATATAGGGGCATCAGACACAGGAGGCTAAGGTGGATGTTATTTGGGGAAAGAGAGGCGGTAAAGTAGAAGACCGAGTGGGTAAGAAAATAAACGGAGCATTCGTTACTCGCATACAGCAATTGTAGCCCTACACCACAGTCGGAAGAAGAGAGAAAATTCAATAATCGATTTTAGTTTTTCATTTTTCCATGCGTTTTCTTATCAGTGATTCCCCATTGAATATCCTGCTTATGATTAGGTTCTGTGAGTGTGTGCTGTGGGACGATTCGTCGGTTCGGTTGATTTTGAAGGACTCGCCTTGAGGAGTCTCGCCGGGTGTTCTAATCTTGCCTCTTCGCATGCAAGTGAAACTTTTCGCTTGCTTGGCGCTTAAGCGAAGTGGGTAATCCAACCGATTCCAGATTGAATCTGGTTCACCGTTACATTTGGCGCCCAACTAGTGGGTTTTCGTACGTTGGTTTGAGACGCGTGATTAATTTCGATTTTTCTTTAAAATTCTTTTCAATTAGTTATAAAAATAAGGAACTACTTACCTTTTGTTTGATATTGAGTTGGTTTAAAATCTGCAATAGACAATTTAGATGAATTAGTGATGAATTTAGCGAATTGGGTTGAGATCTAGGATTAAGGCTAGAATTTAGGATCATTTTTCATTTCTTCTTGTTTGCACTGTTTTTTTAGGTCTTAGGTTGAATTTTTATTATTGGTAAATTGTGAACTACATTCCGTATCAAATATTGATTTTTTTTATTGAACTGCTTTATCGAACTTTATTATTGAACTTTATTAATAGTATTATCGTTATTCAATTGAAAGTACTATTGTATTGATTGATATTTTGTTGTTCTGAGAATTGGTTTACTTAAAAATGGCGTTTTCAGCTAACCAAGTGGGCTTGGGTTCATACCTAAATCCAAACGATTTATTGCCGGATGAGATCAGTTATGAACTTAACCTTAGAGGTTTAAATTTGTCTGGTTATTGTTTAGAAGACCAGAAGCAAGCTCTTCGAAAAGCACAACTAGATGAAATTCAAAATTCAAAGGTGATTTATTCCACAAAAACTATTATTGATGATCTTTCCTTAATTCAAATAAAATTAACAACTGTCCGCCAAGAATTGGAACTGTATGGTCCAACAAGACAGTTAATGTCAAGATTAAGACATTTGCGTCTCCGGGTTTTGCGATCTAACGCTTTGGACAGCTACCAAGTGAGAATCAAAAACGAGTTGCTTGAGGAGTTGGAACTTATATACGATGTGTTTGCTACACCGGAAGATCAAATTTCGGGTCTTCGAAGATCAACATTGGGGAGAAAATCTTTGCCGTCTAATCTGGGAGCAATACCCAGAGATCCAGCACTCGAGTTTCCGCCACCACCGCAGGTTCCCCGGTCTTCGGAAATCGGAGCAGCGGAAAATCAACCACCAAGGGTATCTAACGGACAACAAAAAATATTAGCGAATCCACAGAGGCTGCAACAAGAAGAAATGCAGTTGAATTACCAATTTCAAGGGAGTCAGTTCAGAACACTCCAAGACCAAGGACAGGACCTACAACAACGTGAGCTGGAGAACCAACTACAAGGGCAAGAGCAACCACAACAGCCAAACCAGATGGAACATGCACCAGTCTATGCGAGTCAACAACCATTAGAACGTCAAGAAGAAGAGGATCAGGTAGATAACCTAAATCGGCAACAGTTACGACAGATTCAACTACAGCAGGAATGGCAAAATAGAGGACAACTTCCAAGACTAAACAATCACGGTGATGATGTTCTTCGAGAGGTCCGTCAAAATCAGGTGACTGTGGGACAAGGTAGACCAGAAGGCGATCAACGACGGTACAATCAGTTGGAGCGAGAAAGTGCTGTGGACGTTGAGCTGCCTCCAATACCGGAAGGGAACGAGTAGGGTCTGTCTCGGGCAGAGGTTAGCAGAATTGTAGAGGACGTAATGACCAACAAATTGGAAGAAATGATGACAAATCTTAGGGAAAGTATGCAGGACTTGTTGGCAAACCATGAACGGCGTAATACGGAGAGACAGGACAGAACCGACGTCAACCGATCATTCGAACGTGCTATAGATAGGATCAACTTTTCAACCATCACGAATCCACAGATACAACCACAGTTAAACCAAGCCAGCAACAGTCCGGTGATACCACCCAATTTTCAGGAAAGTAGACAAAGATTACCAAATCGCGATCAAGAGTTTCACTCTCGGAATGAGTCACAACCACGAAATAGGACAAACAATTTTTCGGGAATCGAAAGGGATAATATTTTCCGAACTCCGATAAATAAGTGGCAAATAAGATTTAGCGGTGAACCAAGAGGGATGTCGGTGGAAGAATTTGTGAAAAGAGTGGAAGTGTTGGCCAGAAATAATCAAATATCGGATACAGAATTGTTAAACAAAGCGAACTTTCTATTTAAACCAGAATCTCCAGCGGAAATTTGGTATTATACTTTTAGTAACAAATTTACGTCATGGGCTGTGCTCAAGTATCATTTGCGCCTTCGTTTTGAAGTTCCAAATAAGGATAAAGTGTTGGAACGACAAATACGAGACAGAAAACAATTACCAAATGAGACTTTTGTAGCATATTTGGGGGAAATAGAAAGACTTTGCCAACAGATGTCCAAGCCAATAGATGAAAAGGTAAAATTGGACATTATGTTTGAAAATATGAAAGATTGGTACCGTCCTCATTTAGCATTCCTAAATACTACTCAGCTGACTGTAGAAACACTATGCAGCCTTTGCTATGAACTTGACAAATCGGTTTATAGGTCGTATGCTCAAAGAAATCGAACATATGGCATCAACAACGTGGAGGAACTAGAGTCTGAAGGAAATGTACCAATTGAGGACGAATATACAGAAGAAGTTAACGCGATAAACAGAATTCGACCTCAGCGGAATAGACGCCCGGAAGATAGGACAGAAGAACTACCGACGATGCCAACAACGGAGAACAACATTCTGTGCTGGAACTGTAATCAATACGGACACTTTTGGAGGAATTGCGGAAAAGGAAAACGGATTTTCTGCCATGTGTGCGGAAGACCTGATGTAGTTTTGTCAAATTGTCCAAGCGATCACAACAACTTGAGGCCCAATAACTCAAAAAACGAGTACAGGGGAAGCAATTAGGGAGTCCGCTTTCCACAATTCTTGAAAAATCTCCCGAAAATCCACCTTTTGATAAATTTTCTCACGTTATGAATATCAACATAGAGGAAAACAGATGTCCTCATATTCTTGTGTCGATTCTTGGGTCTAAAGTTGAAGGACTGTTGGACTCAGGAGCTGCTATAAGTATTTTGAGCAACGAAAAGTTAGTACAAAAACATAATTTCAAAAAGTCTCCAACTAAGTTGCAAATTAAGACAGCCGATGGAACAATTCATAACTGTCTGAGCTCAATATGTATTCCGTACACATTTAGAGGAGTGACGAAAGTCGTTCCAACTCTACTCGTTCCTAATATTCATAAGACCTTGATATTAGGAAATGACTTCTGGAAAGCTTTCAAAATTACTCCAACAATTCATGAAAATGGCAAATTTTCGAAAATTCAAACCAATGGGAGAGTTGAAGAAGAATTGACCATTAATTTCATTGAACAGTTTTTCGCAGAAGAAAAGCTAATAAACTTTACATTGGAACCGTCAGCGGGCTTTATCAAAACAACTGAGGTTGAGGAAGATTTAAGTCTGGAACTACCATCAATAGAATGTCCAAATGAGAAGAAAGTTACGGAAATTGATACGGAACATTGTTTGACAGCAGACGAAAAAGCAAAACTACTAAAGATCGTGAACAAACTTAAAGGAGATGGGAGCTTGGGAAGAACTAATGTACTGGAACACCGAATTGAAATTATGCCAGGAGAAAAACCAAAGCGACCGCCAAGATACCGCTGGTCACCAGCAATACAAAAGGAAATGGAAAAGGAGATTGAGCGGATGAAGGAGCTAGATGTCATTGAGGAGTCAGAATCAGACTGGTGTAACCCATTATTGCCGGTAAAAAAGTCTTCGGGAGAGTGGAGGTTGTGCTTAGACTGCAGAAGAGTTAATGAAGTGACCAAAAAGGAAGCATATCCGTTTCCGGATATGCAACTGATATTGGGGAGGATTGAGAAGGCAAAATACTTCTCGATCATAGATCTCTCGAAAGCGTACTGGCAAATTCCATTGGCAGAGGAAAGTAGGGATTATACGTCATTTAGGGCAGGAAAACACTTGTATCGGTTCAAAGTTATGCCGTTTGGGTTAACAGGAGCCCCCGTAACACAAACAAAATTAATGAACAAAGTTCTTGGATATGACTTGGAACCACACGTTTTTGTATATCTGGACGACATAGTCGTCACGTCCAAAACTTTAGATGAGCATCTTAAATTGCTTGAAACAATCGCTGACAGATTGAAAAGCGCAAACTTATCCATAAGTGTGGAAAAATCTAAATTTTGTAGAAAAAGGATCTCATATTTAGGATATATATTGTCCGAAGACGGCGTTTCAATCGATAGCTCGAAGCTTGAGCCGATTCTCAGCTATCCGCCACCGAAAACCTTGAAGGAAGTTCGCAGGTTGATGGGAATGGTAGGATTTTATAAGCAATTTATTCCAAATTACAGTACCGTATTAGCACCGATTACGGACTTGTTAAAAAAGTCTAAAACAAAAATTTGTTGGACGGAAGACGCTGATAAAGCATTTAATGAAATAAAGAGTATACTTACATCTCCACCGATCCTAGCAAATCCTGACTTCAGTCTCCAGTTTGTAATCGAGTCGGACGCATCTTTAGTTGCAGCAGGAGCAGTGTTGGTCCAGTATCAAGATGGAATCCGTCGCCCAATCGCATTTTTCTCCAAGAAATTTTCGTCAGCCCAGAAGAAATATTCCGCGACAGAGAGAGAATGCCTGGCAGTGATCTTAGCCATCGAAAAGTTTCGCCATTACGTCGAGGGCACGCAGTTTAAGGTTATTACTGATGCTCAGTCCCTGAAGTGGCTCAACCAGATAAGCGTCGAAGGCAATTCTGCAAGGCTTGCTCGATGGGCGTTAAAGCTGCAGCAGCATGACATGGTGCTAGAATATAGAAAAGGGAAGTTGAATATTATAGCTGATGCATTGTCTCGGGCGGTAAATGAAGTGAATGTACTCACCATGGATCTAGACTTGGAAAAGCTGAAAGCAGACATTGAAAAGAACGAGCAGAAGTACAAGGATTTCAAGGTTGTACGTGGAAATGTCTACAAATACATTCCAAGCTGCAATCCGGAAGATCCACGATTCGATTGGAAATACATTCCTCCCAAAGGTGATCGCATCCAAATCTTGGAGGCGGAGCATAATATAGCACACTTCGGGTACTACAAAACGATGAAGAAAATCCGGGAGAAGTACTATTGGGCTGGGATGTGCGAAGAAATCAAGCGTTTTTGTCGAGGATGTCAAACGTGTAAGACGACGAAACATCCGAATGCGGCCCGCGTTCCTCAGATCGGGCGCCCAAAAATAGCTACTATGCCATGGCAAGTAGTGTCTGTGGATTACATGGGCCCATTTCCTCGGTCGAAACAGGGCAATACGATGATCCTTGTCGTCACCGACCATTTCTCCAAATTCGTCATCATACAGCCAATGAGGGAAGCAAAAGCAGGACAGTTGGTGGCGTTTATGGAGTCGATGATATTCCTCCTTTTTGGGGTTCCAGAAATATTAATCTCGGACAATGGGCCACAGTTTAAATCCGCCATGTTTGGTGCGCTCCTGAAAAGGTATCGGGTCAACCACTGGAAAAACGCCAGTTATCATCCAGCCAATAATCCAACGGAGCGAGTGAATCGAGTAATTGTGTCAGCCATCAGAACGTACCTAAAACAGGAGCAAAAGGAATGGGATGAGAACCTGCAGAAGATTGCTATGGCAATCAGAACAGCAGTTCATGAGTCAACAGAGTTTACACCCTATTTTATAAATTATGGACGAAATTACATTAGCTCGGGGGATGAGTACTCGAGAATGAGGGAATTAGGAGAGGATGTGGAATATAACCCGAAGGATTTAAGTGACGAGAAGAAGGAAGTCCTCGAAAAAGTACGATCAAACCTCAAGAAGGCGTATGAAAAGTATGGGAAGTATTACAATTTACGGTCCAAAGCAAAGCCCCTTGATTTCAAAGTAGGAGAAATCATTCTTAAAAAGAACCATTTCCTTTCAAACAAAGCAAAAGGTTTTAATGCTAAACTAGCAGATACTTATTCACCGGCAAAAGTCATAGCGAAGCTAGGTTCACACTGTTTTGAGCTGGAAGATTTAAACGGTAACAAATTGGGGGTTTATAGAGCCGCCGATTTGCAAAAAAAATAAAAAAATAAACTGAATATCGAAGGTAAAAAAGATTTAAGTGTAAAGCTATGTAATTACAAGAGCTCGTTGGAGACTAGAACACATCAATGCAAAACGGCATTCTGAATAAAATAGTACCAATTCTCAACATGAAATGTCAACAGAACAAGATCAATATAAGAGGTTTCACTTTCTACGGTGAACGACCTCGAATGTAAACAAACCTATAGTGCAGGAGCCCTAGATCGAGATATGAAAAGCTATGTACGTAAACGAGAACTCTCTAGAGGCAAAAACACACAGAACAATAGTTTTGGCGAGCTGAAAAGCAGAATTGTAAATAAAGTTGTATATAACATCTAGCTAGTAAGCATGTAGTCAGTGAGTGATATCGAGTTGAATTCGTTGGTGTCGGGTAGGTAGTAATGTATGTATTGGTTGATATAGAGAGGTGAAGCAAAGCGATAGTGATTTGGAATAGCGTAGGATGGATTCGAGAACTGAACAATTTTTGGAAGATGTAACATAATTTCATTCCGTGTGAAGTTATGTTTACTCACTTAGAACAATAGCAAAAATAGTCAACACCCATATTAACTCCATGCCCTATGCAGCATTCAATAGCCTGGTTCTCTGAAATACAAAATTAAAAACATGCCAAACATTTAAACAATTGTACAGTAAAATTGCATGACCGTTTGGTTAAATCCACCATAGATCATCACTAGTGCATAATACGTTGATTATCACTATGTTTAGCCCTCAATTTCTCGGTAGAAATTGAAAAAGGTTGAGCATGTACAAAATACGCGTGTAAGTGTTGGAAGATTCGCGACGAGACTGATGATGGTTAGTTTTGTCCGATGTGAGATTCGATAGTTCTTGGGAAGAGAATAGAATCGATAAAGTAGGAATATCATATATATTTAGATTTGAGAAAAACAAAAGGATAAGTCGTTTAAATAGAGTAGAGGGAGAGATGTTGGACCACGTTTGTTTGCAAGGAAAAGGGAGAAAAGTGTGGAGTGGTTTAGGGAGGAGCTTTGCAGGTAGCAAATTTATTCGAATAGTGATTCGGAGGTAAGAAACTTCTCGTTTCAGTTTGGTTCGGTTCGTCGGGGTATACACCACGAAGGTAGTGGTCGAGTTGTAACTTGACGTTGAGGCTATATGCCTCGGTTATACGGTCGTTTCGGATAGTGATCTGAAGTTAGCCTATGATGGTTCTTTTTAGGTGAAGTTGGGAAATGTAGAAGATGTACAGATAGGGATATGAAGAAGAAATAATGAAACGTGAAAGGTGGTCCAGCGCGTAGTTCATAGCAGAGTAAAAAAAGAGTGCATGAGAAAAGAATAAATGGGGCAAAGTGTTAGATAGAATGAGAAAAGATCAGTGCATGAAAGAAGAAATACTGGGAGCTGTAATAGTAGAGTAAAGTGAATTCAGATGGATTAATAAGAAGAGGCGAACGAAGAGAGCTGGCGGAAATTTTCGTGGAAGATTTGCAGCGAGAATTGCGAAGAGTCCTAGAGGAGGGTTTATGCGCAGAATACGGATAAGCATGCATGTAAATATAAAATCGTAAGTAGTGTCTTAATTTTTTTTCTGGTGGTTGAAAATATACAGTTTATAAAAAAAATATTGTCTTCGTCAATATTTTTTGGGGATTAGATGGGGGTAATGTAACAATGTTACAAGATGGGATTTATAAATAGCATTCGGTTGGATTTTATATGCTTCTAGCTACGTGAAAGCAGAATGAATATAGCTTGTATATAAGGGACAATATTAAAACCCGAGCACTTTTATACGATCGGAGCGCCATGGGTGGCGGGAATTGAAAATACTCATTTTTAACGGATCGCGAAGCAGTTCACATCGCTCTCGTCCAAGACTAGACAGTATAGCAAATGGTCTAGAAAAAAAAGATGATTTGCTATTTTTGGATGTCCATGTATGAGTTGGAACCCGCGGTTACATTGTGGTCAAAAGGCGAAGGCCATCTTTGAGAAAACCGATTAGCTTTCTTCTCGAATCGATCAGCGAAGTGAACGGACGTAGTCCCAAAGAAGTTAGTGGAAAAAGTTGATAGAGATTTTTGGTAGTTAGCTAGTCGAAAGTCAAAAGTGAGTTCCACACGTTTAGCCTAAATACAAGAATAATTGTAAAATTGAAAAATTTCCAGAGTTCGAGAAAAGTTTTAGTGGTTGAGACCGTGATTTCAGGCCCAATTGCGCCAAGTATTGTTCAACAAACATGTGAGTTGTGTAAACTAAAGACTTCGTTCTAAGGTCTAATTGGTCATGTCTATACAGATTTCAAATTGAATAACTACTACGGATTCGAACGATTGTAGAACCCGTAAATATCGGTGCTCGAGGTCAAGGTAATTGAAAAAAAATCAAATTTGTTAAGTGACACCATGATAATTTGATGATTTCACTTGAAGGACCAAATATCCTTCAAGTGAAGGTGTTTCTCCTGGGTAGGTGTAGGGGGTTACGCACGTCGTGTGACCTCTGGATAGGACCGAAAACTCGTTCGCTTGTAGGTTTTTCCTCGTGGCGAGTTAGTGTTTCTATCCCAGCGCATCTACGGGCCATTGGAAGTCACCACTACTTCCGAAGTGTTTCCCTGGTCGCCAAGTGCCAGAAATACTTCATCGTTGACCTCGAAGCAGAACTCGCGAGTAAAACCAGCGGGCCCGCCATCAAGAGAACCACGTGTACACGTTCAAGCCTACCAAAGAAGCCGCCACGATCAGGACGCCTACCACTGACAGCGGTGCGGCAAGGCGGAAGGAGCTCGACGACTGCGCATCTAAAACAGGTCAGATCTTTTTATTAGAAATTTGTCAAAATTGGCCAAATTGAAAAAAAACATTTGATCTCTCGGGTCCGGACCAGAACCATAGAATAAGAAATTGTGGAGAGGAAATATAGGGGCATCAGACACAGGAGGCTAAGGTGGATGTTATTTGGGGAAAGAGAGGCGGTAAAGTAGAAGACCGAGTGGGTAAGAAAATAAACGGAGCATTCGTTACTCGCATACAGCAATTGTAGCCCTACACCACAGTCGGAAGAAGAGAGAAAATTCAATAATCGATTTTAGTTTTTCATTTTTCCATGCGTTTTCTTATCAGTGATTCCCCATTGAATATCCTGCTTATGATTAGGTTCTGTGAGTGTGTGCTGTGGGACGATTCGTCGGTTCGGTTGATTTTGAAGGACTCGCCTTGAGGAGTCTCGCCGGGTGTTCTAATCTTGCCTCTTCGCATGCAAGTGAAACTTTTCGCTTGCTTGGCGCTTAAGCGAAGTGGGTAATCCAATCGATTCCAGATTGAATCTGGTTCACCGTTACAAATTATGAAAATGCTACGGTCAACCTTGGCTTGGTCAGCCAAAGCAAAATCAAGAAATTGACATTTATGCTTCGTAATGATTACTTTGAAGTCAATACTTTGGGCCTAGGCTGGGCAGATGTGCTATTGGTGATTTGATGGTGCATGAAGAAGAAGAAGAACGATGGTGTTTTGAAAAATCCTATCCCTACCACACAGGAGAAGATTTCAAAATGCCTCTATAAAATCTAAAACAAAATCTAATTAAAAACGGTTTGATGTACGGCGTAAGACTTTGGACGGACTACATATTGAACGTATAAATTTAAATTTAACATTTTTTTTCTTGGTAAGGTACTTAATTTGTACCAATCACCAATTGGGTTTTTAAATTAAGAATAATATATTGATTTTTTGATTTTATTCGAAAGAGCACCTTTTTTAAGCCAGTATGATTTTTTTTTTCAGATTTTTAAAACTTTATTTTGATACCTAAATTCAATTACAAAAAGATTTTTTGAAATCACCTTTTGACAGCTGGGCAACTGCTTGACAGCTCCGCCCAGTACGAAATGCGACGAGGGGTGATTCGACAAATCGCTCCCATACAAACTTTAAATCGATTTTCAAATAGATTCCCGGGCACCAAAGTTCATGAAAATTTGGATTTCGGCTCAGTTTGGCATGTAGATTGTGAATATGGAATTATCTCAACACCACTAAAGAAGCCAATTGCAGCTGGTCTATGGAAAATTCCACGTGTATGGCAATTCGGGTTTTTTCTTAACTCACGATGACCAGATCGGTTCAGTCGGATTTGTTTTTGATGAAAAAAATAAATCTGGATCAAATGAGATCAATATTGTCAAAATCGGAGAAAATTTATCGCAGATATAACCATTACATAGTTTACCTTCTTTATTTTATTGTCTGCTGTTTCATATTATGAAGTAAAAAATAAAGGCATTGCAACTTCTAGAAATTTAATCAGACTCTTCCGTATTTTTTTATTTTATTCATTGCTATAATTTGAGTTTTGGGTAAATATAGCATCATAGCTATTGATATGTTTATCTTTGTATTAATTTCCTTCTTTCAATATCCCAGTCACGTTACGGTGCCAAATTCCTATCACTTTTCTACGATTCCCAATTCTTATAGGTTAAGTAAAATTTTAGCTTCAAAAAGTGATACATCTGCAAATGAGTTTTTTTTATCTCAAAATTGAGTAAACTTAGTTGAATTTATATGTCATTTTAACAGTACTGCTATTCTAACCTCTAATTATAACGTCAAAAAGTACCGAACAGACTATGTATTACGAAGTAATGAATGTTAGTGAGAGTGGAGATAGCAAATATGGTACCTACTAAATAATTCTAATCAATAAAAATGTCAACTATACAGACAATTCTGCTCAATTGATGATTGCATTTGTCTATTATAACTTTTTTCTTTCGATCTATTATTATTCGATCATATATTGTTTGACATTATGTCATAAATATCTTTTTTCATTACTAAAAATAATCTAAAACAGAATAAAACTAAACAGCATCTGCAGAAGTAATCATATCGGCATATGATATAATTACCTTTTACCTTTGCTCACGTAGGTACGTGTATAATCGCCGTTCTCACAACGCGAACAAAACAAAAAATAAAAAAAAAATCATCTCCGTCTGGAAGGAATCTTTGTCGCCGCCAAAATGCACCCCATGACGAAGCTCAATCATAAATAGTCGACTAGCAACTTTTTCGTCGTTCTCTTTGTTCCGAAACAGCCGACGACGGGCCATGCGAACGCCACCACTGTTATTAGTGTTACAGTGCACATGTCTGCGCACCGCGATAGCGCTGTTGGTAAGAGAGAGAGGTTCATTGTTTGATCTTGCATTCAAATCTCTGTCTATTTTTGTCCTGCGACTGGCAAACATGAAATGGGGGAATGGGGAAACTGGCAATACGTAGAACCAGTAAAGCTTCTATCGTCCCTCACTGCAAGTGCTGTGATAGCCTCATTGGTAAAGGCGACTGAAAATTTACGAAAGCAGGATTGGATGTTCAAATCCCGTCCATGTTCGTAAGTTTTATAATGAATTCGAATTTTTTTTATGTGACCTATTATTTTCTAAAAATAGAATAACACACTTAAAATAATTACCCAAAAATGAGTAAAAAAAGTTAATTTTTACCCTAATTTTGCTTTCGGAATGTTATCAATAACTCTTTAATATCAAAATTTGTTATTGAAATATTTCCCAAATTCACTGTTATTAAGTTGTTATTGCCACTAACAAAACATGTTATTAAATAGATTTTTCAGGAACAAATTTTTGTTATGTGACTTGTTATTTTGCCGCTTATGACAGACAAGTTTATAACTCAATATGTTATGTTAATAACATGAAAATTACTAATTCCATTATGCAGTTATTTTGCCATAATAACGCATTTTGTTATGCTGTTGTTATTCTCTTCTGCTCGGGTTCAAAAAATGCAGATAGACGTTTGATGTCTTCAACAAAGTTGTACTAAATGCAATTTTGAAAAACTATGTCAAAGACATCATAATGCTAAATCTCATTCTTTACGAGATATATTGCGTTATATGTGCATGACCCCTTGAAATCATGTATTTCATCATAACTTTTTAACGAGGTTTTTTATACATGTTTTGCGTCTTCTACAAAGTTGTTTGGAATGTAAAAATGCATGGTTTTGCTGTACACAAAAAAAAAACGCTAGCTTTTGAAATAACAAAGTTATTCACAAATTTATGATTTTTATAGGGTCTGACTTCTTTAGGCGCAAAATGTCGCCGAGAACCGTTTCGAATAATGAAACAACTATATTTCTAATATATGAAAATGGCTTAAACTTTAGATGCAAGTGTATCATTTATGTGTTATGGTAAATAAACAAACAATTATCAAATATTGAAATTATTAAATAACTTCATGTAATCTTGATTTATCGACTGTAAAGTTTTCTATCAAATATGGTTTGGCTTGCAGTCCCTCAAATCAAAAGGAAACAGAGGTTATCTATTTTCCGACGTTTCGGCGCCGAAACGTCGGAAAATAGATAACCTCTGTTTCCTTTTGATTTGAGGGACTGCAAGCCAAACCATATTTGATTAAATAACTTCTTAATTCAACGAGATAGAATGTCGTAAAACTCAGCAAAATGGCGTATTTTTATATGCTCAACATGAGAAAAGTAGAAAATCTTGGTAAAAAGCTATGATTATTTTAACGAGTTATAAAAAATGAACATATTAAAAAATCACAAAGATTTTTTTTATTATAACTTGAAATCCAAAATGTTGACATTATTTGTATGTTCTGTAAAGTTGTTGAGCATACAAAAATACGCCATTTTGCTGAACATTACGACATTCTATCTCGTTAAATGAAGAAGTTATTCAAAAATTTCAGTATTCGATAATTGT
The DNA here is from genome assembly GCF_035046485.1 of Aedes albopictus. Classification (NCBI taxonomy): domain Eukaryota; kingdom Metazoa; phylum Arthropoda; class Insecta; order Diptera; family Culicidae; genus Aedes; species Aedes albopictus. Next base: position 283,218,896 of record NC_085136.1, on the reverse strand, counting down.
TTGTTTTTTACCATAACACATAGAGCATACACTTGCATACAAAAGTTTAAACCATTTTCATAAAGAAGAAACATAGTTGTTTCATTATTCGAAACGGTTCTCTGCGCCATTTTGCGCCGAAAGCAGTTATACGAGTTCAAAGTTACCCAAAGTTACCCAAAAATCAGTCATTTGTAATTAACTTTTTTATTCCAAAATCTAGCGTTTTTCGATGTTCGGCCAAAACATGTATTTTTACATTCCAAAAAATTTTGTAGATGCCGCAAAAAATGTAAAAAATCCCGTTAAAAAGTTATGATGAAATGTTTGATTTCTAGGGGTCATGCACATACAACGCAATATATCTCGTAAAGTATGATATTTAGCATTAGGACGTCTTTGATAAAGTTGTTCAAAATTGCATTTTGCACAACTTTGCCGAAGACATCAAACGCCCATCTGTATTTTTTGAAAAAAAATATTTTTTTATCTCACTTATAGATAGATTGATCATCCAGCTCTTCGTGGCAAAAGATGCACTTTGTCTTATATGGAAACTTCTCCGAAGAAACTATATCGCAAAAATCAACGGTTGAAAAGTTATGAAAAAGCGCACGAAATCGGCAACATAAAACACTGTGCAATGAGTCTGAGCAACTTTTTCGGATGTGAACGTACCACCTCAATCTAGCTGAAGTCAGAAGGACAACATCAACAGTGCCCAGGATGCACTACTAGCTAAGCACACAACGACACAACTTTAGTCTTCGTCATCGATTGATCCATGGAAGGATGAGGTAGGAACTTGTAAGAACCACACCAAGATGTACCTTATCGACCCAACAATTTACAGCCCTGTGTATTGTGAATCTACTTCGAAGATGAATTCCAAGGGAATTTGCTTGAGCTGTTTGGGAATCGCTGTTCAATTCAAGGGGTGTTTCCATGCGTTCTTGTATAACTCTAGACATAGACTACTAAGTTGATGCGCGTATTACGTTAAACGACCTTTACAATGATTCTCTGTAAAATCTACATATATAAAAATGAGTTTGAAGTCCCTTTGAGGCAACAAAACTCAAGAACGGCTGGATCAACCAGGATGAATCTTGCATGGCTTGATTCGTCTTCATGGTGTATGTGTTTTTATGTAAAAAAGTTACGAAAATGAACTAAAAATATAAGAAAATTTAGAAAGTACTGATCCTTTATGACCGGGGAAGAAAAATAACACGATCGAAATGAAACCAATCTAGAGTGCGGTGCATAAAATTTATGCATTTATTAAGCTCAAAATCTGTCAAACCACCACAAAAATGGCAAGACAAAGTTTGCCGGGACAGCTAGTAATATATAAAACACGTATTGAACAGTTAAATGCTGAACTTTTAAACCAGAATTTTCCAAAATTTTTACAACGAAATCTTGTTATCTCGACAATTTCTTCCAAAAATGCATTGGAGCACCCCTCCCACTATGCTCCTCCAGCAACTGGCAGCATCGGCAGCATGAGCAGCATAAAATCAAAGGGCTCTCACGCACGTGTTGGCCCTACGTTAAATATGTCATAGCGATGTGTCAGTTTGCCAGCTGTCTCGCTCTTCAACGGCGAATTCGAACGACGGTTCGATCGGCGATTCGAACGGCGATTCCAAAAACAACAGTTCTGATTCGCCGTGTTCAGTTAGCAAATCCACGTACAATATAGATGCAGATATTACCAAAGGAGTCCCAAGCAGTGATGGAAAACAGTGAAGAATGCAGCTGAGTAGACACAAACGCAAAGCTATCCTACTCGTGAACAACAGAAGCCAGAATATATTCGCACTTCCTTCACTCGCGAGCTAACGAAGCTGGTCGCACTCGTGATTGATTCGCAAAGCAGCTCTGAACATTTTTCAATTTTGTGAAAAAACGAATTTACACGGCCGACAGATTAACTTTTCAGGAACAATAAAGCACAAAACACTACTATCTGATGGATAATTACTTGTTTTGCTATTTAAATCGCACTAAAATGTAATTCCCGCATCTCCACTTGTTCTTCGCGAATAAAAATTCATTAGTGTTTTTGTTTTTGTTTTGCTTCTTACTCGTGAAGCAAGCGGGTGCGAATAAATTCACACACGGCTTACTCTCGGCACCGTGAGTGAACCGTTTGTCGCTTTTACACTCGCGAGTTGATTCACGATGAGAGTGTTTCCATCTCTGTTCCAGAGACATTTCGAGCGGTTTCATGGGGGCTCCATGAGGCCTCAGAGGCGCTTTATAAGGTTACAGGGGGCTCAAGGGAGTTTTTGGGAGTTTGAGGGGGTTTCAGGGGCGATTCAGGGGTGTTTTACGGAGTCCCTTAGGGTTTCACGGTGGTTCCAGGGGGACTCAGGGGTCCTTCGGAGGTCTCAAGGGCGTTCCAGAGGCGTTTTATGGGTTTTTAGGGCGTTTCAGAGTGGTATCTTGACGTTTTAGAAGCGCTTAAGAAGTATTTTAAGAGATCACAGGTTTAGGGCGATTCAGGGGGTTCAGAAGGGTTTCAGGTGTTCCCAAGCGGTCTCACAGGGGTTCCAGGCAGTGATGGAATTACTCTCATTTTAAAGCAATTCGCGAGTGAAAAGTCAACACAACGCTGACTCACGATTCCGAGAGTAAACCGTGTGTGAGTTTATTCGCACCCGCCTGTTTCGTGAGTAAGAAGCAAAACGAAAACAATAAATAGACGAATAGACTCGGGGTTTCAAGGGTTTCTTGGAGGTTTTAGGTGAAGCTCTTAGGAGCGTTTTAGGAAGGCTCCAGCAAGTCTCTGGAGCATCATTTATCATTTATTGTGTTTGTTTTCATCGGACAACAGGGTCTAAATGAAATAGATTAATACTAGGTCTTAGGTGCTAATTAAAAATATGGGTTCTGCTCAAGCGTTGTCGGAAGGAGTCAATTGAAAAATTAAAATCAAAAACATTATAGGCTAGACGGAAATCACTACAAATCGAGTTTATCGGATCATTCGCTGCATAATCAGTATTCCTCGATGCTACCTGTATAGGTTGTCTTGTCCTTAATACACGCTCCGGAGCATACAGTTGAACGCGCTCAAGCAAAGCAGGACAATCAATCTCGTTCCGAATTATCTTCGCACCATACACAGCTCTAGTAATTCTGCGCCGGACATACAGCGGTTCGAGTCCCATTAAGGTACAACGTTGAACATAGGGTGGCAAGTTCAACGGATCACGCCAAGGCAGATTCCTCAGGGCGTATCGGACAAACCTTCGTTGTACTGCTTCTAACCTTGCAAGCACTTCTAGGAGAGGCGTTTTAAGGGGTTACAGTTTTAGAGGAGGTTTAGGGGCTCTCATGTGCGCTTCGAGGGTCTCAGGGGCGATCTATAGGCATTTTAAGGAAAACCAGCGTGTTTCTGGAAGTACCAGAAGGTTTCAGGAGAGTTTCCGGGGGCACCAGGAGGTATTAGGAGCACTTCAGGGCATCTCAGGAACGCTTTGGAGGATATCAAAGGCGTTCTAAGGGATCTCAGGCATGTTTTGGGGCTCCCAACCCCCTTCCAGGGGTATTAGTAGTGGTACCAGAAGGTTTAGTAGTGGTGGGGTGGAAATCTCAGAAACGTTTGAAGGGGTCTCATGGGTGCTTCAGGGGGTTTCAAGGGGATATCGTGAAGTCTCAGGAGCGCTTCAGGGAGTTTCAGAGGTATTTCAGGATGCTACAGGGGCGTTCCAGAGAGTCTTAGGTGATTTCAGGGGGTATCTGAAGGTCGCACGAGCATTACAGGGGGTTTGGTGGGTATCAAGGGTGCTTCAGGAGATCTCAGGGGTAGTCCAGAGAGATCCAGGGTGTTTCTATGGGATCCAGGAGGTATCAAACGCGTTTCAGGGGAGCTCTCTGGGACGCTTCAGGGGGTCTCAGGAGCGTTTTAGAAGGTCTCAGAGGTGTTTCTGGAGATTTCATGGGAGTTTCAGGGGGATACTATGGGATGACATCTTTTTGAAAAACTCCTAAATTCCCTTCAATTCCGGAGACACCTTCAGAAAAATCCGGAAATGCCTCGAAATGCCCCTGAAACCTTCATTATCGCATTTAAACGCCCTTGAAATCCCTTTATTACTTTGAAATGCCTCCCAACTTCCTAGGTAGGGCTTTGAAAGGATCTTGAAACTCCATGAAGCACACCTGAAAACTTCTTAAAAAGCCTCTGAAATTCTATCAAACGCCCCTAATACCTTGAAATGCCCATGAAATGTTCCTGGTACTCCCTGGAACTCTCTGAAATGCTTTGGAACGCCTTCAAAATTCTTTAAATGTGGTATTTGTTGGCTTATCAGTGAAAATAACGAAGGGCCAGCTTTGATTTCACATCTTGCAGACAGTGAACAAATGAGTGATAAATGTTATTACTTTGTTATTCAATACCTTTTGGATAACAAAAGCATCGTTATTAAAAAAAAGACTTGGTATTTTCTAGGTGATATTATTTCAAAATTATGATTTTGGTTTTTATTATTTCGCCTCTTACATTAGTTTACAGCATTTTTGAACTCGGCTGATGATTATTTTTAGTGTAGAATTATGCCCTGAGTTCGAAAACGCGAAAGAAAAAAAAAATACAGTAGAACGGAAATTTTTTCGACTTTCCATACAAGGTTGATGATTTGAAATTAATTTTTGTTCTATTTTTAAGCAAAGTTGCTCACTTCAAACATCTCATTCTCCGTAATCATTGCTCCGATTGAGCTGAAATTTTTGCTGTAACTCGCCTTCATATGATATGTCAAATAAACGTCGAGAAAGAATTTTTAAATTGTTTTTTTCTTATTGAAAAAAAAAACATTTCTTCAAGAATTTTTGGGAATTTTGCTAAAATTTAAGGAGATCGCCCCTAAAACTTGCCAATATTTTGAATTTCATCAATCTGACGCAAAATCTGTATTCAGATGATCGAATGGTGTTAGGTTTCAACGTTTCGTTACTTTATAGATTCGATAAGCAACCCCTAGTTAAGAGATTTCTCTCATTTCGAGATTCTCTCGTTACTCTTTGCAACTTCGGATGCTGTGTGGAATACTCGTTGTTCCTATATGCTACGTCGAGTCAGTATTACTGCTAGCCACCGACACGATCAGATGTGCAGAATAAAGACCAGTGAATTATACAAGTGAATTTGTACCGCTATCACTAAGTTGCAAATAAAGTTGGGATATCTGCATGAGGTGCATGAAGTGCATGAAGAGTATATTCCGTAGTGAAATCGTGTCTTACTTGCTTGTGGCTGCTGAAGTGACGGTTGGAATCCAGGATCCGCCTATCGCCATCCCAATTCGGAGGAAAGGTGCTTGCGAGTGCACCTAGAGGGAACATTTCGTTGCGTCGTGTGGAGAAATAGATATAGGTGAGCCCAGACCTGCCACAACATATTTTATGGTGCCGTGACCAGGATCTTGGGCATTGCCGCTTTCGCCATCTTCCACGTGCTGCATTCCGCTGGACTTCCCAAGCACTATTGTTCGACGCCATTCCAGTTGAACGCCATCATCATCTCCAAACGCCGCCAAGAGGATCCCTTTGTCAATTCTTTGCATGCTGTTGACGCCATTGTGCTATGCCGATTTCCTGAGCTGTTTTCTTGATTGATTCAAGGCAATTTGAATCAATTATCAGGTAAAGTACCTGTCCAAGTATTGCGCATCTCCCCACGGGTGCCTTTAGATATTTTTCTCCAATTTGCATGCGATACTGTCTTTCGTCGGTGGATTTGTGCCCTATTAATTGCCGGAGTGCCACCCAGCTGAAATCCCTGTGCCGAACCATCATCAGCAGTTCCCAACACCTGCTATACTCCGCCCACGGTGGCGGCCGCATTTGTGATCCAGCCCTCCGCCGAAGGAGGCGAATCAAATCAGCCGTAGCCGGAGAACATCGATCGCGAGACGAGTGTTTTCTATCCAAGCAATAGCCAGTGGGCGATTCGAAAGGACGAGTCCCCAACCAAGCGAGCTACCCTCTGTGCCGTGTTAGGCATACACTGTTCCTGCGTTCCGGTCTAAATTGAATACAAGGCATTTCCAAGCCTTGGGTCAGGTTAGTAGCCTTCCAAGCATTTTATTTTCTATCGTCCGGGTCTACCTGGTCTTCCATATCGGCAGGTATTCTTCAATTTCAACGATCGTTTTCCAATCCTAACGATCAACGATGAGCGATATACGTACCAGAGACCAGCTGACAACCCGAAGGACCACTCTGATCGCCTCGTTGAGCCGTGCGGAACAATTCGTCGAGGACTTCGTTGCCGAACGGGATGGGCTCGAGGTGCAAATACGCCTGGAGAACCTGGACCTGTTATGGCAAACGCTGGAGGATGTGCAGACGGCGCTGGAGGATCTGGAGGAGACCAATGAAGGTAAAGTTTTAAATCTGCAATACCGTGCCTCCTTTGAACCCAGGCTGTTCCGATTAAAAGCAAGACTTCAATCTAAAATACCGCCTCCACTCATTTCGCAAGCTAATTTCCCTGCTGAACCCCCTCCTCGCGCTGTGTCCACCTTGGCTGGTTTAAAGTTGCCGACTATCTCGCTACCAGAGTTTGACGGTGATTATATGCAGTGGTTGACCTTCCACGACACTTTTCAAGCGTTGATCCACGACAACCAGGAACTGCCTCCCATCCAGAAGTTCCACTACCTCCGGGCTGCAGTGAAGGGAGACGCCGCGCAGATCATCGAAACGATTTCCATCAGTGCTGCCAACTATCCACTAGCATGGCAGGCGCTAGTCAATCGCTATTCCAACGAATATTTACTTAAAAAGCGTCACCTACAGGACCTGCTGGATATTCCACGAATGAAGAAGGAAACCGCCGCTGCCCTGCATTCAACGGTCGACGAGTTCCAAAGGCACATCAAGATTTTGCAGCAGTTGGGAGAGCCGACGCAATCGTGGAGTACCCTACTGGAACATCTATTGTGCATGCGGCTTCACGATGACACCATTCGGGCGTGGGAGGACCACGCAGAGTCAGTTGGTGACCAATCGTACACATGTCTCGTCGAGTTTTTGGAGAAACGGATTCGAGTGCTCGAGTCGATTTCCGTCAATCATTCTTCTCACCCAAGTCCACCAGTATTTCCTAACGGAAGCCAACGTAAGCAATTGCCAGTCAAAATGTCGTCCTATTCCGCTACCGAAAACTTCGCTCCGAAATGCCATGCTTGTGATCAGCAGCATCCGCTGGTGAAGTGCCAAACGTTCGAACGAATGTCTTTGGCCGACCGCTTGCGGACGGTGAATTCCAAGCGTTTGTGCCTGAACTGCTTCCGCCAAGACCATTTCGCACGTGATTGCCCCTCAAATTACTCCTGCAGGGTATGCAGGAAAAACCACCACACACTCCTCCACCCCGGTCAGCTCCCTAGTTACCCCAGAAACAACGGTGAAAATTCCCAAGCAGTTTCGCAGTCCAGCCATAGATCGAATCAGCCACCAACTTCGTATTCCAGAACCCAATCAAGAGTTGCTGTACAATCGGTGTCGAATGTAGATGAACCTACCGTCGTTCAGTGTAGCAGCGTACTGCGAAGCCCTCAGCCTACCATCTTCATGTTGACGGTCGTCCTCCGTATTGTAGACGTATATGGAAAGGAGCATTTTGCAAGAGCCCTCCTGGATAGTGCCTCGCAACCCAACCTCATGTCAGATCGATTAGCTCAACTTCTGAGATTGAAGCGGGAGAAGGTGAACGTACTCGTTCATGGAATCGGGGAGCAGCCAGATCATGCCACCGATTCGGTCACAACATCCATTTTGTCTCGAAAGGACAATTTTTCTAAAGAAGTATCTTTCTTGGTCCTAAAGCGGATGATATCCAACCTCCCTGCGGAAGACATCTCGATAGACGATTGGAAACTTCCTAGTGACATTTCCCTCGCTGATCCCAGTTTCAACCGTTCCGGTAAGATTGACTTGGTACTCGGGACCCAACACTTCTTCGACTGCTTCCCAGCTGCAGCTCGAATCAAACTTACGGAAGGGCTTCCAGATCTGGTCGACAGCGTGTTTGGCTGGATAGTTGCAGGCGGTACGAACATTTCCCCTCCGAGTCAGGAATCCATCTGCTGCAAAACCGTTACCACTTCCCTTTCTTCTCTGGATGAATCCATGGAACGTTTCTGGAAAATAGAAGAGCTCGGAGTTCGATCCGCCCTATCGATAGAAGAGAAGGCCTGTGAAGAATTGTTCAAATCTACCGTTTCTCGCGACGAGGCAGGTAGATACATTGTCGAATTGCCCAAACAACCGAACTTTGACGAGATGATTGGCGAGTCCGAAGCAACTGCAGTCCGGCGTTTCGAAATGCTCGAGAGAAGGTTCACCAAGGATTCTAAGTTGAAGGAAGACTACGATAAATTCATGTCTGAATATTTGTCGCTAGGTCACATGAAGCTGGTTCCTAATGGCACTGCTTCAGATTCAAAGGAATGTTTTCTTCCCCACCATCCGGTTGTCAAAGAAGCCAGCACTACCACCAAAACCCGGGTAGTTTTCGACGGTTCCTGTAAAACCTCTAGTGGATTTTCCTTAAACCAGGCCCTGTGCGTGGGGCCGACCATACAGGATGAGTTGCTGGATCTCGTCATACGAAATCGTAAATTCCCAGTAGCAATGACAGCCGACGTCGAAAAAATGTACCGCCAGGTTCTAGTGCACCCGAAAGACACTCCCCTGCAGAAAATAAAGTATCGTTTCCAACCTACTGATCCCCTTCAATCGTACGAGCTCCTCACCGTCACATACGGACTTGCGCCGTCCTCGTTCCTGGCCACACGTGCTCTTCAACAAGTGGTCGAAGATGAAGGATCTGCCTTTCCACTCGCTGCTCCGGTCGTGAAAAAGTCGTTCTATGTAGATGATTTCATCGGCGGCGCTTTTTCTGTTGCTGAAGCCATCCAACTGCGTGAAGAGCTGACCGGCATGCTTGCCAAGGGAGGATTTCCTTTGCGAAAGTGGACCTCCAACAAATTGGATGTTTTGCAAGGACTGCCTGCCGATCAGATTGGAACCCAGTCGACGTATCGATTCAACCCCGGAGAGACTGTGAAGACCCTAGGAATCTTGTGGGAGCCAGAATCCGATCAATTTCGTTTCGATTTTCAAGTTGATATGCGCCAACAAACAGCTACAAAACGAACGATTTTGTCCAGAATTTCGCAACTTTTCGATCCGTTAGGACTAATTGCACCGATCGTCATTAGGGGAAAAATGCTGATGCAGGAGTTGTGGCTGGTTTCGTGCTCCTGGGATGAAGAAGTTCCAGATCAGATCAATCGCAAATGGCAAGTTTTGTGCGGACAGCTTCCTGGTTTGGCGAGATTCCGAATCGACCGATATGCGTTTCAACTAAACTCGGTTATTCAGTTGCACACTTTTGCTGACGCTTCCGAAGCTGCGTATGGTGCTTGTGTGTACGCCCGATGTGTAGACACCGAAGGGAACGTTCATGTACAACTATTGGCTGCTAAATCCCGAGTCGCACCCCTTAAAACACTTTCCATACCGAGACTCGAATTATGTGCAGCTCTTGTTGGATCGCAGCTGCACTCCCGGATCGTAGAGGCTTTGGAAATGAACATCGACGAATCTTTCTTCTGGTCCGACTCCACAGTGGTTCTTCAGTGGCTAGGCTCTCCTCCCAGTGCCTGGAAAACCTTTGTCGCCAATCGTGTCTCCGAAGTGCAACATTTGACGCATGGATCTCGTTGGAGTCACGTATCGGGTTTCGAAAACCCTGCCGACCTAGTTTCCAGAGGAATGGATGTCGACGATTTCGTGGAGAGCAATCTGTGGAAATACGGCCCGCAATGGTTACAGAGCCCAGAACTAGAATGGCCGATTCGAAGACTCACCGAAGTTCCTGAAGCCGAAACCGAGCGAAAAGGTGTAGTAGTTGCCGTCACAACGAGTACACCGCACTGCAATCCAATTTTCTCAAGATATTCTTCTTTCACCCGCCTGACAAGAATAGTCGCTCTTTGCCAAAGGTTCGTCAGCAGTCTTCGCTCCAAATCTAGAACTCAGCCAACTTCTCCAGGTTTTGACAAATCCCAAGCTCTGTCACTCGAGGAACTCATCCAGGCGAGATTGACTCTGGTTCGACTTGCTCAAGCCGATTGTTTCCACGAAGAGCTGCGAGAACTGCAACAAGGTCGGCAACTGCCAAAACGATCTTCACTACGGCTTCTTAGTCCATTCATTGACACAGAGGGGGTTCTAAGAGTGGGGGGACGATTGAAATTATCGGAACAGCCATACCTATCCAAGCACCCAGCCCTGCTCCCTAGCTTCCATCCTCTATCCCAGCTGATTGCAAAATCCTTCCACTATAAACTGATTCACGGTGGCGGCCACCTAACCTTATCGGTCATGCGTGAGGAGTACTGGCCAATCAATGGAAGACGTCTTGTGCGGAGCATCATCAGAAATTGCTTCCAATGCGCCCGAGCCAATCCCGTTCCGGCCAGCCAGCAGATAGGACAACTTCCTGCTCAGCGAGTCACCGTTAGCAAGCCGTTCTCTATTACCGGAGTGGATTATGCGGGGCCCGTATACCTCAAGGCTATTCACAAGCGTGCTGCACCCACAAAAGCCTACATTTGTTTGTTCGTGTGCTTCACGACAAAGGCTGTACACCTGGAGTTGGTAGGTGACCTCTCCACACCGGCCTTCATTTCCGCCCTTCGACGATTTGTTGCTCGCCGTGGACGACCTAGCCACCTGCATTCCGACAATGGAAAAAATTTCGTCGGAGCAAAAAACGAGCTGCACGAGCTCTACGGAATGCTTTCCAACGAAGCAGACATCGATAGAATTGCAAGGTTCTGCTCAGAAGAAGAAATAGCATGGCATCTCAACCCACCCAAAGCTCCCCATTTCGGAGGGCTCTGGGAGGCCGCTATCAAAGTGGCCAAAAAGCATCTCCATCGTCAGCTAGGTAACTCCAGACTTTCCTACGAAGATCTTTCGACAGTTCTTGCCGAAATAGAAGCCGCTATGAATTCGAGACCTCTCGTTCCCATGACTGAGGACCCGAATGATTTCACCGTTCTTACACCGGCACACTTCATCGTTGGGTCTACCATGCATGCTGTACTCAGTCCAAGCGTTATCGACATCCACGTGTCACGGCTGGCACATCACCAGAAGCTTCAGCAATTGTTCCAACGTTTCTGGCATCAGTGGAGAACTGAGTATCTCCAAGAACTCCAAAAGGATACTCGTTTGCGTCAACCAAATCATCAAATACGACCAGGAAGGATGGTAGTAATTGTCGACGAGTTTCAACATCCCGTTCGTTGGCCACTAGCCCGTGTAGAAGCAGTGCACCCTGGAGCAGACGGCTTGGTGCGCGTAGTTACACTACGCACTTCCAAAGGCATCTTCAAGCGACCCATCACGAAAATTTGCCTACTACCAACGGAATCATCAAACACAACGTTTCAACAAGAACCCCAATCATCAGACGATCACGAGCAAGTCGACGATGGCAGTAATGAGCATGTGAACAATGGATAGATCATCGCGGAAGTAAACATTGGAATTCTTTTTGATATTGAATTAGTTGAACTCTATTGTATTTGCTTGTTTTTGTGCCAGTTTTGTTTTGATTTTGAAAATCGTAGATTTCAAAGGTGGCGGCGATGTTAGGTTTCAACGTTTCGTTACTTTATAGATTCGATAAGCAACCCCTAGTTAAGAGATTTCTCTCATTTCGAGATTCTCTCGTTACTCTTTGCAACTTCGGATGCTGTGTGGAATACTCGTTGTTCCTATATGCTACGTCGAGTCAGTATTACTGCTAGCCACCGACACGATCAGATGTGCAGAATAAAGACCAGTGAATTATACAAGTGAATTTGTACCGCTATCACTAAGTTGCAAATAAAGTTGGGATATCTGCATGAGGTGCATGAAGTGCATGAAGAGTATATTCCGTAGTGAAATCGTGTCTTACTTGCTTGTGGCTGCTGAAGTGACGGTTGGAATCCAGGATCCGCCTATCGCCATCCCAATTCGGAGGAAAGGTGCTTGCGAGTGCACCTAGAGGGAACATTTCGTTGCGTCGTGTGGAGAAATAGATATAGGTGAGCCCAGACCTGCCACAACAAATGGTATTGTATGCAGCTTTTAATTTATGGGAAAAGATTTAAAATTTGTTGAACAAAACGCAGAATTTTTGAATTTAAGTAAATTGCATATTTTGAAAAGTTGTAAAGCTCGATATTGAGCTAAAACTCAAAAACTGTTCTACTTAAATTTTTTTGAAGGTCGGTTTAGAAATCAACGCTAAATTGTGCTTCAAAAATGTTGGTCGTTGGCAGAAGTTCACGACTTTCGTTTTATCTTGTAAACTTGTGTTATTACCACCTAATGGAGAGCAAATCGAGAAATGGTAGTAATCAAGAAACATACCTTTCTATGTTATTTAGTTGTAACACTTTTCTGCTCGAGATTTGATACTGCAGTAAACTCAGAATTCCGTTCATCGATTGAGTGTAGGAGTTCACGGGACAATCCGATCACATACGTGGTAGACGGAGGGTCTCCTTCATGGCACGGTTGGTATATGAAATCCACGCTCGGTGCTGATGCACAAGTGATATGCCATGCCACCCTATTTACCAGACACCAACCACATTATGATTGAAGGTTTTTCTTACGTGACTTCATGAGACGCTTTTGTTTGGCTGTTAAATACAATGATGATACTGTATTTTTAGCTTCATCGATGAATGGCCAATATGTACATACAGTATTGGTCAGTATATTTGCAACAATTTGATGTTCCATTCTTAATGGCCCATTTCGGCGGCACAGATACGTTTATTCGGCAATTCAAAAGTCATGACTGCTTGTTAAAATTGTTTCAAGTTTGACCACATTATTTAAAAAATAACACAGAAGTTGCAAATGTACCGACCACAACTGTAAACATGCACAAACGGCTTGCAGATTAGGCTTCTCCGGACAAACTGGATTGTAAAATCAAACATCAACCGATGAATAGTGCCGTCGTCGCCGCTCTCGACCGATAATTGCCAGCTCAGACAAGGGCAGAGTCAATTATTTTAAATCCTGCCATTCTCAATACAACAAGTCAATTGATCGACGCACACACACGCACACGTCTTCTTGAAGGCACCCAGCAGCAGAAGCCATTATAATTATCATTTGATTCTGGCTTACAATGAGCCAATGAATGGCAATAAAGTGGCACCATCTTTTCACTGTTCTTCTGAGCTGTTGTTGTTAATCGACAATCTCATCGAACGGTATTTAATTAGAAGCACGAGGCAACAAGCAAGCGGTACTTTGGCATGGCATGGCAGCCAGACTCTGCGACAACGGATTCGTTACGATAGGAGGGAACACAAGTCGAAAGGATTGTTGTGTGCTATGGTTGTTGTCCTTTCTACTAACTTGGCACATGGCACTTCGATTGATGAGTGGCTAGCATCAAGCTAAGGCAAAAGTGCTTCCCAACTGATATTGCAATGAGACGTCAAAAATTATCAAATAAATTTGTGGGCTTCGTGGCTGAGCGGTTAGCGGCCGCAGTCGTTTAGGTGTCTCGTAAGCCTCGGAGTTGTGAGCTCGATTCCGGCCCCAGTCGGAGAAAACTATTCGTCAAACGGAAAATTCTCCACTGGGCCACTGGGTGTTATATGTGCTGTTCGTTGTCTAATGTTAGCTTGCACTATCAGTAGGTCGGCTCTAGCGGCACGTTCTCCTCCACTAACCTTGCACTAACCAGAATTTCCCGAATTTGTTGGCTGATGTAAATTTGCGTTTTAGAATTTAATGATGTGCTTTATGTTGTTAGGTACATGGAACTTTTCTGGCATTGGTCTTTAAAAATAGTATTATATTTCGACGAAACCGGTGAGCAATTGTTCAGTTAATGTGCTCTAACTGCCACATTATAATAGGGTCACCAGCATTTTCTTTTTTCTTACCCACAATCCTAAATAAACACAAGAAAGAGAAGGATAGAAGAGGGGGCACTTGCCCCCTGTTGGATCCCGCTCTTTCTTGTGTTGTCCAATAAGCAGTACAGTACTTGATAAAAGCAAGCAAATTGTTGGTGTTGAATGGTCAATGTCACCCTACGGAAAGCAGAGCAAGTGAAACCAGTTGCTGGCGATATTCATTCATTGGAAAATACGAGGAATAAAAAAAACCCACCGGTTGCAACCAGACCGAAGGGATTGGAAAAGAACACAGCTGAATGTGTAGGTATTCCAATGAAATTCTTCAATCAACTACTTCCTTAGGGGCTGTCCATTAATTATGTAAGAGAATTTTTACGATTTTTCGACACCCCCTCCCCCCCCTTGTAAGATTTTTTGTATGAGAGCCCAAATATTTTTGTATGGTGCGTAAGATTTCTCAAAACCCCCTCCCTCCATAAACCCTTACGTAATTAATGGACAGCCCCTTAGGTCGATTGGTTTCAACTCTCGTGTGCGCTTGAATCGAAACGGCTATTTTCCTTTGCATTTTTACGGTTCACAGAAGCCATGTAGCTACAGTTTAATAATACAGCTGTAAAAATCAGCTAGCTGAGCAATCTGACTGTAATGTCGGGTGGAAAGAATTGCACCGGACTTCCTCAAATATCTACCAATAGATTGCTCTAAACTGCACTAACTACTGTGTGGTTGGCCGGAAAAAGATACCGATTGTGGGGATGCAAGGTCTGTTATAGCAGACATAACCAAGGCATTGCGGCACGGTTAAGGTTGGGTATGCTGCGCAATTCAGATCCCATTTTGATCCACTAGCCTCTGCCCAGCAACTCCTATCCCTACCTCCACGCGGTACCGGCCGGAAACTATGAGCAACCTTAGGGAAGATCGGGTAACCAACCCCGGTGGGAACTTTGTTCGTAGGCTGACAGGGAAGGGGGTGTTTGCTTCGGCAAACCTGAGCGTCTGTTCTCCAGGAGGAGCGGCTCACAACAGCGTCTGATCCCCATGTTAGGGGCGGCTGATCTACGTCCGAGTGCCAGGGAAGGACTCTAAGCTCAACTGTGCACTATGGTCCTCCGGAAAGTAGGGGGTTGGTGTCAGGCCCTACGAGCCAGCCGTAAAAAACCATTGTAACGGAAAATCAGCAACAGAATAATACGAACCGAGACCAACGGCAACGACCCCAGCGAACAAAAAGGACTTGCGATTGGAAACTCGGTACGTGGAACTGACGATCTCTCAACTTCATTGGGAGCACCCGCATACTCGCCGATCTACTGAAGGACCGCGGGTTCGGCATCGTAGCGCTGCAGGAGGTGTGTTGGACAGGATCCATGGTGCGAACGTTTAGAGGTAATCATACCATCTAGCAGAGCTGCGGAAATTCACGCGAGCTGGGAACAGCTTCCATCGTGATAGGTGATATGCAGAAGCGCGTGATCGGTTGCTGACCGATCGACGAAAGAATGTGCAGGTTGAGGATCAAGGGCCGATTCTTCAACTTCATCATAATAAACGTGTACAGCCCACATTCCGGAAGTACTGATGATGACAAAGACGCATTTTACGCGCAGCTCGAACGCGAGTACGATCGCTGCCCAAGCCACGACGTCAAGATCATCATAGGAGATTTGAACGCTCAGGTAGGCCAGGAGGAGGAATTCAGACCGACGATTGGTAAGTTCAGCGCCCACCAGCAGACGAACGAAAACGGCCTACAATTCATTGATTTCGCCACCTCCAAAAATATGGCCATACGTAGAACCTTTTTCCAACACAGCCTCCCTTATCGTTACATCTGGAGATCACCACAGCAGACGGAATCTCAAATCGACCACTTTCTGATTGACGGACGGCACTTCTCCGACATTATCGACGTCAGGACCTATCGTGGCGCCAACATCGACTCCGACCACTATCTGGTGATGGTCAAACTGCGCCCAAAACTCTCTGTCATCAACAATGTACGGTACCGGCGACCGCCGCGGTACAACCTAGAGCAACTGAAGCAACCGAATGTCGCCTCAGCATACGCGCAGAATCTCGAAGCCGCGTTGCCAGACGAGGGCGAGCTCGATGAGGCCTCTCTAGAGGACTGCTGGAGTACAGTGAAAGCAGCCATCAACGACGCTGCCGAGAGCACCATCGGGTATGTGGAACGGAATCGACGGAACGAATGGTTCGACGAAGAGTGCAGAACGGTTTTGGATGAGAAGAACGCAGCGAGGGCGGTAATGCTGCAGCAAGGGACTCGACAGAACGTGGAACGTTACAAACAGAAGCGGAAACAGCAGACCCGCCTCTTTCGGGAGAAAAAAGCGCCGCCTGGAAGAAGCGGAGTGTGAAGTGCCGTTCCCAAGAAACACGGAAGTTCTATCAGAAGCTCAACGCAACCCGCAATGGCTTCGTGCCGCGAGCCGAAATATGCAGGGATAAAGACGGAGGTCTCTTGACGGACGGACGTGAGGTGATCGAAAGGTGGAAGCAGCACTTCGATCAGCACCTGAACGGCGTGGAGAACGTAGGCACGGGAGCCCACGGCAACGGAGGAAACGAAGACGTCAGTGCAGCGGAGGACGGAAATGAACCAACTCTCACGCTGAGGGAAGTTAAGGATGCCATTCACCAGCTCAAAACCAACAAAGCAGCTGGTAAGGATGGTATCGCAGCTGAACTCATCAAGATGGGCCCAGAAAAGTTGGCCACCTGTCTGCATCGGCTGATAGTCAGGATCTAGGAAACCGAACAGCTACCGGAGGAGTGGAAGGAAGGGGTAATCTGCCCCATTCACAAGAAAGGTGACCATTTGGAATGTGAGAACTTCAGGGCGATCACTATTTTGAATGCTGCCTACAAAGTGCTATCCCACATCATCTTCCGTCGTCTGTCGTCTAAACCGAATAAGTTCGTGGGAAGTTATCAAGCCGGCTTCATCGACGGCTGGTCGACAACGGACCAGATCTTTACCGTACGGCAAATCCTCCAGAAACGCCGTGAATACCAGGTCCCAACGCATCACCTGTTCATCGACTTCAAAGCGGCATACGACAGCATCGACCGCGCAGAGCTATGGAGAATCATGGACGAAAACGGCTTTCCTGGGAAGCTGACTAGGCTGATTAAAGCAACGATGGACGGTGTGCAAAACTGCGCAAAGGGTTTCGGGTGAACTATCCAGTTCATTCGAATCTCGCCGGGGTCTGCGACAAGGTGACGGACTCTCATGCCTACTATTCAACATCGCTTTTTTTTTTCTTCTAAACCATAGGGGGAAAAATCTGCTCAACAAACACCCTAACAGGAAGGTTAGGGTAGTGTGGGGTTAAGGCCATCTTCTACAACAATAGTAAAAGTCAGGACTACTCCTCGACCCACTTAAACACATTCCTATGGTCGCCAAGCCGTTCGTCTCTCCGGAACCACCAAGAAGGCATTGCTTCAGAGAGGGGCTAGTGCACATCGCTCTGGAAGGTGTGATGCGACGAGCCGGGCCCAACAGCCGGGGAACGATTTTCACAAAATCCGGTCAATTTGTGTGCTTTGCGGACGACATGGACATTATTGCCAGAACATTTGGAACGGTGGCAGAGCACTCGGAGTTTTCGAGCGACGCGTGCTAAGAACGATCTTCGGCGGTGTGCAGAAGAACGGTGTGTGGCGGAGAAGGATGAACCACGAGCTGCTGCACTTTACGGCGAACCCAGCATCCAGAAGGTGGCCAAAGCCGGAAGGATACGGTGGGCAGGGCATGTTGCAAGAATGCCGGATAACAACCCTGCAAAGCTAGTGTTGGCACAACTGCAACTGATCCGGTTGGCACAAGAAGGCGTGGAGCGCAGAGAGCACGATGGGCGGACCAGGTGGAGCGTGACTTGGCGAGCATTGGGCGCGACCGAGGATGGAGAGCGGCAGCCACAAACCGAGTACTGTGGCGTACTATTGTTGATTATGTCTTGTCTTAATGATGTTGAACAAATAAATGTATGTATGTAACAAAGGCATTGCATTGTTTTAGGTACAATAAAGTAATTGTATGCGAAAGTGTATATGATGAAAGTGTTCCCAAGGTCACAATTCTTCCCACACAGTTGGTTCAGGAATGCTGAATGCCGATCAATGACAAATCAGATGTTCACCTTGCGGTAGATTTTCGAGAACTTGATGTTCTGACGAAGTTATTTCGAGTGACTAATGTAAAGCTTGATGGATATTTGGCCTTAAACTGGAGGACGGCATCTGACGGCGTCGCATGAACTACGAATTGTACCAGGTATAGAAAGAGATGGATATAGTGAAGCGAATAATACACGGCAGACTACGGTGGGTCTCCAGTTAGCCTGCTTGGGAAATCATTTCCCGGGGAGATTTTTCAAAATAAGCCCCACCCTAGTTCCACAGCCTTAATCAATTCCTGGAAGTGCTCTCCTCCTTGGAGCCACCATAGTTTTGTTTGTCAGCAAGTTTCCATCACGGTCGTTACACACGACGGGAGAAGGCGCTGTTTTTTTCTCCGTAAGTCATTCACAGTTTCGTGAAACCTCCGCATAACATTCTGTTCCATATTGTCTTGCGCTTAGGCAATCACATTTTTCTCATGCTCTGTTTATTTTTGTGGTGGATTCATTTTTTGGCTTCCTTTGTTTCCCTGTATCAATGAATATACAAAAGAGTTGATAAGTATGCAAAATGCTATAAGGGGGCACTAGGTTAAATTGTAAAGGTGGAGAAAAAACAAGCAAAATCTGAATGATGATGATGAATCTGGGCTTGTTAGGAGAATATCTGTAAGTAAAAAAAATCGTGTTAAATACTGTTCCTTTTATTTCCACTAAGAATTTGCATCCTTTGACAGATACGTATTTCGACCTTAACTGTAAGGTCGTCTTCAGTGTCTTATACTCGAATCAATATATGGATGAGTCGAGTCAAGTACAAGACACTGAAGACGACCTTACAGTTGAGGTCGAAATACGTATCTGTCAAAGGATGCAAATTCTTAGTGAAATTCAAAGGAACAGTAGGTACTTAACACGAGAATCTGAATGATAGATCTTAGAATGAAGATCATGTAAGTTTTGTGGAGCCTCGTAGCCGTGCGGTTAGGGTCACCAAGCTTCTAATCGCACCATGCTGTGGGGTGAGGGTTCGATTCCCGCTCCAGGCGATGAAACTTTTCGTGAGAATAGCTTCTTCTCCGTATCCACCGGTGCATGATCCGTGTGTCCGTTGTCTAAGTGTTAAGTTTCGTTCAGTCTGTACAGCCTCTGGCTGAAGACGGTGTCCGTGTCTTTCTTTCTTAAAGCAATATGCTTTCACCTCATGCCACTTTTTTGAATCGCATTTTCTACATCTTATAAAAGCGGAATCCACTCTATACTATCGACGACCCTCTTCCATATTTTTATTTAATTTATCGTTGCGTCATGAAATATTTAGCTCGTTTATGATATTGGCACCAATAAATATGTAAAATTGGAACATTTGTTTGCTCTGAACCTTAATGCTTGTTGGCATTCAATTCAGCATTCCCAAACTCGGCATGCTTTTGCAGTCTTTTGAACGTCGCTAGATGAGACGCATAACTCAAAGCTTCAATAAATAAACGACGCGCAGAAAATTGGTTTCGTCAGCGTCAAAGACAACCCTTCATCGTCGTCGTCGTTGTCATTCCTTTCTTAAAAAGCCAAGGTAGTATTTCCAACACGCACGCACAACCCATTTCTCAGAGTTTTTCCACTTCAACAGAAGGACTTGCCCCAGCCACTCCCAAGGCTGCAACAAAACGCTAAACTCATTAACTGCGGTTTCTCTTATGCCTGCTGAGCTGAGCCGAGAAGCCTTTCTCGAATAAAGCCGCGTGGATGACACTCGGGACGACGCTGGCGTTCTGTTGGGGAACGGATGCTTTTCCGCTTGAAGGCTGTTTCCTACTTGAAATGGTACAAGAAAGGGGACAATCTGTGACTGTGGAACCGAAATGGATCAGTCGGTGTATGTACGGAAGACCATGGTCAGGGTGTCTGAGTGCGATTAACGAATGCAAAAATATGTCAATTGGAAGTTAACTCCGAAGTCTGCAGAAGTGCTCATAAAGTAGGGTTCTGAGAAGCAGACCTTGTCCCCGTTGGAACGTCAAGCAACAAAGAAGAAGAATTGAAAAGTTTCACATTGTCTTCTCCAATTAGAAACATTCTGTATACTAAAGTGTGTTATTGCTGGCACAACAGTTGGCCAGGCTGCACCTCTCTATAGAGATATTCGTGGACTAAGGCCTAATTTATGCAACAGCATCCATGAATGTAGGTACCATCTGAATTTGTTTTTATTTACTGCAGAAGGCAGCCTTTTCTCCTTCTTTCTGGTGTTGCATTCAAACTAGGACAGAATCTGCCATTCAATTCAAACTTTTGGTAGTGCTTAGCATTCTACGAGCACTTTGTACAGTTTACACTGATAGTATGGAATTAGCATTAAGTTAAAATACAAATTGATAAAAATTAAAAAAAAACAAGTTTATGTTGGGAGCTTTCTTTGTCAAGTCGACAATGATTTTTCATTAGGGCCTAACTGACTTGATCGATTTCTCTTCATCGATTTTCTTTTTCGCTAATAACTCCATGACGTTGAAGGCAAAACCATTGAAGCAATAGTTGTTATAATTTTGTAGTATGAAGAGCACTGGTGTAAATTTCTGATTCTTGGATTCCTGGAAGTTCACAAATCGTGAAGGTTCTCTCTCAGAATATTTAGGCATTGCCTCTGCACTGATCCTTACTTATCCTCACTCACTCCAACAAGAAATATGTACCCGTAACAAGATTATTGCGCTGCTTTATGGCGTTCTCTCTTTGTGCCTATCTAGGCAAGTAAGGTAATGCAATTTATGAATGCAGGAACGGTTACTGCTGCCACGCTTTGCCACCATCAATATGGAGAGAAGGACGAATGGGACTAACTTTGTGACAATTTACTTCCGAATGCAACCTGTATGGATGAAAGTTTTTCCCGTTTTGTGGCGGGTCGAAAGCAGAGCTTTGCTGTTGACGTTAATATTTATCGTTACACGAAAGTTGTGGGAAAATGTAATGGATGGTTTCCTTCCATTATAATAAATGGATTTTTTGTGTAATAAGATTGAGGTACTTGAACAGTTTTGTCATAATTCGTTTCATTGATAGCTCCCGGGATATCACCACCTTTAATGTTCATATACGGATTCTTTCAAAAATTCTTTCGTTCATTCCTTTAGAGATTTATCTCATGATTTCTTGTGACTTTCCATTGACTTCTCATGGGATTTCTCTAGAGATTTTTCCGGAATTCCTTATGGCATTCATTTAGGTATTCCTCCCAAATATAATTATGGGATTTCTCCTGGATATTTTCAGGGATTCCTTCCAGGATTTGTTCCAGCATTTCTTTAGTTTTCTTTCTTGCGTCATCTTAAGGTGAACATATAACGAAGCCACACCTCAAATTTTCAAGAGCACAAATCTGAAGAACCTAAAGTTGGTTTGCGGTGAAAAGTTGATCGATTGGTAACCTGCTGGTGGTGACCAATCGATCAACTTTTCAGGGCAAACTGACATTCGGTTCTTCAGATTTGTGCTCTTGAAAAGGTGTGGCTTCGTTATATATTCACCTTAAGATTTTTTTTTCCTCTGTAATAAATTCTGTACGATTTAGGTTCGTTGCGAGCAAGCAAGAGCTTTAGGAACGTTTTCTGTCTTTGCACTTTGACGTTATTTACTGTGGCGGTCAAAGAAGACGATGCGGGTGACTGAAGTGCCATGCCTACTTTGATTGCTCGATGTGTTGTGGGTACTGAATCAAAATTCAACCATCGCGCAACAATGATGACAATATCGCAACCTGAATTTGCTGCGACAATCCACTCAATGCGACATAAGTTTGTCCCAACATGAACAGAATAGGATACCCAAGTAACAATTCCATTGCTGATTGGTTTTGATTGATTTTTTATTAAAGTTTTATTACAGCAATAATTTAAACTCGCATTTTTATGACTACTTTTATGAAAAACCATTGATGAAATGTTTTATAGTCTAGTGGGGCAAAAGTTCGAGTCATGTGCCAACTTAAAGTAAAAACCTAAAATTCTGCAAAATGTACATATTATCTCTTAAAATGATGGAATTGTGAGAAAATTTGATCAAAGTTGAAAAAAATGTGGTTTTATCTGAATTTGGCGGAAAATTATTAATTTTTGGTGTAGTAAATTTAACCCTGATTGGGGTAAAATCCAGATCGAACTTTAAAATGTATTCCAGATCCAACATCAAATATTGATTGATTTTAGGTATTTCTATAACCAAAGTGTCAAAATAGTGTGCTACCTCTAGCGAAATTCCACAAACCCTAGATTCGAACTTTTGCCCCAGTGTTGGGGCAAGAGTTCGAATAAGACACATAGAGTAAGGTGGGGCAAAAGTTCGACCACAGTTGAAAATTCAATATTTTTCAAAAAACCAAGGCAGATAAAAGAAAATGAATACTTTTTGGTGATTCTACCATCCATGAACTAATAGTTTGCTGAACAAAGTTACGCCAAATGTTTAATTTTAAGTTACAACACGTTTTGTAACTGTGCGTAAAATTTGGACTCTTGCCCCACCGCTGGGGCAGAAGTTCGAATCTAGTGTTTATCGAGTTTAGCTAACCGTAACACAATATTTGGACACTTAAGTAATAGGAATAAATAAATCAAATCAACATTTGATGTTTGATGTGGAATACACTTTAAAGTTCGATTTGGATTTTACCCAAATTGAGGTTAAATTAACCACACCAAAAATAGTAGTTTTTCGTCAAATTCAGATAAAAAGGCAAATTTTTATAACTTCTATCGAATTATCTCACTAGTTTCTCCATTTTAAGAGATAATATGTACATCTAGAAAAATTTTAGGTTTTTACCTGAAGTTGCCACATTACTCGAACTCTTGCCCCACAATTCGAACTTTTGCCCCACTATGTGTGAAATATAATTTCCAAATCTTTTTGCAGAAAAGTTATACATGCCAAAGCATCTTCAAAGTATGCCTAATTACGCCCCGAAATAAAAGAATGATTTCAAATTCATTACAATTCTATTCCATACGTAGAAAGTACCATCGCAAATTACAATTTTTTGATCAAAAACCAACATTTAGTCATCATTTTTCGAAATATCATTCAATTTTCATAATTTTTGGAGTGAAATACTCTCATTCTGAAAAATTTCGAACAACCTTGACACTCGAAAGATGTAATTTGAATTAGGCTCAAAAACTTCAAAAGAAACTCTTGCCCCACTTTACTCTACTTGAAGATACCCATAAAGCCAGATTTTAAGAGGACACAAAACTCTCCGAAATGTAAACCTTCTGGCATTCATTATTACCATAATAAAACTGTTCAAACTCCCAACAGATGGCGATCCGATCGAATAGTAACGACATCTGTTAGTGGAAAAGCAGAAACTACGACACTGCTAGGTTTATTGCGGTCATCACAAGTTCAACTTGAAGAGTAATTAAAAAGCATTCTGAATGCTCCCTAGCGAAAGCACATCAAGCAGTTGAAATGCCAATTAAGGACAGACTTGTTAGAGTCCCAAAATGGCCGCCACAATGGCTGACTTTGGCACCAACTAACGATTTCAAGGGCACAACTCTCTTCGTAAACATAATCAGCACACCTGAGCTTCTCATTTTTAGCTTATTACAAGAGATCAAGAACAGAATAATAAAATGCTCTGTTGTTTGAAGCTTGCTACTTGAGATTTGTGCGTCTGAAGTTCCGATGCACTGTTGAGACGGGATTTCAAGACGTTTCTCCTTACCCTGTCCGTTACCAACACCCATCCCCCTCTAACGAGAGTGCAAAAAAGCACACTTTTCACTATAACTTTTTTTTTTATTTTTGAAATCATTCAGAAAATCCTCCAAAAATTCGTTTAGGAGAACCTCTATCGATTCTTCCAGGGATTTCTCTAGGTATTTCTTTATAGATTCTTCCCGATATTTCTTCATTGAACTTCTCTAAGGATTCCTCCAGGCTTTCCTGATTTGACCACACTAGATTTTTTTGCAGAAATTACTCCAGCTATTTCTCTTAGGATTTTTCTAGAAATTCCTACTATCATGCTTGTCGGAATTCTTCTAGAGATTCCTCAAGAAATTTCTATTGCCATTTACTCAGGAATTCCTGGTGGGATTATTCGATACAATCTTTCTGGGATCGTTCCAGAAGTTCATCTGGCGATTGTTCCAGGGATTGTTTCAGAAATATTACCCTGGATTCTCCAAGAAATTCCTCATGGGATTCCTCCAGTAGCTCCTATTGGCCTTCCTCCAACAATTCTAGTTGGGATTCCTCAAGAAACTCCTGCTGCGATTCTTTCTGAAATTTCTCCTAGAACTCCCCTAGAAGTTCTAACTGTAGTACCTTCAGGAATTTTACTAGGAATTGCTCTAGAGATTTCATCAAGCATTCTAGATTCTTCCGGGCAATCTTTCTGGGATTTTTCTAGGGAATTCTTCAAGGATTTATCCATGACTTTCTCTTGAGATTTTATCCAGGGGTTCTTCCAGATATTCCTCATTAGTTATTTCCAGGAAATTTTATTGGCCATCCTCCTGAGATTCCTCCATAAACGCCTCCTTTGATTTCATCAGGGACTCCTCCATAAATTCCTCCAGAATTCATTTATTTAGTTAACATCAAATTCAGGATACTCGATTTGCAGCTGCAGCTCTCCAACCTCGGTTACGCCCAACACTCGCCAGATCACGCTCCACCTGGTCCACCCATCGTGCTCTCTGCGCTCCACGCCTTCTTGTACCAACCGGATGGTTAGCAAACACCAACTTTGCAGGGTTATTGTCCGGCATTCTTCCAACATGCCCTGCCCACCGTATCCTTCCGGCATTGCTCAGCTTGTGAAGTGCAGCGAGCTCGTGGTTCATCCTTCTCCGCCACACACCTCCTGCACGCCGCCGAAGATCGTCCTTAGCACCCGTCGCTTGAAAATTCCGAGTGCTTGCAGGTCCTCCTCGAGCATCGTCCATGTCTCGTGTCCGTAGAGAACCACCGGACTTACTAACGTCTTGTACATGCTACATTTGGTGCGGGGGTGAATCTTTTTTGACCGCAGATTCTTCTGGAGCCCATAGTAGGCACGACTTCCACTGCCTTCGTATTTCACAGCGTTATTGTCAGCCGTTAGCAAGGAACCGAGGTAGACGAATTCTTCTACCACCTCGAAAGTATCCCCGTCTATCGTAACATTGCTGCCAAGGCTTTGATGGAAACCCAGGCGCAGTAGACACGGTACAAACCGATCGACCGGACAATAACACCCGTCCCGGGATTCGTGTGATAGAACGAAGAAATATACAACGTCGGATGCGTTTTTCAACAAACATCTTTTCTCGTCGACGAGGTAGTACGGACTAACGAAAACAATAACAAACATACATAGTTATAATTATCTGCAATTTATGCTTCGTCTCTCACACACTCATACACTCAGACACTCGTAGTCATCTGTCATCCATCAGAGGTTCCCAACTCCTAGTGCTTCTGTTCATCTTAAGAGTGGCTGCCACTACTCTCGTCTCATCTACTTCAACAGGCTTGTCCTGTCTCGCTCAGTCCCACCTACCAGCATGTACTTTGTCTTAGCCGCATTCACCACCAGTCCGACCTTTGCTGCTTCACGTTTCAGGCGGGTGTACAGTTCTGCCACCGTTCCAAATGTTCTAGCAATAATATCCATGTCATCCGCAAAACAGAGAAATTGGCCGGATTTCGTGAAGATCGTACCCCGGCTGTTGAGCCCGGCTCGTCGCATAACGCCTTCCAGGGCGATGTTGAATAGTAGGCAGGAAAGTCCATCACCTTGTAGTAGTCCCCGTCGATATTCGAATGAAATGGATAGTTCACCCGAAATCTTTACGCTGTTCTGCACACCGCCCATCGTTGCTCTTATCAATCTGGTAAGCTTCCCAGGAAAGCTGTTCTCGTCCATGATTTTCCAAAGCTCTTTGCGGTCGATACTGTCGTATGCCGCCTTGAAGTCGATGAACAGGTGGTGCGTTGGGACCTGGTATTCACGGCATTTCTGGAAGATTTGCCGTACGGTGAAGATCTGGTCCGTTGTCGACCGGCCGTCGATGAAGCCGGCTTGATAACTTCCCACGAACTCATTCGTTTTAGGTGGCAGACGACGGAAGATCTGACCCCACCTACCTTCTGGATTTCTGGTGAAGATTGACGATTCGCGATTTGGGTTGCTTCCCTTTTTCAAGACTACGGCTCTGCTATGGTTCACTTCCGTGTGAGCCTTTAGTTTTAAGTGATCATTATAATGTTTTGAGAAAAGATTAAGAGGTTTTGTGCCTTTTTGAGAAAGATTTCGTTTTTGGAATATTGAAATCACTCAAAGGGGTTTTTCCCTCATTCAAAATTTCAACTTAAAATAAATATTAATAATAATAATAATACGACGGAAGATGATCTGGGATAGCACTTTGTAGGCAGCATTCAAAATAGTGATCGCCCTGCAGTTCTCCCATTCCAAATGGTCGCTTTTCTTGTGAATGGGGCAGATTACCCCTTCGCCCTTCCTTCCACTCCTCCGAAAGTTGTTCGGTTTCCCAGATCCTGACTATCAGCCGATGTAGACAGGTGGCCAACTTTTCTGGGCCCATCTTGAAGAGTTCAGCTGCGATACCATCCTTACCAGCTGCATTTTTGGGTTTGAGCTTGTGAATGGCATCCTTAACTTCCCTCAGCGTGGGAGTTGGTTCATTTCCGTCCTCCGCTGCAGTCAGTCGTTTCCTAAGTTGCCGTGGGCTCCCGTGCCTACGTTCTCCACGTCAGGTGCTGATCGAAGTGCTGCTTCCACCTTTCCATCACCTCACGTCCCTCCGTCAAAAGGCCACCGTCTTTATCCCTGCATATTTCGGTTCGCGGCACGAAGCCGTTCCGCTTCTGTTTGTAACGCTCCACGTTCTGTCGAGTCCCTTGCTGCAGCATTACCGCCCTCGCTGCGTTCTTCTCCGACAGAACTGTTCTGCACTCTTTGTCGAACCATTCGTTCCGTCGATTCCGTTCCACGTATCCGATGGTGCTCTCAGCTGCGTCGTTGATGGCTGCTTTCACTGTACTCCAGCAGTTCTCTAGAGGGGCCTCATCGAGCTCCCCCTCGTCTGGCAACGCGGCCTTATCTTAAAATTTGAGCAAATAAATGTATTCTTGATTTTAGGAATATCAACACCGTCTGTTTCAATACTGAAGAGGTCATTATTTGCTCATAGATGGGGATGGGTATGAATTTGAATCAACGGTTCATTGATGAAACAACGGATACGATGAACGTTCCCATTCATCAGCCAGGCATGTTTTTGGACAATCTTCCCACGGCTTCCCAAACCCGTAACGTGGGTAGATCACCTTATAATGGTGCGTTACGGCGTAAGATCTACTACATATAACCAATTTTGATTTCGTAATTTTCCAGCTTTGTTTGTTTTAAATGCTGGAAAATTATAAGATCAAATTTGGTTTACTTTTCTGTGTTTTTATTTTGTATAATGTTTTTTCACTACTAATATATCATTTGTTTCAGTGTTATTTGCTGGATTTTAACTTCAACTTTAATAAAATAACATTTTTTCAGCGCTGTTCAGGTAAATAAAGTTGTAATTGTAATGTACGTCAATTAAAATTCTATGTATTATAATCATAATATTTATTATTTCAGGTAAAATCAGGTAATTGGTTAGCTATATAATTAAATACATATAATTAAATTACATGTTACTTGGGATATTGGGAGGGGTAGCCTAAGGAAGCTAAATGAACTGGTTTCTGGACAAATGTTCGTGGGGTGGCCAGACTTTGTCACGAGATAACAACCATCGTGTTGTCTTCCGAAGGTCTCCAGTAAATTTAGCTTACCCTGCTACAACAAACCATCAGGTAGATCATTCCCTTCCGGTATGACTCTGCAGCCATAGGTAATCCTTGCGCTGATGGTGGGTACACAATCATCATCATCATCAATCTTCCCACGGCTTCCCACCCCAAAAACTTTATTCATGATTGCCTCCGCAGATCGGATACTCAAGTTGTCTGCTGCCTCCATCCTCAGAACAATTGTTGTAAAGGGCTGTTTATAAACCACTTAGACCAAATTTTGGCCACCTCAGACCCCTTCTCTCCCTCGTAGACTTTAGTCCATACAAAAATTTTGAAATTTACATGGAACAAAGATACCCCACCACCCACAAAAAGTTTACGTGGGTTATGAATAGTCACTAAGTGTGAGAAGTAGCACCGCAAATCACCTATTTATAAAATTTAGAACCAATTAAGTAACATCACGAAATTCAAGGAATTCAAGATAAGCGTACAATGACCCCATCTAGGACCCAGCCAAGTTTCTGTTTAGTATCACATACCACGTAACTCACATTAAAATGAGCTCAAATCTATAACGACACAAAAGTGGTTCCGTGTGCGACCTTTGGTCGATTGTTCACCGAAAGTGAACATGAGCAACCAACCAATCGATCAAAGGTCCAACACACATTCACGTTCAGACCGCAAAACACTCGTGCTCCAAAACCACGGAACAGCAGCAAAAAAGAGCCCTGTTTGACCCTGTTTGACTGGCCAACCTCCACCGTGCAGATACGCTGCTCTAATTACATTACTCGGCTATTTTTGGGAATGTTGGCTCTCCGTTTCGCGTTGTGTCCTCCTCCGTGGCGGAAGATATCTGTCGTATTACATGTCCATCAAGGCGGAGCATCAGCAATCGTGACCGAACGGTACTCTAGAGCGCACCGCTCCGCGCCGTTCCAGTCCCATTAGGGGTCGTTCCTGGTACAAGGGAAATATTTATCTCTAGCCATGTTATCGATTAATCTCTCCGATAGTCGTTATAATGGTGTGTGCTCGTAGTGCTGTCTCATAACAACGGAACGCTTGAACCTAGAAAAAGCATGTTTTTAATCGCAGAGGCACAAGATTTGAACAAACAAATCAAGACTGAGGGGGATTTCAACAGTTTTTCACGACTAAAATATTGTTAGAAAATATATTATCCCATATTTTCTGAACAATGGCTCTTCTGTTTGCTTCGCATAAGGTCTAGTGTGAGAACATTTGTAAAATTTACTCCAAACGCGAGGAACATAAACTATCGTAATTTGATTTGAAAATGGGGAAGAACCCGATCGACTAAGGTGTGACGAATTAGTACCCAGCTAGTGACTATTCACCGCAAGATTTGCCCTCTTACAAAAGACGGGCACGAAAGGTACGAAAGCTTCCGCGGATAGGTGACCCAAGCAGGTGATTGGGCAGAAAGAAGCTCGTTGGGCTCACATGTAGCAATCACCGACCGACCGACCGACCGTAGTTGGAGATTTCCTGCAAGAAAAGAAATTTCAGCAGCAATTAGCCTTGGCTCATTTGAACGCGTTTATGTGGAGTCAGCTTTCTGCGAGGTGAGATACAATGACTACATACATCGGTCTCGGTCTCGGGTTATTGTTGAGCAGATCGCTGCTGGCTGGCGGAGGTTTTTCTACCCTACCTTCACAATGTATACAACCTCAATTACAAACTCAATTTCAAATTGCTGGATCAAGCTCCATGAAGTGTATTTATCGGACTATGAGCTATCAATCACCAGCAGCAATTGATAGATCAGTTTGATAAATACTTTTCCCAACCGGTGTCGAATCCAGCAGCAGCAGCGGGTCAATTCCGGGTGCAATGAACAGTTTTACCTTGAGCAAAGTGATCTTTCATGGTCGAGAAACTACGTACTGGCGCGGATTGTAATGGATATGAGAGTATCACCGACACTCAACACATCACCCACACAGACTCCTTCAACAAATGACCTCCATTCTTAATATACTTGCCCTTCGCCATTAATCCAATCCCCCCAAAAAACGAGTAACAAAATCAATACTCAAGCGACAATGAAGCACCAATTTCCCACCGCACGGTATGATGATCTTTTAGTCTGGGTATGATTTTTACATTAGTGCGCCATCTTGGTAATAAAGAGGGCTCGTAATGTGACTGGGAAGGCCCCTAAAACAGATAATACTCATCTGCAGTGGTTTGCTGATGGCTTCCCATGGCTAGCTCTTCTTCCGAGGACGAGCGCTATAGCAGCTATAAGCTAGCTAGAGTGCGATGAGTCTTCCGCCTACACATATCCTTTCACCCGTCCGTCGTGTCGTGTACAACGAGACGTGAGAGAAAGCACTGATGCCTAATCTGGATGGACCATGGATGGACCACGCTTGGAAGCATGTAATGGCATGATTACTCGAAGAAAGAAAAACGACAAATCGGTTTACGATACGAGCCTTCTGTCGGAGCGTTGCTGAATCACTCATCGTGTGATTGATTTTGTGTGTGATGTGGAAGAAGAAGACTATGCTCACATAGGATGATACCTCCAATCACGTGCATGTTACTCTATTGGCCTTCACGTGAATTCCCAGAAAGATTATTCCCATACAAGGCTAAGATGACTCTTCATAATCCTGCTTTACTCCGTTTGATTGTTGAAGACTGCTAAGATTTTGTGTGCGTACTGTGAGGAAATTTTAATTCCATGCAAAGCCAAACAATCTTGGAATAAGAATTAGCATAAAGAATGTCCATTGGAACAGCCTAAAATAGGCCGAACCTAGAGCCAAAAAATAGTCTTTCATGGAAATTTGTTCTAGAAAACAGGAGCAAAAATAAATAAAACTATACTAAACCCTCCGGTAGAACATGTCCCTCTTAGTACCAAATTGAAGGGGAGACCCTTTGCTTTCTTTCGACGGGTGACTAACGATGCTGCTTTTTTCGATAATGGTTTTCGCCATAGACGCTGTGTTATGACAAGGATTTCTGCTTAGTTTTTTTTTTGAATACCAAACCGAACTTGATCATCGAAAATTGAAAATAAAAGTTCCCAAGTTACTGTCATTTAAGAAAATTCGAAGACTCCCTCAAAACCATTCCAATGCTGAAATACCCTCTTCCTCTGTAGTTATGGTGTGATCTTCCAACAGCATTAGTGTTACGGACTTGAATCGCAGCTTCACCAGTGCCTGCCAGTATCTTCCATCAGCTCCAGGATACGCCTCACTCACACCGTAACCCGTCCAACTCAATCACCCCACGTAACGCGTCACTCCTGCAATCGCTATTTGAACCAGATCACCCTAGCATATGAGCTAGGGCTTTCTCTGCCACCTTACCTTACCGCACCGGTCAAACTAAGGACTGAGTTAGTGTCCTCTGCTGTTCGACTCTCCATTCGACTCGGTCCATGGCTGTGCGTCTCCAGTTTCGCACTCTGCGAAGGGTCCACATATCGTCCATCACTTGATTGACCTACCTAGCTCGCTCCGCACCACGTTTTTTTGTACCGGTCGGATGACTCTCGAGAACCATTTTAATCGGGTTGCTATCCGACATCCTGATGACGTGACTCGCCCACCGTAGCCTCCCGAATTTCGCGGTGTGGACTATGATTGGTTTTCTCAGCAACTGATGCGATGCACCACCATGGTCCACACCATGGTTCATTCTCCTTCTCCAAGTCCCGTCGTCCACCGTAGCTGGAACGCAAAACTTTCCGTTCGGAAACTCCAAAGACGCGTTGGTCCTCTGCATGTAGAGTCCATGCTTCATGCCCATAGAAGACTACCGGTCTAATCAGCGTTTTGAAAATGGTTAACTTCGTGTGACGGCGAGCTTTGTTCGACCGAAGAGTTCTGAGGAGTCCAAAGTAAGTTCGATTTCCTGCCACAATGCGTCTCTGAATTTCTCTGCTGGTGTCGTTTTCGGCGACGAATTCTCCTGGCGGGCGCGATGATTCCTCCCTGGAACCCTTTGCTATCATGTCTTTGTCTTCGACACAATAATGACTAATTCGAATCGCCTGGCTTCACTCTTTAGTCGGATGTACGTTTCCGCCACCGTGTCAAATTTGCAAGCTATAATATCAATATCATCAGTGAAACCAAGCAGCTGAACGGACTTCGTGAGAATCGTCCCACTCGTTTATCCCTGCTCTCCTAATTACACCCTCCAGAGCAATGTTGAACAGCAAGCACAAAAGACCATCACCTTGCCGTAACCCTCTGTGAGATTCGAAAGGACTTGAGAGTGTCCCTGATACTCTAACTACCCACATCACTCGATCCATCGTCGCCTTGATCAATCGTATAAGTTTTTCCGGGAATCCGTATTCGTGCATAATCTCCCATAGCTGTTCTCGATCGATCCTATCATACGCCGATTTAAAATCGATGAACAAGTGATGTGTGGGCACGTTGTATTCGCGGCATTTCTGCAACACCTGGCGGATGGCGAACATCTGGTCCGTTGTAACACGTCCATCCATGAATCCAGTCTGATATTGCCCCACGAAATCTCTTGCAATCGGTGATAGACGGCAGCATAAAATTTGAGAGAGTACCTTGTAGGCAGCGCTCAGTAGTGTGATCGCGCGGTAGTTCCCGCAATCCAACTTGTCGCCCTTTTTGTAGATGGGACACACGATACTTCCTCCTCCCAAATCTTGGTGATGACCCAGTGTAGTGCTCTCACCAGTGCTTCTCCACCTTATTTTAGAAGCTCGCTTGGTAATTGATCTGCTCCAGCGGCTTTGTTGTTTTTCAACCGGCCAACCTCCTCCTCAATCTCTTGGAGGTCAGGGGCCGGAAGTCTTTCGTCCTGTGCACATACTTCTAGATCTGTTACCACGCCACCTTAGGTGTTTGCTACGTCGCCATTGGTGTGCTTATTGTAATGCTGCCGCCACCTCTCGATCACCTCACGCTCGCTCGTGAGCAGACTCCCGAGATTGTCTCAGCACATGTCGGCTTGTGACACAAAGCACCTGCACTAATGGTTCAGCTTCTCGTAGAACTTTCGTGTGTCCTTAGCGCGGTACAGCTGTTCCATCGCTTCGCGATCTCGTTCTTCCTGCTGGCGCTTCTTCATCCAGAAGACTGAGTTCTGCCTGTTCCGCGCCTGTTTGTAACGTGCCTCATTCGCTCTCGTACGGTGTTGCAGCATTCTCGCCCATGCTGCATTCTTCTCGTTTTTCAACTGTTCACATTCGCCGTCATACCAGTCGTTTCTGTGATTCGGAGTCGCGAAGCCTAGTGCTGTAGCCGAGGTACTACCTATGGCGTATCGGATGTCCCTCCAGCCATCTTCAAGTGTAGCTGCGCCAAGCTGCTCTTCCGTTGGTAGGGCCACTGCTAACTGCAGCGCGTAGTCTTGAGCCACTTCTACGTTACGAAGTTGCTCGGTGTTGAGCCGCGGCGTTCGACTTCGACGCGTGGTGATAACTGTCGAAAGTTTTGAGCGCATGCACACAGCGATTAAGTAGTAGAACGTGATCGATTTGGTTTTTTGTTTGATGGTCGGGTGATCTCCAGGACTTTGTGGATATCTTAGCGGGGGAAGAAGGTGCTTCGGACTACCATACCACGGGAGGCTGCAAAGTTTACGCATCGCTGGCCGTTATCATTCGATACGGCGTGCAGGCTGTTTCGCCCGATTACCGGTCTGTACCGGTCGCCGACAAAGATTTTCACGTCACGCGGCGAGCAACCATCGTATGTTTGCTCTAACTGCGCGTCATCGGGTCTCCTTTCGTGTGGGCAGTGGACGTTGATGATACTGTAGTTGAAGAAACGGCCCTTAACTCTTAACATGCACATCCTTGCGTTGATCGGCTGCCACCCGATCACACGTTGTCGCATCTTGCCCAACACTATAAATCCCGTTCCCAGTTCATTGGTGGTGCCACAGCTTTGGTAGAAGGTAGCCGCTCGATGCCCGCTTTTCCACACTTTCTGTCCAGTCCAACAAAGTTCCTGCAACGCCACGATGTCGAAGTTGCGGGGATGTAGTTCGTCGTAGATTATCCTGTCACATCCTGCGAAACCTAGTAACTTGCAATTCCATGTTCCAAGTTTCCAATCGTAGTCCTTATTTCGTCGCGTGGGTCTTTGCCGATTGTATCGAGTCGTATTTTCTCCTATGTTATTCGCAATGGGGATTTTTACGGGTGGCTTATTGGGCCTACGCCAACACTCCTGTCCCACCGGAGGGCCATCGTGCCAGTTCTGTTTAACGTCCCAACCAACACTAGGACGACCACACTGATGGGGCTACCACCTTGGATCTAGCTGGGCGTGGTGCAGCGTTTCTTTCTCAGCCGCTGGATGCCAGAACATACGCTGTTTGAGCCGCTCCTCCATGGTGAACAGACGCTCGAGACGTACCTCCTCAATCTAGCTAAAGCCGGAAGGAAAACAGTGCCCAGGCTGCACTACTAGCTAAGCACACCACTCTTAGCTGGCGGTCTTTGTCATCGTTTGACCCGTGGATGCATGAGGTAGGAACTTGTGAGGACCAGAGCTATGTTGGACGCTCTCCTTTTCGACTCACCGTTTTGCAGCCCATACAACGAGAATAAGCTTGACCATTAACTCCACCAGGACAAGCAGAGACAGAAGCAGACCTAGTGGTGTTAGTGCCAAAATAGTGATTGATTAGGATGCGTTTGAAGTTGTTGACGAATTTGTTTATCTTGGAACACTTGTGACATGTGACAATGACGTTTTCCGTGGACAGCCGCACGGTGGAAAAAGATCTGCAATACATACACGTTCGAGTAAACTTAAGGAACATCACCCAAGACCGACGAAGATGATGACCTCCGGCATTGGATTATAGTTAGTTTGCCAACAAGGTATCAAGGTTGATAGACATGTGGAGTGTTTTGTCCAGATCAGTGATCTCGACGTTGATGGATCGTTTCTAGTCTGCATCGTTTTGAAATCTTTTTGCACTTGTTTTTTTCTTGTTCCTATCTGGCTTGGTAAGGGATTTTGGAAGACTTGTCTGCATCTGTTCAGGACCTACATTCCAATTTGACTACGTATTCGGGATATAGAACAGTCACACATGGCGAATCGGAAGTCAACATGGAATAAAAGTGGCCACAATGCAAGATTTCGAAATCCCCGAGCTCAGGCTCGAGCTAGCTGCATTATCGGTCATGAACGCTTCATTTCAAAAGCTCGAAAGAACAAGTGCCTGATGTCCCAATATCTCACGATTCCTGAACTTCGGAGAGCATCAAATTTGATTGTTGAAACCACTCAGCATCAGTTTTCCAAATAAATTGAGTGTATAAGAGCAGACGAACTCAACCACCGTCTGAACAATTTAGAGTTAAACTTGGTCAGAGTGCGCAGGGTCTTATAGATAAACTATTACATAGGGGGGAGCGTGAGTCGAAAATGGACAGTTTTTGCGTGACGGAATATTTATGGATGTTCCCCAACCTCTATAAAGATGCCAGAAAACAGTTTCATATATTTGACCAAAAGCAAATCAAACATCTGGTTCGACTCGATCGAACTTTCATTAGTGTCAAATGGGTTCATTCCTTGTAAAATATTTAACCCTGTGTACACGCACCTTAGAAACATAGGCAGAATCTTCATACCTTAAAATTACATGCCCCGTAGCAATGGACGAAAAACAATTGAAATCGCAGCACATCTCCAATTTGTATTCCTACTTTACAACAAGACGGCTAGCCATTCGCATGACTTGAATCAAATAAATAATCTAATCAAAGGCAATCGTGTCTGAGCGACAAGCAAACTTCTTTTGTTTCGTCTCCAGGTTTAGGAATTAGATATATCGTCTCGCCGACTGGATTGATTCTCTGCGGATATTGGATGACAAAGTTTGTTTGGATGGAGCGTGTTTTTCTTACATTGGATAAATTTGATTTTGGACGTGGACTTCTTGTACGTTTTAGAACGGTGTTTTGCAGGATCGTCCGTTGGAAAGCGGAAAGTTCTATTCCACTGCACAAATCTGTCTTGCGATAGGTACGCCAAAGCGTTTTCGGAATCCTGTAAAAAAGTCGTATGCAAAACAGTCCAGAAAAAGCTTTTTAAGTTTTCATGTTGTAGCTTTAGCACTGAAATGATTTTCAAGGAAAAAAGTATGTTGACTTCCGCTTCCATTTCTATGAATTGAACATTACATCGGAAGAAGACTACTTTCGCAATATTATACAATCATTTCTTAAGTTCCATTCACTGAGAGATATCTGTCATTTGGCAAACCCAATTTAATATTGTAGAAATTTATTGGCTTGGATTGAAGTCAAATTTTCAGGTAGCTCTAATTTGCGCAACATATACGCACACCAATAGTATCGGTATGTTAAGCAATCATCTGCTAATCATCTCCTGATTGCCACTCAAAACTTTTCCCGGTGAAAATCCAAAATCAACATCACCAAAACTCATTGTCTTTTACGGCTCGTTCCGGTTTCTGCGAAATCTTTGTGTTCCGACTGCCATGAACTTTGGCGTAGACAGACAGCTTCCGAGAAGTAAAAACCACCGAGAAAGAGACGCCGCGCTCCGCTCACTTCCTCTTCGATCACCTTCATAAGGGTTGATTCACATAACAAGTGGTTCGTCGATAGACCACTCGCAGCGCGGTCATCGTTTTTGCTTCTGTTTGACATTTGCTCACTACTGCCATCTAGTGATGGACCGACTAAACACAGCAAGATTAGCATTGGGTGGTTACGTTTTCTTTTTTTATGAAATGTGTTCCAAGTATTATGTCTGTTTCTCAGTGATAAAATCGTGTCTTTTTCCCAATGTCTTGATTGCTTCTTCTACATTGGATGGATTGCTTCGAATTCGATACACAGAGATTGCCTTTCCGCGAAAGCCCAGCCCTGTCTGTCACAATCAATCTATCGAAATCGGAGGAGGTAGGTACAAACATATATCGAAGAAGTAGCCAACACAACCTCGTATTCCAACGTGCGAGAGAATTTCGCGAGAAGTACGTGCTTTCCAGGGGGAGGTATGCCTAGGCTCAGTTTACGCAACACGATAGTGCGATGGGAATCCGTTTCCCGGCCATTCAAGATTCAGAAAGGAATTTTCCGGTTAACGGACGATGTGCACCGATCCACGTAGCGGGAGGGTGACCAAGCTTCAATCAATCAAAATCTCTGGAATTTATCCGATGAGGACGACGACGCATCAACGCGTGGCAAGATTGAACTAGGCTGTCAAAACGACATTCATGGCTTTGCGCCTGCGGTGGGAGTAAAACATTCGATGATATGGGATTTCAACAGAAAGGATAAATGGGAAAAAAGTGCGAAGTCCTGTCACGGATCTGAACTAGAGATTGATAGGGGCTTTTTGCGACAATAGCAAGAATTGCATGGGGTAATAGGCCATTCTGTCTTCCACGGCTTCCTAGTTTTCCAGTCTTTTTATTTCCTAGTCTTATAATCTTTTTGTCTTCTAGCCTCCTAGTCCCCTTGTATTCTAGGTTTCTGGTAATCTGACCTTTTCTGTGTTTCACATTCTGGTTGTCATTTCTTCTAACCTAAGACACTTATTTTTAATTCGACTTGGTCCCCAGTGTTCTACTCTTTGTGTCTTCTAGTCTCTGGTCTTCTAGTCTTCGAGTCTTCTAGTCTGCTAGTCTTCTAGTCTTCTAGTCTTCTAGTCTTCTAGTCTTCTAGTCTTCTAGTCTTCTAGTCTTCTAGTCTTCTAGTCTTCTAGTCTTCTAGTCTTCTAGTCTTCTAGTCTTCTAGTCTTCTAGTCTTCTAGTCTTCTAGTCTTCTAGTCTTCTAGTCTTCTAGTCTTCTAGTCTTCTAGTCTTCTAGTCTTCTAGTCTTCTAGTCTTCTAGTCTTCTAGTCTTCTAGTCTTCTAGTCTTCTAATCTTCTAGTCTTCTAGTCTTCTAGTCTTCTAGTCTTCTAGTCTAGTCTTCTAGTCTTCTAGTCTTCTAGTCTTCTAGTCTTCTAGTCTTCTAGTCTTCTAGTCTTCTAGTCTTCTAGTCTTCTAGTCTTCTAGTCTTCTAGTCTTCTAGTCTAGTCTTCTAGTCTTCTAGTCTTCTAGTCTTCTAGTCTTCTAGTCTTCTAGTCTTCTAGTCTTCTAGTCTTCTAGTCTTCTAGTCTTCTAGTCTTCTAGTCTTCTAGTCTTCTAGTCTTCTAGTCTTCTAATCTTCTAGTCTTCTAGTCTCTAGTCGTCTAGTCTTCTAGCACAGACAAACAGACGTAACACTCTGATAATTCCCATCGTACACCGATTTAACGGTCTTTTTCAAAATTTGATAGTTGGCCAACTGCCCAACCGTGGCGCTCGCATCGTTTTTGTACGAGTTTGACGTTTGCTCACTACCGCCACCTAGTTGGTGGTCGGCCAAACAAAGTTCTTTTAGCATTGGGCGAATATGTTTCCGTGACTATAATTTGAATCGATAAATGTTTGAAATGTTACGTCTGTTTGTCTGTGCTTCTAGTCTTCTAGTCGTCTAGTCTTGTAGTCTTCTAGTATTCTAGTCATCTAGTCTTCTAGTCTTCTAGTCTTCTAGTCTTCTAGTCTTCTAGTCTTCTAGTCTTCTAGTCTTCTAGTCTTCTAGTCTTCTAGTCTTCTAGTCTTCTAGTCTTCTAGTCTTCTAGTCTTCTAGTCTTCTAGTCTTCTAGTCTTCTAGTCTTCTAGTCTTCTAGTCTTCTAGTCTTCTAGTCTTCTAGTCTTCTAGTCTTCTAGTCTTCTAGTCTTCTAGTCTTCTAGTCTTCTAGTCTTCTAGTCTTCTAGTCTTCTAGTCTTCTAGTCTTCTAGTCTTCTAGTCTTCTAGTCTTCTAGTCTTCTAGTCTTCTAGTCTTCTAGTCTTCTAGTCTTCTAGTCTTCTAGTCTTCTAGTCTTCTAGTCTTCTAGTCTTCTAGTCTTCTAGTCTTCTAGTCTTCTAGTCTTCTAGTCTTCTAGTCTTCTAGTCTTCTAGTCTTCTAGTCTTCTAGTCTTCTAGTCTTCTAGTCTTCTAGTCTTCTAGTCTTCTAGTCTTCTAGTCATCTAGTCTTCTAGTCTTCTAGTCTTCTAGTCTTCTAGTCTTCTAGTCTTCTAGTCTTCTAGTCTTCTAGTCTTCTAGTCTTCTAGTCTTCTAGTCTTCTAGTCTTCTAGTCTTCTAGTCTTCTAGTCTTCTAGTCTTCTAGTCTTCTAGTCTTCTAGTCTTCTAGTCTTCTAGTCTTCTAGTCTTCTAGTCTTCTAGTCTTCTAGTCTTCTAGTCTTCTAGTCTTCTAGTCTTCTAGTCTTCTAGTCTTCTAGTCTTCTAGTCTTCTAGTCTTCTAGTCTTCTAGTCTTCTAGTCTTCTAGTCTTCTAGTCTTCTAGTCTTCTAGTCTTCTAGTCTTCTAGTCTTCTAGTCTTCTAGTCTTCTAGTCTTCTAGTCTTCTAGTCTTCTAGTCTTCTAGTCTTCTAGTCTTCTAGTCTTCTAGTCTTCTAGTCTTCTAGTCTTCTAGTCTTCTAGTCTTCTAGTCTTCTAGTCTTCTAGTCTTCTAGTCTTCTAGTCTTCTAGTCTTCTAGTCTTCTAGTCTTCTAGTCTTCTAGTCTTCTAGTCTTCTAGTATTCTAGTCTTCTAGTCTTCTAGTCTTCTAGTCTTCTAGACTTCTAGTCTTCTAGTCTTCTAGTCTTCTAGTCTTCTAGTCTTCTAGTCTTCTAGTCTTCTAGTCTTCTAGTCTTCTAGTCTTCTAGTCTTCTAGTCTTCTAGTCTTCTAGTCTTCTAGTCTTCTAGTCTTCTAGTCTTCTAGTCTTCTAGTCTTCTAGTCTTCTAGTCTTCTAGTCTTCTAGTCTTCTAGTCTTCTAGTCTTCTAGTCTTCTAGTCTTCTAGTCTTCTAGTCTTCTAGTCTTCTAGTCTTCTAGTCTTCTAGTCTTCTAGTCTTCTAGTCTTCTAGTCTTCTAGTCTTCTAGTCTTCTAGTCTTCTAGTCTTCTAGTCTTCTAGTCTTCCAGTCTCCTAGTCTCCTAGTCTTCTAGTCTTCTAGTCTTCTAGTCTTCTAGTCTTCTAGTCTTCTAGTCTTCTAGTCTTCTAGTCTTCTAGTCTTCTAGTCTTCTAGTCTTCTAGTCTTCTAGTCTTCTAGTCTTCTAGTCGTCTAGTCTTCTAGCACAGACAAACAGACGTAACACTCTGATAATTCCCATCGTACACCGATTTAACGGTCTTTTTCAAAATTTGATAGTTGGCCAACTGCCCAACCGTGGCGCTCGCATCGTTTTTGTACGAGTTTGACGTTTGCTCACTACCGCCACCTAGTTGGTGGTCGGCCAAACAAAGTTCTTTTAGCATTGGGCGAATATGTTTCCGTGACTATAATTTGAATCGATAAATGTTTGAAATGTTACGTCTGTTTGTCTGTGCTTCTAGTCTTCTAGTCGTCTAGTCTTGTAGTCTTCTAGTATTCTAGTCATCTAGTCTTCTAGTCTTCTAGTCTTCTAGTCTTCTAGTCTTCTAGTCTTCTAGTCTTCTAGTCTTCTAGTCTTCTAGTCTTCTAGTCTTCTAGTCTTCTAGTCTTCTAGTCTTCTAGTCTTCTAGTCTTCTAGTCTTCTAGTCTTCTAGTCTTCTAGTCTTCTAGTCTTCTAGTCTTCTAGTCTTCTAGTCTTCTAGTCTTCTAGTCTTCTAGTCTTCTAGTCTTCTAGTCTTCTAGTCTTCTAGTCTTCTAGTCTTCTAGTCTTCTAGTCTTCTAGTCTTCTAGTCTTCTAGTCTTCTAGTCTTCTAGTCTTCTAGTCTTCTAGTCTTCTAGTCTTCTAGTCTTCTAGTCTTCTAGTCTTCTAGTCTTCTAGTCTTCTAGTCTTCTAGTCTTCTAGTCTTCTAGTCTTCTAGTCTTCTAGTCTTCTAGTCTTCTAGTCTTCTAGTCTTCTAGTCTTCTAGTCTTCTAGTCTTCTAGTCTTCTAGTCTTCTAGTCTTCTAGTCTTCTAGTCTTCTAGTCTTCTAGTCTTCTAGTCTTCTAGTCTTCTAGTCTTCTAGTCTTCTAGTCTTCTAGTCTTCTAGTCTTCTAGTCTTCTAGTCTTCTAGTCTTCTAGTCTTCTAGTCTTCTAGTCTTCTAGTCTTCTAGTCTTCTAGTCTTCTAGTCTTCTAGTCTTCTAGTCTTCTAGTCTTCTAGTCTTCTAGTCTTCTAGTCTTCTAGTCTTCTAGTCTTCTAGTCTTCTAGTCTTCTAGTCTTCTAGTCTTCTAGTCTTCTAGTCTTCTAGTCTTCTAGTCTTCTAGTCTTCTAGTCTTCTAGTCTTCTAGTATTCTAGTCTTCTAGTCTTCTAGTCTTCTAGTCTTCTAGACTTGTAGTCTTCTAGTCTTCTAGTCTTCTAGTCTTCTAGTCTTCTAGTCTTCTAGTCTTCTAGTCTTCTAGTCTTCTAGTCTTCTAGTCTTCTAGTCTTCTAGTCTTCTAGTCTTCTAGTCTTCTAGTCTTCTAGTCTTCTAGTCTTCTAGTCTTCTAGTCTTCTAGTCTTCTAGTCTTCTAGTCTTCTAGTCTTCTAGTCTTCTAGTCTTCTAGTCTTCTAGTCTTCTAGTCTTCTAGTCTTCTAGTCTTCTAGTCTTCTAGTCTTCTAGTCTTCTAGTCTTCTAGTCTTCTAGTCTTCTAGTCTTCTAGTCTTCTAGTCTTCTAGTCTTCCAGTCTCCTAGTCTCCTAGTCTTCTAGTCTTCTAGTCTTCTAGTCTTCTAGTCTTCTAGTCTTCTAGTCTTCTAGTCTTCTAGTCTTCTAGTCTTCTAGTCTTCTAGTCTTCTAGTCTTCTAGTCTTCTAGTCTTCTAGTCTTCTAGTCTTCTAGTCGTCTAGTCTTCTAGCACAGACAAACAGACGTAACACTCTGATAATTCCCATCGTACACCGATTTAACGGTCTTTTTCAAAATTTGATAGTTGGCCAACTGCCCAACCGTGGCGCTCGCATCGTTTTTGTACGAGTTTGACGTTTGCTCACTACCGCCACCTAGTTGGTGGTCGGCCAAACAAAGTTCTTTTAGCATTGGGCGAATATGTTTCCGTGACTATAATTTGAATCGATAAATGTTTGAAATGTTACGTCTGTTTGTCTGTGCTTCTAGTCTTCTAGTCGTCTAGTCTTGTAGT
The DNA here is from genome assembly GCF_035046485.1 of Aedes albopictus. NCBI lineage: Eukaryota > Metazoa > Arthropoda > Insecta > Diptera > Culicidae > Aedes > Aedes albopictus. Next base: position 283,176,890 of record NC_085136.1, on the reverse strand, counting down.
CTTCTAGTATTCTAGTCATCTAGTCTTCTAGTCTTCTAGTCTTCTAGTCTTCTAGTCTTCTAGTCTTCTAGTCTTCTAGTCTTCTAGTCTTCTAGTCTTCTAGTCTTCTAGTCTTCTAGTCTTCTAGTCTTCTAGTCTTCTAGTCTTCTAGTCTTCTAGTCTTCTAGTCTTCTAGTCTTCTAGTCTTCTAGTCTTCTAGTCTTCTAGTCTTCTAGTCTTCTAGTCTTCTAGTCTTCTAGTCTTCTAGTCTTCTAGTCTTCTAGTCTTCTAGTCTTCTAGTCTTCTAGTCTTCTAGTCTTCAAGTCTTCTAGTCTTCTAGTCTTCTAGTCTTCTAGTCTTCTAGTCTTCAAGTCTTCTAGTCTTCTAGTCTTCTAGTCTTCTAGTCTTCTAGTCTTCTAGTCTTCTAGTCTTCTAGTCTTCTAGTCTTCTAGTCTTCTAGTCTTCTAGTCTTCTAGTCTTCTAGTCTTCTAGTCTTCTAGTCTTCTAGTCTTCTAGTCTTCTAGTCTTCTAGTCTTCTAGTCTTCTAGTCTTCTAGTCTTCTAGTCTTCTAGGCTTCTAGTCTTCTAGTCTTCTAGTCTTCTAGTCTTCTAGTCTTCTAGTCTTCTAGTCTTCTAGTCTTCTAGTCTTCTAGTCTTCTAGTCTTCTAGTCTTCTAGTCTTCTAGTCTTCTAGTCTTCTAGTCTTCTAGTCTTCTAGTCTTCTAGTCTTCTAGTCTTCTAGTCTTCTAGTTTTCTAGTCTTCTAGACTTTTAGTCTTTTAGTCTTCTAGTCTGCTAGTCTTCCAGTCTTCTAGTATTCCAGTCTTCTAGTCTTCCAGTCTTCTAGTCTTCTAGTTTGGTAGTCTTCTAGTCTTCTTGACTTCTATTCCTCTTGTATAAAGTCTATTAGTCATTTAGTCTTCTATTCACGCAGGAAACCGTGTATTCCAACGGCGCAACGCCTAAGCTGCCTGACAACCGTTTGTGACGCTCCGTGTGGCTTTACTGTTTCCGCATCTGTTCACCTGGGCTTCTGCTCCAGACGAACTGCAAACTGCTGCAAGCGGCCGGCATCATCGTCGTAGTGCGGTTGGTATGCCTGGCAAGTTTCTAATTGAATCGGAACAACTCCGGTGTCGCAGCATCAGCAGCAGCAGCAGCACCCGGGGATAGGCTTGACCCGACATTGTTGATCATCTTATGCCAGTCAGTTGTGCCAGCCAGCCGGGGGCAGTAGTTTCCAGTCCCGACTGAGGTGAAAATTTGCCGCGCGCAAAAAAGTTAGATAATCCAATTAACAACGTTCAGTTTACCACCGCACCGGTGGTGCTGCCGTTCTGCGCTGGATATCGGGAGAATGTTTTGCGCGGTCCTGTTTCATTTCACCTCTCGGCGAGGTCCTTCCGAGGAGTGAAACTTGTAGGATGGCGCGAAAGTTTTTTATTTCGCTTTTTTGCTCGTTTAAACTAAATCAGGGCGATGCAGCTGCAATGGGTTTATGGCGATAATATCAGTTGGACACGGTAAATTGAGTTTAAAGTATGTCGTTTAGGATGGTACTCTCAAAGTACATTTTGCGAGTTTTCTTCTTTTTGTAAGTGGTGGGTGGATATTGTTATAATCACACTTTTCCAGTGATTGGACACGTATAAACAAGCTTCTGGTCTTCTAACCTTCAAGTCTTCTAGTCTTCTGGACTTCTGATCTTCTGGTATTCTGGTCTTCTAGTCTTCTGATCTTCTAGCCTTCTTGTCTTCTGATCTTTTGGTGTTCTGGTCTTCTGGTGTTCTGGTGTTCTGGTCTTCTGGTCTTCTGGTGTTCTGGTGTTCTGGTCTTCTGATTCTTCTGGTCTTTTGGTGTTCTGGTATCTTCTGGGGTCTTCTGGTCTTCTGGTCTACTGGTATCCTCTGGGGTCTTCTGGTCTTCTGGTCTTCTATTCTTCTAGTCTTCTAGTCTTCTGGTCTTCTAGACTTTTGGTCTTCTAGTCTTCTAGTCTTCTAGGTGTTCTGGTCTTCTGGTCTTCTGGTCTTCTGGTCTTCTGGTCTTCTGGTCTTCTGGTATGTTCTGGGGTCTTCTGGTCTTCTGGTCTTCTGGTCTTCTAGTCTTCTGCTATCTTCTGGGGTCTTCTGGTCTTCTGGTCTTCTAGTCTTCTATTCTTCTAGTCTTCTAGTCTTCTGGTCTTCTAGACTTCTAGTCTTCTAAGCTTCTAGTCTTCTAGTCTTCTAGTCTTCTAGTCTTCTAGGTGTTCTGGTGTTCTGGTCTTCTGGTCTTCTGGTCTTCTGGTATCTTCCTGGGTCTTCTGGTCTTCTGGTATTCTAGTATTCTTGTTTTCTAGTCTTCTAGTCTTCTGGTCTTCTGGTCTTCTAGTCTTCTGGTAATTTCTGGGGTATTCTGGTCTTCTGATCTGCTAGTCTTCTATTTTTCTAGTCTTCTGGTCTTCTGGTCTTCTAGTCTTCTGTTCTTCTGGTCTTCTGGTCTTCTGGTCTTCTGGTCTTCTAGACTTCTAGTCTTCTAGTCTTCTAGGTGTTCTGGTGTTCTGGTCTTCTGGTCTTCTGGTCTTCTGGTATCTTCCGGGGTCTTCTGGTCTTCTGGTCTTCTAGTCTTCTGGTATCTTCTGAGGTCTTCTGGTCTTCTGGTATTCTAGTATTCTTGTTTTCTAGTCTTCTAGTCTTCTGGTCTTCTGGTCTTCTAGTCTTCTGGTATTTTCTGGGGTCTTCTGGTCTTCTGATCTGCTAGTCTTCTATTTTTCTAGTCTTCCGGTCTTCTGGTCTTCTGGTCTTCTGTTCTTCTGGTCTTCTGGTCTTCTGGTCTTCTAGACTTCTAGTCTTCTAGGCTTCTAGTCTTCTAGTCTTCTAGTCTTCTAGTCTTCTAGTATTCTAGTATTCTAGTTTTCTAGTCTTCTAGTCTTCTGGTCTTCTGGTCTTCTAGACTTCTAGTCTTCTAGGCTTCTAGTCTTCTAGTCTTCTAGTCTTCTAGTATTCTAGTATTCTAGTTTTCTAGTCTTCTAGTCTTCTGGTCTTCTGATCTTCTAGTCTTCTGGTATCTTCAGGGGTCTTCTGGTCTTCTGATCTGCTAGTCTACTATTTTTCTAGTCTTCTGGTCCTGTGTTCTTCTGGTCTTCTGGTCTTCTGGTCTTCTGGTCTTCTGGTCTTCTGGTCTTCTGGTATTCTGGTCTTCTGGTCTTCTGGTCTTCTGGTCTTCTGGTCTTCTGGTCTTCTGGTCTTCTGGTCTTTTGGTCTTCTGGTCTTTTGGCTTTTTTGGTCTTCTGGTCTTCTGTTCCTCTGATTTTCTTGTCTTCTTGACTTCTTGACTTCTTGTCTTCTTGTCTTCTTGTATTCTTGTCTTCTATTCTTCTAATATTCAAGTCATCTAGTTTTCTAGTCTTCTACACTTCTAGTCTATGTTTTCTCCAGCTCGTGTACTGCTGATGCAATATGCAATTTTGTTGATCATACCCAACGCATATTAGTACCAACTTTGAATAAACAACGCACGATACATCTTGAGCAAAATTCTTCTGAAGGATATTGTTTATGATTTAGAGTAGATACAATTTTCCAATTGAAATAATCTTTCATTCTCTAGTTACAGTAGCTATGCCTTCAAAACACTTTGTCCTCCAACTATTTCCCATCCCATCGCTGAACAGTAACAATAATACTCCCACCAATCCCTTCCGAAATAAATAAACATGCCAACTATTTGTACATCAATTTCAAATAAATCACGCCGACTCTCAGTTCAGCAGGGAAAATAAACGAACCATCAAACCGAGTGCAGCACCGCACCGCACCGTACGCTTGCTCCCACAAGCACAACTAGGGAACCCAATTCATACCGACAGGAGGAGATGCATATCGCAGTCCATACCTAAGTATAAATCAACAAGCAGCAAGCTAGGTATGTGGTAGAAATGAGATTTGTGGTCTCTCACTGACCCACACGACTAATCCAGAAGAGAAGTGGCGCGCGCGGTGTTCGGGTCAATTCGAAGTGAATACCTATGTATACTGCTAAGCTATAGGTAGAAGACAGTGATAAGTCCGCCCAACGCAAGCTGACACGATTGTTGGTCGGACGGTTGACCGACAACAAAATAGGTCTCCCCCGGTGCCCGATAAAAAAAATCTGGTATTACCAATAATCGAACGGTACGGTTTAAGAAACAAGAACAAGAGTACTCTTGTCCTCTTGTCTTCTTAAGTTATTCAATGTATTTCATCCTAACGTTCAGGAAATAAACCCAGGTACCCTTGGCATGATCCTGCTGAATTGCCATTCTATATTTTCAGCATCTCTTTAAGGTGAAACGGGACGCCGTGTTATTTTTCCTATCTTGCCTCTCTTTCTAACAATTTGCCTCGCGATTTTGAAGATGGTAATCTCGAGTTCTATCGCACTGAAGATGCTGAAAAACAATCAGCATATGCACTGCACGTGAGCATACACAGTGATAGGTTTTTGTTGCAAAATATGAAGTAGAATCTGAGATTACCATCTTAGTAGCAACAGAGCAATGGCGGATATTTCCCCTACCGTCCCGTCCGCCCTTAAGCCCCAACACTACAATATACCGTTCTACTATTGAACACTTTCAACAGGGAAGCCCCTGTCAAGCAAGGGCAAAAGCCGAGCTCTCGGACTAGTCCGTCCGGACCGGAGCAACAACGGGTATTCAAACTAGAAAGACGAAATGGGAGTGCACCACACCTCCCGAGAGTGCCAGCCGATGGACCAACCGGACTGAGAAGAACCGGACTGGACCGACGACCGAGGACCGGCATCAGTGGCATCCGTCAATCAATCTCCTCAGCTGGGCTCCCCCGTCGCGCGCGCTACCATCATCCGAAGCGACAGCGGTGGCGGCGGCGATGTCGAGTTTTAGGGCAGCCCACATGGGGGGAAAACTCTCCCCGAGAGTTGGCGTTTGCTGCTCCACCACGCATGTTGTTATCCACCGCCGCACCGACCCGTTGCCGATTGCCGCCACCCATACGACCGACCGGATGATGGGGGGCGTGAGAGAGTTCTTCATTGATAAACACGTTTTCCGCACGTTTGTTGTTGGTCGGTCAGATGGCGCGCGGGCGCTCATGCTCGCGTTTGCGTATGTGCGCTCTCTTTCTCACGGTGTTGGATGCTGGAACGCGTGAGTTCCTTAGAGATAGTGTCGTGCAACACGGCAAGTAAAGTAGGCATGCAACATTACCAGACTGGTTAGTTCAGAGCCGAAGTGGAATGGATTCAGCATAACTGTTTAACATGAAAAATGTGTTCTAACCCACTCTTTGCCTGCCAAGGGTAATATCTATTTAAGTAATTACCGACTGGAAATTGATTTATTCTTCAAACTGGCTTTCTAAGTCTAGGGAAATTCATAATGACTGGTTTTGTGTTGCCCGACGTTTCGGCCTTATGTATTTGGCCGTTTCAAAGGTAAAACTGTCTGTCGTTCTTCGTTACATTTAGTAATTCGCCTTGACGGTGGCTCTCTGATAGAATCAAGCTGTGCGTGGTAACATTTTTTTTAAACATGGGAAAGTATCGGCGCTGTGTTTTCAAATACTTTTAAATCTTTATAGAAATTTTTATTGTCAAAAGTTCTTAATGTTATCGAATGAGATTTTGATACGCTATATTATAGACATAAAATTGTGATTCAAAAACTTTTGCCCCAAAACTAGTCATAGTGTAGCTAATTGAAAGTTGATTGCAGAATATCAATACTTTTTTTAATCTGAAGCCCCTAGACTATTTGAGAAGCATTTGAAATTTCAGTTCCTATGCTTTCCCATGTTAAAAAAATGTGTTCACGTACAGCTCAATTCTCTCAGAGAGCCACCGGCAAGGCGAATGCCGCATACAAGAAGCACGCAATGAAACTCTCGGCATTATTAAGGGTTCGTTCAAATATTACGTAACGCAAAGAGGGGAGGGAGGGGGTCTAGCGCTGTGTTACGCTTCATACAAAATTTCAAAATTTTCCATACAAAAGTTGTAACGTGGGGGAGGGAGGGGGTCTAAAACTATCAAATTTTGCGTTACGTAATATTTGAATGAACCCTAAATGTAACAAAGAACGACAGACAGTTTTACCCTTGAAAGAGGTCAAATACACAAGGCCGAAACGTCGGGCAATACAAAACCAGTCGTTTTGAATTTGCCTAGATTGAGAAAGCCAGTTCGAAAAATATTTAAGTAACTTGTATGGCATTTTGACAACCTTTGCTTATAGCACTCCTCAGCGGGCTTCCGAAACGCTTCTGAGGGGGTTCAGAGAGTTTGTACTGGGTTGCAGAGTTTCATGTAAGACGGTTTCAAGGCGATTCAGATAAATTTCAGGAAGCTCCGGAGTTACTCCAGTGGAGTTTTATAGAGGCTTCATGAAACTGCTGCCATAAACTCATTCGAGCGTTCGTAGAAATGATCCGTTGAAATCCACCAGGAGGGATTCCGTCATTAATAACGATTGAACCAATGAGTTCTTTTCATATAAGTACCGTAAACCGGGGTCAAATTGATCTTCGGGTCGAAATTGATCAGACGTTTTTCAGTTATCAAGCATATTTTACATAGTTTCCTTCCAAGTATCGTAATGTACACACTCAAAACAGATTTGCGGGCTCGGCAAAATCACGCACAGCCGTCCGCTCAGCAAAATCTTTAACTAGTATCTCAGCAAAAAGTGACGTTTGTTAGCTGACTCTCAGCAAAACGATTGCCGACTATCACCAATGAACTGTCCAAATTTCTGAGATCCCGGCAAAATAGTTGTTTGCTGATTGCTCGGCTGTGCGAATCTCGGCAAAAGTTTGAAAAAATGCTGATATCCCGGCAATCTGAATTAAGTGTGTAGAAAGCATATACTAAACGATACATGTAGGAATACTATTTAAAGCATGCTTTATCTAACGACAGCTATATTATCGCTCAATTAAAAATTAGAAATTAGCAATAAACTTGATCAAAATCGCCTAACACTTTGTATGGGTGAAGCAATAAAAAATCGGGTTTTGTTGAATGGATATCTTTCAATGGTTTTTGTGCAGATGATAAAAAGAAGAAACATCTCTCTGTTATCAAGGACTTTGATATTATTTCTGTGAGATATTGGCTATTGCTATTTTTTGCCGTTTCAGTGCGCGTTAATATTTTAGTCTTTATCTAACGCAAAAACGACTGATCAATTTCGACCTGGAGATCAATTTGACCCCGGTTTACGGTACCTTGAGCACAGTTGATGTATTTGTTGCTTGAAATATTTTCCTTATCATCGTTTTGATGATAAAATGATAATTCTGGATTCTCGTTATAACTGGATTTCCAATTTTTTTTTCTAGCTACGGTATTTGTAGTTTGTTCAAAATTTTCCACAACAAAATCAACATTTTCCCATAAGCATCACTTATAAACTATGGTGCTTTCTCGATCTTGAACAGGAGAGCGAACCACAGATTGAAAAAAGAGTGTAAAATTCTATGACATATGATGCACATATTTGTAGCGTGGGATATCACCGAAGTTTACATGACATATCATGTAAAAGTCATAAAATATCATGTAAACTTCCATTATATGTCATGTAATTCAGCATGACTCTGTGTGTTTACATGACATATAACACAAATTTACATGATATGTCATGTAAACCATCATAACACTAAGTTTACATGACTAATCTGAAGTTTACATGACGTGTAAATCTCATTATTTTTATCTGTGAACGGTCAAATAATTATCTCGTTTAGTAACAGAGAGCGAGTCATGGTGCTTAAATCAAGACAAAAAGGCCAAGACATAAGAAGGACGTCCCAGTCAACCAGTCATCGTATAAGATGATAAAGTGGAGGCCATATGCGTGATTGCCTCCATTTAGGCGCATGTAAAATGTACGCATAACGCCTCCACTTTATCATCTTATTCAACATCTTATACGATCACTGGTTGACTGGGGTATCACACTGAAGTTAAGAAGTTAAGAAAATCCACAAGCCCTCTCTCTTCAATAAGAAGTCTCATTAACCTTTTTAGTGGCAACATTAGTGCAGTCGATTTTCGTGTATTGTTGATAGCACAAAAAAAGGATAGAATGAGTCGATTCTATCATTTTCTTCTATTTTTTTTCAATCAATGGCTCTTAATAAGAAGCACACAAATGTTTTGTCTAAGAAGGTTAACGTCACTACTTGCTCCATAGTTTCCAAGGGGATGGGCCATACGTATTTCCACCGTGGATTCTGGGTCTTTACTCTCACCTAGGATTCTGGGTCTTTACTCTCTCTATCTGAAACAAAGAAAGGACTAATCACTACTAGGTCAAAATATTCCATACTATCCCCATTCAATTGCAGTGCTAATCGGAACAAACTCACCAAATCGGTGATAGTTTTCCGAGGGTCCGAGAATCTACGTTAATTTCATTCCATTGCTCCGCTAGCAATGATGATTCTTCGTAGTTATGTGCGAAAGATTATGAAACTATTGAGAACTTGAGCGACAGGTCCTAAGCCCTGGTAAAGGAGGAAGGTTGTGATGGCTGTTATTCATGGGCATCGTGAAAAGCAAAAATGGATAAACTCCAATGCCAAGATGTCATGCAACCCGTTCCGAGAGCTGAATGGTTGAGGGGGTACTAAACATGTTCAACCCTGAGACGAGACCGGACAACTGGCTTCTTATTGATCTTCTTTTCTTCCAAAATGTTTGTTGTTTATTAACGTTTCGCTCCGATCGTCGTTCAGGCTAGTGTTGCCAAACATTTTATGTTGCTTCAAGATTCAAGTTTTTTACGGATAAAACATGAATGAGACGTGCCCATAAATTTTGTCATGAGTTCAGGGGAACGGGCAAATGAAGGAAAGTTCCATAATTGATTATCCATAGCGTGTTCGTAAATCAAAACTAATGAAGGATTAGTTCTAAATGATATTTGTAAATATAATTATTTGGAAAAATACCTTAACGCTAAAGCTAGATTTTCTTCAAAATTGATCACGTATCACGATTTTCATACAAAATAGTCACCGTTGAGATGCTGTAACTCTGCTTCCTGGTGAAAGATAAGGCTTACTTTTTGACGAGAAGAAATGTCTTCGGTTTTGATTTAAGCTAAATATTTTTTTGTAGCATCAGCTACAAAACAAACAAGGTCAAATTGTTCAAAATAGGACTACTCCCAAATTCATCATCGAAAAGAAGCGAGAAGGCACCGATTCATTGCCTTCTTTTGGTGTTATTATAAATGCTCATTTCTAACAAAAATACAAAAAAATAGTGAACAAAACAAATCGCGCTTCAATCTTTCATTTTGAGTAGGATTAAATTGATAAAGCAGTTGAAACAATCTCCGTAATAACAGTTTTTGAATGTTGATTTTTTTGTTAAATTGTCAATGCATTTAAATAATTATTACGAATGAAACAAATAATTCTCTTTCATTAAATATTATAATGCACTTATACCATAATGAAAATGTATGCGGACCGTATTTTCAATCGCTTTTGACAACACTGTCCACACGCGGTCGGGAACGGTCGGATGGTTTTTGCTTTTTTCTAATAGCATGAAATCAACCAATCAGCAGCTGGTCCGTTTTGGCCCCATATCGAGCTACCTATTGACTGGTCTCGTTTCAGGTTCAACCGCGAACGAAACCGAGGGTACACCAGGGCAAACACCCCAGTAAGCAGTCCTCGTGGGACCAAAAGTGAGTACAAATTCATCAAATAACCTTCAAGGTGACGACTGCCTCTCTCAGTCATGTGAGAGCAAAGTGGTGAACACTCGGAGTCATCTTGGCCTTGCCAAAGACCTCCTACTCAGTAGTTCGCAGGAGAACATGAAAATATCCTGCCCCTCAAGACCTACCGCTCGGAGCAGCACATGTTTCGACAAAGCTATTGATCCAGATCTACGATACCCCTAATCGACCGTCTCCAACGAACATATCGTTGAAGATAACACCGATAATGGTATGTATAAGGATCGTCATCAACCCCCAAGAATCTTTAGCTAGTAGCAAAGGATCCGAAAACATTCATTTCATTTCATTTATTTAGTATTATATCAAATTCAAGATAAAACTGAATCAACAATATTTCTCCATAATACACGGTTCGTGGCTGCCGCTCTCCATCCTCGGTCGCGCCCGATGCTCGCCAAGTCACGCTCCACATGGTCCGCCCATCGTGCTCTCTGCGCTCCACGTCTTCTTGTGCCAACCGGATCAGTTGCAAACACCAACTTTGCAGGGTTGTTGTCCGGCATTCTTGCAACATGCCCTGCCCACCGTATCCTTCCAGCTTTGGCCACCTTCTGGATGCTGGGTTCGCCGTAAAGTGCAGCCGAAGATCGTTCTTAGCACGCGTCGCTCGAAAACTCCGAGTGCTTGCAGGTTCTCCTCGAGCATGGTCCATGTCTCGTGCCCGTAGAGGATTACCGGTCTTATTAGCGTTTTGTACATGGTGCATTTGGTGCGTGGGTGAATCTTTTTCGACCGCAGTTTCTTCTGGAGCCCATAGTAGGCCCGACTTCCGCTGATGATGCGCCTCCGAATTTCACGGCTCACGTTGTTGTCAGCCGTCAGTAAGGATCCGAGGTAGACGAATTCCTCCACCACCTCCAAAGTATTCCCGTCTATCATAACATTACTACCCAGACGGATCCGGTCGTTTTCGGTTCCGCCTACCAGCATGTACTTTGTTTTTGAGGCATTCACCACCAGTCCGACCTTTGCTGCTTCGCGTTTCAGGCGGGTGTACAGCTCTGCCACCGTTCCAAATGTTCTGGCAATAATGTCCATGTCGTCCGCAAGGCACACAAATTGTCCGGATTTTGTGAAAATCGTTCCCCGGCTGTTGAGCCCGGCTCGTCGCATCACACCTTCCAGAGCGATGTTGAAGAGTAGGCATGAGAGTCCATCACCTTGTCGCAGTCCCCGGCGAGATTCGAATGAACTAGATAGTTCACCCGAAACCCTTACGCAGTTTTGTACACCGTCCATCGTTGCTTTAATCAGTCTAGTCAGCTTCCCAGGAAAGCCGTTTTCGTCCATGATTCTCCATAGCTCTACGCGGTCGATACTGTCGTATGCCGCTTTGAAGTCGATGAACAGGTTACTCGTTGGGACCTGGTATTCACGGCATTTCTGGAGGATTTGCCGTACGGTGAAGATCTGGTCCGTTGTCGACCGGCCGTCGATGAAGCCGACTTGATAACTTCCCACGAACTCAATCGTTTTAGGTGACAGACGACGGAAGATGATTTGGGATAGCACTTTGTAGGCAGCATTCAAAATAGTGATCGCCCTGAAGTTCTCACATTCCAAATGGTCGCCTTTCTTGTGAATGGGGCAGATTACCCCTTCCTTCCACTCCTCCGGTAGCTGTTCGGTTTCCCAGATCCTGACTATCAGCCGATGCAAACAGGTGGCCAACTTTTCTGGGCCCATCTTGATGAGTTCAGCTGCGATACCACGGTTTACGGATGCCAAGGGTACTTTGGGCAAGAAAATCCACACACTCACACGCTCTCAGAAGAAGCAGGATAGAACTCTTCGAGAGAAGCAACCTTATCCATAACCCTGACTAAGGAGAGCGAGCCCCTTCGAACTACGCGCCTCAGAAAAACGTTTCTGGACAACAAAACTCACCCAGGAGGGAAACAGCTGGTATCATCTACAGTGATATGGCCAAAAGCGAGAAGGTCGGGATAATACCCAAAGACTTTCCCACCATCCAACTCACTACAGCCCAGCCAGATCTTCTACATGAAGCACTCCAGCAAATTCAGCAGCGAATCGAGTCAATAAAACCCAAATTTAACAACCTTATCTACAAGCCCGGTTACACGATTCTAATCTACAAGGATCAAGAGACTGCTGAGTGCTGAGTGTTTAACGAGAATATCCCCGTCCATGAAACCCAGGGAAGGTGCAGAGCTGATGGCAATGGACGAAGAGGCGATTCCACGTTCAAACATGATCCGAGCATTCTTCTCACAAAGCTCCAGCTATGACGATGACCAAATAAAGGCTCTCAAAGAATGCCAAAATGACATTACAACAACTAATTGGCGTATTGTGAAACAATCCATTCTGGAAGACATTCATGTCGAATGTGAAGATCCATTAGAGGGTGCATCGATGGAAAAGTTGAAAAAGTCCAAATACATCTTGAACTACGGATTTGGTGAAATCCAACTAAGGAAGATTACACATGAACTGACTGTTGCTACCGCCAAGCCGACTGGAAGGCCGAGCCAAAAGAAATCTGAGGTAGCCTCCAGTTAGAGCGAGGTCAGTAAATGTAAGGGGATCGACTGTGATTGGTATTATGCTAGCGGAGATTTTTGGCTTCCAGTCTCTATGTAATCATAAACGGATATTGGTTTATGATTACATAGAGACTGGAAGCCAAGGTCAGTAAATCTCACCCCAAAAAAGCGACAACTTGACCACAGAGGCGAAACTGGCGAGCCAGGTCGCTACAGAGAAGAGAAACGACCCAAACTGGGACAAAAATGACATCCTGGTGATCCACAACATCGCCGTGGGTGTGATCTGTCATCTAATTTTTGTTTTTAGTTGGTACACCAAAACCTCTTTTGATGCATGTTATTTTTATGCACTTTTAATTTATGCACCTTTTTATGTCCTGCATTAAAAAATCGGAAGCTACTCAGAACCAATATTGTGCATAAGATTACAATAATGAAGGGAACTATTGCAACGGTGACCAGGGAGTGTTTCAGGTAGGTTTTAGGGGTCTGGAGGGAAGCAAAAGCATTTCAGAGAGTTTCAGAGCATTTTCGACGGTGTTTGTATGCGTTACAGGTCATTTTGGAGGGGTTTACGGAGGTCTCGCGTGCGTTTCATAAGGTTCGAGGGGGTTTCCGGAGGCCTTTTAGAATATTTCAGTGCATTTTCGGTGGGAGTCAGAGATGTTACGCAGGCGTTTTCGGGGGTTTCAGATGTGTATCAAGGGTTCCGAGGGGGTTTCAGGGGATCTTGGAGGCATTTCAGGAAGTTTCAGATGATTTTAGAGACCTCAACACAATATCTTTTGAAACGCCTCAGAAATACCCATTGATTTGAAGGTGTTCTTGAACCCCCTGATACATCCCTGACCGAAAATGCCACGAAACGTCCCTTAAACGCTGTAATCTTATTGAAACGCCCTTGAAATCTTCATAATTTATGATATGCCTTAAAACGCCCGTCAAACCTCTTGTAACGCCCTTTAAGGACAGACTTGTTAGAATCCCGAAATGGCCGCCACAATGGCCGACTTTAGGACCTACTCACGATTTCGAGGGCACAAATCTCTTCATAAACAAAACCAGCGCACCTGATCTTCTTATTTTAAGCTTATTACAAGTGAGCAAGAACAGAATAATGAAATTCACTGTTGTTTGAAGCTTCCCGACCAGTTGCTCCTAACAAGATAATAACTAAATTATAACAACCGTTGTTAGAAATAACAGAATTTGTTACAATTTTGTTGAAATGATTCTTATAGGTGTGTAATCATAACAGAATTGAACCAAAATTTGTTATTATTTTAAAAACAAAATCAAAACAAAACTTGTTTTACTCATTCAAACAGATATATAACAGCATTTGTTACATTATGCATATTAAAATAATTGTCTATAACATAATTTCGTAACACATTTATTGTAATATTTGCTATATTTTTTGTAACAAAATAATATCAAATTTTGTTAGGTTTTTGTATTAACGAGAAAAAGTTTGATCATTTTCGTTATATTGACCACTTGAGCCAAAAGACTTGAAACAAAGCTTATAACATAGATAGCATTTATTTATAATGCAACGGTAAAATCGTTAAGTTTTATCATCCCCTCCTCTTCCGTTACGCTTGTATGTATTAAAGTCCTAAAATTTGTGATTTTTTTTACTTAAACGTTTATTTTAGACTCAAATAAAATTTGTGTATTGACCATAACGCTAAATTGTACTTCCCCCTCTACCTTGAGACAAACGTAATTTGTTATTATTATTACTATATATTTAAGACACTTTACCACTTAAGTGGCATTCGTGTCTACGTAATTTGTGTATGACGTCATATTTGTTTTAAAAAATGTAACAAAACTTGTTACCATTTAGCTATAATCTGTTAGAAGCTGTAATAAAAAAACTGTTGGAATATCAACATGGTTTGTCAGATGTAAACATTATTATCAATATAAACTGTAAACTGGAAAGTGTGACGAAGGGTATTATCGGCAGGTTTGTTCTCTTCGGCGTGAGGGGTTTTTGTACGCCGAATTGCCTTAAATTTGGGCATATAACTCAGCTTGATTGGGAAGGATTTGGGTCCAACTTTGAGCTCAACAGGTTTCAGAAAACCCCCCATGACGAAGAAAAAAAAAACTTCCGAAAATACGTAAGTTCCCCTATATAATTAGCTGCAAATCAAATGCTTCACAGCTATCTGTGAACGGAACACGATTTTATGCGGATTTAAGAAAAATTATTTGTTATAAAAAATATGTTTCAATACCGGAATATCTTTCTACAAGAAAAATCGAATCGAAATGCCTTTAATAATAATCTTTCTTAATATGACCGTTTCCAAAATATTCGGAATTTATTTATGAGTGTCTCAATATGTAAGAAAATGTGATCTTTAATTTATTCGTGATACTTCATCAACAACACTATGTTAATTCCAACACATTTGTCTATCCCAGAGAGGCGATTCGCTGAAGCGTGTCGTCAATAGCACGCCGCGAATCCGATCCAAATCCGGAACCATTCCCCGCTCGGTCATAGCAGGAATCTTAGTACGCGAAGCCGAGTCGCTGGGCTTTTGGTGCCTTTCTATCGACCGGAGGAGGATCCTCCCGAATACAAGCGGCATCCGCCGTTTCCCTCTCGAGTACAACAATCGGAAGCTTCCAACCAGCCGCCACTCCCTCTGCACCGGTAATTCGGCCATACTGCACATGGGTCCATCGTCGTCGCTGCGCGCCAAATCGCAGCACGGTCACGCCAACGAACACCATTGCTGACCGCTATCTCCGAACGTCGAAGCCGTCGCCATCTTCGAGCTACGTCCCCCGTCACCGAGCATCGGATCGCCGAAAAACCTGCGCAGGTACGTGAGAGCTTTTGCACATGGCCATGTTTTGCTCTTTTCCATCCCGTATGAATACCTTCCGTCCAGCACGAATGAATTCCTAGAATAAATAGTAGAAAGTTTGAAATTTCGTTTAGTTCCGTTACGTTTCACATCGCTTAATTGAATAACATGCTCACTACCTTATGTTACGTTTTAGTCCTGTTACTTCGCTCGGATGAGTAAGAATCCCTTCGGTTTTCCTAAGTATCTTTTAGCCTGTGAAAGAGTTGGATTTAAATTTGCGTTCGAAGAAATTCTGCCGTTTGCCAAGAACCCTTCAAAACCGTTCCTGAGTGAAATAGTCTCTTGCAAAGTCGGGCAAATTTCAACACGACCAGTAGTCTCTCTTTGAGAGTGGCGCCTAATCCACCGTGCTTTAACCAAATCCTCAAGAATAGTTTACGAACGGTTACAATTTTTCAGATTTAAGTACGAATCAAACCGGAATTTTACCGCATTGTTTGCTATTAAAAAGGTCTGGATCGGTCAAGGCGTTCCGGAGTTATGATCATTTCAGTGACCCGGACCAGCACCGGTAGAACTGGCCGTATATAAAACTGAACCAAGTCCTATCATGCGACACATCGAACTGCGCCGATTGTAGTAACCTTTAGCATGGTTGATGAATTTTGTGTAGAAATCAACACTGGATACCACACGCAGAGAAATGAATCGTAAACACTATTAAATTACAGTTCAAATCAACCGATTTTTCAGTTTGCTATAGCGACAAACTGATTTCTAGTATAAACTGAACTGTTCCATCGTTTAATAATACAAACATTTTCATTTGTCCAAATTTTTGGCAGTTTGTTAGACCAAACTGAGATTTGGTAGTTTCAACATAAAATAATGGGTTGTTTTAAACGACTGCACTTTTACCACTAACAAAGCCGGAATGTGATTGTGTTGGTGACGGCAGCTCCTGCGGCAGCTCGGAAATCTATTTTTAGACACTCGGCAAGCGAATGGTAAGTAGAACGAATAAAAAAAGACAAAAAGGCGAAACCGATCAACTTTTTGTGAGTGCTGTCTTATGTATCTGCGCGTTTTCCATCACGGCCAAAACTGCACTTGGAAGTTGGGGAGATGGATTTGCTACACCTTCCTCGTTGTGGCGATGTTGGGGTAAGAATTTTAAAGATGTGTGAGTGCTTCCGG
Organism: Aedes albopictus; assembly: GCF_035046485.1. Lineage (NCBI taxonomy): Eukaryota > Metazoa > Arthropoda > Insecta > Diptera > Culicidae > Aedes > Aedes albopictus. Next base: position 283,160,604 of record NC_085136.1, on the reverse strand, counting down.
ACCATGTTTTTGGTCTCCATATTGTAGAAACAAATGAATTTTCTATCGTTATATGGAATGATGGTAATTTATTGGTTTTGCCGATAAACTCCAAGTAAGAACAAAGAAATGTAACTTTGGACTGAGTAAATTCGCAATTTGGAAATCAACCATGCGTTTTATTTTTTTAAAACAAGCGTCATTTTTCTGCGTGCATATGTTCACGATGTCAGCCCACAATTCAAGATGGCGACCTCACATCCAAGATGACGGCCCAATAATCAAGATGGCTGCTGTTTGATAGAGTTTCATGCTCTAAAATCATGCAAAATTGGTATATTTAGTATAGGAAACATGCTGAAGTCCAAAAATGGCGACCAGAATATCTGAAATGGCGGTCTAAACCCCAATATGGCGACCCAAAATTCAAGATGGCGGCTATTTAATAACGTTGTAGGCTCTAAAACCATGCAATATGGGTTTATTTGGAATGGAGATGATTTCTGGAGTCTAAAAATGGCGACCAGAATATCCAAGATGACAGCCTAAAATCCAGGATGGTGGCTCTAAATTAAAAAATGGCCGGAATTAAAGATGTCTGGTCTGGCGGCCCTAAATCCAAAAACCAGAATACTCAAAATGGCGGTCTAAAATCCAAGATGGCGGTTACAAATTCAAGATGGCGGCTATTTAACGAACTGAGGGTGACGGGTTCGATTCCCGGTCGGTCCAGGATCTTTTCGTAAAGGAAATTTCCTTGACTTCCTTGGGCATAGAGTAACTTCGTGCCTGCCACACGATATACGCATGCAAAATGGTCATTGGCAGAGGAAGCTCTCAGTTAATAACTGTGGAAGTGCTCATAGAACACTAAGCTGAGAAGCAGGCTTTGTCCCAATGAGGACGTTACGCCAAGAAGAGAGAGAGAGCTATTTAACGAAGTTTATGGCTCTTATATCATGCAATATGTGTATAGTTGGTATGGGGAAGACGTCCGGAGTTAAAAATGGCGACTAGATTATCCAAGATGGCAATTCAAAATTTAAGATGGTGGCTGTTTTATGGAGTTTTAGTCTCTAATTCATGAACTAAGGATATATTAAATATGTAGAAGATGTCCGGTCCGGAGTCCAAAAATGGGTACCGGAATATCCAAGATGACCATCTAAAATCCATGACGATGGCTCCAAACTCAAGATCAAGGATGGGAACACTCACTTGCAAAGAGTTACATTCACTTGCTGTTTTCTTAGCTCAGAAGCGTGCAATCAAGAAACGATGTATGGACGACTTTTGCCTTGTGGTTTTGTCTAGAAGTTGGCCGAACAGAGTAGGGGTCGCACACGCATACCGAAGTCGTGAGGGAGCTGCGAAGGCAACTCTCCACGAGGTGAATGTAAATTACACTCACCTCGTGGAGAGTCGCTTTCGCAGTTCTGTCACAACTTTGGGATGCGTGTGCGACCCATACTCTATTCGGCAAACTTTTAGACAAAACCACAAGGCAAAAGCCGTCCATACATCGTTTCTTCACTGCACGCTTCTGAGCTGAGAAAACAGCAAGTGAGTGTAACTCTTTGCAAGTGAGTGTTCCCATCCCTGCTCAAGATGGTGGTTGCTTAATAGAGTTTAAGGCTCTGAAACCATGCAATATGGGTATATTGGGTATGGGGAAGATGTCTGGAGTCCAAAAAAAGCGGCCAGAATATGCAAGATGGATAACTTAAATCCGAAATGGCGGCTCCAAATTCAAGATAGCGGCATTTTCTTATGAATCTGAGGCTCAAACATCAAAAGCCAGATGAACGATAAGATTGCTGATGTCACAAAATTGTTTTATCAGTGGATAACTGACACTGAGGAAGATTACAAGTGGTAGTCGAAATACGCGTATCTGTCAAAAGATAAGCAATTAGGGTGGAATTAAAAGGTAAAACGAGGGTTCGAGAAGTCGATACAAGACTTGAGTTTTGTTGAAATGGGGTTCCGAAGGTACGAGAAAGGCGGCATCACTGCTAGGTGTATTAATAAGAATTTTGTTTTTGATTTGGAATAGTTTTTTTTTTTCAGAAAACATATAGCACATAAATAGAAGATTGTTTGCTTGGCTGTAGTTGGAAACTGGTTGGTTTTGTTACAGCTTCTTGACCAAACCACTCTCTCTCTCTCTTCTTGGCGTTACGTCCTCATTGGGACAAAGCCTGCTTCTCAGCTTAGTGTTCCATGAGCACTTCCACAGTTATTAACTGAGAGCTTCCTCTGCCAACGACCATTTTGCATGTGTATATCGTGTGGCAGGCACGAAGATACTCTATGCTCAAGGAAGTCAAGGAAATTTCCTTTACGAAAAGATTCTGGACCGACCGGGAATCGAACCCGTCACCCTCAGCATGGTCATGCTGAATACCCGTGCGTTTACCGCTTCGGCTATATGGGCCCAAACCAAAACGCTGTTATTTTATTTTGTCCAACATTTCGGTGAGAACTTCCGCTGAGTCCCTGAAGAAACTCTCAAATGGACCGAAACGTTATCATCAAATAACAACATTTTGATTTTGTAAATACTGTGAACAAAATACAGATGGAAGTATCACCGCCTGGCATTAATTTGTATTCATCTGTTGCAGCTTTTTGGAATGAAAAATTGAATATTCAACGAAGGTCTAACGCTTGTCCTAACTAGCTCTATAGTTGAATCAATGCAATGATACAATGCTTGTTGCTTCTTGAAACCCCGTTTCGATTATATTTATTAGATAACATCAACATGTTCCTGAGAATAGGGCGAACTTTCTCCTGATTATGTGATTCAAACCATGCCTCCATCACTTATTCCACCAAAGTTCTCCACATCCCATCTCAACATCTCGCCATGCGTCTCCGTCGTCGTCACAACCCAACCAAATTTTGTTCTTACGGCTCGGTGCGAGTTACCAACAGTAGGTGTGTAGTAGGAAGAGTGTTGCAACATCTCATCCATGCTGCTTGGTCTATTTGGCCGACTGGCTGACTGGCTGGCTGCTTGCTGCTTGACTGGTGTTTGGTTGGCTAGCTATAGCCAAAGCCGTGCGGCGGTTGGAGCCGGGCCGTTCTGGCATCAGTTCGCGTCGAACTGGCATCGTAAGAGGTTGTCCGGCGGTGAGCTTCCGATCGCGTTGCTGCGTTGGTTTGCATGTCCGTTCGATATTCTTGTGCGTTTGTTGTTGTGACTGGTTCGGTCCGGTCCGGTTCTGAAGGGACCGGTGGTTACCACCCTTCCGACGTAAATTGAGGATAGGCGATTGGAAGGCGCCTGAGGTGTGAAGTGTGTTTTTGGGGTGCTAGCGGGTGGAAGAACTTGATTGAGGGTGGCGTTGGAGTTTGTTGAAGTTCTGCGATTGAAACTGTTTTCAAGTGAAGTGGCTAGTGTGATTAACCGAAATTGTGGTGGACCTCATTCAGTCGTCGAGGTCAATCCCAAATTGAAGTCAGATCTCTCTAATCTCGGATCGGAGGAATTTTGGCCTCCACCACAAGCTGGATAATCGGAGAACCCGGAGAAGGCACGTGAAGAATGTAGTGCAATTTTTTTTGGAAAGTAACGGAAGATAATTCGAAAAAGTGTAGAAGCTACGCCCAAAGAAGAAGCCAAGAGAAAAGCAAGCAAATATAACTGGTGATTGATAATTGAGTGCTCCGGGGGGAAGAAGCATCAATCTCGGCATCAAGAAGTGCAAAGTGGGAAAAAGTAAGAAATTGATGTGTCATGTGAAAACAACCAGATATCTACGCCGCAGTGCACCCGTTTGTTCGACAAACCCCGCGAACGAAGAGTTAATACCGGAAACGGATTCCCGTTGATTGCTCCCGGTGTGAGTGATTGTGTGTGTGTGTACAAGGTGTGTGAAATTGTAAAAGCGTTCGTTCAACTTGCTCAGCTATCGGGCGAAAAGAGGATAATACACCCCACATTGGGCCCGAAGTGTTGGTTCCCTGCTGCCTGAGCTGCCTACTCCAACACTTTGCAGAAACGTGATCCACGGCAAGCGGTCGATCGATCGATCGACCGATCGAAGCAGCGAGGAAGCAATTAGGTTTTCTACAAATAAAAAGGTAAATTCGCAAAGCCCAATAGACATCAATTATTTACGGGAGCGAGCATCTTCAATCGGCCTCTGATGGGGAGGAAAGCTCCAAACGCCAAGAAGACGGAGGAGAAAACGTTTTTCTATTTTCGTCTTCTTCGCTCGAACATTAATGGTTCTAATTACACCTGCTGCCTTCCCCCCTTCGGTCGGTGGTGAAGAGGGAATCAATGAACAGCATAACTACCTTTTGCTATTAGAAACATTTTTTTTCGGTTCAAGATCGTGGATCGACCGCCGATCATCGATTGCCTGAAAAATGTTGAGGCTCGTGCAAATGCAAAGTCCGTCCGCCGATCAACCTAGAGAACAGTACGAGCCAGCCTTCTCGATATTACTTGCAAATTTATGCAATCGGCAATACTTGAACATCTGCGTGGTGATCTGCAATCAATAAACATGATATATTTGAATTTTTGAGGCCACCTTTACCCAAGGTTTCAAGGTAGCGGTAGGCGCTGAGGAGCACTTAGAGAGGATACTAAGCCTTCATTTATTACGATTATAGGTGCACATTTGAACAAGATTATGATTTATTTTTTACGAGCTGGTTGCATTTCCATGACTGTTCCACAAGTTCCAAATACAAAATCACAAATTCCGCACCAAGCTCAACAAATCTACGCCAGCCAGTACAAAAATATTAAAATGAAGAATATTTCATTGAGGAGTAAATCAATTGATTGATTTTTAATCGTCTCCTGTCTTAGTGCTAATATGGCAACTTGTACCGATTCTAGATTCATCACAAATTGATCAGAACTTAAAATCTCTCATATCCTTACAGATTGAACGCTTTTTCAGGGCTTCTTCAAATAAAAAAGTAGTTATTTAATTTATTGATTTATCTTTATTATAGAGACTTTCAGCCCTTAAAGTAATTTAAGTCAAAGTTTTGAAATATTCTGGTAGAATTGTTGCTGAAAAATATACGGTAGGAGCCAAACAATCTTTCGGCAAAATTCCATGATATAGGGTCTGGGACCCTATAATTTCAAAATAATATTAGAACAAATAGGGTCTGAGACCATTTGGGCAGGAGCATCTATTTTGGGCACTTGCTGCTGTAGATCAGTCATTTTTCAGCCAATTGACTTGAGTTCTGGAATACGATAAGATACGCACAGTATCTAGCCGTGAACAAAATTTCATATCAATTCGTTTGAAATTGACTGAGTTATAGCAGCAAGTGCCCAAAATAGGTGATCCTGCCCAAATGGTCCCAGACCGTATTTGTTCTAATGTTATTTTGAAATTTTGAGAAATTGAAATAGCTGGTGAATTACAAAAACCAATATGTTTCTGGCAAAAGTCTTGTAATTTCTTTAAATGTTATTGTTAAATTCAGACAGCACCCAGAGGAAGTATGTATTCGTTTGAAAATGTGCTATTCTTTATGATCACTGATATGATACATGATGCCCTTTACTGACATTTATCAGATTTGCTGGTGTGTCATAAACATACAGAAAAACTTGTAGATAGAAGGCACAGAATGTTGCTAATTGACAAATTAAGAGATGAATTTCTCCGTATTCGCTAGACCGGCACTTGAGCCAACTAAGCCACAGAACAGGTAATGATTCTGCGAAATCGAAAGCTAAACTGAACCGAGCCCACACCATGAACATTCCTTTTTTCACGAGCCATCTCTCTTTCGGCTTAGATGCCAATCCAATTGGCACAAATTTCCCAAATGGAGGAGAACGTGCCTCTGGAGGCGACCTACTGATACCCGATTTCAGTCGTTAAGTTTGATCCTAATCTGTGCGTGAAATCATAAAATTTAGTGATGATTTTTCTATATATTTACATAAATTACTACGACAAAAACCAACTTTCGAGTAAATTAGGTTTAAAGTTTTTCACCAATTTTTCATTCCACACAAAATGTATGGAGTTGTAAAATTGATCCAATTTTCTCCGATTTATTGTAATTTTTCTAATCATCGTATAAACAAACTTAGAAAAATTACAATAAATCGGAGAAAATTGGATCGATTTTACAACTCCATACATTTTGTATGGGATGAAAAATTGTTGAAAAACTTTAAACCTAATTTACTCGAAAGTTGGTTTTTGTCACTTACACCCCTTTGCCCTCAAATGCAAGTTTTATTGCAATGGTGTATAATAAGCGATAAAACCAATTCATGACAACTTGCAGCAAATCTTTTACTGAAGATGTTTGAAGCAGAAGTTATATGATAGTTTTATGAGATGCCAAAATTGCACCACTACCACATAAAACTAATATTTTTTTCCTGTTTGGGTCTGTCACTGCGACCAGTTTTTAGATCTATTGTGACATTACCCGTATCCTCAGTGTAGTACATGTCGTACGCAATTGCCATTGAAGGGCAATTAAGTATCGATTTTGATACAGTTTTTGTTTTGCTTTCTTAGAAATTTCTTTCTTATAGAAAACAAAACAAGAGCACTGATAATAATTGGCCATGCATCAAAAACCTAGCATCACCCTTCTCCCCAGTAAGAAGACCCGGGACATTAGCAGCAATACCATTCCAATAATAGAACATGTATTCAGTAATAAGGATTCTAGTATGTTCCGTGCGTACTAGCACTTTCCAGTCTTCGAAGAGTTAGTACATACATGGATCCCCAACCCAATTTGATTTCCTTTGCATTGAGTTTAGCCCACTGGCGTAGCCACGGGGGGGGTTTTAGGGTTAAAACCCCCCCCAGAGCCAAAATTTGTGGAACAAATTTTCAGTATAAAGCGCTTTGCGACGAAAAAATTTTCGGCTGCGCCGCTATTTTCAAATTACGAATACAATTGCTCATTACATTTCACAAAATGTAAATGTCTAATCAAAAAAGGTATTATTGGCCGTTGAAAACCCCTCCCAGAGACAATTTCTGGCTACGCCACTGTTAGCCTCAGATGGTGAGGTTTTTAGCTACATGCAAAGTAAAGTTGGTAAACTTAGCTTTATTCAAAGACTGGAAGTCATCACAACACCAGAAGCAAGGACTAAAGACTATAATGCCTTTAATTACCGGAACACATATTCCAAAATTGACAAATATGATAAAATATGAAATTGAAAAATATGCGATCCACTCATGCTATGGGCTCCGTTAAAGATCGAGCATATTTTAAACCCCCTCAACCATTCATCCCTCAGCACGGCTCGCCTGACACCTTGGATTGGGGTTACCTGTTTGGTGGACTTTTACCCCTGGAACAGGTGGTCCGTAGTGCTATTCTAAGCCGGCAGCTACACGGGCAACTAATAAAACTAAAACTAAAACTAATATAGAACAACTAGCATTTTCACATGCTCGTATAAAACCAGAATTAAATATGAATCAACTTTCAAGGTATGCTGGTTGTTACTTGGGTATGAAAACAATAATACAACCATAGAGAACAGACGATTATCTTTGCTCTCATGTGACTCATCTGAAATGTGTAAAACCGTTACCCAGTCAATAGGTGAATCCAACGGATGCTAACGATCCCTCCGCATCTGGTGACAGGAATGAGAACCCTACGAAAAACGTGACTCCGCAAAAAAGTGCCATGGCGCAGCATAGGCAAAGTGCACTTTTTTCACGTTTTCGTATCGAATTTCGCATCGTAGAGAAACAAACGAGCATTTTTTGGAAAGAAAATAGGCAATATAGGCAAAATAGGCCTATAGGCAAATCTAACGGAAGCTAACGATCCCTCCGCATCTGGTGGCAGGAATGAGAACCCTATGAAAAGAGGGACTCCGCCAAAATTTCCCATGGCGCAGCATAGGCAAAGCACAGAAAACAGACATTTAAGCTCGAACAAAAATACGTCGAAATTGTGTGTAAAGGATTTAAGTGTACCTTAAATTGTTCGTAAGTACTCACCGGATCTAAGCGCATCTGAAAGAGAATTAAATTTTCTTTCCAAAAAGTGCTCGTTTATTTCTCTACGATGCGGAATTCGATACGAAAAAGTGAAAAAAGTGCACTTTGCCCACAGAGAACAGACGTCTATCTTCGCTTTCTGCCTTGTGTAAAACTTTGTAACGGTCATATCGGAGTATGTGGTTATGCTCCCGTTGCGCTGCGCTAGCGTCCCATCACTTACATTATTGTGTTGTCATATTTGTTTCCAGTGCTCGCCGTTTTTTGCCGTTTGGCGCACGTGTCGCTTTGTGGGCTAGTGTATTTAAACGATGAACACTGCCATCGTGGGGTCAAATCGAGTTTATAAGTGGGGCAGTCTCCGTTGGTGGCGTTGAGGCATACATAAATCCTTTACACACGATTTCGGCGTATTTTTGTTCGAGCTTAAATGTATGTTATCTGTGTCAATGGGTTGCTCCAATTTTGATGTTAAATTAGTGAAATTACAATACGATTATTGTTATTCGAGCAAATACAACTCATTCTCTGAGTATGAAAATTGAAAGGTGCGCTTGTGAAAAAAATCATGGGTTAGCGTCATTGTGGCGTCGAAACGAGTTTTTAGGTGTGAAAGTCACCATCAATGCCGCTACTGTGCTTGTTGTTTTCTTTACACAACATTTTTAGGAAATTTAGTTAGAGCATGTTCATCTGTTCTCTGTGGTGAAAGCATATACGCATACTGCCTCCAATTTTAGTATCTTATTCAACATCATATAAGACTTTGTGTTAGCTGGGTATGCTCCCGTTACGTGGTGCTAGCATTCCATCATTTGCATTATTATGTTGTCATTTTTGTTTCTTGGGTACGCCGTTTATGGCATTTGAGCGATTCTCTTTCCTCTGATAATTGTTCAACATCATGGATATTGTTGATGCCTTTCAAATATTCAAATATAATATTTGGTCAAGCAATACTTTACAAATGCCGTCCAGATTTCCTTTCGATAATGTAACTGCTGCAGCAGATTCGCAATCCATCGTTCGGTGATCGGAGACAACAATATCCGTTTCTATATTTTCAGATAGTATGGTCTACAACACCTTTTCACATTTCTCACGCCTTTTTTGTCAAATTGCGGTTATAAGTATCATTCCATTTGAATGTTTATTTTACATTTACAATCCATTTTTGCGAATTGTTTTGATCAGTGCAACTTACTCACTGATGGTTTGTTATTTCCATTAAACGCTGAATAAAAGACTCTTAATGCTCAACTTTCAATACTGCAGATAAACTGGATAAAGGGATGTAGAGAAGTTGGCTAATCTTCTGTTGAGTATCATATTCAGCATACGATGATATGTTGAGCAAAAGATGCATGGTAAACCCAACAAGCTACTTTTCAACTAGGTATCCAGCTTCCGTTTTATTCATCTATTGGTACCATTAACCAACCATTATTCAGTTATGCCTCTCACTGTTCAGCTACCATTGTTACTTGGGCAATAATTATTTCAGAAGAAATACTTAAAAGAACAATCTATAAATTTAAGAAGGAAAAACCCTGATCAAAAAATCAAACAAAATTGCCATTAACACAACGTGAAAGAACAACCTATAAACAGAAGAATGAAAAAATTACTATAGAAATGTTAGTGGCTGAAATGTATATGATTATTTTTTTTTCTTATAGGTGATACACACCAGCTGGTAACTAGGTCCACTGAAATTTTCGATCATTCGACCTTTTTGTCCATTCAACCTTTTGTCCCATTCGACCTCTTGTATTATTGTTGGGCCGCCACAAAACCGGACTTCGCACAATCAAGTCGCGACGTTTTTGAATCATGTTAAAAGTAGTGCGCATCCTTCCCGTTGTTGTCAGCAACACAGCGCACTAGATGCAAAACAGATGCGACACTTGTGGTCCAAGGAAATGGCAATTTTTGATTGAATGTCTGTCTAGATTCCAACAGGATAGACAATATTGATATAAGGTATTATTGAATACCTAAAACCCCTCCCAGAGCAAATTTCTGGCTACGCATTGAAAAACTGTTGAAAAAATCCTTGCTGAAGTTTCTGAAGTAATTCTAGGAATATTGAAGAAGTCTCTAAAGATATTTCCGAAATTATTGCAGAAGAAATTTCAGAAGAACTTTTCAAAAAAATACGAAGAAAATTCTAAATGAATTCCTGAAAGACTTATCTGTGTGAATCTCTGCAAGAATTTCTTCCAGCCTTTCCGCAGTCATCCTTATAAGAATCTCTGAAAGAATCTGTAGAAAATTTTCTGAAGGAAGCCTTGGAGGATTTTGCTAGACTTCCTTAAGAAATCCTTGGAGCGAAATCTCGTGACGGTAGATCTAAAGGAATGTGAACAAATCTTTGATAATCACATCCGGAAGATGGATGTAAGGGAGAAGGTAGGAACCATTCATTCTACACGGTGTTCAATAAGTCCGGATACACAATAAAATTGAATTTATTTCCCATCTGTAATTCAGATTTGCAAAGTGAATGTATTCATTGAAAGCTCACATAATACTGATCAAATACAGTATATGTTTTGAAATAAACTGTTCTTTATCCTTTTGTAATAATTGCAAATGTGTCTCAAGTTCCTTTCAACCGGCACGCACGTCTTTCTTTGGCATTTTGACTAGTTTTTATTGATTAATGGAGTTAAGTTAAATCAAATTAGGTTGTTGTCCTCAGCATTAGTGGTAGCAACTATGACCATACGAAATAATGTATAAGATTCAGATTGGGTGAAGTACGGAGTCATTTGATCTTGATTTATAAAATTGCTAAAATTGTCGCTGTAACTGTTTTTATGATTTTTGTTTTGTAAAAAAGCAAGGCTGCGTTATATCTCAATTTAATCCATAATTATCTTTTCCAAAACTTGATTATATCTCTATTATGGCAAATGTTTACCAAAATTGGCTTTATATAATGTATTTATGCCTTTTTATAGATTTAAGCACATTTTGACTAAAATTGCAAATTTATCGCCAAATAATCACTGAAATAGCAGTGTAAAATTTTTGTCTCATAATTTAGTTATTTTAATTTAGTATAGTGGGATGTAAACTCAGAAGTCATCGTTTTAGACTTCTGTAGCATGAGGAACTTTTCGAAAATTATACTAGCGTGCCGGAGCTATCAAATATTGGATACATCTAAGGCTTATCAGAAAAAGTAGATAAAGACGTTATTCAAAACCATATGCTGCATTTGATCAGTGTTATATGACCTTTCAATAAATACATTTACTTTGCAAATCTGAATAACAGATATGAAATTAATTTAAGTTATATGGTGTATCCGAACTTATTGAACACCCTGTACCTCTCACGTATAAATATAGCAAACAGCAATAAACGGATCAATCTTGATCAAGATTCACAACAAGTGTATCTTCGGTCAGGCCTGGATTTAAGGGGGGGCAAAGGGGGCAAATGCCCCGGGCCCCCCGATTAGGGGGGCCCCTCAAGAATCCTGAAGCACTATATACTTTGTTCAACAAAATTGTATAAAATGCACTTCAACAGACGATTAAATTTTATAGATGTCCTAGACTGCCCATAACTACATAACAGTCACATTCGACAAAGGTAGGCATTGGAGAAAATTGAGCACAAAGTTTGCAACTTGCACTAGTATGGAAAAGGATCGAAATTTCAAAATATTGGCAAATATTCGAAGTTAATCAGTTTGCAATGGAATCTTCCACAGCTCTTCTTGGGCGAATAGTTAAAAAAAAAATTTGAGTAAAATATGATTGGTGGTACGCTATGAGGCCAGTGTGTATTCCCAGTGTGACTGTTATGCAGTTACATTCGTGAATATTTGATAATGAGACAAAACGACTTGGTACTTTTTTCACATTTTGAAGACCAAACTTGTAAAGTTTGTTTGGGTAGTTGAAAGTACTGATGATTTGAAGATGAGCCCCGGTATTAACTTAATATTGGCAAAAATTGCAAATCTAGACGAACATTTGAAAAGGGCCTATCTGCTTTTTGTAAACAAACATGTTTCTGTCTCTGTAGGGCCTATCTGCATCCACCCACGCACATCAACACCCTTAACAGATAGCTTGAAGAACACTCTTTCTGATAAGGGTGTTGATGTGCGTGGGTGGATGCAGATAGGCCCTACAAAGACGAAAACATGTTTGTTTACGCAAAGCAGATAGGCCCTTTTCAAATGTTCGTCTAGAAATGTTTCAAATATGCAGTTATGGGCAGTAGAGCTTTTATAAATGGGTTCTTTTAAGGCATTCAGATTATTTCATAACCTAAATTTTCACTTGATAAGTTACATAATTGTTGATAATTTTATATCAAAACCCTATGTTTCATAATGTTTGGTGCAAACATATTTTGCTATTTCGATTATAGTAGGGTATGAGTGCCATCATTAATCTCATGCTCCCATATTCATCCTATTCAAAAACAAGCGATTACGGCACCGATTGATTCCGTTCTTTTTGTTTTCATGCGTGCTCACTTCCAACAAAAAATACAAAAATGTGAAACAAAACAAACAGGATTGAATCCTTTGTTTTTCGTAAGATGAAAATGGGAGCCACATGCTTAGGAAGTTAACCAGTTCCCTACCTGGCAGGAAAAAATGCGAAGGTGTTTTTCAACTTCAAACCTTATTTTCATCTATTCGACGCTTCTCAATCTCTGTTTTAATGTTCAATGATCTCTAACAGCCTAATTTTCTGAAAATCTCTTGACTTTTTTTCGTTTTTGTCACTACCTTTACAAGACAGCGCTTGAAACTGAAGACAATCAACGTTATCATACCATAATAACATCAAATGTATGTGCTAATTTAAATGAAACTACATGGGTCTGGATTAGTATGGCTTGGGGTTTCATCTCATTATATTTAAAAAATGTAGTATATTAGCCATTTTGTCTAATAATTGGCGCGCAGTTTATTGATACTCATTTTTCCAGCTTACCTTATTACAAGTTAAAAATCAAATATATTTATTTTTATTTTTATAGTTGACATATTCAAAATTTTGTTTTTAGGGGCCCACTTAATAAAGTTTGCCCCGGGCCCCCCGAAGCCTAAATCCGGCACTGTCTTCGGTCATCACATCACTTTCCCTGAAATGGCTGGCTTCAACCCCGGAGGCACGATTTTTTGAAAGGAATAATTGAAATATTTTCTACAGAAACCCATGACCCAAACAATTTTGGAAGCAATTCGAGCAAGACTTTCTTAAGAAGTTCTTGGAGAAATTCTAAAGGAATCCCTAAAAGATTTTGTGAAAGAATTTCCGACAGAATTTCTTAAGGATTTCCTGGGTGATGTTTCAAGTAAATTTACGAGGAGCTTCCCTGGAAAGTTTTACTTGAGAATCCCAGGGAGAAATTTATAAAGAGATCTCAAGAGGAAAATCTATATATATTTCTGAAGAATTAATTGATCGAGTCTCTGAAAGATGCCTCGGAAAATTTGTGAAAGAACCCCCAATGCAATTTCTATAAGAATATCTGCAGAAAATTCCCATGGATCTCACAGTTTTTAAGCAAAAGTCCCTCGAGGAGTTTCTAAAGCAAACCTAGGAAGACTTTTTGACCGAAATTCAGATTTTATAAAATCCCTGGAGGCTGAAACTTATACACAATCTTACAACTCCTGGATGAATTCTATTTGGAATTTCTGAAGAAATTGGAAATTTTCTGTGAGATTTCTAGTAAAATCTTTGGAAGAATCTCTAAAGAAACCCTAGTACGAATTTTTGACAGAACTTTTGAAACATTTTCTAAAAATCTCAAGAATAGTTTCTGAAGGAATCGCTGAAAATTTATTTAAAAGAATCTCTGCAGAAGTTTTTCTGAATGAATGTCTAAGTAAATTCCTGAGGAAAACTCTGAACGAATTTTTGAAAGAATCCTTGGAGGAATTTCTGCTCAAATTCATGAATAATATTTTGAAAAAAAATGCAGGAATTTCAGAAGTAAAGCACACAAAATGTTTTGAAAGATTTCTCTGTGGAATTTGCAGAAAAGGACACTTCCTGGAGAAGTTTTCAAATGAATTCATGGAAGATTTTTTGAAAAATTCGGTAAGGGATTTTAGGCAAATTACCTTCTCAGACAAATTTCCGAAAACATTTTTTTAAACAATTTCCTTAGAAGAATTTCTGAAGAAATTTTTGGTTGATATTCGATATTGATCGTAGAGAAATATGTGAAGCAATTCATATCAGGTTTCGTAACAAAATCTTCGTGTCACTTCTGGAAACATGGAAGATTTTCTGCAAAAATTTGTAACATCCCAAGTAACACACATGTTATATAATAGTTACGGCAGCACAAGTTTTAGTTATATAGAAGTAAATTTGACAGTATTGATAACATCAAATTTACTTCTATACAACCAAAACTTGCGCTGCCGAAACTCTTATATAACATGTGGGTTGATTGGGATGACGGTTTGATTTTGGAAATTTTCTTCGGAGACCGTTGAAATAAAGTTGAACATTGTGGATGCACTTACTTTTTTTAACCCTTCCGTTACCAACCCCCCCTATCGAGAGTGCGAAAACATACTCTTTTCGTTATAACTTTTTTGTTTTTCAACATTTTTCGACCAAATTTTGACACAATAAGCGGATATCTTTCTAATTTAAGGATTTGCTAGGGATTGTTGGAAATTCCTCCAGGAATTCCTCCGGAAATTCCTCCAGGAATTCCTCCGGAAATTCCTCCAGGAATTCCTCCGGAAATTCCTCCAAGAATTCCTCCGGAAATTCCTCCAGGAATTCCTCTGAAAATTCCTCCAGGAATTCCTCCAGGGCTTCCTCCGGAAATTCTTCCAGGAATTCCTCCAGGAATTCCTCCGGAAATTCGTGCAGGAATTTCTCCGGAAATTCGTGCAGGAATTCCTCCGAAAATTCTTCCGGAAATTCCTTCAGGAATTCTTCCGGAAACTCCATTAGGATTTCCTCCAGGATTGCTTTCAGGAATTCCTCCCGAATTTCCTTCAGGAATTCCTCCCGAATTTCCTTCAGGAATTCCTCCCGAATTTCCTTCAGGAATTCCTCAGGATATTCCTCCAGGAGTTCGTCCGGAAATTCCTCCAGGAATTCCTCTGGAAGTTCCTCCAGGAATTCCTCTGAAAGTTTCTCCAGGCGTTCCTCCCGGAAACTATTGGTGGAACTCCCTGGAAGAATTCTTGGGAGAACACCCGGAGGGACTCCTACAAGCAAGGTTGCAACCATTCATTTACAACGATTTACATTCATTTTCTATTATCTCAGTTCAGAAGCATGCTATCGAAAAACAATGTTTGGATGAATTTAACCTTGTAGTTTTATCTGAAAGTTTGCCGAATTACATTGGGGTCGCACACGCATCCCAAAGTCGTGAGCGAGCTGTGAAGGCAACTTTCCACAGCGTGAATGAAATTTACATTCACCGCGTGGAGAGTTGCCTTCACAGCTCGCTCACGACTTTGGTATACGTTTGCGACCCCAATATTATTCGGCAAACTTTTAGATAAAACTACAAGGTTAAATTCATCCATACATTGTTTTTCGATAGCATGCTTCTGAACTGAGATAATAGCAAATGAATGTAAATTTTTGCATGTGAATGGTCGCAACCTTGCCTACAAGTATTCCTTGAACAACTTCTGGAGGAGCTCTTGCGGCAATTCCAGGAGAAACTCTCGCAAGAATTTCCAGGGAGAATTCCTGGAGGAATTCCCGGAGGAATTTTCGAAGGAACTCCTGGAGGAAATGTTGGAGGAATTCCCGGAATATTTTTTGAAGGAACTCCCGGAGAAATTTCCGTTAGAGCTCCTGGAGGAAAATTTAGAGGGATTTCCGGAGGAACTCCGGCAGAAACATTCGGTCGGAGGAGCCCCTAGAGGAACTTCCTGGGAAAATTCCTGGAGGAACTTCTAGAGGAACTCCTGGAAGGATTCCTGGAGAAAGTTCTTGAGGAACTCCCTGAGGAATGCTCGGTGGTACTCCCAGAGGAACTCCTGGAGGAACTTACTGGGAGAATTCCTGAAGAAATTTCTCAATGAACTATGGGAGGAATTTCCGAAAGAACTCCTGGCGGAATATTTTGAGGAAATTCCTGGAGGAATCCCTGGAAAATTGCCCGAAGGAAGTCTGGGAGGAATTCTCATAAAAACTCATTAACTCATAAAAACTTCAGGGGGAACTTCCTGGAGAAATTCTTGGAGGATCTTTCGGAGGAATTCACGGAGGAGCTCCTGATGGAATCTTTGGTGGAATTTTGGAGATATTCTTTAGGTGATACCTGTTTGAATTTTCGGAAGAAACTTTTGGAGGAACCTCCGGGATTTGCGGAGGTAACTTGTGCAAGAGCGTTCGGAAGCATTTTACGCGAAATCACCCGAAACGAGTTTTTGGAAAATTCACTGTGATTTATTTCTTGAGGAACCCTTACAATATCCAGGAGGCATGTCTAAAAGGAATTCTTGGATGAATCCCCGGAATCAAATCTCCATAAGAAACTCCTGGAGGAATCCCTAAAAGGAATTCCTGTGACACTATTCGGAGAAAGCTCCTAGGGGAATCCTCGGAATAAGTTTTTGGTAACATCGCAGGATTGAATAAACTGCAAGAACATCCTTCAAGGGGAATCTCCTGGATGAATTCCGGAGGGAATGCTTTGGAGAGGTTGCTGAATTCCATGTGCAATCTCCGGAAGGCATTCCTGGATGCATTCTCAGAATGAATACCCAATCGATTGCCAGGAAATCCGAATACTGGTTTCAGATAACGCAATATTAGCCCAGAATGATGTATTTTGAAAATTACGATGTTTGAGATGCCGCATGACGATATTGAACCATTTTCAAAACTTGGCCCCGGAACTGGATTCCGGAAAATCTGTATACCAATTCCATAATGGCCAAATGTATCCTAAGTGGCCAATCATTATGATAAAATGCCATAATTTTCAAAATCATGAAGTTTCAAAATGGCAAACAGTGTTTCAGACAACGCCAAAACAGCACAGAATGATGCATCTTGAAAAACCACGAAGTTTGAGGTGTCGCATGATGGTATTGAATCATATTCAAAAATTGACCCCAGAACCGGTTCCCCGGAACATCCGTAAAACGGGTTCCAAGGCACGTAGTGACCGGGATGGACTTCTAGACAAATTTTTCTATCATTCTAGTGCACTTAAGTCTGAAAACTGAACGGCTCTCATATCGAAAATTTACTTTTTCCAAAATGGCCAAATCGAATGACCCATTTTGATTCCGGAATAACTTCGGAACCAGGTGGCCATTCCAACAATCCCTAGCAAATCCTTAAACAAGAAGGATATCCGCTTATTGTGTCAAAATTTGGTCGAAAAATATTGAAAAACAAAAAAAGTTATAACGAAAAGAGTATTTTTTCGCACTCTAGATAGGGGGGGTTGGTAACGGAAGGGTTAACATCGCAGAATTGCAAAAAAAAAGACGACTCAGCAGATAGTGGTACAAACTTACACTACTCGTACAGAAAGATCGTACAAAACAGCACAACTAGTAACCAACCACGCTCTATCCAGTGCTTGTCACGAAGTTCTAAACATCTGGAGGAGTTTCTGAAACATTTCATAATGGAATTCTAGGGTAAATCCTCGGAGACCTTTTCAAAGGAATCCCTGAATAAATGTCAGAACTTTTTGGATTTTTGGGACATTTAAGCGCTGTTTGCAGTTCAGAAGGAATTTCTCAGCCTATCTTGATGCATGGGAAATTCCTTGCCTGAATCGCTCAAGAAACCGGTTTTCTTCGATCGCAGTACGTAGTAGCGAAGAAATGGCAGTTCAAATGGCAGTCACCGAAGAAAGTTTCTGCCAGGAATCACTCAAGAAGTTTCTTGAGCGATTCCTTTCGAACTCGAAACTGCGCTTTAAGCAAGAAATGTTCTTGTGTTCTTCCATTTCACAAAAAGTTGGTTTTTGAATCAACCAAAACATTTCGATCGTAGCAAGCTAGCGAGATAGGAGTTTATTCGTTATTTAGCAAAAAATACTGATGTATGCCAAAATCTCCGAGGCTTTTATCGAAAACAGTTTTTATAGATTTTGGTATATTTCAGTATATAATTTAAATAAAAATGAAATAAAAAAAAATGCTTCGATTTTATAGACATTACGAAAATTGAAATGTCCACTAAATCGAGGTATACCTGTATTTCATTCGAAAAGTAGCACCTGTGCGGAAAGCACGCCAATTACTGTTAGGATAATCATTTCTCTATGGTGATCAATTCTCTCAGTCAGGTAAAAACAAAGAGAATAACACCAGAATAGATCAATTAAATGGTCTCAGTGGTACTTTGTTACTAACACAATAAGCCAGTTGTCCTTTACGGCCATGAGTCCTACACCATGCCCTCGGAAGACATCTACAACAACTAAAAACCCATCATTCAGAAGGATGTTGAATCATTATCCCAGCCTGGCAATTGGAAAAAAGGTGGGTATAAATTAGATGACATAGTGTTAAATATACGGGCTCTTACTGCATCTTGAAAGGTTATTCATCAAGTCCCTGCATGTCTCGTGTCTCTCTCTCTCTCTTCTTGGCGTATCGTCCTCATTGGGACATAGTGTTCTATGAGCACTTCCACAGTTATTAACTGAGAGCTTTCTCTGCCAATGACCATTTTTGCATGCGTATATCGTGTGGCAGGCACGAAGATACTCTATGCCCAAGGAAGTCAAGGAAATTTCCTTTACGAAAAGATCCTGGACCGACCGGGAATCGAACCCGTCACTCTCAGCGTGGTCATGCTGAATACCCGTGCGTTTACCGTCTCGGCTATATGGGCCTGATTTCACCCATTCGACGTATAAAACGTTTTTTTGGCGAAAAAATTTTTAAGGCTGCGCCGCTATTTTGTCACTAAAACTGAAATCAAATGTACAGTCTATCAAACAATTGTCCGTACAGCAAATTTATAGTCAAAATAATTTTTCATTCAAATGTTAATAACTTTTTTATGCGTCAATCAAAAACGCTGAAATTTTGACCAATCATGAATCATATTTTAAAGCTCCATTGGTAAAATTTTGAGCGAGATCGAATAAGTTTTCTGAAAGTTATAGAACTTGTAGTTAAACCTATAAGATTTTTGAACACATTTTTAAAACATTATATCTCAATATGTACTCGATGATTTTTTTTTTTAATTTTTTTGTGTTACATCTGATACCTGAGGCTTTCATATGCAGCCATGTTTGGGGTTTTATATTCACTACAAAAAATATGAAAAATGTGCGTATGTTGTTGACGATGTTTTAAAATTTACCATATTTTGCACATATAATTTGCCAAACGTTTTCCACCAATAAAAGTGCATTAACTGATCGAAAAATCCATAGGACCTACTCTTCATATGTAGTTTAGTAGGTCCTGTATAAAAATATATCATTATGAAAGTTTAAAAAAGTTGAAAACACTTCGCACTTTTATTGATCAAAATATGATAAATTTCCAAACGACACTCTGAACATATACAGATTTTTCATATTTTTGTAGTGAATACAAAACCTTAAACGAAGCTGCATATGAAAGCCTTAGGTATAAGCTGTAACACGAAAAATATTGAAAAAGTTACATCAAGTGCATATTGAGATATAATGTTTTAAAAATGTATTCAAAAATTTCATAAGATATATTAAAAGTTGTATAACTTTCAGAAAACTTATTCGATCTCGCTCAAAATTTTACCAATGGAGCTTTAATATGTGGGCTATAATTGGTCAAAATTTCAGCGTTTTTGATTGACGTACAAAAAAGTTATAATCATTTAAATTAAAAATTATTTTGACCAAAAAATTGCTGTACGGACAATTGTTTGATACACTGTATATGCCCTCATTGTACATGGCTGTTTACGAAATGTGATGATCAAATAATAAAAAAAAAAGTATCATTGATCGTCAAAAAACCCTCCCAGAGTAAATTTCTGGCTACGCCACTGATCCTCACAGTTGAAAAAAGTAATCGGTGGGTATAAATTAGATGACATAGTGTTATACTAACCCTTACTGCATCATGAAAGGTTACCCATCAAGTCCCTGCACGTCTCGTGTCATCGACTTGATTAGCACTGTCGCTGAGCATACATGAATTTAATTATAAATTCATGCCCTCAAGTAGCGCAAAATATTTTGACGATATGATTCTTTACTCGAGGGAAGCGTGCTGCCAAGCCACTAATAAGCGTTGACTGGCATCAACCACTACGTTTTGAGTCACCACATGCACATACCTAACAAGTATTTGATGGCGTCAACCTTTCAATTACTGTCGTATTAACTAGCTGCTTAATCTTGATTACAAGATGTTGAAAATATATCAAAGTGACGTTAAATGAAATATTGGCTGTCAACAACATAGTGGGATTGTGTTTCAATACTCGGCTTCTAGAATCAATTATTCCGCTGATCATAGATTCATGCTTCGCAAATATTATAACTCATTTACCAGTGCTTGCCTGGCTGTGCGACACGTGTCAATTCACACGCATGTGCAGCCGTAATGCCAACCGATATTCGGTGTACAGATAATGAACCACCACAAGTCAAACCAAGCCGTGTAAATTGATTTATGACGAGCAACGTGGCTAATTGCGAGCATGTAGCTGCATCTGCGACAGAATCGTTCGATTGTCTGCATCGAACACAAAATCTCTCACTGCTTCTTGAAATGATATCAACGCCTTTTGTAATCGAAATTTTGAAAGATTATATTTCGGAGAAAATGCCAAAAGTAGAGTGAAATGTGTTGAAAAGAATCCAATTTCAGATAATTGCAATAATCATACAATTACAGAAAGTAGTTCACAACAATCCCCCGCAATACCGGAACAGTAAGGATCACGTTCATTGGTGGTGGTGGTGGTGGTGGAGCCGGAAGCATAGTGCATATCATGAACCAACGAATTTTCGCGCGGCCCCAATTTGGAGCACGTGTGCAAGTCAGAGAACCGAACCGACCGGGTAGCGGGTGGGTGGGCGGCAGCTAGTCAGCCAGCCAGCCAGCCAGCGAGCAACGCAACGCAGCGGTGGCAATCAAAGAAGCAACAACGCAACAAGCACACAAGTCGTCGAGTCGAGGGTAATTGATTCGCTGCTGTGTTGAGCGCTCTCGATGATAATGAGCTCCTCGAGTTGGAGACGGTGCTAGAAGGAGTTGCGAAAAAAAGCGTGGCTTTTAACTTATGGTTCGACTTTTGATTTCGATTCGGTATGTATGTACTCAGATTGGGGGCTCAGCTGGCTTTGAGCAACCAAATGGATGACCTATGTTGGTTTCTGTTGTTCTTTAGAAAGTTAGGCAACTATCCGGAAGAGAAAATCTGTCGCAAGACTCGGGCGGATGATGAGTTGCGGGAAGAAGGTACCCCCTTACAATGCCATATTTTGCTCTCAGGAGAACAAGTTTACGAGTCAGCCGGCATCAAACTGAAGCAGAATGGCAGGACTTCGGCTTGGAAAGTTTCCTGCAGAATCGTCTGTTCTACTGGTTTGGCGATACTATCGGCTGTGTACGAATTGTATGGAGTGTTTGATTTTCTTCTACTTGCACAAGAACTGAAGTAAACAGATGCGAAAACTTTATTTCGGGAAAACATATTGTTGGCAAAATTTGATTTGGAATGCCGATTTATAGTTCTAAAGTTTATGCGTCATGACTACACTATTTTTGGATTTCTCCAGTAACATACATAGGTACATTTATTTGCACAACATCACAATAAGGATAATACATATTCAGTGATGGTACGGCATAATAATCGGTTTACGGCAGCCCGTCTCCATTTTTGGTCACGCCCAATGTTGGCTAGATCACGCTTCACCTGGCCCATACTTTCAAGTATCATGCCCAGCCCACTGTATCCTTCCGGCTTTAGCCCAACACTCCTGCTCCCACCTGGGCGAGGCTTTGGGCGTTCTTCGAAAGAACCGAGGGAACCCAACTCGTCTGTCTACATATGATATGCCAAATAAACGTTGAGAAAGAATTTTTAAACTGTTTTTTTTCTTATTGTGTATACAGTGATAGACATTCGTTTAGCCGAGGCTAAAAAAATTTCAAAAAAGTGCCAGGAAACTCATACATAAGATTTTATGATAAAACTTTTTTTATCGTAATGATAGTATATTTAGTACTGTTTTATAAAAATGTGATACATCACACTTACATATACACTGAAACAAAAACGAAGGTAAAAACCCTTCAAATGTCATTTTTTGCCTAGACATTCGTTTAGCCGAATTGTACAATTTTTAGAATTCCATAATAAAAAACTATCAAATTTCGAAAAATATCCAACAAAGTCATTTTGTATGGTGATCTGCATTATAGATCGACTTTTAAATCATGAATTAGATCGTTTTTGGAAGTGTTGCCATATTAATTTTGCATACATCTCATATAAATATGTCATAATATTTTAAATGTTCCTCAATTGAGATTTGATGTAGTTATTTTTATCGGAAGTGTTTCCAAAGAATCTAATGAAAGTTGAAGGTTGAAATTTTGCGAAAAACAACGTTTTTAACACAAAAAAATAACACAAACCATAAAAAAATCACGTATTTAAGTATTGTTTTGATGAAATATGATGGTTTCACTTGCATAAATCACAGCGTTTACTACTATTACGTCTTCTAATAGCTCCCAATATCTTCTAGACTGTATTCTGGCTGAAATAATATACATTGGACGGCTCATATTTCGAGAAATGGCACCGAAAGTATTCAAATTTCTAGCATGAACTACTTGTTTCATAATTTAGACATTCTTTTCAAATAAATCATGTTAAAAATGAATGTGGTTCGCAACTAAAACTAATTTTTTATATATTTCTTCAGATTGAATGAAATAAGCCAATTATTCAATCAAATCTTGCATTTTTGTATGAGCATCTGCTTTTGAATAAACAGGGTACACAAAATCTGACACTTCTTGCAGTTCTTTCACTTTGCAGTCTTATAACTCATTTAGTAATGGTAGTATCAAACAGGTATACTCCACGGCATTAGGGCACGTATTTATTTCAATGCAGAACTATTTATTTTAGCTTTTATCAATCCCATTTTAAAGTTTAACCAACCAAAAACCAATATACTTATTATTTCATGACATTTTATGCAATAATTTGAACATTTCTGACAATAATTCTGTGCCATATTTTCAAAACTGCTAATCTAGCCAACGTTTGAGTGTTTACAGAAACCAGTTTTCTTAAATAAATTTGTTTATCTCGCCTCTCCTTATCGGGACATTTTTTTTATAATATTTCTCTTAATTTCACAAATAAATAAACTTTTAAGGTCCAATATCTTGCTAAGGGGCTGTCCATGAAGGGGTCATGAAGGGGGGGGGGGGTTCGGCCCGTGACCATTTTGTATGGACAAATAATTTTTTTTGTATGGACTAATGACCACGCGGGGGGGGGGTGGGTTGAAAAGTCCCAAAAAAAATGACCACGTGGTTTATGGACAGCCCCTAACATGTCATAAACTAAATGTCTTGGAGTATATTCTTGAAATATACTCACGAAATTGCAATAAATCTATTGAAAACCAATTTTTCATTTACCTCGGCTAAACGAATGTCTAGGCAAAAAATGAAATTTTAAGGGTTTTTACCCTCGGTTTTGTTTCAGCGTATATGTAAGTTTAATGTATCACATTTTTATAAAACTGTACTAGATATACTATTACTACGATAGAAAAGTTTTATCATAAAATCTTTTGTATGAGTTTCCTGACACTTTTTCTGTTCTCGGCTAAACGAATGTCTATCACTGTATGTTTGGAAAATTTGCTAAAATTTAAGGAGATCGTCCCCAAAACTCGCCAATATCTTGAATTTCATCAATCTGACGCAAAACCTGCATTCAGATGATCGAATTGTATTATATTCAGCTTTTATTTTTATGGAAAAAGATTTAAATTTGGTTGAACAAAACGCAAGATTTTTAAATTTTATTAAATTCTATATTTTAAAAAGTTGTAAAACTCAATATTGAGCTAAAACTCAAAAACTGTTCTACTTTAAATTTTTTGAAGCACGGTTTCGAAATCAGCGCTAAATTATGCTTGAAAAATTTTGGTCGTTGACGGAGGTTCACGACTTTCGTTTTATTTTGTAAACTAGTGTAAACAGAGCGCATTTACCAACTACGCCACAGAATAGGTAACGATTCTTTCGAACAGAAAGCCAACCTAAATCCAACGTCCCACATCAAGGCTGTTCGAGTCCGTATGAAGTTGATCATCAATATTAACTTCTTTTCTCGATCAGCCTAGATAGCTGTGTAGTGTCGGTAGCGATTGTCTCAATTGGCTAAGAATAACACTACGGACCGCCTGTTCCGGTGGTAAGAATCCACCAACAGGTGACCCCTAATTCATGGTGTGATGCGGCTTTATGCTTACCGTGCCTAGGAATGAATGGCTAGGGGGGTCTAATAAAAACCTAACCGCTAACGGAGCCTGTGGAGTACCAGGGCGCCCTCCACAGTATGTAGCCCTTACTGCGCTAACCGGAGCAATGGTGCAGTGGACCTTGTGTTTCTCCGAGACAATCAGCTGCCCTTCTTTAGTCTCACTTGAGGCTAAATAAGGGCGGGATTATGAAGATGTTGTTAATTAGTTTAAATTTTCACCTATATGGTTTCGCATTATGCGATTTACACAGTGTATTCTGTGTATCCTCGCCTTTGGCGTTTTCCAATCGATACCGATTTGGTTTTATTGTTGCTGTTCTTTGTTGTGCTGCTGTTGCGAAGAGTTTAATCTTACCTAGTTTGGGTAGTGGCTACGGTTAGGATAGCTCAGATCAATCTTCAGCATAAAAGAACAGCAACGATCAATCTTTGCAGACTTATGCAAAATGGTACAGCCCAAGTGGCCTTGGTACAAGAACCTTACTTTCGTAAGGGAAATTTCTATCTAGGAAACCTTGTGAATCCGGTGTTTGCCACTTTCAGAAAACATGAAATGGCAAACTCGCGTGTCATGCCTCGAGCCTGTGTGCTTGTCAACAACGCAATAGTTGCTACACTCATCTCTGAACTAACCACCAGAGATGTATGTGCTATCACAATTGATGTATCTGTTGGAAACCTCAACAGGAAATACGTCTATTGTTCTGTGTATTTACCACATGATGAACCATCCCCTACGGATGCTTTCAAACAAGTCATCGCATACTGCACTTCAAAAGGCCTTCCGCTAATTGTTGGCAGTGATGCTAATGCTCACCATATCATCTGGGGCAGCTCAGACATTAACTTGAGAGGCTCCAGTTTGATGGAGTACTTAAGTAGTACAGATCTTGCATTACTTAACATAGGCAACCGCCCAACCTTCATGGTATCTGCTAGAGAGGAAGTGTTAGATATAACGCTTTGCTCTAGCAGAATTAGTCACGAGCTGACCAATTGGCATGTGTCAGATGAAGAATCTTTATCTGACCATCGCTATATCTTTTTTGAACATTTAAATGTTACTTCGCAAACATTGCGTTTCAGGAATCCTCGGTCAACAAACTGGGATCTTTATACTGATTTGGTTGCAGCCAAATTTCATGGATATTCACCATCCATTGACACTCCAAGTGATTTAGATGATGCCGTTGATACTACAACGACCTTCATCATGGAAGCTTTTGAAGAAGCATGCCCTCTACGGTCTGTGAAGATCACAAGAGGAACCCCTTGGTGGAACTCTGATCTGGCGAAACTCAGGAAACAATGTAGAAAGAGTTGGAACAGACGACGTTCGGCTGGTTCGGAGGCTTTCAGGTCGGCTCGCAAGGCCTACAGGAAAGCTCTCCGGTCTGCTGAACGATCCGGCTGGAAAAACCTTTGTACAAATGTTTCCAGCTTGAGTGAAGTCAGTCGGTTAAACAAAATCCTTGCGAAATCTAAGGATTTCCGGGTGAACGAACTTCGTTTGCCAAATGGGGATCTGACTTCCTCTGATGAGGAAGTTCTGGAATGCTTATTCAGCACACACTTCCCTGGATGTGTGGATATTACATCTTCGGATGATCCTGATGTCTTTTCTTGTAGTTATGATTCTTTAGCTTCGGCTCGGAGTATTGTAACTATAGAATCGATTGAGTGGGCTCTTAATAGCTTTGCTCCTTTCAAATCTCCTGGGGCAGATGGGATTTATCCTATTTTGCTTCAGAAGGGATTTGATTATTTCAAACATGTTTTGAAAAAACTACTTGTTTGCAGTTTTGCTACAGGGTATATTCCCAAATCCTGGAGGGATATTACTGTAAAGTTTATTCCGAAAGTGGGTCGTGCGTCGTATGAAGAAGCAAAGAGTTTCAGACCTATCAGTTTGACCTCTTTTCTTCTGAAATGCTTAGAACGCATTGTGGATCATCACATCCGTGATGTTCATCTGGCCAACGTGCCTCTTCATGTGAACCAACATGCCTATCAATCTGGTAAGTCCACTGTGACTCTTTTACACAAGGTTGTTTACGATATCGAGAAAGCATTCGCTCAAAAGCAATCTTGTTTGGGTGTTTTCTTAGATATCGAGGGTGCCTTTGACAACGTGCCTTTCGATGCCATATTGGAAGCCGCACGGAGTCATGGTATATCTCCAATGATTTCCAATTGGATTCACCAAATGCTCAAAAACCGATATCTCTTCTCGACATTGCGTCTAGCAGGGATTAGGAAATTGAGTGTTTGTGGATGCCCCCAAGGGGGAGTCTTATCACCGCTTTTGTGGAATCTCGTAGCAGATACGCTATTGAGGCAACTCAATAATAGCGGTTTTCCTACTTATGGTTTTGCCGACGACTACCTAACATTGTTAGTTGGTATGTGCATCAGCACCCTTTTCGACCTGATGCAAAACGCCCTTCAGGTAGTTGAGGGTTGGTGTCGCCAATATGGCCTTTCGGTTAATCCGAGTAAAACATCTATTGTTCTTTTCACGGAAAGGCGAAACCGTAATGGCGTTCGATCTTTGCGTCTCTTTGATTCTGAAATCGATGTGACTGAACAGGTAAAGTACGTTGGAGTCATTCTTGATTCCAAGCTTTCCTGGACACCTCATATTGAGTTCAGAATCAAGAAAGCTTGTATGGCCTTCGGGCAATGCCGGCGTACTTTTGGTACAACTTGGGGTCTAAAACCCAAGTATATCAAATGGATTTACACAACTGTGGTTCGGCCAATATTGGCTTATGGATGTCTTGTGTGGTGGCAAAAGGGTGAAGTGAGAACGGTCCAATCAAAATTAGGCCATCTCCAAAGGATGTGCTTAATGGCGATGTCTGGAGCGTTCTCTTCAACTCCTACGGCAGCGCTAGAAGTTCTCTTTGACGTTGCCCCACTACACATTCATCTCAAACAAGAAGCCCTTTCTTGCACTTACCGGTTACGGGTACTCGGTCTACTAGAGGAAACTCCTGTGAACCGCAGTTCAACACACACCTCGTTGTTTCCACTTTTGGTGAATTGGGACAAAATTGTCCTTGCTCCAAGTGATCTTACAATTGCTTGTAATTTTCCATATAGGACATTTTCCACGAAATTCCCTTCCCGGGAAGAGTGGACATCTGGTTATCTGGAAAGAAGTATTTCAGACGGCATCGTATGTTACACTGATGGCTCCCTTCTCGAAGGTCGAGCAGGTGCTGGTGTTTATTCTCGTGAGCTAAGGCTGTATCAGTCTTATTCACTTGGTAGACACTGTACCGTTTTTCAGGCCGAAATCTTTGCTCTTATGTGCGGAGTGCAATCAGCACTTCAGCAGCACGTAATGGGCAAAGTAATATACTTCTGTTCAGATAGCCAGGCTGCTATTAAAGCACTTGCTTCGGCCAACTCCAGGTCGAAGATAGTTATCGCTTGTCGAACTCAAATCGAGGAGCTGAATTCAGCAAACGCTGTTCACCTTCTATGGGTACCTGGTCATTCTTCCATCGCTGGAAATGAATTGGCTGATGAGTTAGCTCGCTCTGGAGCATCACATGACTTCATTGGCCCTGAGCCAGCTATTCCGATATCGAAGTGTTGGATTAAGCTTCAGATTCACACCTGGGCTATCACTCAACACAGACAATATTGGAATAGTTTGGAGTCATGTCGTCAAACCAAATTGTATAGTGCTGAGCCATCTCTACGGGTGGCGAAGTATCTAACTAATCTGTCTAAGCAGAATTGCAGCATGCTGGTCAAAGCATTGACTGGCCACTGCCGACTCAGCTATCACATGGCGAATATTCAGCAAGCTGATTCATTTGCCTGTGATAGCTGTGAATCCGATTATGGAACTTCGTATCATTTGATATGTAACTGTCCAGTTTTCGCGCAACTGCGTTTCCGAGTATTCGGTAAACACTTATTAAGTGAAACTGACTTCAGAAACCTGAATCTTCAGGATATTCTGTTGTTCTTAACCCGCTGTGGTAAAGAGCTATAGGCTCTCTTTCGCTTTATGCGTTATTACAGTGCCCTTTTCAGGGCGCTGTTTGAACCCATTGTGGTACGCTTGTGCGTTAGTACCCTCTTCCAGGGTATTTTTCCTATTTCCCTACCTGTCCCTATCCCCATCCAAATCCTTTTTCCTTCCTTTTCCCTCAGGTAGATGATGAAATAGGCTGTTATTTTGGCGATGGCACAAATGTCCCAAATGGAGGATAACGTGCCTCTGGAGCCGGCCTTCTGATACGGTTTCGAAATCAGCGCTAAATTATGCTTGAAAAATTTTGGTCGTTGACGGAGGTTCACGACTTTCGTTTTATTTTGTAAACTAGTGTAAACAGAGCGCATTTACCAACTACGCCACAGAATAGGTAACGATTCTTTCGAACAGAAAGCCAACCTAAATCCAACGTCCCACGTTCTTTTTCGCCTTCGGGCCTTAGATGTCCGTTTCCAACACTCTCTTTGAGCTTTCCTACAAACAACAGAGGCAGACTGTTGCCTATCCAAAGAACTACTCATCCACGACATGCGAATGAGACCATCAGCCAATCTTTCCAATTTTTAGTTGCAACTCGTCAGCAACGAGTTTATCGTAATATTCGATGCTTATCGTGGTACGGATTGTTGTTCCACTCCTTTTGGTGGTTTGTGACGCATGTGTTAATAATGTTGATTTATTACGGAAAAGAAATCCAATTGTGTCCAGGTATATTTTTCTTGTATCGCGTTATCCACACCGGATTGTTTCCAAATAAATATTTACGAGGACACCCATTGTCCTGTAATCTGAACTACATAACATAGCCCACGTTCCCCATAATCCTTAAGTACAGTCTGCCCCCTTTGTTTTCGGGTTAACTGTCCTTGGATCCGGTCCTAAATTGTACCATATGGAACTGTATCATAAAACGTTACGATTTCGCCTATTTTAACTGATGCTACCGCGGCCAGAAAAACTTTTGCAGACTCTTGAGCCCAAGCTGGCATTTCGTCAATTTTCATCCGATTTTTTTGAAGTCGACCTCAATCGATCATAAATTAGTGCAAGTTTATTTTACTGAAATGGCCATGTAATATGCGGAACCATTCCGGAGATATTCTGGATTGTGCTGGGGTCAGGAGGTAATGGAGGGGTCTGTTTTACCTAATGGCTAAAAGTAATTATTTCGTGTGATATTGTGTTTGAGAGGCCTTTGCGGAACTTGATCCAGATGTTCCGGAGCGGCCACAGCAGTTGAACCATACTTCAGCCATTTTTTTCTGCAATATTCTCTCGAAATCATGAAGATTGATATGTCGCACGGCATGTTTTACTTGCAAACCAGAAATGTCCCCGATGACACCCTTGTAGAACCTGTGCTAGACGTTCCGGGGTGGCCATATTAGTTGATACAGACTTCAGTCTATCGTTCCTGATTCAATAATTCGAAATCATGAAGATTGATATGTCGCACGGCATGTTTAAGTTGAAAACCAGAAGTGTCCTCAATGAGGCCCCGCGGAACCTGTCACGGTGATCCGGATGGGTCAACTTTTTCAAATCTGGTTATCGCAGTTGTGTTTCACTGTTCGCAACAAAAATTTCGCTGAAAATCGATGGTTCATACACAATAACACATGAAATAATCACTTTTAGCCATTTTGGCAACCACCCTGACCCCAGCACAATCCGGAATATCTCCGGAATGGTTCCGGATATCGCATGGCCACTTGAGTAGCGTCAAAAAGTAGTACATTTTTGTTAGTTTCTATTGAAATCAAGGTCTCCGGCTATACCCCCAAATACGGCGATACAGAAAAATCTGTAGGGATCAATGTTGCTGAACACTGATGAAACATGCGAAGGGCGATGAATATTGCTTCGCCATGTACATGTGAACTGCGAGTGAACAGGTTTGCCAATGCTTGAGCTTTGTTCGTCATCATCAAAGCGTCGTCGCTCGTTACGACTGAAAAAAAAACTTCATCGCCCGAAGATATGATTGCTTCGATGCATCATGCGTGCTCTTCGCGAAGATCAGAAAACCATTCGCACGAGCAGCTTCGTGAACGGTACCCGCTGCACGGCATTCTAGCTAACATGATACCCTACTAGGGATACAGATTTTTGATAAAATAATCTGGCATCTCTGATTGTCAGTCCCATGTTAGTAGCTGGTTGGTTAATTCACGGATGGTATTCGTAATTGCAAATGTTGAAAATCTGAGAAGGCGACACTTTATTCTCTTGTTGTTGTCTTTTTTTTAGAATATGCAAGGAAAACTGTTTTAAAATGAACTTCTTTACTGCCGTACTGATACTACGGCTTTTCGGGCCCGTATGAAGTTGATCACCAATATTAACTTCTTTTCCCGATCAGCCTAGATAGCTGTGTAGTGTCGGTAGCGGATAGTTCAACTGGCTAAGAATAGCACTACGGACCGCCTGTTCCAGTGGTAGGAATCCACTAATCAGGTGACCCCTAATTCATGGTGTTATGCGGCTTTACGCTTACCGTGCCTAGGAATTAATGGTTAGGGGGTCTTATAAAAACCTAATCGCAAACGGAGCCTGTGGAGTACCAGGGCACCCTCCACAGTATTTGCCCTTACTGTGCTAACCGGAGCAATAGCGCGGTGGACCTTGTGTTTCTCCGAGACAATCAGCTGCCCTTCTTCAATTTCATACTTGAGGCTGAATAAGGGCGGGATTATGAAGATGTTATTAATTAGTTTAGATTTTCACCTATATGGTTTCGCATTATGCGTTTTACACAGTGTATTCTGTGAATCCTCGCCTTTGGCGCACTCAAATCGATACCGATCTGGCTTTATTGTTGCTGTTCTTTTTTGTGCTGTGATTGTTAAGAGTTTAATCTTGCCTAGTTTGGGTAGTGGCTACGGTTAGGATAGCTCAGATCAATCTTCAGCACAAAAGAACAGCAACGATCAATCTTTGTAGACTTATGCAAAATGGTACAGCCCAAGTGGCGTTAGTCCAAGAACCTTACTTTCGTAAGGGGAATTTCTATTTAGGAAACCTTGTGAATCCGGTGTTTGCTACTTTCAGTAAAAATGAAATGGCAAACTCACGTGTCATGCCTCGAGCATGTGTGCTTGTCAACAACGCAATCGTTGCTACACTCATCTCTGAACTAACTACCAGAGATGTATGTGCTATAATAGATGTATCTGTTGGAAACCTCAACAGGAAATACGTTTATTGTTCGGTTTATTTACCGCATGATGAACCATCCCCTACGGATACTTTCAAGCAAGTCATTGCATACTGCACTTCAAAAGGCCTTCCGCTAATTGTTGGTAGTGATGCTAATGCTCACCATATAATCTGGGGCAGCTCAGACATCAATTTGAGAGGCTCCAGTTTGATGGAATACTTAAGTAGTACAGATCTTGGATTACTTAACATAGGCAACCGCCCAACCTTCATGGTATCTGGTAGAGAGGAAGTGTTAGACATAACACTTTGCTCTAGCAGAATTAGTCATGAGCTGACCAATTGGCATGTGTCAGATGAAGAATCTTTATCTGACCATCGTTACATCTTGTTTGAACATGTGAATGTTACTTCGCAAACTTTGCGTTTCAGGAATCCCCGGTCAACCAACTGGGATCTCTTTACCGATTTGGTTGCAGCCAAATTTCATGGATACTCACCATCAATTGACACTCCAAGTGATTTAGATGATGCCGTTGATACTACAACGGCCTTCATCATGGAAGCTTTTGAAGAAGCCTGCCCTCTGCGTTCTGTGAAGACCACAAGAGGAACCCCTTGGTGGAACTCCGATCTGGCGAAGCTCAGGAAACAATGTAGAAAGAGTTGGAACAGACGACGTTCGGCTGGATCGGAGGCTTTCAGGTCGGCTCGCAAGGCCTACCAGAAAGCTCTTCGGTCTGCTGAACGATCCGGCTGGAAAAACCTTTGTACAAATGTTTCCAGTCTGAGTGAAGCCAGTCGATTGAACAAAATCCTTGCAAAATCTAAGGATTTTCAAGTGAACGAACTTCGTTTGCCAAATGGTGATTTCACTTCCTCTGATGAGGAAGTTTTGGAATGTTTATTCAGTACACACTTCCCCGGATGTGTGGATATTACATCTTCGGATGAACCTGATGTCTTTTCTTGTAGTTATGATTCTTTAGCTTCGGCTCAGAGTATCATAACTTTAGAATCGATTGAATGGGCACTTAATAGCTTTGCTCCTTTCAAATGTCCTGGGGCAGATGGGATTTATCCTATTTTGCTTCAGAAGGGATTTGATCATTTCAAACATATTTTGAAACAACTACTTGTTTGCAGTTTTGCTACAGGGTATATTCCCAAATCCTGGCGGGATATTACTGTGAAGTTTATTCCGAAAGTGGGTCGCGCGTCGTATGAAGAAGCAAAGAGTTTCAGCCCTATCAGTTTGACCTCTTTTCTTCTGAAATGCTTAGAACGCATTGTGGATCATCACATCCGTGATGTTCATCTGGCCAATGTGCCTCTTCATGTGAACCAACATGCTTACCAATCTGGAAAGTCCACTGTGACTCTTTTACACAAAGTTGTTTACGATATCGAGAAGGCATTCGCTCAAAAGCAATCCTGCTTGGGTGTTTTCTTAGATATCGAGGGTGCCTTAGACAACGTGCCTTTCGATGCCATATTGGAAGCCGCACGGGGTCACGGTATATCTCCAATGATTTCCAATTGGATTCACCAAATGCTCAAAAACCGATATCTCTTCTCGACATTGCGTCAAGCGGCGATTAGGAAATTGAGTGTTTGTGGATGCCCCCAAGGGGGAGTGTTATCACCTCTTTTGTGGAATCTCGTAGCAGATACGCTATTGAGACAACTCAATAATAGCGGTTTACCTACTTATGGTTTTGCCGACGACTACCTAACATTGTTAGTCGGTATGTGCATCAGCACCCTTTTCGACCTGATGCAAAACGCTCTTCAGGTAGTTGAGGGTTGGTGTCGCCAATATGGCCTTTCGGTAAATCCGAGTAAAACATCTATTGTTCTTTTCACGGAAAAGCGAAACCGTAATGGTGTTCGATCTTTACGTCTCTTTGATTCTGAAATCAATGTGACTGAACAGGTAAAGTACGTTGGAGTCATTCTTGATTCCAAGCTTTCCTGGACACCTCATGTTGAGTTCAGAATCAAGAAAGCCTGTATGGCCTTCGGGCAATGCCGGCGAACCTTTGGTACAACTTGGGGTCTTAAACCCAAGTATATCAAATTGATCTACACAACTGTTGTTCGTCCAATATTAGCTTATGGATGTCTTGTGTGGTGGCAAAAGGGCGAAGTGAGAACGGTCCAATCAAAATTAGGCCATCTCCAAAGGATGTGCCTAATGGCGATGTCTGGAGCGTTCTCTTCAACGCCTACGGCAGCGCTCGAAGTTCTCTTTGACGTTGCCCCACTACACATTCATCTCAAACAAGAAGCACTTTCTTGTACTTACCGTCTATGGGTACTCGGTTTACTAGAGGAAACTCCTGTGAACTGCAGTTCAACACACACCTCGTTGTTTCCACTTTTGGTAAATTGGGACAAAGTTGTCCTTGCTCCAAGTGATCTTACAATTGCTTGTAATTTTCCATATAGGACATTTTCCACGAAATTCCCTTCCCGGGAAGAGTGGACATCTGGTTATCTGGAGAGAAGTATTTCAGAATCACAAATGTGATCTGATATGGAAATTGATATGACAATCGATATGGAAATCAACATTAAAATCATAATCTCATTAGGCGTTGCAAGTTTATATCAATAACACAGAAAAACAGACGTGGCACTCTACTATTTCCCATCGTTCATCTTTTAACGATTAGTTCAAATATTCCTTAGTACTTATGTAAACCGCTCACTTTTAACAACACGAATTATGTATTCGGGAATAATACTCACTTTTAAATATTAATTTATTTTGACAACCATCCCAAGTGCATTATAGTGTTCGTCGAATTTTTGACGCGACCGAAATACTTCACGATTCAATGCCTCATTTGGCGCCGAATAACGTCTTGATAACCACCGTCCTCTGAAAGTAGTTCATACTTTATTCATGCTCAGCATCCACAGATTTCCGTCGAATCAATTACAGTAATGGGAAGAAACAAATCCACATGGATTGCAGCAGGAAGTTTTCCGGTGAAAACCCGGAATGAGCCGTTGCCTGGCATTGACTGCAGAAGTGGATAATCTGCCTTTCGTTGCCGAGACGTGACATTAAACTCTGACATAAGAACTGGAACGGCATTTGGCATGTTACTGCTTCTGACAGCCAGTGGCTTCGGGGAAAGCCTCTAACTTCGAAACGAACGACCCAATTTCGGTGATGCTTATTTCGACCTGAAAAGACTTTTTGCTTCAATTTCCAGGCGGTCACCTTTCGGACCGTTAATCGTTTACCACAATTATCGAAAACACTTCGCCAAAATGCGCTGCACCCGGGGTATGCTTTTACCCTAAGCAATTAATTTCGCAGTATTTCGAGAGAGAAAGGCATCAAAAGTCAGGGTTTCCGGCCGGTGAAAACCCGACCAGCTACATCCTTAACCCCAACGGAAGATGATTAAAAAAAAAGATACTCTCTCTGATGGTGGCCAGTCTGACGAGGATACCTACTGCCCAAGAACGGAGATTTTTCGCACAGATGGTTGAAGATTTTCCGCTGCTTTCGAGGGGACGGCTGCCTGCCGGACCATCAATTATGATAATGACTTTCGTAGCTGGGCGAAAATGGCCAAGATGCGCCGTCGAAACTCATCATTTTCACTCCCGTGCAAATATGTTGAATGTTGATGAAGCGGGGGCAGCCGCCTAAATCCGCTTAAGCTGCTATTAATTAATGCGATTCGATTATTAATCACAATATTCTGGGCGGCGCAGTTTCTCCGAAAAGTAATTTTCTGGGGAAAAAACATTGAAGTCTTTCCGCCTTAACGGTACGAACACGTGCGACTGTTGACGAGGGACGGGAATTACGCCACGCGCTTCAACTAGAGTTGAAGTTGCCTTCTGAAGGATCAGAACGGAACAATTTATCAAAATTTCAGTATGGGAGACAAACACTTTAAAATAATAAAAAGCTCAGAAGTTTTGGAGTGTTATCGGACGACTTAGAGTTGGCTCCAGTATAGGTATTTCCAGTTTTAGTCTTTTCAAATTCATATTTCAACTCACTAAAACTCACAAACTCATGTCGATCTAGATGCCATTCTCCACTGCTTGCCCAGCTATCGTAAAACTGGAAGCGTTGCCCGTATTTACATCCAACGATTTGGTCTTGTTGACGTTGATGGTAAGGATCCTTCCGAGGAGCGATCGGAAGGATCATTGAGCTTACTCTACATATGAGAGTGCCGTTGAGCTAGGAGAGCAACGTCATCAGCCAATTCGAAGCCATTTAGGTGCTCCGTGGTAATTGGCTGCCACAACAACCCACGATTTGGTCCACGATCAATCGCATCTACCAGGATCTCGTCGATTACGATGAGGAACAATAGCGATGATAGTATACATCCTTGTCTCACTCCAGCAACGACACACCGTTGTGCAGTACTCTGCATGAAAATGCCCTGTACTGTGCGTCAATAAGGCCGAGGATTTCTTCAGGGACACCCTTGCGCCTGAGGGCTTCCCACATGTTTTCGTGATTGAGAAATCGTAGAGAAGAGGAATGTCGTCGGTATTTCCGGCTTTCTCGCCTTCGTCGGCCAGTGAGTCCGCTTAATTCGGCCTACATCAGCGCTACTTCCATCTCGAGAGCTGAATAGCACTGACGGTTTGGCTCCTCGTGTTTTCGCTCGCTCAATCGTGACTATGCCTCTCCTTTGTTCCTCTATCTTTCTCCAGGTGTCATCTGTGATCCACTGTTTTCTCTGAGTGCGTAGCTCACCCTAATCATTCTCGCCGGTAGCGATGGAGATGTTCTTGATGGCGCTCCATTGATGATGCGTTCTCCTTCCGGAACATCCGCAGCACGGTTCTTCAGCTCCTCTTCAGCTCCTTTTAACCTCATCGTCTTCCAGTCAGCCTGTGTTGAACCGGCGCCCGATTTTCTCCTTGACGCTATCACGGGAAACCCATGTCACTTTGTGCACTGGTCGATGGGTAAAGAGCGATCCTCGAATCACCATGTCATTGTTGCCACAAAACTCTGCTAACAGCTCTCTGTTCTCGCTCATTTCTCCGAGTCCATGGCGTCCCATGACGTGCTCATAGTCCGAGTTGTCGGAACCAGCTTTCGCGTTGTAGTCGCCCATGAGGATCTTGATATCACCTTTCGGAATTTTGTCCACGACAGCATTCAGTTGGCTGTAAAAGGATGCCACTCAAAGGGCGTAGTCAGCTTTTTGGTCATGGGTATGAGCACCCCTATCAAATATATAGCAGGTATAAATACCTGCTAACTTTTACAACTTAACGCAACACGATAAAATTTCTGAAGGAATACTTGGATACGTCCACAAACAATTGTTGGACGAAACCCTTGAAGCATTTTGGAAGAGTCCCTGGAGGACTTTATTTTAAAAAAATACCCTTGGAAAAACTCCTAGAGGAACCTCTGGAGTAGTTCCAGAAAATATCCATGATTAATTTCTTAAAGAAATTCTTGGAGAAAAAAAATAATCCCAGGATTCCTAAAAAAATCGCAATGGCGAATTTCTGAAGAAATTCGTGGACGAACTCCTAAGTAAAGGATCTCTTGGAGAAAGTTGGGAAAATATTTCGGGATGACCCAGATGAATTTTCTTGGCTCATGTCTACAGGGCTGTCCCTGTCAAATTATCCTAGAAAATTCCAACACAAATCGCTGAAGTACACAGATCGAAAAAAGATTGCAAAATTCTGTGACAGATGATGCACATGTTTGGAGCGTGGGATATCACAGAAGTTTACACGACATATCATGTAAAAGTAATAAAATATCATGTAAACTTCCATTATATGTCATGTAATTTCGCATGACTCTGAGTGCTTACATGACATATAACACAAATTTACATGACATATCATGTAAACCATCCTAACACTAAGTTTACATGGTTAAAATGAAGTTTACATGAAGTATAAATCTCATTATTTTTATCTGTGTAATTCCTCTAAAAATCCTTGAACTAATTGCTTAAACCTACAGGAATACCTGAAGGCATCCCTGAACAAATTCTTGGGTGCATAGCTGCAGAAGACGATGGAAGCATTTATAAAATTTCTGATGGAGTCCCTAAATAATGTTTTGAAAATATCCCGAGAGGAATTTCGGAAAGAGGAATCCCTGGAGGAGTTTCTGTAGGAATACGTAGTGGAATTCCAAGAGGAATCCTTGGAAGAATTCCTGTAGGAATCTCTTGATGAGTTGCTGAAAAAATGCCCATAGGAATTTTGGGAGGAAAAAAAACCTGAAAGAATGCCTGGAGAAATTGCTTAAGAATTTCTTCGAAGAAACCCTACATTTGAGGAATCTCTGATATAATTTCTGGAGGAATTTCTTGATTAATTACTGGTGGAAATCCTGGAGGGATTCTCCTGGAATCATTCCAGGAAAATGCCTTGAAAAGTTTCTAAAGGAATGCCTGGAGCAATTCTCACATGAATCCCAGGATTCCAGGAGGAATATCTTTATCAATTCGTGGAGGAATTTGTGGGTGAATTCCTGAATGAATTCTTGGGGGATTCCTGGAGAAATTTCTGGAAAAATTCTTGGGTGAATCGCTGGATTAATTTCCGAAGAAACCCGAGGAAGACTTCCAAGAGAAATCGCTGGAGAAATTCTTGGTTAAATTTTGATGGAATATCTGGAAGAATTCCAAGAAAAATCGCTGAATGTACTCCTGCAGAAACTCCCAAAAAAATTCTGGGCGAAATCCTTGGAAAAATTTCTGAAGAAATCCCTGTAAGTATCCCTGGATGAACTCCAGGAAGAATTCCTGGAGGAGTTTCTGGAGGGTTGTCTGAAGGTATACCTAGATGAATTCCTGGAGGAATATCTGAAGGTATTTTACGAGGAATCCCAGGATTCCTGGAGGAATTTCTTGAGGCATCACTGGAGGATGTACTGGAGAAATTTCTGAAGAAATTCCTGGACAAATCTCTAGAGAAATTGTAAAACAAATCCCTAGAGGAATTCGTGAAGAAATTCGTGGTGCAATTCCAGGAGTTATACTTTGAGAAATTCTTGTATGAATTCCTGGAAGATTTCCTGAATGAATTTGTAAAAAAAATCCCTAGAGGAATTTTGGGAGAAATCCCTGAAGAAATCTTTGATGAAATTCCTTGGACAATTTCTAGAGGTATTCATAGAAAAAAAAATCTGAAGGAATCCTTAGGGAAACTTCTGGAGGAATCTGTGGAAGAATTCTCACAAGAATTGAAAGAAGAACTCTTGAAAGAATTTTTGGGGTAATGCCGGAAGGAGTTCCTGGAGTAATGCCTGGGGGAATTCCTGAATAATTGCCCGGAACGATGCACAGTGGCCGGAAGCCGGACAAAACCTCAAAAATCGACTTCAATATTTTATTTTTCTAATATTTATCTTCCATTATAGATACTTCAACTAAGAAAACCTCAAATTTTCAAGAGAATTGGTCAAAAATTGAGTCTCGTAGATTTTTTCAAAGTTGAAGTTTTATGTGCTACAATATTAGTATTTATTGTCTTCATTTTATGAGCTTCCTTCATGAGTTCGTTGTAAAAGTTAGGAAGACTTGAATAATGTGACAATATTTTTTGTGTTTTTGGGTATGAATAACCGTTACATTTCAGGGATTGTTTGGAATTCAATCACAAAATTATTATGTTTTTACAATATGCAAACATATTGACTTTTATGAAATTTTGAAGAAAAACTTCGTTTTAACCGTTATGTGGCTGGCAAACTTTTTGCTTTTTTCTACACCATGTATTTTAAATGGGTGCTGGGTACCCGGGTACCCTGCCGGCCACATAAGGGTTAAAGAGATCCAGTACTTGTTTAGGAAACATCAGAAAACGATGCCGTATCCCGGATCTGACGTGCAATTTTGTCTAGTTTTTGGCTATATAGGTCACTGTTTGCGCATTTTTGCGCTAAGCGCGAAAAAAAAAAGTTTTTTTATCAGGTCACAATGGAGCCGCATGGTTGTGGAGGAAGTGATATTGTTTGAAGTTTAAATTTTATCTTAACATAGTTCAAATTGACTTCAGAATACTAACAATTTAGTATAATTTCCATTCTTGTAAGAGACTTTCACCAAGTCAGATGGTCATAAGGAGGGGGGGCTTGTCTGATAAGGCAGCATCCATTTATTACGTAACGCTAAAATTGACATTTTTCGACCCCCCCTCCCCCCTCCGTAACGCTTTTTTGTATGAAAACCAGAAAATTTTTGTATGGGCCGTAACGCTTGGCCATACTCCCCCCCTCCCCCTAGAGCGTTACGTAATTTGTGGATGGCGCCTAATGTAATAACGTAATAGCTACAGCTTTAACATTTTGTTAATTTTTTTACTATTATTTTATTTTTTTGACAGAAAAACACAAGAAGGTGGGTGCTCCAGTTTAAAACAATAACCTGGAGAGGAAAGGAATGATGACTAAGTATGAATAAGCCTTTATTTTCTTAGACACTACCCACATGTTGCTTCACCAGATACAACTAACTCTTTTAACCTGCAAAATAAAAGAAAAACAAAAACAACCGTGAAAACATGTAAAAATAACTACAAACCATTGCTCATTGATTTTCTTACACTGGTTGTTTCTTCGATTCATCTTAATCGTTAGAATTGCCCAACAACCTTGAAAGCAATCGCCTCACGAACTTCTATCGAAGTTTCAATGTATAGTGACACAAATTCGTCGACATCTACGTGTTTCTTTTCTAAACGCACATCGCTACAGTTAAAAGCAACAATCATCTAAAAAAATATAAAAGGAATTCACTAAATGGCGTTGAACCCTACGTTAAATATTTTTCTACGTAAACGTCACGATCACCAAGGCAATCTTTGAATATTTTAATCGCAATTTTATGAAACGAACATTTTACGCTCTTTAGTGAAACCCCTTTTATTGTTTTTTTTTTAACTTGTAGTTTTATTGTATGTAATTCATGCAGTTTCGTTAAACACATTTCTACTGAACGACACACAGAGTGATAAAGATTTTAAAAATATTTGCTGGAATTCTACTGTTCATAAATATGATTACCGAGCTCTGATGAACGTTTATCAAAAACTCCCTTCAATATTGCGAATATGAATTGCCAATTCTTCATAGATAGGGTGGATTCGGTTGCTTCGACAAGTGATAGCAGGGATCGATGTACCTTAAAACCCAAACTCGGAAGAGCATATATGAAGTTGTTGAAACGAGATTGATAAAAAGCAGTTCAAATTTTACGCAGTTCACTATATTAGATTATCTGACCCAATTTATAACGATTGAATTAATACACTTCCGTGCACCCACCGTAAAATGTCACGTGATCTATGGGCAGTCCCTGAGAATAGACCACGTCTTGTCAGCCAACAGGGGTGTGTCT
Organism: Aedes albopictus; assembly: GCF_035046485.1. Taxonomy (NCBI): domain Eukaryota; kingdom Metazoa; phylum Arthropoda; class Insecta; order Diptera; family Culicidae; genus Aedes; species Aedes albopictus. The sequence goes on along the minus strand of NC_085136.1, from coordinate 283,119,611 downwards.
GAATTGATCCATTGAAAGAAAATGTAGGTAAATGGTTTTTTCTATTGATTTATGTAGTTTTGAAGATTTTGGGCCACCCTAACAGCAACAAATACACAATTATAGTTTATTTCAATACCAATACATGATTTTAGAACCCCCAAATTAAAAAGTTGATCAAAACCTACGTTCAGAAAGCACATCGTGATAGCTTATTATCGATTATTTTTACATGTTTTCCATAATCAGCAGATTTCAAAATTTCGAACCACCCTAATATAGTAAAATCAAAATATATGATAAGTTCCATATCAGAAATAGATGTAGGGAACTAAAATCATCATAACCTGTGAATTTTAGCAATTTCGGTTAACATTTGAGGTTTTGTCCGACTTTTGTATGGAGGCCCGCCACTGTGCGATGTCTGGAGGAACTTTGAAAGGAATGCCCGCAGGAATTCGTGGAGGAATGCCTGGAGGAATCGCTCTAGGAATCCCTGGAGGAGTTCCTGGAGAAATTTTTGAGAAATTTCAGGAGATATTTCTGGTGGAATTTCTAGAGAAATTCCTGGAGCAATTCCTGCAGGAATTCCTAGATTATGAGTTCTTAAAGGAGTTCCTAGTGTAATTTCAGAAATTCAAAGAGGAGTTCCTAAATTTCTGGAGGAATTGCTAGAAGAATTCTTGGATGAATCCCAGAAGAAATATCTAAATAAATCCTGGAGGAATTGCTCTAGTAATCTCTGGAGGAGTTCCTGGAGAAATTTCTGGAGAAATTTTTGAGAAATTTCTGGAGGAATTTCTAGAGAAATTCCTGGACCAATTCCTGCAGGAATTGCTAGATGAGTTCTTAAGGGAGTTCCTAGTGTAATTTCAGAATGGAATTCCAACAGGCGTCTCTGGAGAAATCCTTAGAGGAATTCTTAAAGAAATCTATGGTGGAATTTTTGAAGAAATCCCTGGAGGAACTCCTGGAAGAATTCCTGGTGAAATACCAGGAAGAGTTCCCGGAGGAATGCCTGGAAGAACCCCTGTCGAAATGTCTGGAGGAATTCTTGGATAAATTCCTGGAGGCATTTCTAGAGGAATCACTGAATTTCTGGAGAAGTTACCGGAAATATTTCTGAAAGCATATCTTGAGGAAATGCTGGAGAAATTCCTGGATAAAATTCTAGAATAATTTCAGGAAGAGATTTCTGAAGGAATTCCTGGAAAAATTATTGGATAAATCCTTGGAGGAATCTCACTCTGGAAAAATATCTAGATCAATTTTCGAAGGATTTCCAGAAGATTCATAAAAGAATTTCTGAAAGCATCCCTGGAGAAATTCTTGGATAATTCCCTAGCGGAGTTCCTGGAAACATTCCAGGAGGAAATTTGGAAGGAATTCTTGGATGAATCTGGGTGGAATTCTGGGAGGAACCCCTGAAGAAATATCTGAACAAATTCCTGGAAGAAAAACTCCTCCGGAGGAATGCCAGGAAGAGTTCCCGGCGAAATTCCTGAAGAACTCCTGGAGGAATTCCTGGTGAAATGTCTGGAGGAATGCATGGATGAATTCCTAGAAGCATTCCTAGAGAAATCACAAGATTTCTGTGAAAATTCCTGGATGAAATCTTGGAATAATTCCAAGAACAATTCATGGGCGAATTCCTAGTGAAAATGATGAATGAGTCCTTGGATAGAAGAATCCCTGGAGCAATTCCTGGAAGAATTCCTGGAGGAGCCCATGGAAAAATCCCCAGAGCAATTTTGGAAAGAATTTCTGAAAAAAATCCTTGTGGAATTCCTGGAGGAACTCCTAGAAAAATCTCTGAAGGAAAATCCTGAAGCAATTCTTGTAGGAATTCCGGGAAAAATTTTTAATGGAATTTGTGGATGAATTCTTGGATGAATCTGGAGGAAATCCTGGATATTCCTGGAAAATTTTCTGGATGAATTCTTGGAGAAACTAACAGAGTGATTCCTGCAGAAATTCTTGGAGGAGTTCTCTCGACGAATTCCTGAAAAAAAAATCTGGAAGAATTCCTGGATCGAATCCTGGATTATTTCCGGGAGGCTTTCCAGTAACAAATCCTGGTGTTACTCCTAGAGGAATTCTTGGAGGAATTCTAAGAAGAATGTCCGGAGAAATTCCTAGAGAAATCGTTGGAGAAATTCATGGAGGAAACTCCGGAAAAAATCCTGGTGGATTGCCTACAGAAATCCCCAGAGGAATCTCTAAATGAAAGCTTGGACGCATCCCTGCAAGATTGCCAGAAGGAAGACCTGGAGAAATTTTAGGAGGAATTCCTGGAGAAACTCCTAAAGAAATTCCTGGAGGATTCCTTGCAGTAATTTCCGGAGGAGTTGTTGGAGCAATTCCTTAAGGAATTTTCATTTTTTTTTTAATATCTCATACATTACAAATATAAATATTTTTATCTTATTTCCTAACATATTAATTTGAAAAACCATTTAAAATAGATTTTTAAAAATAAATTAAGTATTGTTATTAAGTGTTCCATCTCTAATGGTATGTAAATATGATACAAAACTTTGCCTAGATATGGTAAATTCAATTGGCGGTCGTACCTTGCAAAAGAAGAGTGTTCTAAAGATATTCCCGGGGGAATCCCTGCGGGGATTCCTGGAAGAGGCCTTGCAAGAATTCCCAGAGGAATACCCAGAGCAATTCCTAGAGGAATCCCTAGAGCAATTTCTGGAGAAATCTTTGGAGGAATTCCCGGACGAATCCCAACAGGAATTCTCAGAGGAATATCTGGAGGATTTCCTGGAGAAAGCCATTGAGCAATTGCTGGTGGAACCCCAGAAGGAATTCCCGAATAAATTGCAGAAGGAATACTTAAAGAAATCCGAAGAGGAGTTCCTAAAGAAATCGCAGAAGAAATTCCCAAGAATCTCCAAAGTTATCTCAAGAGGAATTCCTTATGAAATCTCAGGAGGGATTTTTTTTTTAAAATCCTGGAAGACATTCTGCAAGAATCTCTGAAAAAATCGGAAGAAATCCATGTCTAAGTAATTTCTGGATAAATTATTGAAGAAATGCTTGGATGAACTTCTAAACAACTTTTTGTAGAAAATATCGATGGAATTACTCGATTATTTTTTGAATAATGTCTGGTAGGGTTTTCTGAAAGAACTCTCAAAAGTAATTCCTGAAGAAAAAATACTATGAATGATTCCAGATGAAATTGTTAAAGCAATCTCAAGCGAAGTTAATAAAGAATTTTATGGGGAAATCCCTGTAGAAATCTCTAAGCAATACCTGTAGAAATACCTGAAAAGATCTCTTGTGAAATTGTTTCACTGTTATCCAGATGGTGACTAGAGTCCAGTGATAATTTTTTATCAACATTGTTTGAGAGAAAACTGCGTATGAGTTTTTTGCCAAACGATGATGGTTTATTAAGAGCCCAAGTAACATTCTTGATTCTATTTGGTTTTATGGTGGTTTTATAAAAGCATCGCATAGATCAATTAGATCTTCTAGCGTTTAAAGCAAAATATAAGAAACATTGAGTGATCTCTGTTACAGTGTGCCGTTTTAAAGCTAGTCATTCAATATTCACACTACTATAAGCTCCAGGTATTTACAATTTCCCCTCGCCTTGTAATGGCACTAACCGAAACGAAAACGGTTCAAAGGCAACACTTACCGTCATAATTTCCAACATTTTAGGGCAGCTGCCTGTAATTAAAATTCTTCATCACCAGGTTGCAATTTTCATGCGGCGGCAATTTGCTTAGGAACGACGACGACGCGTATCGCTCAGAACGATGGCGGTGAGGTGGTATTACCCCAACCTCACCGTCTGTGGATCTGCAAACTTATGTTGGCAAAAGCATAACCTTTTTTGTTTTTTGTTTTTTTTTTTTTTTTGTTATAACGATAAATGCTGCAACTTGTTCAAGAAAGCGGTTGAAACTGGCTTGGTAATACATACAATAGGTGAGTGGGATGCTGTTTTGAGCTTCTGAGATGATGTTCTTTGAAGCTAGGAACAGGTGAACGTGGAACCTTTTTCAACAGGTATGAAGCACTGCACCTGACTAGAGATGGGTAACTCACTCGCGAATCGACTCAAAGAATCGATTCGCGAAACCGAGTGAGTGAGCCATGACTCTTTTCAAAAGAGTCACGATTCGCTGATGTTCATTTCGATTGCGAAAAGAGTTAGTATGACTACGCACTTCATGATGATTCGACGCAGAACATTGCAATCTTTGACAATTAATTTTGTTTCCATACTACTATATTATATGACCGGCTCGCACCAGCGATTCGATTCTTCGGAGAAATTAACGAAAACCTGCGAATCCTGTATTTCACAACGTTATGCTCAGATGTTTGTGCAAATCGTCAATATACATACCATGCAAGTGAATTTTGTATGAAAAGAAGTTGGCTCACATCTAAAATTGACATTTTCTTCAAATCCCGGAAATGAGTTACTGAATCGATCAAAAGAGTCGACTCTTTTTTGAGAGTGAATCGGTAGCGATTCACTCTCAAAATTGAATCAGTTTTCCCATCTCTACACCTGACCTTATTTAAGTTCTGCTAGGGACGGGAGCTAAGCTATGAAATCATATCAATGTCAATGGTAAACTTTGAAATACCACAATTTTGAGCCAATCGCTTTTAGTATTGGTTCTTTAAGTCACTAATCACTTACTTATTAGCATAAATCTAACAAGTTTGGTCTATCTATGTGTAAATCCAAAATGTCACTTTTTCCCGAAAATTTAATCTTTTTGAAATGTCTAAAAGCATATACATTTGCCTATTTTGTTTCTCGTTTCTCTACTTATGTTATTTGTACTTTAAGTTTTTAGAAAGAAATTGTGCTCTTTTTTATATCATCTTCCAAACTATTCGCAATATCTAGTTTGAGCCATATTCCACTCAAAGTTATTCCAAAGTGTATTTATAAATGACCTTGCGACTAATCGATCCTTTTTTCCTTCCGGTCATCATCTTGAGAAACCATTCGGCGCGCAACATCCTCACTAACGTACCGCTCGTGCCATCTTCACATAGAAGCATTGACTCGACTCGCCTTGACCGACCATCTCGATAGCCATAAGCAGCACGAACATTTTTCCATCGATCTAATTCCATGCTCCTTCCTCCGTGTTTTCTTGGTAGTAGGTAGGAACCACCGTCTCAAAAGAAAGAGTCATTTTCCGCTCGAACGATAAGTCAATCTCTTCCTTTGATTAAAGCGTGATGCAATTACCACCGAGTTTGATTCAGAGTGGCACCAACTGTACGGAAGAATGCCGGGTGAACTCTCAGCTATTAACTGTGAAAGTGCTCCTAAAACGCAGGCTCTGTTGTAATAAATAACCAGTTCAAGAAGAAAATAAGAGAAAAGAGAATAATAAGTGAAGAACATTCAGGAAAGTTCTTCGAACCATCCCGAATAGAAGAACTTAGGTTTTATGATGGTTCTTAGGTGGTTCTTCCGTTCAAATATTATTGGACTCGCTGAAGATTCATTTCAGTGAGACAACAATTTACCATTTTTATTGAAACCGAACAAGATTCTCTTTTACCCAAAGTTCATAACGGCAATCAATATCATCCAAATTGGTCCCAAAGGCACTTTCAATTTCAAAACACCACTCACTGGAAACGAACCTTTCCCCCAATGACTTTGAAATTATTGGGTAACTCAATTAAAAAATAACTCTCGGTTGTCACTCCGTAATCTCCGCAATTATGTAGAAACAAGCGTAAATCACGATGATGGGGTCCCTTCGAAATGGCGCAAACTTCTCGGTCATTTGCCGTTCGATTCGTGGTCGCGACAGACAGTCCCCTCCACTTTTATGTTTGTTTGACCCCTCCTCCGATGACGCAACGGTCTGTTCTGTTTGTTTGGGATAAAATTAATAATTCGATCACGATTGGAAAGGCGCCTTCCGAAGAGGTAGCAATTTTTATGGATCGGTACATCTTGGGCACAGCTAACTCAGAGACTGCAAGCCGTAGGTATGTTGAGTAATGGCACGCAAGGGTTCCCAAGAAAAAGTGGATATCAAAATGACTTAGATATCGTTTTGTTTGATTGGGGGCCGTTTGTTTAGCACTTAGACCAAATTTTGGGCCAATAGGCACTGTTCATAAACTACGTAGAATCATTTTTGGTCATCTCAGAACCCTACCCTCCCCCCTCGTAGACTTTTAACCATACAAAGTTATTCAAATTTGTATGGACTGTAGACTATGGCCAACCCCATACTCGGTTCGTGACTGTCACTCTTCATCCTCGATCTCACCCACGCTCCACCTGGTCCGGCCATCGTGCTCTCTACGCTCCACACCTTTTTGTGCCTACTGGATCAGTTGTGAACACCAATTTTGCAGAGTTGTTGTCCGGCATTCTTGCAACATGCCCAGCCCACCGTATCCTTCCGGCTCAGGCCACCTTCTGCATACTGGATTCGCCGTAGAATGCAGCAAGCTCGTGGTTCATCCTTCGCCACCATACATCTTTCTCTTGCACACCGCCGAAGATCGTCCTTAGTACACGTCGCTCGAAAACTCCAAGAGCTTGCAGGTCTCCCTAGAACATGGTCCATGTCTCGTGTCCGTAGAGTACCAATGGTATTATAAGCGTTTTTAAAGCGGTGCATTTAATGCAACGTAAATCTGTTTTGACCGCTGCTTCGTCTTCAGCGGTTCAATGCACCTTCGAAATTTACGACTCACATTGCATTGCTGTCAGTCGTCAGTAAACATCCGAGGAAGATGAACTGTTTTACAACCTCGAATGTGTCGCCATCTATCGTGACATTACCACCTAAGACGGATCCGGTCATGTTCGGTTCCGCCAGCCAGCATGTACTTCGTTTTGAACACATTCACCAACAATCCGACATTTGCTGCTTCGTGTTTTAGGTGAGTGAACAGTTCTGCCACCGTTCCAAATGTTCTGACGATAATGTCCATGTCGTCCATGAATTGATCGAATTTTGTGAAAATCGTACCACGGCTGTTGATCCATGCTCGTCGCGTTACACCTTCCAGAGCAATGTTGAAGAGTAGGCACGAGAGTCCGTCACCTTGTCGCAGTCCCCGGCGAGATTCGAATGATCTGGAAAGTTCACCAGAACACCCCAGGTTAGCACACCGTCCATCGTTGCTTTGAGTAGTCTGGTTAGCTTTCCAAGAAAGTCGTATTCGTCCATGAATTCCGATTGTTCTGAACGGTCGATACTATCGTATGCCGCCTTGAAGTCGATGAACAGATGACGCGTTGGTACTGACGGCATTTCTGAAGGATTTGCAGTACGGTGAAGATCTGGTCCGTTTTTTTACTTAATCGTTTATTTTAGGCTCATGCGCCAACCAAGGCATAACGGAGCCGAATTCATGTACTCGCGGTTTGGTCGAGGTTGAGGAAACCGAAATGATTTGAGGAAAGGAAAGGATGGTGGAGGCTTTTCATCGACGCATGGTAGCATGATTTGGCGTATTGCTGCTAGTCAAAAGAAGAGTGGACAAATAACCTGAAACAATACAAACAAACGATTTTCTAAGGGACACGAGGTGGACTAGCTTAGTCTTCGTTTAAACAAGTCGTACACAACCCGAGCAAAGTCTGACAGCAAAACGAAAACGAATTTTGATGTTGTGATATTGCAAATTATGATTATTCAGGTTGATGTCGTTTTGGTCGTTTTAACGGTTAAAACATCAAAAATGAGAGCAGAAAAATGTTCCTGTGAGAGCAAGTTGAAAACAATTCCTGCTATCAGTGATGGCAAATTGATTACTGTTTTCGCTATCAGTGCGAAAAAATGGAAAAATAAATTTAGAGTTTTTTCGACTAATATAGAAACCTAAATGCAATACGTTAATTGCACTGATGGTATATCATTAGGTGCTTCACACAATATTGCCTAGAAGTTTTGAAATGACTTAAAAACTTAAACATTAAATAATTATAAATGACAGCAAAACGATATCAATATTTGAATTCGAAATTAATCAAGACAATCTGATATCAAAATATGATATCAATTTGCTGCTGATTACAAATCGTGTTTTCGATTAGCTCTCATTTTGTTGTTAGACTTTGCTCGGGAAGCTTCATGTACTTAAGACCAATTTTGCCCAACACATATATAATGTCTTCCTTATCTAGTTTCCCTCGGGCCCTGAGAGATGCACATAAATCGGATCTGGAAATGCCGGGCATTCCCATACAACATGATTGATATCTTGATAGCCTGTACAACAGCTACAGCGATTGCTATTTGTGAGCCCTCTTCGATAGAAATGTGAGCCCAGATAATATTGAATGGACATAAGTCGATACATTATCTGGATAAAATCTCCACACATGTCAAATTCCTCAAACCACGCGATAAAGCACTCGGAAATGACCGTATTTCGCTTAGGAAATACGAGGAGTGCTTCACCGGCCTCATTGAAAGAATAGCCTCATTTGAACTGAGACTATCCGTAAAAATGAAATATTTATCAGAGAGAAGACAGGGGACTCGCTCTAATGCGTAGTGTACAGTCGCCAATTCTGCGACTTATACTGAGCAAGGCCCTTGCAGATTATGGGCGGCGCTATGCAGCTGATTAAATACACCAAATCCAGTGGAACCCTTTGGCTTTAACCCGTCATAAACCACGATATCGTTCGCAAGCTATCGTGGCGAGCAATTTTCCACGAGATTTTTATCGATGTCTCTGACATTAAAATTGTAGAGAAGGGGGCTTAAGCATAAGCCCTAGAGGAGACGCATGTAACTAATTCGTTCCATGGGACAAAAACATGTGCTTCTCAGACAAAAAATTGTACAAGTAGTTGTTTGAAATCGGAGAAAGCCCACAATCGTGGGATTTGTCTGAAAGGACATCAACGCAAACTGCATAAAAAAACAGTATTCAAAAACACTGAACCCATTTGTTCTTTCTGAGCGTAGGCCAGTTGAATTTATGTTGAAAGCTGCGCCAGACAATCGCTCGATTAGAAGCGCAGTTGGCGTTGCCGCGTGCAATAAGCATTTCTGCATATGACCTCCTCGACCGCTGCTTCACATAATTTATAGCACGTTTCTTCCGCTCTGCGTACTTTGGACATGTACTGAGCTCATGAGGTGACGTTTTGCCACAAGTTACACATTTTCGCCCCGTATTGCAGGGGTCCTTGGCTTTGTTGTTCACGAAAACGCTTGGTAAAGGCGAGCCGGAAAAGATCACGACATTTTTGAGCCATCAGGTTGTGCCTTATTCATTTGGTACATTTCCAGTACTTGATACCAGTAGAACGGCATTATATTTTTAAGCCCACCAGCTACAGATAAGATGGCGGCATGAGTCAAACTATCGTCGGTAACCACTCCATGGCACTCTATCTCGAGACTGGGCAAATAAGTTTTCTACTGCCTCGAAAAGAGTTCATAGTAAGCAATTCTGTTCGCCTGGTTGCTGTCACCTACGGTGACGCGCAATTTACGGCAACTTGATGAGTCTATCACAAGGACGTCTCGAAACGATTCCGCCAGATCTTTTTCGATTTGTAGCTTGTTCAGACGTTTTCCCTTTAGTTTGGGCCGTAAAAAAACAGGCTGGTAAACTATCGAAGAGGAGCCAGAGGTTGATGGTATCGCAGATATTTGGCTTGAACTAGCTGACGTTTGAGTAGCTCAGTGGTGCATTTGAGCTCGATACGGTGCCAAAGAGCCCTTGAGAGATCCCTGGATCAATAGGAAAAGAGAATTTTTCTGCTTCATTGCCCTCCACGACCTCTGTATACTTGGACTGTGCAATTGAATCTTTGGTCCGAAGTGTCACATATTCCGGCGTACCCCCTCCGAAATCACTGGGTTCCATTAGTTAGAATCCCTGGCTCACCTTAATTGTAACTCAATTTAGTGGAGCGGACCTGGTGTGATGGTTAGAACACTTGACTATCACGCCGAGGACCTGGGATCGAATCCCACTACCGACAAACTCACAATATGTGGGTTCTTCATTTGGAAAGGAAGTAAAGCGTGGGTCCCGAGATATAGTAGGCAAGGGTTGAAAATCTCGTTGATACAAATAAAAAAAACTCAATTTTACAACAACAGCAGGAAGATTATTGTATCTTCAGTTTCTTAACAAGTTGCTCACAAAATATTACCAAAAGATTAACAAGAAACAATATAGCAAAACATAATTCGTCTCTGGTTCAGTTCTTTAAATAGTGTTCAAAGGTTTTTTGTGTCACTGTGTACCGGACTTGGGTCAGAATCCTTCTAAGAACAGAGGGGTAGCGGGGAGGTGCAGGCGAAAAGATTCGAAACAAATAATTACCTTCTGCGATTCAATTTGCCGTGAAACTCGAGGACAGACTGTAAGCTGTAGTACTTTGTGGATATACTTTTGTCGGTATTGGTGCTGTGTACCTGTACCTGTAGGTACCTGAGATGCAATGAAGCAGCAAACAAATCACCTATCCGTCGACGGCTTCTGTTGATTTTTTTGATGATCAGCTGCGGTGATGATAATGGCAGCTCGATGTACCGAATTAATTGTCAATTATGTTGTTTTGGCAAGCTCGACACCGGACAAATACTGATGAAAAGCCCACCCACAGAACTAGGTTGCTAGCCACAATTCTTCTCAAGGTGCAACTTATCGCGACACTAATTGCGAAGCAAAAATAACACAACGATGTGGGTAAAAAAAAACTAATTATTAACGCAAACCGGAGCAAAAGCAAGTTTCAGCTTCACTCTGCGAATGCACGACTAGGAATGATCTGATCCGTTGTCAAGCAGCCGTCAAACTCATTAGATTTAGGTGACAGACGACCGATGGCGCTGTAAACAGCATTCAAAAAATCTATCGCTCTGAAGTTCTCACAATCTAAATGGTCGCCTTTCTTGTGTATGGGTCACGTCCGTCCGTCAAGAAGCCTCCGTCCATATCCCTGCATATTTTGGCTCGTGAAACGGAGCCGTTGCGGGATGCGTTGAGCTTCTGGTAGAACTTCAGTGTTTCTTAAGAACGGCACAGCAGTTTCATTTATTCGCACTCCACTTCTTCCAGGCAGCTCTTTTTCTCCCGAAAGAGGCGGGTCTGCTGTTTCCGTTTCTGTTTGTAACGTTGCACGTTCTGTCGGGTCCCTTGCTGCAGCATTACCGCCCTCGCTGCGTTCTTCTCCTCCAAAACCGTTCTGCACTCTTCGTCGATAGTGCTCTCGGCTGCGTCGTTGATGGCTGCTTTCACTGTACTTCAGCAGTCCTCTAGAGCAGCCTCATCGAGCTCGCCCTTGTCTGGCAACGCGGTCTTGAGATTCTGAGCGTATGCTGAGGTGACATCCGGTTGTTTTAGTCACTCTAGGTTGTACCATAGTGGTCACCGGTACAGTACATTGCTGATAACGGCAAGTTTTAGGCGCAGTTCAGGTCACCAGGTAGAGGTCGGAGTCCATGTTAGCGCTGCGGCAGGTCCTGACGTCGATAATGTCGAAGAAGTGCCATCTGTCGATTAGGACGTGGTCGATTTGTGATTCCGTGTGCTGCGTTGATCTCCAGGTGTAACGATAACGGAGGAAGAGTTGAACGTCGATGAACCGCCCCTAAGGATCAGACGCCGTTGAGAACCGCATCTCCAAGAGAACAGATTCTCAGATTTGCAGAAACAACTCAAGCTTCCACTCGATCTTCCTCAAGGTTGCTCGTTGTCAGGCTGGTGAAAAGTAGAGGTAGGGATAGGAGTTGCTGGGCAGAAGCTAATGGATCACAATGGAAAAAAACGCCAAATACCAATCCTTCACCGCTTTAAAACAATAGAGAGCTTATGCTGAAAAATATATTTGTAAGCGCGCCCGTCGATCAGCGAGCCCCTCGTAGGGCTACTACCACGAGTGCTACCTAGATGCTACCACTCAACTGACACCATCCGTCGTTTCTGCTGCTCAACTTGTCATGTATGATGATTGGCAAAAATATGCAGACAGAGGCAACGAAACAGAAATTAGCTGAACTGAATCGTATAGCAGAAAATATTGTTTAGTAGTTTAGCCTGTTTATGAAATTACTTTTTTTACATATAAGTGCCCGTTGAAATCAGCGCTATTTAGTTTGTTAAACTCAATAATTCATTAGGTAAGATTATGCACACACATTACGTAGTTTAATGCTAATCGCGAACTTTTGTTTAGCCCTGAACTACCTCAAATACCTATAGGAATAAGTGAGAATATTTAGCAGTCTGTCTTTTGGACCTGTCCGTATTTTTCGTGAACAAAGGTAAGGAACGCAAACTTAACTCATTCTGAATCGTTCACTATAAAATAATTATGTAACAGCAGTTCGCATGGACGGCAGGAATGCTCGAAATTGACTCGGATCTGTATGTTGATGGTTAGCGAATTACTAAATGTAAGTTGATGATACATTTGATATCGATTGCCCAGAAAACTAATCTAATGTATTAATATAGGAATTTATAACTCTCTCGCGGAATAAAGTTTTCATGAATTCGGTTAATTCAGGCGACGATCGCAGCTTTTCTTTCAACAATTTATAAATTCATTTACCGAATTGAGAGATGTCGTCGAAGCATTCCAAGGCCGGATCCAGGAGCAGCGGAAACGGACTGCCAATCAACTCCGGCGCGATAGGGACAACTATCTCCCAGTCTGCGGCCGCCCCTTCGACAGACAATGCGGTAGGCTCCGGTCCCCAGGTAAACGTAGATAAGCAAATCTCTGGTCGCCATGAGACAGGTACCATCCCAAAAGGTTTTAGTAATAAACCCGGTAGTACGACTAGTTTTCCGCGCCGTAACCCGCCACGTGATGCGCGTCCGAATCGTCAGTCGAGTTGTCAATTGTGTGATGGGCTAGATAACATGAACATGATTCAGTGTGATGCGTGCAGAGGATGGTTCCATTGTGAGTGTGCGAAGGTAACGGACGAAACCGAGGATCAAAGTTGGAGCTGTGCCAAATGCGCCGCTCTTCTCCGTCGTTCGTTGGCTCCCTCTGGTGATGGTCGAAATTCGGAGGTTCAGATGCAACAAATTCCAAATCCGTCCCAGCGATCCAGGAGCAGTGGGAAAAGTATGCAGAGTGAGGCAAGAAGGAGGCTGAAGCTGCAGTTGATGAAAATCGAAGAGGAGAAAAGGCTTGAGAAGGAATTTTTGGAGAGGAAATACGAAGTTCTTCTTGAGTTTGGGAGTGAATCGTCAACAGTGGTGAGTGACAGTGAAGCGATCCTCGACAATGCTTCGAAGATCGAACAGTGGATGGCCGATACAGATTGTTTTGGTGCCGACGTGGATTCCGGTGTAGCAGATGAGGTAGATGGGCCCGTGGCGATTAACTCGCGGAGGCCTGCGGAGCATTCTGCTCGAAACCTCAGACAAAACGTTGAGCATTCAGTTCATCAACTAGGTCAGCAACCATCACTGACCGGGCGAGGCTTCCAGTTCGCAAATTCTCCTATCGTCAGCAATCATCCAGCGCAGCCTGCACAACTTTCTCATACGAGGGCGGAAACAGTAATGCAGCCGAATCGCTTCATCCCAGGGCAACGATCGACTCCAATGGGCGGTGAACATCAGCGTCCGACAGTTCAGCCTGTGCAGCTCGTCGACGACAAGACGATCTGCATACTTAACCGTAGTCAGCTGGCTGCGCGACAAGCAGTCCCAAAGGATCTCCCAGAGTTTGGTGGAAACCCGGAAGACTGGCCACTTTTCTTTTCGGTTTTCAACAGTTCCACTCAAATGTGTGGATTTTCAAACGAAGAAAATATGCTGCGTCTCCGGAAGTGCCTTACAGGAAGGGCGTTAGAAGCAGTCAGATGCCGACTTCTCCATCCGTCTAACGTCGCAGGAGTGATGTCAACACTGAAGATGTTGTACGGAAGGCCGGAAGCAATCGTTCAAGCAATTGTGAAGAAGGTCAGAGCTCTACCATCGCCGAACATCGATCGGCTAGAGACGGTAGTTAACTTCGCGCTCACTGTTGAAAACCTGGTCGCCACGATCCAAGCTTGCGGAGTGAATGACTTTGTTTACAACGCTTCGCTACGTTACGAGCTTGTAGAAAAACTACCATCGTCTTTGAAGCTTGACTGGGCCAAATACTCGAGAAACACACCGATTCCCAATCTACTCGATTTCAGTACTTGGCTGTATTCAACAGCAGAGGATGCCAGCGCAGTGATGGCTTCGGTTAGCAGCGATTCTAAGCCTCGTTCCAACAAAAAAGATGGTTTTCTGAACGTGCACGCAGAAGGCGATTCCGATAGCAATCACGTGGCGTCATCGAAGGCGAAGCAGTATACTTCCGACGAAATGGACAAAGAATGTCCAATCTGTAAAGGCGGTTGCCCGAATGTCGCAAAGTGTAAACAGTTTGCCGAATTCAGCTGCGACTCAAAATGGGCCGCTGTTCGCGAATGTAAACTGTGTCGAAAGTGCCTGCGAAGGCACAACGGTTCGTGCCGACAACAAAAGGCGTGCGGAACAAACGGCTGCACTTATCTACACCACCCGCTTCTCCATACCGTCGATAGACAGCAATCCAACGGAACAGCGACTAACGCAATCGTGCCTGCAGAGACAACACAACAGAGCTGTAATATTCACCAAAGCCAATCAAAACTACTTTTCCGAATTCTTCCAGTCCTCCTCTACGGGCCTTCGAAAACCGTACGAACGTACGCGTTCATCGACGATGGGTCCGAACTCTCCATAATGGAACAGAGTCTGGCCAACGAGCTCGGCATAGAAGGGCCAAAGACATCGCTGTGCCTAAAGTGGACAGGAGGTTCGCAACGCTTGGAGAATTCTTCTCAGAGAGTCAGTTTGCAGATATCTAGCAGTAATGATCAATCGAGGAAGTATCAGCTGTCTTCAGTACAAACCGTCAAAAGCCTTCAGATTCGACCTCAGACGCTATTGTACGGTGATCTCCAAGAAACGTTCCGGCACCTCGCAGGACTACCGATTGAGTCATATGAGAATGCCTGCCCACGAGTTCTCATAGGCCTGGATAATCTCAATCTTGGCCACCCGCTAAAGAGTCGAGAAGGCCGACCGCAAGAGCCTATAGCCGCCAAAACACGACTTGGCTGTACTATCTACGGAAGCTGTGCCCCTGAGTGTACAACCGCGAGTTCCGTTAACTATCACTCTCTTCAGGTATGCGAGTGCAACCAATACTCGGACGAAGACCTGCACCAAACCGTAAAAAACTATTTTTTGCTCGATAGTATCGGCATTGTGAAACCAGATAAGCTGTTGCAATCGCGAAACGACCAACGGGCACAGATGCTCTTGGAATCGCACACCAAACAACGAGATGGGCGGTACGAATCAGGACTACTCTGGAAGTACGATACCGTTCGACTTCCAGACAGCAAACCAATGGCACTGAAGAGATGGGAATGTCTGGATCGGAGGATGAAGAACGACCCGCAGTTAGCGAACGTAGTCAGAGCGAAAATCGAAGAACATGTATCGAAGGGATATATCCGAAAGCTGTCCGACGAAGAGGTTCAAGCAGGATATCCCCGCGTGTGGTATCTACCAATATTTCCGGTAGTGAACCCAAACAAACCCGGCAAGACTAGGCTCGTTTGGGACGCAGCTGCAACTGTCCATGGAGTATCTCTGAACACCGTCTTGCTGAAGGGCCCAGACCTGTTGACTTCGCTGCTGTCAGTACTAATGCAGTTCAGAGAGTACAAAATCGCCGTTTGTGGTGACATCCGTGAAATGTACCACCAGATCCAGATGCGGAATGATGACCAGCACTGCCAGCGCTTCTTCTGGAAGGAACATATAACTGACGTCGAGCCTAGTACGTACATCGTTCAAGTGATGACCTTCGGAGCCTGTTGCTCACCAAGTACGGCGCAGTATGTCAAGAATGTGCACGCAAGCAAGTTTCAGCAAGAATATCCGGCCGCCGTTGAGGCTATTGTGAAGCGACACTACGTCGACGATATGCTTCTAAGCGTAGAGCAGGAGGAAGAAGCAGTTCAGCTGACACGAGACGTGAGGGAAATCCATGCTTCGGCCGGCTTCGAAATCCGCAATTGGGCATCCAACTCTTCTACAGTATTGGCGCAATTAGGCGAACCTTCTACGGCTGAGAAAAGTTTCGGTGAGGATGGCTGTGTTGAGAAAATTCTCGGCATGTGGTGGAACACGTCTACAGACCACTTCACGTTCAAAATTTCAAACCGCATAGACGAAGTCTTGCTGTCAGGGGGCCGCCGTCCTACAAAACGGGAAGTCCTGCGAATTTTGATGATGGTTTTCGACCCGCTAGGCTTTATTGGCCATTTCCTAATGGTGCTGAAGACGCTACTTCAGGAAATATGGCGATCTTCAATCGGCTGGGACGACGTGATCAACGATCAACATTTCGAAAAGTGGTCAACCTGGTGCGCAGCTTTGCCTAAAATAGCAGAACTTCAAATTCCTCGTTGCTACCGTTCCCTAACATCTATATCCGAAGACAACGAAGTTCAGCTGCACACGTTTGTAGACGCAAGCGAAGCCGGCTTCGCAGCGGTAGCGTACTTGAGATTTCAAGAGGGACCAATCGTCGAGTGTGCGCTATTGGGGTCTAAGACAAGAGTTTCACCACTGAAGTTTTTGTCCATCCCTCGATCTGAACTTCAGGCTGCCGTTATTGGAGTTCGCTTGGCGCAAACCGTCTGCAGCACGCTATCGTTCGCTGTAAAACATAGATTCTTCTGGACGGATTCTAAGGACGTGCTTTGTTGGCTAAATTCTGATCACCGTCGTTACAGTCAGTTCGTTGCCTTTCGAGTTAGCGAGGTTCTAGAAGTTTCGGATATACGCGAGTGGAATTGGATTCCAACCAAGCAAAACGTGGCAGATGAGGGAACAAAGTGGCGTCATAATTCGGATTTGTCTTCATCGAGCCGCTGGTTCCGAGGTCCGGAGTTCTTATGGAAATCAGCTGAGCATTGGCCCTCCTCAAAACATCACATTGGAAGCACAACTGAAGAGCTACGTCCACATCTGCTTCACCATACAAAAGTAGACGAATGCGCAGTCGACATTAGTCGATTCTCTGATTGGCAAAAAATGCTTCGTTGCACTGCCTATGTACTCCGCTACGTTCGAAACTTGAGGCTTACCGTTCAAAAGGCAGATCGCAACAGCGGACCGCTGAATAGCCAAGAGCTGAGAGATGCAGAAAACTACCTGTACCGCGTGGCACAGCTAGCTGCCTTTGCCGATGAATTACAATCCTTTCGAAGAACAGGAACTCGGAAAATCCGGACAAGCATTTGCCAAGAAGTAGCCCTCTCTTTCGTCAGTGCGTCTTTCTGGATGAAGTTAAGGTTATTAGGGTCCAAGGAAGAACGCAAGCCTGTTCGGTCATCCCCCGAGATGCAGTTCAACCAATTTTTCTTCCTCGCGACCACTCAATCACCAAGCTGATCCTCCTCGACTTCCACAAGCGGTTCAACCATCAGAACCACCAAACTACTATCAATGAAGTACGTCAGCGCTACCGGATTTCAAGACTGAAGGCAGCATACAAAACCGTTCGAAAGGAATGCCAAGAATGCAAAAACTACCACGCAACTCCGCACCCTCCTTTCATGAGTGACTTGCCTCAGCAACGTCTAGCCGCTTTCGCACGACCTTTCACTTTCATGGGGGTGGACTACTTCGGTCCCATGCTCGTCACTGTTGGACGTCGTACCGAAAAGCGCTGGGGAGTCCTGGCAACTTGCCTTACAATACGCGCAATCCATCTGGAACTAGCCCACACACTGACAACCGATTCTTGCATCTTGGCGCTACGTAACATCATGGCCAGACGAGGAACTCCCGCTATTATCTTCAGCGATCGCGGCACCAATTTTCAAGGTGCAAGCAAAGAACTGAAAGATATCATGCAGAACATCGACCAGGAACGGCTCATGGAAGAGTTCACCACGCCCAACACCGAGTGGAGCTTCATACCACCAGCCTCTCCGCACATGGGCGGGGCGTGGGAACGCCTCATACGGAGCGTGAAGTCCAACCTACGCAAACTGCAGTGGAGAAGACTGCCTACAGACGAGGTGCTGAACAGCACCCTAATTGAAATCGAGAGCGTAGTCAATTCAAGACCACTGACCGAGATCCCAATAGAAGACGATGAATCGCCAGTGCTGACACCCAACCACTTTCTTTTGGGAACGTCAAACGGACTGAAACCATGGGTGCCATACAGTGATAGCCCGTCACTGCTTCGCAACAGCTTCAAACAGTCGCAGATTATGGCCAACGAGTTCTGGAGGATGTGGTTGAGAGACTACTTGCCCGTGATCACACGCCGCGCTAAGTGGTTCACCAAGGAAGAACCAATTCAAGTCAACGATGTCGTAGTCATTGTAGACCCGAAGGCTCCTCGTAACAGTTGGCCACTAGGACGGGTCATCGCGACCAGACCAAGTTCGGACGGCCAAGTAAGAAGCGCTACAGTGCAGACTAGTCAAGGCATCTACGAGCGCCCCACTGTGAAGTTAGCAGTGCTCGACGTAGGCGTTAAGGACCAATGCGCCCCAGGGGAAACTTCTGCGCATTCCGGGGGGACTGTAAGCGCGCCCGTCGATCAGCGAGCCCCTCGTAGGGCTACTACCACGAGTGCTACCTAGATGCTACCACTCAACTGACACCATCCGTCGTTTCTGCTGCTCAACTTGTCATGTATGATGATTGGCAAAAATATGCAGACAGAGGCAACGAAACAGAAATTAGCTGAACTGAATCGTATAGCAGAAAATATTGTTTAGTAGTTTAGCCTGTTTATGAAATTACTTTTTTTACATATAAGTGCCCGTTGAAATCAGCGCTATTTAGTTTGTTAAACTCAATAATTCATTAGGTAAGATTATGCACACACATTACGTAGTTTAATGCTAATCGCGAACTTTTGTTTAGCCCTGAACTACCTCAAATACCTATAGGAATAAGTGAGAATATTTAGCAGTCTGTCTTTTGGACCTGTCCGTATTTTTCGTGAACAAAGGTAAGGAACGCAAACTTAACTCATTCTGAATCGTTCACTATAAAATAATTATGTAACAGCAGTTCGCATGGACGGCAGGAATGCTCGAAATTGACTCGGATCTGTATGTTGATGGTTAGCGAATTACTAAATGTAAGTTGATGATACATTTGATATCGATTGCCCAGAAAACTAATCTAATGTATTAATATAGGAATTTATAACTCTCTCGCGGAATAAAGTTTTCATGAATTCGGTTAATTCAGGCGACGATCGCAGCTTTTCTTTCAACAATATTATTATTAGCTTTGTTAGGGACATTTTCAGCCCGAGGCTGGTTTATCTCCAAAACTGAAAAATATAACTAAAAAGAAGTTCCAATTCATTTTGGAGCATGATTTTAAAATCAGCATTTTTTTTTAACTATTTGGGAATTTACAAGGGAATTTAGTAAGTTTGTGATTTTTTAATCAAGTTTGGCAAAAATGATCAAACATTTAAGTTTTATACGAATATGCGGAAATTCTGGCTAAATTAATGGAAAATGCATGTTTTTAACATTTGTTTTTCTTTATTTGCAGGTAAACCATCACAGGAAATGAACAAAATTTCTTCGGTACAAAATATTAGGTAAACATAATATTTCTTTTAAGTCAAATAGATTTGAATAGGTTCCTAGACCCATCATGAAACCAAAATAAAAGATATTAAGTTTTAAGACGGTTCTCAAACCTTCTGGGAGACTTATTGGTCATCTAAATGTTACTGCCCAGTGCCCATGGTATTTTTAACCCTATGTATCAACCAAATTGCGTACGACTTCAAAAGTATAAGACTTCTTCGAAAATAAGAAGCAAAAAAACCATTACACATGGTTTGTCGAAAAAAATTTATAACATATTTTGTATGAAAACCTAACCTAATTAGGGTGCCAAGTTTGGCAATTATGCAGTGCGGAAAATCATTCCAAAATCCCGCTTCAGAGTGATGAAACCATAGTGTAATAAATTCCTCTGTTTCAAGGACGCGCCTCCATCGCGCTTCCAAGAAGGATAACAGCATCCTTCCGGCAATGGCATTCGTCCGGAGCGAACGGCGAGAGGAAATAAGTTTCAATTGAATTTACTAGTTGCTTCTTCAAAGCAGAAAGCTGATTATTAGCAGCGGGGTGCAAGCAAAATGAACGGGAGAGAGAAAAGAGGGTGACCGGCAATTGCAAATCCTATTAGCGACGTAAAAGCTGACAATCTTAAGCTGGTTTGAAGTTTGCCATAGGTGGTGATTTATGGGTGCAACGTGGAAGTGATTAAATGGATTATTTTATTGGTAAAGCTCTCATATTATATAGTTCACGAATTAGGGATAAATGAAGGCAAATACTTACTTTGTTACTGGTGCAATGGTAGTCTAATTTAACGAATGCACAAACTACAATTATTTTGCCTCGAATTATTTTTCCTGAAAAAAAACCTCAATACATACTCATCTACACTTCGTTCATTCACGTATCGCCTAATAACTATAATCAAGCTAATTGATGAGACCTAATCCTCATTAAACCGACAGTCTCCTAATAAATGCTTTTCAGATATCTGAATCAATGCTGAAACTCAATTCGTCCCAAGGCAAGCTCTATTTCAAGCAATTAATTTGAATAACCACCATTAAATCTTCCAACCGAGCAGCAATGGCTGGCCAAGAATTTATGATTTAGCTCAAGCTCTCTGCTGACTGAACTCGCTAGCCACAATAGTCGGACGTGAAAATCTAATTTCATGCACCACCACCATCGCGGACTACTTACGGCCGACACGACCGACGTCGTCTTCTTCCCCCAAGCGAGACATCGATCAAAAAATGATTCGACACTTTTCTGCGGACGGCCGGCGGTCTGCGGAAACGCTCAAGTGGTGAGCCCTCAGCGAACAGACCAACTTAATCTGTTGCGCGCGCGATGACTGCTGTGGCTCTAACAAATTCATTCCATGGGATGAAAAGTTAGAATCGCTTTGTTTCCACGATTTGCGGTGGAATGGGGTGGATAAGGTATTGGGATTCTTCTTTGTTTTGGCATGTCGTACTATTTGGACCAAAGACTGCTTGCTGGCTTAGATTTTAGGGAGCACTTCCAGCCCAAACAATTTGTTGGAACAAATGGGCTCCTAGAGGTCATTAGAACCATTAAAAACTAGAACAAAAAAGTAGGGGTTTTATCACGGCTTTTAGAACCTCTTCAAAGCTTAATAGTCTTGAAAAACTGTCTCTTGCAATAAGTTATATTCTCATTTCACGAAGTCCTCCAGAAAAAGCGCTCCAAGGGCTTCCCAAGGATGATCACCCTTAAATTGACTGATTTGGGGTGGACGAAAGAGCCATCATAAAACCTAAATGACTTAATTATAGTTTGTGATAATTCTACAACCTTCATTGAATTAATTTGACTTACAAATGTTATTTGGACAGTAGTTGTATCAAAATAATCTCGTAAAATCTCAAGGCAGACGATTATACATTCCACAAGACTAAGCATATTATAATAATTTATCCAATGCCTGGCGACATCACCGCATTCCACCAGTTTCCCGTTTACGCTGAGCGAGCTCAATCAGGTTATATTATCTCTGAGTTTACCGTGACTTAAACCCTCGTGCGAGAATCATCTCCAGGAATAATTCCTACCGCGGCTAGAAAAAGTTAATCAATATTCAGTCAGTAAATAAACTCCTTTCCGCAGTAATGGGGGGTAGGGGGTTCATTCTGTCGATTAGAATAAATTCAGGAAGTGGAACAGCAACACAACCTCTTCGTAGATTTGGAATTTCTTCTTATTTCCCAACTGGGACAGAGTCTATTTTTAAGCTACTGAGGGCAATATATGCCAAATTTGTTTTAAATATCATTACGGCATCCGCAAGGATACGCTGTGACCAGGAAATCTTCTGGGCCGTTTCAGGTATTCCAACTCGGACACCTACAGCATAATGTTGCTTTGCTGAAAAGTTCATTCTTGAAGTATGAATTACACCAACTGCTTTCGGTTGACATTGTTGGGTTGGCTTTTCTCAATAAAAATTCTTCGGGTGTGCACCTTCCCAATCGTGATCGAATTATTAATTATGTCCCAAACAAACAGAGACCCAGTTTCAAATGAAGACTAGGGTGCGTAAAGTTGTAAAATTGGAATTAGGGTAATTCTCCAATGGGAGTTTAAGGTATATTTCAGAGGATCAAGGCTTTTCAGGAAATTTATGGATACCCAACTAACAATCACTCATTTTACAAGCACTTTTACGACGAATTGATTCAGCATGATGCTGAATAACATTTGGATAATTTTCAGGCACAACCTTTGTTCGGGTTTTGTTCACACAAATTTGGAGAAACTATAAAGCATAGTGTTGTGTACCAACTGAACTGTTTGTTGTTAAATTATTTTACCACTATATAGTAAAGCTGTTATTCAGCATAGCAAAAATGATTAAAAATAAATAAAATGCAAAATTTTTCAATTTTCACGAGAGTTTATGATTGGAACTTAATGCTGTGAACAAATATTGTGAAATAATAACTACATATAAATTTACCTAAATCCAGATTCGAACTCGAGACCCGTCGATTGCCAGTCGCATGCCTTTCTATCTACGCCATCCTAGATATGATGAATTGCAGCGCTCAAATCAAAACATAAACTTCCTGTGGTTTAATAACGATCAGACTTCGACTCCTATTCAGCAGTGGTGAATTAGTACAACATTACGGTTAACGACTGAACAACAGATTACTTCAGCTGTTGTTCAGTAAAAAAACACGTGTTTTTTCTGAGTCGAAGTATGATGAAACGAAAGCGCTTATGTGACTTGTGCAAAACCCATTATACAGATACGTGTCTTAATTTGTACATGAACTTAACAAGAAGCAGGAAAAAGTCTTGTTAAACTATGTTGTAAAGGAATTACTGCGAGTCGAATAAAAATCTTATTAGACGCTTGAAAAGTGTTTTAAATTATCATTGTCAATACCAATACGAAAAGTTGAACATTGGCTACTTTTTCATTTGAAATAGCATTTGTACAGTAATGTGTACAGCATAATTTTAGTTCAGCTATAATTACTATTATAAAGCAACAATTCAGCATGCATGCTTGTTTGCGGCTGGCGATTGTTAGTTGGGTAGTTCCCAACGGAAATGCGTTTAAGAGATAGGACGCCTCTGGAACCCCCTGAAATTCTTTGGAACGTTCCTGCAACCTACTGAGACCCCTAAAACACCTCTCCCCTGAAACGCCTCCGGAAGCTCCCGGAATTTCGTTAGACGTCCCTGGAACTTTTTTTAAAAGCGCTCAAAACGCTTTGGTATATCCTCGTCCCTTTTTAAATTCCCTGAAATCCTAGGAACACCCGACGTAATGCTTTGAAATCTCCTGGAACACCCATTAAACCCCTTAAACGCCCCTGAAACGCCACTAACTCCTTGAAACATTCTGGAACGCTACTGAAACCCCCAGGG
Source organism: Aedes albopictus (assembly GCF_035046485.1). Lineage (NCBI taxonomy): Eukaryota > Metazoa > Arthropoda > Insecta > Diptera > Culicidae > Aedes > Aedes albopictus. The sequence continues at coordinate 283,096,107 of NC_085136.1, read as the reverse complement.
ACACCCTTGAAATTTCCTGTAACACGCCTTAACCCTTAAAGTGCCACTGAAATCTCCTGGAAAGCCACTGAAACCCCATGGAACATCCCTGAAGCCTCTTGAATGCCCTGAAATTTCCCGGAAACCCAAGAAACTCCCTGGAACCCATTTGAAACCCATTGAAACGTCCCTTGATCCTCTGGAATACCCATGAAGACCATGGAACGCCGTTGATATCTTTTGGAACCCCCCTGAAATCCTTGAAAATGCTCTCAAAACCACTTGGAACACCCCTAAAGCCTCTGAAACGTTACTGAAATCCCCTAGAACGCTCGCGAAATCCCTTAAAATGTCTTGCATCGCCGCTGAAATCTCCCGAATCGCCCCTCTTTCAAACCTCTGGAACTTCACTGAAACTTCCTGAAACTACCTGAAACCACCTGCAACGCCTGAGTGTAGAATTAGCATTTAAGTTAAAATACACGTTAATAAAAACTAAAAAAAAAACCTGCAACGCTCTGGTATCCCCTGAAACCCCTGGAATGCCTCTAAAACCCTCTGGAACGCTCATATCTTTTTGCGTATTCTCATAGAGTGTAGAATTAGCTAAGGGTATGTGCATGTGTTATACCAAATGATTTCGCCAAACACACCTCGAAACGAAATCCCACGTAATTCTACGGAATTCAACTAGACAAAATTTATGGTATTAAAATTCGTTTCGTTTAGTCAAATTCTAAAAATTCCGCCTTCTAAAAATAGATGTTGACGATATTAAACGGAATTCCGCGGAATGTCTAATAAGTTTTGAAAACAAACACATAACGTAAATGACATTGGGATATAGACAATACCGAAGATCTTGCTAATGTCAAGGAAAGATGTCCGATTAACATGGATTAATATAGCTACGCTGAAATGTTTCATGGCAAGGTGTGAAATATTTCTTTTCATCAAACTGATTGTCTGTCAGATGAATTGTCAAAAGCATTCATAGCCATGAACTCCTGACAATTCTGAGCAGAAAGTGCTTGTAACTTGATCTCCGTATAATTCGCGATTGTTATGAAAGTTTGTTGTATTCCCATCGGGGTGCTGGAGTTCGTCTTCATTTTCACTTGATTCTCGTGTAGTTTGTGATGATATTGCTGCTGAATGTCCGGGACACTTAAATGAAAGTCAACCATTTCGTCTTGGGAGTTCTGGAATTCGTATAATTTGGTGAGTCTGTTCCTGTACACATCGTTGTGGTGCCTCAACGTTGACCAAACGTATCCTTTGGCCTTAACCATTCCACTAACAACACCCAAATTGTCGGGACACCTAGGCCTGAGAGAACATAGAGGTTTCTACATACCTTTTTTAGGCGTAAAACTAATCATCCGATCCCATCCCTCAGTTGTGCAAAAACGTAACCAGAACAGTTTTCGATCGTTGGAGAATTGCGTCAGTTTTGTATAAGAATTAATGATTTGCTCCAAATCTTTGTGCTTTTCTAACGGACGGGAAGGTAGCAGTTCTCAAAACAGCGGTCTGAGACTGTACTACCTACGAATTTGTGCGACTTGCTAAATGCTAATGATAAGAAATCCTTGGTAAAATTTGTGAAGAAGCCTATAAAGGAACCCCTGGCTGAGTCCAAAGATGAATCCTTGACGGAGAAATTTCTAAAGAAATCCCGGAAGAAATCTGCAAAGGAATCATATGAGAAATTTTTGAAAAAGTCTCGGGAGAAATCTGTGAAGGAGTCCCTGTATATATCCAAGAAGAGTTCCTGAACTCTTCTCGGGAGGAATACTTGGAAAACTATCGGAAAGAGTCCCGGGAGAAATCCCAAAAGCAATCCTGGAGGAGTCACTGATGCAGTCTGAAGGAATTCCGGAAGGAATCAATAGTGGAGAAATTCCCAAAGGAATTCCTGAAAATAAATCTAGACGAATCTTTGAAGCAATCGCAGGAGAAATCTGAAGAGGACATCTGGGAACAACCAAGGGAAGAATCCCGTAAAAAATCCCGAAAGGCCTCCCTAGGGAAATCGTTGAAGGAACGTCGGGAAAAACACCCAAAGAAATCCCTCAAAAATCTCGAGAGCAATCGATATGAAAAAAATCCTTATAAAAATACGGAAGACATTTTTAAAGAACACCTAGTAGCATCCATGGGAGGATCCCGGAAAACAATACAAGATGAAACCTGTGAAAGTTTAAATTTTACAGTACATCAACATTTGATTATGCTGCGTAAGAGTTCTCATTAGTTGAGTTGTTTTTGAAATAAAAAAAAGCATTTTTTTGTAGAAATTTAAGCCACCCTAATATTGAAAGGGGAAGGGGATATGAACCTTTCTGAACTGTCCGTCGTGGAGAAAAACTGCAAGAGTCAGAATAAAAAATCAACTCAACGTAATTGCACATTATGGAATGTTTTTTTTACCTTTTAAAACTTCAAATGTTCACTCTCTCGCAAGTTATGTTTCGATTGGGTTCTCTAACCGAGTAAAAATCTTTGGAAAGGTTTGCTCCTAATGGTCTTTTTATGTTAAGTGTTTGGCAATAATGTAGGTGGAATAATTTCTAAATAGGTATTACGGTTACATTGCAGTCAATAATGAGTAATGACCAGCTTAAAGTAGGATTAAATCAAAAAGGGGGACAATCGGTAATGTCAGTTTTTCAGTAAATATTTGCGCTTAGCTAGGGGATTATTCTGGTGGAATCGAACTTGTCACTTCAAAAATGGGAAAAATTTAGACTCTTCGACTAAGTTAGGTACATTCTGACAAATTGTTCAATTGAGTTACAAGTTCTTGCTAAGTATGAAACTGATACTGAGGCCAATTCCAGGAAAAGCAAGGCAATAACAATCCCTCAGCTGGACGAGAATATCAAAATAATACCACAAATAGAACCTTTTTAGTGTCATAACTCACTGTGATTTTGATGTGTAATTCTAAGATGTGATACATATTTCAAAGTTATATTGATGATTTCAGTTTTTGTTTTTGTCGAAATATCTGAAAAATTTTGAGTACATAAGAACAAGTTTAGATTTTCTGTACAAAATGAAACACAAGAGTGAGGCACAGTCTATTGGTATCCAAATTGGTGATAACGACGTGTGGATCTGCTGTCGTGCCTTTATAAACCACGAAGCACATCTGCCTCGTTGCGGTATAAACATCCTCTTTAGGATCCATCCATGAAATACATAAAATTTATCGTGCACGTTTTTTGAAACGTTCGTCGAGAATTTTAATATTTTTCGAAAATTTCTAATATTATTTTCAAATTTTGCAATAGTCCTAGATGCTTAGATTTCTGAAGGAATGCTACCCAAATGTTCTATGGGCGTTCCTTCGTGAATTCTAAGATTCCTCCATGGGAGCCACCATTTAAAATGATTTACGATATTACTATGTTTTATTACACTAGTTTACAGCATTTTTGAACTCGTTAAGCTGATGATCATTTTTGGTGTAGAATCATGCCCTGAGTTCGAAAACGCGAAGGAAAAAATTACAGTAGAGCGGAAATTTTTTTCGACTTTCCATACAAGGTTGATGATTTGAAATCGATTTTTGTTCTATTTTTAAGCAAAGTCGCTCACTTCACACATATCATTCTCCGTAATCAATGCTCCGATCGAGCTGAATTTTTTGCTGTAACTCAACCACATATGATATGTCAAATAAACGTTGAAAAAGAATTTTTAAATTGTTTTTTTCTTATAGAAAAAAATACAATTCTTCATATTTTTTTTGAAATTTTGCTAAAATTTAAGGAGATTGTCCCCAAAACTCACCAATATCTTGATTTTCATCAATCTGATGCAAAACCTGCATTTAGATGATCGAATGGTATTATATTCAGCTTTTAATTTATGGAAAAAGATTTAAAATTGGTTGTTCAAAACGCAATATATTTGAATTTTATTGAATTCCATATTTTAAAAAAGTTGTAAAACTCGATATTGAGCTAAAACTCAAAAACGGTTCTACTTTAATTTTTTAAAAGCACGGTTTCGAAATCAGCGCTAAAATATGCATCAAAAATTTTGGTCGTTGACAGAAGTTCACGACTTTCGTTTTATTTTGTAAACTAGCGTTATTTGAAGAGCGATTACAGACGGAGATTTCATAAATGTCATTAGTAGATTATTTGAAGGCATTCGTAATGGCATCTTTGGAAGTTGTCTTGGAAAAATCCTCAGATGTATTGCTGAAAAACTCCTCGATGAAACAGGCAGAGAAACTTATGAAGGAATTACCAGGAGAAATTACTGGATAAATCCTCTGAGGAGTTCCTAGAGAGGGATCTGAAGAACCCTAGGAAAATACTTTGAGTGAACCTCAGGGAAAATTATAAAGATAACCCATTAGAAATTTTAGGATAAACCTTAGAATAATATTCTGGAAAAATCCTTGGAAGAATTTCTGAAGTAGCTGTTCACAAGAGTTTCTGGTGAAGTTAACCTATAAATTTCAGGAAAATTCTTGAGGGAATTCTAAGAGAACTAAGAAAAAAATATCTACAGGAATCTTCGCAGAAACTGCTCGATGGTTCTTTGGAAGAATTCTAGGAAAATTACTGGAAGAATTTTTATTAGGAACCTTTACAGAGGGCCGGGGCTCGTAACGCAGTGGTCACACGTTCGCTTCATAAGCGGATGGTCATGGGTTCGATTCCAGTCCCGGAACTTGCAACTTTTCGTCAGTTGCTTTTTCCCCGATAGTGGTTCACACCTGACGCTCTTCTGAGGTTTAGTTAGGTAAAGAATTTAAAAAAAACCATCGTGCACATAATTCTTCAAAGGACAGAGTAGAAAATTGAAAGCAGCACAAAGGCAAACTAGTTCGATATAGTAGAATAGAATACATTTAGGAGCTGTACAAATTGTGAGTTCAGTTGCCAATTAGAATCGCTCACGTAGTGCCCTAATGGACAAAAGAGATGTAAATTAGGTTGAATGGTTGAAGCATAAAAAAAAAATTAAAAAAAATAAATCCTTGCAGAAGTTTTCAGGGAAATTGTCGGAGGAGTGTCGGAGGGAATTTCTGGATTGATCCCCGTATGAACTTCTCGTAGAGCAGTTTGACGAGGAATTCTCGTAGAAATCCGTGGAGAGCTCGTGAGAATTTCTTAACGATTTCGAGGTAAAATGTATGAAGGATGTTTTGGGAAAATTTCTAGGGAAAATCTCAGATGGTTTTGAAGGAACTCTAGCAAAAATGCTTGAAGAAATGTTCAATGGACAAACCAGAAAAAATATGGAAAATCATAGAAAGAATCATCACAGGAATTTCTAAAGAAAACATTCGAAGATTTTCTAGAAGAACTACCGAGAGAATCCTCGAAGAAATATTTAAATTTTTGCCCTCGGAGAAAGTTTTAGAGAAATCCTTGCAAGAATTTATGGAGAGTCTTCTGGAGGCATCCTTGAAGGAACCCTCACAGAAAACTTTCACAGTTATCCTAGCAAAAATTTCTGCAGAAATCCTCTCATAGACTTTTAAAAGTGAACTTGTTAGAGGACTTAAAAAAAGAAAAAAAAACTGTAGGAATAAGACATTTTTGGATTTTTTTTTCTCGAATGAATGAAGAATTTCTGAGGGAATTGTCTAAGAAATTTCTAACGGAATCCTTGGGGGATTTCTTGGAATAACTTCAGATGAATTCATGCACAAATATTCAATAAACTCTTAAGGGCCCGTCCATAAACTACGTAGACTCTAAGGGGGGGACGGAGGGGTCTGGCCAAAGTCTACGTTCCATACAAATTTCAAAAATTTTGTATGAACAAAAGTCTACGAGGGGGGAGGGGGGGTCTGAGATGGCCGAGAAAAAGTCTACGTAGTTTATGGACAGCGCCTAATGGGTTAATTTGGAAGGTGATTTATGGGATTTATGAAGAAATCCTTTAAAGAGTTTTAGAAAGAATTTCTGGAGGAATCCTTGGAGGAACGCCAGCAGAAAATCTCGGGCTAATTCTCGGAGAATTTTCTATCGATATCATTTGGGAATTTCGTCTGTTATTTCAGTTCTTGGAGACATCCTTAAAGGTACTCTTGAAACAAATCTTTAGATGAATTGCTGCAGATAATACCTGGGCGTTTCTTGGACAAATCTCAAAGGCATTTTGGACGATTTTTTTTCAATTCCAGAAGGAGGCTTGAAATGAAACTTTTTAGGAACCTGCAAACGAATTTTGGGAAAATATATTAGCTCTTGGGAGAATCCTCAAAGGAGATTTCTCGAGTAATTTCATTTACTTTTTAGATATTTGATCTCGAAACGTTGCATAGCATTTGTAAGGCGATGAATTATAATAGTGTGTCAATAAGATCGAGATTTTGTTAGCGCTTATAACTCACAACAATTGATTACCATTACCATTATCTAAAAGTATCGTTACCCAGTCAGGCACTTTTCTCACTTTTCAATTACCCGAATTGCGGGTGGCTCATCATTTCGGGGAAATCCCCCGTGATTACATTTGGCACTTTCGAAAAGTAGCGCTGCTCCACACTGCTTCTAATTGAAAGGCATGAGGAGGTGAGCAGCACCGACCTCCTCTCTATCTCTCTCTGTATGTGCTAGTGGTTCCATTTTCCGAATAATTGGTTGCTTTTCACTTTCCACACCACCACCGGTGGTGCCCATTTTTGGGTTGGAATCCAGCGGATTGAAATTTGAATCGGCCAGCCAGCCAGCGATGCGATTGCGATGGCGTGGCGGTGAAATGGTAAAACAAGTGTGCAATACCTGGTTCAAATCAATCAACAGGCACTGAGGTGGTGATAACCCCGTGGTGTTGGCGAAGTTACGTGCGGTATTGAGTGCATTGATTTTTTTTCTCTATCGCCATTGATGACGATCGGTTGTTATTATAGCTGGAGGGTGTTAGGTAATGGATGAGCTGCGGATAATTGGCTGAAATGTGGGTGTGAAATGGTTATGCGTTTATCTGAATGGAGTGTGGAAATAGGCTGTATGGAGTATTTGTAATGAATTCGGCCTCATATTTCAAGGTTTTTGTTCTCCCCCTGACAAAAAAGGAATTTGAAACCAAAATCTTCGAGAAAATTGAAGTTTTTAGCAAAATGAAACCTAGAGCATGAATGTGAACAAAGGATTCAAAGTTGTATAGTTTATATTAAAAAAAAAGTTGGAGGAGTTCGATTCATTTTTGCATGGCATGGCATCCCTTATATTCGATTCGATATGTATGAAAAAACTCAAGAATGCAGAGCTCCTCTCAAAGGGAAATTCATTACCTTGATTGACAACCAACGACAGCAATGGGGCTTTGAGGCAGGGTTGTGCAGTTTCAGGATGATCAATGCCGAATGACACTCGCTCTAACCATCACTTCATACGACAAACGCAGTCCATCAAAACATAATCGATTCACGCAAAAGCCACTCAAGCCAACCCTCGTTCAATGCAGAGTCAACCACATCCAACAGCAGCGATCGTCTCTTGTTTTCGAACCACACGATGAAACACCGAAGCGAGTTTTTGTTCTACGCTTTGCATTCTATTTATAGGGCGTGCTATGTTTGTGTTTGCTGCGCCATGCAATACTACTTAACAAATTGACCCTCATCCTGGCATTTTCAGACGAGAGTCACCCGGCAGTGAGTGACATAGCTCTGCGTCGGAACGACGGTTAAGAAGCGTTCGACTACTCAAGAGATTTGCAGAGAAAGAGCGTGGCGGCGGCAGCCACCGTATCAATGCGTTCGTCTCGAATGTGTTCGATAGCAACATAGAGACGGTCGGCTGTAGCGTTGATGGAGGAAGAAGGGCAATGTTGATGTTGCGGCTTTTTTGTGTTATGATGGTGATAATGCACAAGACTGCTTTGAGGTATTCCACTTCAGAAAACTAAGCTCCACAAACAAAAACCTCTTCAAACGAATATCGCTGCCAGGCAGTTGGATTTCATTGCTTGATGCTAGGTACTGGTGGCATATTCAATAGGCCATCCATTATCGCAATGAACGACGTCCGTAGAAGTCAACAATTCAATTTAGATTATTTTCGCCGGCATTCCTGGCTCTGGTCATCGGCGATTTTCACTGAAGCTTGTTGCTGAGCAATTATCTGGCAAAGATATTTTTCCGAGAATGATCGGCATCCTCGTTATTTTTGTTAATGAAAAAAAATCAAGCTTCAATTTGAATATACTATGATTAATTGTGCAAATGGAACGATTCAAAGATCCAAGGCAACGATTGTAATTTCGAATGTCATGAGAAATTCCTGCGCCAGGCGCATCCCTGCGTAGTCGGATCAGATATCAGAAACTAATAAGGCTGGTATGCCCAACACTGCTACAAGGATCACAATCAAGCGTTTGGATCGCAGTCGAAGTAAATTTCTTCCACTCGTATCGGCGTTAACCGGAACGAAAAAGCTTCAAAGAGACACTTCCGTTCAGTGATGCCATTTATACAGATTTAAGCATCCGTAAAGATTTCGTTTAATATGAAATACAGATTTTCGAGCTGGAAAGGCTATTTTATTTTTGCATGAGATACAGATTTTTTCACCAAAATTTTGTATAGGATGCAGATTTTTGAAAATAGTTATGCAGTTTTTTTTATCATCTGGCGTCCCTGCTTCTATACACTCTCAAATTAAAATGCCGAGGTCGCCTCTGCGAACAACGGTTTATTTGCTAAAATCTCGGCTAAACGTTTGACGTTTAACGATTGATGTTAGTGGTACGGTACTCACGGGTGCTGCTATGAATAAAATTAAGTTTTTGCTGACATATCAGCAAAATTTCAGTTGCCTTGCGCTCGACTGTTCTAATCGGCAAAGAAAGCGAAGAAGCCGAACTCCGAACCGAGTACGTAATTCATAACATTTTAGAGCAGGTGAGCTGTAATTAAAATCCTTTATCCCTGGGTTGCAATTTTTATGCGTTAATTTGCTCAGGGACAAAAATAGCGAGGTGGCACTGTGGAAATCCTAAGCCAACCGCAGCAGTGATTGAGGCTGGCAACTTATTGTAGGCAAAAGCAAAACTTTTAGGTTTTTTTATGGCGATAAACGTTGCTTGCAGCTTGAAAAAGGAAGCGTTTAAAATTGGCTTGGGAAAACATACAGCCGATGCGAGTGCTAAACTTTTCGAGCTCATGGTGATGTGTTATTTGAAGCTGAGAGCATGTGAATGTGGGGCGTTTGTTTTTTGCCTTTCTCGTACACTAAGTGTACTGGAAAGGCTATATGTTCACTCCAAAAACGACTTTTTTATAGAAAGCTCGAAGGGTCGAATCACATATACCAATCAACTCAGTTCGACGAATTGAGCAAATGTCTGTATTTTTGTTTTTTTTTTCCTTCTAAACCATAGGGGGATAAATCTGCTCATCAGACACCCTAACAGGAAGGTTAGGGTAGTGTGGGGATGAGGCCGTCTTCTACAATGCCGGTAGAAGCCAGGACTACTCTCTCCTCGACCCACTAAAACACATTCCTATGGTCGCCAAACCCTACATCTCTCCGGAACCACCAAGAAGGTATTGCTTCAGAGAGGGGCTAGTGCATATCGCACCCTCAAGGTTAGCTGCCGTAGCCTAGCAGCAACGAACATCGATGACTCGCTCTGGAGAGTCCATCACGATAGCATGCTGGCGCTTAGCCAGTTTCCCGAGTGGTCCTCGCCACTCCCTTTGTCCTCGGATGCCCACGTGCAACCCGATCTGACCTGCCCGCAAAGGAAGGGTATCACTACCCTTCAGGCCCTATCAGATGCACCCGTAGGTTGCAGACAGCAGGATCTCACCTACCCCGACCCTTGCCGGGGACCCCTTTCCAACCGCGGGCTCGGATCCAACCCAGTAGACTGACGCCACGACAGCACCGCTACCGGGACTTCCTCTCCGCGGCCACTTAATCGCTGTAAGGGTCGATCTCGACCGCAGGGCACCGGTATGACCTACGAAGCCGACTTCGAACCCCTGGACCACCTCTTGTATTGCATCTGGACTAGCCATTCTCCGAGTCCACGCGCCACCTCCTTTGTAGCTCCCAGACGATATGGGTGATAGCCGTTGAAACGGCATTCCAGCTAATCTCGTCCCTACACATTCTCTGGACCAAGTTGTCCGGAGTTGTGTCCTCCCCGCATGTGGCAAGCATGCGGTCACGCATTGTGCGAAAACGCGGGCACACGAACAAAACGTGTTCCGCCGTTTCCTCTAAACCATTGCACACTGGGCATTCGGGAGAATCCGCATGCCCGAAACGGTGTAGATACTGTCGGAAGCAACCATGACCTGTAAGGACCTGTGTCAGGTGGAATGAAACTTCCCCATGGCGCCTATTAATCCAACTATCTACCCTCGGTATCAACCTATGGGTCCACCTTCCTTTGGTGGAACTGTCCCACGCGCGCTGCCATTTGACCATAGAGGCCATCCTGACAGTCTTGCGTATGCCTCTTGTGCCGCGCATTTCGAAGCACTCCATATCCTCACTGATAAGAATGCTGATGGGCACCATACCAGTAATGACACAGAGAGCGTCGTGTGACACGGTACGGTACGCGCTTGCAACCCTCAGACACATAAGCCTGTAAGTACTTTCCAGCTTCCGTCGGTAGCATTCAGTACTTAGCGCGGTACCCCACGCCGGGCCGCCATACCTAAGTATGGACGTAGCAACACTAGCCAGAAGCTTGCGCTTACTGGCGTACACCGCTGAGCTATTGGACATCATCCGGGACAGTGCCGCAATAGCTGTGGAGGCTCTTTTACAGGCATAATCGACGTGGCTACCGAAGGTAAGCTTATCGTCGATCATCACGCCCAAGTGCTTGACAGAGCGCTTCGACAGGATAGTGCACTCTCCTACACTGATCTCCGTCTGCTGCGCCGACTGCATGTTGTTAACAACCGTCACCTCTGTCTTGTGGTGAGCCAGCTCCAGTTTTCTGGACCGCATCCACGCCTCCACAACCTTGATCGAGTGGTCGGTAGTCAACTTCACCTCCTCGATCGTTTCACCGTAGACTTCGAGCGTAATATCGTCGGCAAATCCGACAATCACCACTCCCACTGGGTACTCTAACCTCAACACCTCGTCGTACATGACATTCCATAACACCGGACCCAGGATGGAACCTTGCGGGACTCCTGAGGTTATGTGAAAGCACTTCCGACCCACCTCCGTGTCGTATACTAGTACGCGATTCTGGAAGTAGCTTCCGAGAATCTTGTACAAGTACTCCGGTATCCCCAGACGCAAGAGCGCATCAGCAATAGCAGCCCAACTGGCGCTATTAAATGCATTCCTTACATCCAGAGTCACTACCCCGCAAAAGCGAATTCCCCTCCTCTTAGGCTCGAGTGCATTCTCGGCGGTTTTTGTAACCGACAAGATAGCGTCTACGGTGGACCTCCCCTTCCGGAAGCCATACTGGTTGCTCGAGAGACCATTTACGCCCTCAGTGAACTTCAACATTCTATTGAGGATGATCTTTTCGAGCACCTTCCCCGCCGTGTCAATCAAGCATATTGGTCTATATGCCGACGGGTCTCCGGGTGGTTTCCCCGCCTTTGGCAATAGTACCAGGCTCTGCCTCTTCCAAGCTTCTGGGAAAACTCCCTCGTCCAGGCATTTCTGCATAGCAGACCTGAACATCTCGGGAGCTTCTGCAATAGCTACTTTTAAGGCCAGGTTCGGAACTCCGTCCGGACCTGGGGCCTAACCTACGCTAAGGGACTTAGCTATCCCCGCAAGTTCCACATCGGTGACCATTTCCTCATCGCCAGCCCCAGTCCCCGGCTGTCCTACGAAAGGAGGCCAAGGACTAGGATCATGACGCGGAAAAAGTCCTCCAATGATCCCCTCCAACATCTCTGGAGATTGCTCTGTAGGAGCCATCACACCTCTCGTCTTGGCCATAACGATCCTGTAGGCATCACCCCACGGGTTCGTATTGGCACTCTGACAGAGACCCTCAAAGCAGGCCTTTTTGCTTGCTCTTATCTCGGTCTTGAGCGCGGCTTTTGCAGCGGCGAACACCACCCGCCGTTCGTTTCGCTCTTCCTCTGCAAATGTCAAATGTCTGTATGTGTGTATGTATGTGTATGTGTGTATGTGTGTGTGTATGTGTGTATGTATGTCTGTGTACAAAAAAGGTCACATCACTTTTTTGAACTAAACCTCAACCGATTTTAATGACCGATGGTTCATTCGACGCGGAATGTGGTCCCATTGTTTCCTATTGAAAATGGTGCGGATCGGTCCAGCCGTTCCGGAGTTATGGCCATTTAGGTGTTCCGGACCGGTACCCCAGGAAGGGGCCAGATATGAAAACGCTACAAACCCATCCATGCGACACATCAAACTACGGCATTTTCGATAACTTGATGAACGGTAAGCAGAAAAATGGTCTCAGACCATATCTGAACCGGTAGTGTCCCGGAGCCAGTTCCAGGTGTTCCGCCGGAAGTGGCCAAACATAAAAGTGCACTAAACCCATGCATGCGGCATATAAAACCGCGGCTTTTTCGATATCCTGATGAACAGTAAGAAGGAATACATTCTTAGACCATATCGGAACCGGTAGTATTCCGGAACCGGTTCCAGATGTCCCGCTGGAGGTGGCCAAGTATAAAAGTAAACCAAACCCATGCATGCGACATATCAAATAGTGGCTTTTTTGACATCCTGATGTAAGGTAAGCAGGAAAATATTCTCAGACCATATTTGAACCGGTTGTGTTCCGGAACCGGTTCCGGGTGTCCCGCCGGAAGTGGCCAAATATAAAATTGATCTAAAACCATGCATGTGACATATCAAATCGCGGCTTTTTCGATAACCTGATGAACAGTATGCAGGAAAGCATTCTCAGAACATATCGGAACCAGTAGTGTTCCGAAACCGGTTCCAGATGTCCCGCCAGAGGTGGCCAAGTTTCAAAGTTAACCAAACCCATACATGCAACATATCAAATAGTGGCTTTTTTGATATCCTGATGAACAGTCAGCAGGAAAATATTCTCAGACCATATGTATCTGAACCGGTAGTGATCTGGAACCGGTTCCGGGTGTCCCGCCGGAAATGGCCAAACAAAAAAGTGAACCAAACCCATGCGACAAATCAAATCGCGGATTTTTAGGTATCTTGATTTGGCAAAAAAAGTTTCCGGCCATATTTGGAACAACCGGTAGTGTTCCTCACCGATTAAGGGTGCCCCATTAGTATGGGACAAACATCAAATTCTCGCTCCAGTCGACTTTTTTGATTCCATTCAGGTCCCATATGAACTGTACAAAATTTCAACGCAATCGGTGAAACTATAATTTAGCGCAAGCGGTTCAAAGATTTCCTAGGATTTACTATGGGAAAAGTAACACTTTCAGATAAAAAATCCCAGAGGTCGCCCCTTGTCCCCTTAATTCAAATTGATCAATGCTTCTTGTAGAAAAATCATTTATGAAACTTTCCTTCGAAGACCGCAAAACGATTGGATGCTTGTGGAAAAAGTTATAGATTTATTACTGATTAGTGATCCAACGAACGGCTTTTTGTTTTGTTTTATTAGCAGCACTGTAGCTGATGCCTTGGCTGCTGCTGTTTCTGGGGGTGGTGATGCCTCCCGCCACCCCATGCAACAACGACAGCAGCAGTGCTGCTGATAAAACAAAAAACCGTTCGTTGGATCACTAATTGGTAATAAATCAATAACTTTTTCCACAAGCATCCAATCGTTTTGCGGTCTTCGAAGGAAAGTTTCGTAAATGTTATTTCTACAAGAAGCATTGACCGATTTAAATTAAGGAGACAAAGGGCGACCTCTGGGATTTTTTGTTTGAAAGTGTAACTTTTCCCATAGTAAATCCTATGCAAACTTTGAACCGCTTGCGCTAAATTATAGTTTCACCGATTGCGCTGAAATTTTGCACAGTTCATATGGGGCCTAAATGGGATCCAAAAAGTCGACTGGAACGAGGATTTATATTTTTCATACAAGCGTGTCCCACACTAGTGCCCCATCGCAAGAGGTCAAATGTAAAGGAGAACCAACCCCATAAATAGCTGTTTTAGTAACCTGACGAACGGTTAACAAGAGAAACAATCATAGACCACACTTTGGAAAACCAATACTGTGCCGAAACCGGTTCCAGGTGCTCCGCCGGAAGTGGTCAAATGTAGAACGGAACCAAACGCATGCACACCGCGCATTAAATATCGGCTTTTTAGATGACGCGCAGAACGGTTAGCAAGAAAAGTCTCAGGCCACTTTAAGATTACCGGTAGTGTACCGGAACCACTTTCGAGTGTCTCGCTGGAACCGGCGAAATGCACAAATAAGTGTTTGGCAGTACATCAAATAGCAGCTTTTTTGAATACACGATGATCGATTCGTAAGAACATAGCCTCAGACCATATTTTAGACAACCGGTAGTGTCCCGAAACCAGTTCTGGGTGTCCCACTGGAGGTGGTCAAATGTAAAAGTGATCTATACCCACCCATGCATGAGATAAATCAAATCGTGTTTTTTTTGGGTAACCTAATGAACGTTAGCAATGAAATAGTCTCAGACTATATTTGGGAGACCCGGTGTGCTCCGGAACCTGTTCCGGTACCGCATTGAAAGTAACCAAATGTACCATGCAACATATTGCATCACGGCTTTTTGAATAACTCGAGGAACGGTTAACTAGAAAATAGGCTCAAACCACGTTACAGACTACCGGTAGGGTTGCACAACCAGCGTTTGGTGCTTCGCCGGAACTACGAAAGTAAATAAAACCAATGCAAGCGATAAATATGTGTAAGAGAACAAAATCTTACAAATTAAACCTACATACAAACAGACGTCGCACTATACTCACTACCTATCGCTCTTGTTTTCAACGGTCAATAAGATACAGCCCAAATGTTCAGAAAAAAATTGTGATCTGTGATTGTGTAAAGAGTTATAGCTTAGCTTGTTAGTATCGTCTTGATATTGATCAGCCTCCAGTGTTAGTGAAGGTGCTCAACAAAGTGCTCAAGCAGTCAACTGAGAAGTCTGATATTTTTCAGCCCTGCTTATACGTTGAACATAATGTCGGACTATGTGCAATCAATAAGTTTTAAGCCAATTCAAAGATGTCTGATAAAATGCTTGCTTTTCTATAAAAATATTCGGATTCAGAAACACTTTGACTTACGTTGCCGGAAAGATTGTGAGAACATGTTCGACGAGAAAGGCACTATCACCACTAGGTGGATTAATTTGGGTTTGTTTTTTATTTGAACACTTATTCACATTTTGTTCTTGTTCTCGTGCTCTGGTTAAAATAAATCTTAAGCTATGTACTCATATCACAGAGAATGCTGAACTTTAAAGCTGTGCAATTTCGCACCAATCGTCAAATGTTTTCATTAGTTTCACTTCTCACGTTTAGCAATCTTGAAGAGAAGTTTTGAATTTCTTCACACTTATCGGTTTTTAAAGGAGATTTATGCCGTTTTTTTTTCAGCTCGTCAAGGTAAGCAAATGTCTGTCTGTGTTAGCCTGTCCCAAGCAGTATTTTGGGTTAGTTTTATGTACAGAACAAAATTGTGTTCGTATGTACGTTGTTGTAGGCAAATTACCAAAGCCAAAGGTTTTTTTTTTTTCAGAGATTAACTTTCAATTCCATATGGAATTTTCAAGACATTTTGCGTTGGTCTCGTTTTTCTGAGTGTAGACTGTCTCATTAATTCACAATTTCCTCCATCGCGGCCAATCGACCACTTTCCTTCCGGTCGTAATTTCGGAGCGCTATTTAACGACATGCTCTCTAGCGAATACCTTGTGCCATCCGTACATTATTGACTCATCTTGACCAAGCATCCCGACAACCAGAAGCAGTAGGGAACTATTTTTCATCGATCGTGCTCCGTTCTTCATTACGTCGTCTTCTATGTAGCAGCTACGCTGCTGAAAAGAAAACGTCATTTTCTGTTCAGACGATATGCAAGTTTCTTAATTTGACTAAAGTGTGTTGTAATTATTAACGAGTTTGATTGAAAGTGACACCTAATGAAAAGAAGTGAAAAAGTGAGTTCTCAGCGCATGCACAAGGTATGTCGGATTGTTGGTGGGAAATATTAACTATTGGAACCACCAGGGTGCAATGCCGCCATTTTTAAAAATCCAACATCTTGTACGTCAACATTTGTGTATCCACAAAGGATTCCATTGTGTATACACGATAGATGTGTTGGCTCCTATCAGATGTATTAGGTGGGATTAGGGATGCCACATACGTGATTGAAACAGAGTTCACGCATTGGGGACCACAAGACCACTGGACGAGGGAGTTTTCCCAGAAGCTTGGAAGAGGCAGAGCCTGGTACTATTGCCAAAGGCGGGGAAACCACCCGGAGACCCGTCGGCATATAGACCAATATGCTTGATTGACACGGCGGGGAAGGTGCTCGAAAAGATCATCCTCAATAGAATGTTGAAGTTCACTGAGGGCGTAAATGGTCTCTCGAGCAACCAGTATGGCTTCCGGAAGGGGAGGTCCACCGTAGACGCTATCTTGTCGGTTACAAAAACCGCCGAGAATGCACTCGAGCCTAAGAGGAGGGGAATTCGCTTTTGCGGGGTAGTGACTCTGGATGTAAGGAATGCATTTAATAGCGCCAGTTGGGCTGCTATTGCTGATGCGCTCTTGCGTCTGGGGATACCGGAGTACTTGTACAAGATTCTCGGAAGCTACTTCCAGAATCGCGTACTAGTATACGACACGGAGGTGGGTCGGAAGTGCTTTCACATAACCTCAGGAGTCCCGCAAGGTTCCATCCTGGGTCCGGTGTTATGGAATGTCATGTACGACGAGGTGTTGAGGTTAGAGTACCCAGTGGGAGTGGTGATTGTCGGATTTGCCGACGATATTACGCTCGAAGTCTACGGTGAAACGATCGAGGAGGTGAAGTTGACTACCGACCACTCGATCAAGGTTGTGGAGGCGTGGATGCGGTCCAGAAAACTGGAGCTGGCTCACCACAAGACAGAGGTGACGGTTGTTAACAACATGCAGTCGGCGCAGCAGACGGAGATCAGTGTAGGAGAGTGCACTATCCTGTCGAAGCGCTCTGTCAAGCACTTGGGCGTGATGATCGACGATAAGCTTACCTTCGGTAGCCACGTCGATTATGCCTGTAAAAGAGCCTCCACAGCTATTGCGGCACTGTCCCGGATGATGTCCAATAGCTCAGCGGTGTACGCCAGTAAGCGCAAGCTTCTGGCTAGTGTTGCTACGTCCATACTTAGGTATGGCGGCCCGGCGTGGGGTACCGCGCTAAGTACTGAATGCTACCGACGGAAGCTGGAAAGTACTTACAGGCTTATGTGTCTGAGGGTTGCAAGCGCGTACCGTACCGTGTCACACGACGCTCTCTGTGTCATTACTGGTATGGTGCCCATCAGCATTCTTATCAGTGAGGATATGGAGTGCTTCGAAATGCGCGGCACAAGAGGCATACGCAAGACTGTCAGGATGGCCTCTATGGTCAAATGGCAGCGCGCGTGGGACAGTTCCACCAAAGGAAGGTGGACCCATAGGTTGATACCGAGGGTAGATAGTTGGATTAATAGGCGCCATGGGGAAGTTTCATTCCACCTGACACAGGTCCTTACAGGTCATGGTTGCTTCCGACAGTATCTACACCGTTTCGGGCATGCGGATTCTCCCGAATGCCCAGTGTGCAATGGTTTAGAGGAAACGGCGGAACACGTTTTGTTCGTGTGCCCGCGTTTTCGCACAATGCGTGACCGCATGCTTGCCACATGCGGGGAGGACACAACTCCGGACAACTTGGTCCAGAGAATGTGTAGGGACGAGATTAGCTGGAATGCCGTTTCAACGGCTATCACCCATATCGTCTGGGAGCTACAAAGGAGGTGGCGCGTGGACTCGGAGAATGGCTAGTCCAGATGCAATACAAGAGGTGGTCCAGGGGATCGAAGTCGGCTTCGTAGGTCATACCGGTGCCCTGCGGTCGAGATCGACCCTTACAGCGATTAAGTGGGCGCGGAGAGGATGTCCCGGTAGCGGTGCTGTCGTGGCGTCAGTCTACTGGGTTGGATCTGAGCCCGCGGTTGGAAAGGGGTCCCCGGCAAGGGTCGGGGTAGGTGAGACCCTGCTGTCTGCAACCTACGGATGCAGCTGATAAGGCCTGAAGGGTAGTGATACCCTTGCCTTCAGCAGGTCAGATCGGGTTGCATGTGGGCATCAGTTCTTGATGTCCGCTCAGCAGTAGTGCGCGGGCGGGGTTGACCCTGCCCGCCTTCCGAGGACAAAGGGAGTGGCGAGGACCACTCGGGAAACTGGCTAAGCGCCAGCATACTATCGTGATGGACTCTCCAGTGCGAGTCATCGATGTTCGTTGCTGCTAGGCTACGGCAGCTAACCTTGAGGGTGCGATATGCACTAGCCCCTCTCTGAAGCAATACCTTCTTGGTGGTTCCGGAGAGACGTAGGGTTTGGCGACCATAGGAATGTGTTTTAGTGGGTCGAGGAGAAAGTAGTCCTGGCTTCTACCGGCATTGTAGAAGACGGCCTCATCCCCACACTACCCTAACCTTCCTGTTAGGGTGTCTGATGAGCAGATTTATCCCCCTATGGTTTAGAAGAAAAAAAAAAAAAAAAAAAAGACCACTAGACAGCCACTAGACCGTCTTGTATTTGAAGACTTCATATCCCATTTTCTCAATGCCTACTTTTTGCAGACGGAACTGATTTGGGATTAACAGAAGTTTATGCCTTTAATTTTATTTATATTCTAGCACACACGATGTATTTGGTATTGACAAGACATCTGGAGTATAAAAGTGATGACAGATCAACATCCAAGATGGCCAATCTAGCTCAGCGTGGCATCAGTTTATGAATTTTTGTCTCTCAACCCATAAAAAATTATACTACGTAATATATGCGATGAATGGTATGCGGAAAATGTGCAAGGCCCGTAATTGTTAGCTGAAAAATACAAAATGGCGAATCGAAATACAAGATGGCGGCTATTTATGCACCTAACCCAAGTAACATTTTAAGTTTTGTTCGGCTCTATAAGAGGTCTTCATGACCAAAACTTGCAATAAAACTGATTTATACATCAAAACCTCTTGATAACCTCTTTAAGAGCATCTTCTGGCTAAGTGGACCACTCTCGGAGAAGTTTGGCAAACCACATTAAGAGTAGCAATAAAACTGTTTTAAATCCTACTTGAAAAAAAATCCATTCTCAAAAAGAGGTTATGATGAGAATATTTGAATGACAAAATTTGCTATTAGTTTGTTTGAAATAAGTGTTAAAATAATAAAAATAATAACTAAATTTCTATGACATAACAACTGAAGAATAACTGATTTTGCTATTGTAATAACAAAATAATAGCAAAATGAATGTCTAAATAATAACATATTTTAATATGATGGTAAATTATGTTATGGTTCTGATATTGTGGCAGGAGAGTATGACAGTAACATTTGTTATTATTTTGTTATTATACTATTTAATAATAACTTGCCAATTACAAGTTTTACAATGATAGCATATTTTGTTATTTATATGTCATCCTGAGTTATTCACAAAAAACTAAAGAATTGCAAATTTAGATATGATGACAAAATATGTTATTCTTCAGTTATTGATTTGTTATTCACCTCTACCCGGGTATGCGCATTCAATTTTACCGTGAATATTGGGGTTGCAGAAACATAAAATTAATGCGCTTCGAAAATAGTGAATATTATCATCTTGGAATAAAATAAAAGATCTTGTTATTTTAGTATTACTAACTCAAATCACAAGAAAACTTAGCTGGGAGAGTTTATTTATGTGGGCATGTTATGTAAATGGCGGCAAACTATCAATTCGCTGCTTATTTAAGCAAAATTAACTATTTTCAATTCTCGCCAGCTAATTATTCAATATGGCGACGACCATATTGCTTTGTGCATTCAAAATGCAAATATCAAATGCGGGAGCACCAAATGCGGTAAGATTTTCTAACAAGTAACCCGATGTCAGTGGGAGCTTTCGAATCCTAGGTTGGCGGTGATATTGGCTATGGTTGCTACGTTGCCTTTGGTAACATGTGTTACCGCGTTTAAAGCGCATTTGGGAACCGTTTGCATCTTGAACGCACACAGCAATATATAGCGAAAATAAAACGGAAGCAATTTAACTTTTATGATGACCACAATAAACCTAGCAGTGTCGGGGTTTCAAGTATACTATAAAACATTTCATTAATGGTTTTCATAAACGGAGTCATAAAACTGCGAGTTTTGATTAATGCTGTAATAAAACCCTTATAAAAATCAAAAAAACCAATCAGCAATGGAATTGCTACTTGGGTTTTATGAAAAAGTTTTGTAGGAATTCAAGAAAAAAAACCTGAAGCGAATTCTTAAGGACACATTTAGGGAATTTCTAAACTAAACCGCGGAGTAACTTCTGAAGAAATCTTCGATAAAAATCTGCAAGAATCCGTGCAGAAATTTCAGACTAAGGTCCTGGGAGAGCCATTGAATAAATCCCGTAAAAAGTCTTAAGGGATTCCTGGAGGATGTTCTGAAGTATACCTTGGAAGAACTCCTGGAGATTCTTCTGGAGAAATTCTTGGATTAATTTCTTGCAAAATGTCTGATAGTGTTAGTGAACAGAAAATTCAGGAGCAGTTTTCAGAGGAAATACAACAGAAATTTCAAAAAAAATTTGAAAGAATTTATGAAAGAATCAATGGAAGAACATTTTCTAGAATTTGAATGTATTGAAGAAATCTCTAAATAATTCTCTACAGCAGCGTTTCTCAAACTATGGGTCGCGACCCATCGGTGGGTCGCAAGATGAATTTTGGTGGGTTGCGAACGCTTGATATTTTAAGAAACTAGATTTCACCATAATTCAATTCAAATTTTCTATTACGACTCTTTGTTCAGAGAACATTCAAACTACTGTCTGCTTTCTGACATCGATAATAAAGTGATTTTAATTGAATTCAGGAAAATTTTAGATATCTTGTTCCAAAAAATTGCTTCTTTGCCAGAATTTTGAGTTTAACAATTGAGTTCAGTTTGTTGCTTGCAATATGCATTTTGAGTTGGATTTACACGCCAAGTTTGAATTTCAGATAAAAAAAATGCATAAAATTAGCAAAACATACCACAAAACATCGACAAGAAGCCACCGAATACTTGGTAATACCCACCAATTTTTTTTTATTTTTTTTTACCGATCTTCGGTATAGATGACCTTTAGTAAATTTTTGATAATTTGAAGTTTTACAGATATAAAAACAGTTAAATAAGTGATTACAATCAAATAAAAATAAAATAAGCGTATGGAGGATAAGATTACAATTGCAAGGTATCTTTACAGATTTTTCAGTTCTATATAATTTAAAAAATGAAGCAGTATGCATGACTAGATTTCCTTTCATTTGAAAGCAAATTTTGAAAGTTCTCCAAAATCTCAAAATTGCCACTATGTTTTGCAAAGAGTTTCCAGACTGATTGAATTTGCATTGGAAAATTGTCAACTTATCTCAAATTCTAAATAAATGCCACTTGAAACTGGTGGGACGCCAAATTCTATTACAATCTAAGTGGGTCGCAAACGGAAAAAGTTTGAGAACCCCTGCTCTACAGTAATACCAAGAAGAATTTCTTGAGATATTTCTGGACCAACAAAAAGAAATGGTTATTCCAAGGAGGGTTGTAGAATGTCAAAAACTGTCATTTTATTATTTGCCTATTTCGTTGCCCCTAGCAAGAAATGTTCATCAGCGATATCTTTATTTCACTATAACGAATCATCATTATTATACGTTTGCGTTCACGGATGGAAATTTGGATTAGAAATGGTAGAATTGGAAAATGTCATGACATTTTCTTTCATGACATTTCCGTGACGTTTTACAACCTTGACTACAAGAATCTCAAAAATTCGTGGAAGGTCCCCGAAATACATTTTGAAAGAATCTCTGAAGAAAGTTCTCAATGAATCTAAAGAAAAGTTTATGATTTAATCACATCAGCAACTCAAGGGGGACCTCCTGGAGGATTTTCCGAAAGAATTTTCTAAGAATTTTATTGGTAAATTTCTGAAAAATGCCCGGGGGACTTTCCGAAGGAATTCTTCAAAGAAGCCCTGGAGGAATGTACAGAAATATTTCGGAAGGAACCGTTCGATGAATTGAAATACAAATTTCAAAAGGCATAAAAGAAATCCGAATTTCCGATGGAATTTCTAGAAGAAATTTGGGATGAATGCCCGAAGGAACCTCTGGAAAACTCACTGTTAGAGTTTCTTGAGGAAGTACTGAATCACTGGAGGAATATTTGATAAAACTTTTGAAGGAATCGCCAAAGGAGTTCTAAAATCTGTTCAGGAATTTCTGCAGGAGCTTAATTTTTAGACAAGGTATATCTGGAGAAACGCTGGGAGGAATTCATTGGAAATCTTTTGTAGAAATTTCTGGACGAACTCCTGGAAACACCTCACAAAAATCCTTAACGAAATTCTAAAAGAATTCCTAGAGGAATATTGCGAGGAATTCTTACTGAACTCGTAAAAAGCATTCCTGCAACAATTCAAGGGAAAAACATAAAAATATTCAGGAGTTTCCTCGTTCCTGCTCAAACGTTTTGAACAATATTCCTTGAGATATTATTGGAGAAATTTCCTACAGGTAGAATCTATTTTCATTGAACGATCATGAATTTTGAGCTACCAGACCCCAATTTTCAGTGTTTTTATAGAATTTATGTGGAAATCAATGATTTTTATGCAACTCAGTATTATAATTTCTATTTTATACTACTCATTTCAGTATCATAATGACTTACTTTTCCGTACCGGTTCATTATGCAACTGAAATGAGTTGCATAATAAAAAATAGTTGCATAATGTTCATTATGCAACTCATTTGAGTTGCATTATGAACATTATGCAACTCAAATGAGTTGTATAATGAAAAAATCATTTCATAAAATTTTGTATGGAACTCGTTGCAAAACTCGATTTTTTCAGCACTCTTCGTATTTATCCAACTCGGCAAGCCTCGTTGGATAAATGTACGACTCGTGCTGAAAAAATCAACTTTTTGCAACTCGTTACATTAATAACTATTAGAATGAGTATATTAA
Organism: Aedes albopictus; assembly: GCF_035046485.1. Taxonomy (NCBI): domain Eukaryota; kingdom Metazoa; phylum Arthropoda; class Insecta; order Diptera; family Culicidae; genus Aedes; species Aedes albopictus. The sequence continues at coordinate 283,072,969 of NC_085136.1, read as the reverse complement.
AAATCTGTGCGGGCTTTGAAACCACTTGCATTTGTTTCTCCGCATCTTCTACATTTGGGAAGCATGTCGGTGCAAGCCGAATTCGTGTTTTTTTTACAATAACAATACAATTCTCTGATGGGTTTATGTCTCATTTCACTTTGCGACGACACTACAAAACAATTCCAGGAATTTTATTTGCAAATACCTATTTCCTTTATTTCTTCACCGAATGAGACGTCCTTATGTGGCAGCGCAGAACTCCCTGAGGAAAATTTATGTTACTAGGCACTCTAGAAGTGGAACCGGATGTGCTTTTCAACCGCGTAGAAAATTACGCTAAGCATCACACCTTATAGCCCTTCGGGAAAAATGCACATCGACATCCAGAGAAGCAGACCTTAATTGCTTCATCATTTTCTGGTAATGGCTGCTGTAACCGTTACGACGATAGCACCCATATTAAGATACCATCTCACAAACAGTGTTACAGTGTTACTAGGCAATTGATGGATGCTTCGAGTTACAAGCCCAAAACGTTTAAGTGTGTACTTGTGCTTAATAGGCTCAAGACTCTTGAGTAAGGAACAATATCGATTTGAGAGCATGATGACGGCCGATTACCTAGCCAATTTCAGTTAAGCCAAAAGTCTTGACAATCACCGCTCGGCTTCCGCATCTTACAAAAGATGTGAACTTCACGCTTCGTGTTCTGCGTTTATTTTTTGCGATAAAACCAATAACAGACAAGAATAGCAATATAGCACACCCCGAACAACAGCAGCTCCCTATGAACGACGATCGTTATGCTTATTAGCATAAACAATTCACACAATCTTCATCATTTTAAATGGACGCCACCGCACCGAGGCGACCACAAGCAATTGAGTTCAATACCTGTGGGTACGCGCCGGCATCGCCGCTCCCGGGCGGTCGTAAACACGTAACGCGTTTAAATTTGAATTAGACCGTTTAGCGGCCGTAAAATGTCGCGCTGCGGTTTGTGGTTTGGGGTAGTATAAAATTCAATACTCGGTTTTGCTCTGTTATCGAGACGGGTTCTGGTGTTCTGTCGTTTGGAACGACTTAATTTGTTGGGCGAATTTCATGTTATCTCGAAATCAGGAATAAAATCCATTGAGTAAGCGAAAATAAAACGGAAATGTCGATGCTTTGACATCATGAACCATCCATTAATAGCGTCTTGGGCTGGGTTTCATTTTCAATCCGAAGCTCTCAAATTCGTCTGAATTGACAAAATAGTATAGCATCAAACATTGAAATCTATTCCCCTTTAATAAACCCAATTTGACCTAATCAAATTCATAAATCTTCTTCGGAAACAATGGCCGTCGACCTCAAATGATGTGGAACCATTTCTTTGCTATGGGGATGCCAGCCGGAAAAAGAAGAACGGAAGAAGAAGAACGGAAATGCTGCATGGATGACGACAGTTAAGTTTCCCAGCGTGAGATTCAGCTCTCTGCCAATTTTCCCGTTTCAACAATATGTGAACATACATAAGTAATCTTTACTTGCATTGGAGACACAACGTGGGAAGGTCCGGCAGGATTAATTGTTTTAATATTTAAATACCGTTGATGTAGTACTTTATTTTTCGCTAGTAACCTATTTTACTTTACTATGGATATGACCAAAACGACCATCAACGAGGTAGATGAGAGAACGGCTTTCCTGGGAAACTGAACAGACTTATCAAAACAACAATAGACGGTGTACAACACTGTGTGAAGGTGTCGGGTGAACTATCTAATATATTTGAATCTCGCGGGAACTGCGGCAAGGTTACGAGCCAGGCTTAACAGCAAGGGTAAGGTTTTTATGAAATCCGGTCAATTTCTGTGTTTTTGATATTATAGCCAGAACATTTCGAACGGTGGCAGAGCTGTACAACCACCTAAAACTCGTCAAAAACAAAGTACATGGAAGTAGGCGGAGTACGACAGGATTTATTTACGTAGTAATGTCACTATAGACGAGGATACCTTCGAGGCAATGGAGGTATTCTCTTGCCTTGGATCCTTCTTACTGACAGCTCAGTGGACCAGTGGAAGTCATGCCTACTCGTTCAAATCCTTCTGGAGTATCCTCTGCTCGCCCATGCAGTCTAATACCTCTTTGGAGTCTATCTGGCGTACATCCTGGGCGAGCTTCACAGTTTCTGCTTCGGTTCCAACGCTGTCAGTTTTCAACCCATTGCAATGGGTTTGCATTGCAAGCAATGCATTGCTTTCGGATACTGATCGAGTTGTATTAAGGTTTTTGATGAACTGCGCACGCCATCATATCACAGGAACCGTTGCCAATGCTGATCGGTGGGCATGATCAGGGCTTCTTGAAACATTTCACGTATATCTTCTAAGACCGCTCAGCGGTATTCACGAAACCATTGAAGAACGTGCTGGTGGGCACAATAGCAGATACCACAAACGTCTTTTCTACGTGGATTCATCATTAGCTGAAAGTTTACTAGCAACGGCTATCGAACCATACGCTTGCTCATGCAGTCATGCTGCTTTAAGGTCATCCTTGGGGTCATAACTTTGTCCGTCGGTAGCCGGACATCGTTGCAGCGCGATAGCAGACAGGTCTTGAACCGCTTATTCTGCAGAACCCTGATTTCTTCCAATAATTTTATTGCCCATCCTCCAACCTTTGAAAACAGCGGCGTTATATTTCGAGACCAAGGTAAGTAAAAGGAAGATAATCCAATATGCTAGATCACACAAACCACCATATTGGAATTTTGACTTACAGCTGGCAAAGTTTGTTTTGGTTTGGAAGTTAATCAATAATAGCACGCCATGACCTGAAAGTTGTCATTTCATGTTGTATTATGCTAGCGAGTCAATATGGCGAGCTTGTATCGCAATTTCTAGCAAAGAAGATAATCATTCCAACGACTTGCTCTAGAGCAATTCCCGTCCCCTAAGAAATTCTTCTGAAATCCTGCTGGAGTTTTTTGGAAAGGTTTAGAATACATGAGGCATACGGGTAAAGTTTACAGTTCAAAACCAAGCTGCCGGAGCTTCACCTTCACACCTTTCCTCCAGATTTTGATCTTTAAACTCAGCTTTTTTGTTTAAATTTAGGTAGCAAATATCGACATGCGTATTGCTAATGCTGTTGTGTCGAAATCAACCAAATAAGTTGATTTTTCTCACCAAGATTCACTTGAAATCCTAATACAAACAGCTGCTCTTCCACTGCGACAAAATATTTCATTTGTGTATGGGTAAACAACAACTCTTAGCAACCCTGGAAACCCCAGAGAAACCGGTAGAGCACAGCGTAATCAAACTCGCCAGCAGCCACCTCCACCACCCCCGCCATAAACCTCTCCCCGCATCTACTGACTGCGTATATGCTAGTACCTTCCATTTAATTTACCTTGGTCGAGACTGTTGAAGGAGTACTAGTTTTTTACGGCGGCATGTAATACCATAGGGCACTGCATGAAATTCTCTCCTTCTCTTTCACTCTTACAGAAATTTTGTAAACAACAAGGCAAAGAAACGTCAAAATCCCATACAAAATCAAAACAGTGCAGTGCCCTATAGGAGCTGTTCATAAACCACGTAGACAAAATTTTGGTTATCTCAGAACCACCCCCCTCCCCCCACGTAGACTTTCGTCCATCCAAAAATTTGAAAATTTGTATGGAGCGTAGACTTTGGGCAGACCAGACCCCAACCCCCCCCCCCCCCCCCCCCCCTCCAAAGTCAACGTGGTTTATGAACGACCCCATAGCTATTAAGACTTTTAAGTGTTGTTATAACCTTGCACTGGCAGATGTGGTAGTCAGTCCTGTCATGGTAAAATCAGAGCTGGTTACTCAAGATTTCCAAATCATGGCGCCCTCTATACTGATAAGCCTCTATTCCTTATCACACCAACGAAACGAACCTAACCTCAAAATGACTGACAATTCTCAGGTCATTTTGACAGATGTAATGTAAGCATGAAAAGGACGGAAACAACATCGATAAAGTAGAATATATGATCCGCCTTTTTCGTGCATGTATGCGATCTGTCAAAATGACCTGAGAAGTGTCAAACATTTTCATGGCTAGCTTTGTTGGTGTAATGAAGAATAGGAATGACTTCAAATGACTGAAATTATTACGATTTTATTCTGTAATTTTTGCAGTAAGGACATTCTTGCAGGTATTCCTTCTATGAGTTCAGCAATAATTCTTCAAAAGATTTCTCCAAAAACTACACCGTTCAACACTAAATTTTGTTATGAGATGAGAAAAAAGAACAGGGGTTTGGGGTGTGTCATAGTGAAAGAATTTTAGAAAAATATGGGATCGGGCCTTCACAGTTTATGACCGAAGTTTGTATGAAGAATTCGGGGTGTTCAATTGATATGCGCATTAGAACGCGTTGTGCATATATTTAGGCGTTAGTATATAACGAAACAAACATTAATACCGAAAACGCCTAAATATATGCTATGGCACGTTCTAATGCGCATATCAATTGAACACCCCAAGTTCTCCATACAAACTTTGAAGGCCCGGTCCAATATTTTTCAAAAATTCTATCACTGTGACACTTCCAGGGTCCCAAACCCCTGTTCTTTTTTTCCTCATCCCATAACACCAAATTTTGTAAAATTTTGTCGAGCAGTGCTATTTAAGAATTTATATCTTCTTCTGTACTGCTCAAGAATTTTCTCCATGATTACCTCCAGGGATACCGCCAGAAATTCCCTTAGAGATGCTTTCAAGATTTTTCAAAAATTTTCCGGAATTAACAAGATTTTTGCTAGCTTTTCTAGAATGATTCAAACAAGGTTCGCTCAAAAATTCTTCCTGGGATTGCTTTGGCAATATTTTAAGAAATTCTTTCAAGGATGGCTATGGAAGTTCATACATGTATTCTTTCATGAGCTTCTTCAGACAACTCTGTTAGAATTTCCAATATTTTTATTTCTGGAAGGAATACCTCCAAAAACTTCTACTAAAGATGCAATTCCAAGAAAAAGAAACTATTTCAGAGATTCAAAATATCCTCAAGCGGTTACCTTTAGAACTGTAGATGTTTTTCATGGAACTCTTTAAGGAATTATTTTTGGAATTTTTAAAAAGTTTCCTTAGGTCTGATTCCATATATTCAAAAACTTGCTCAGGCATTTAGAATTTCCACTAGCCAATTCTCAAGATGTTCTGAAAATTCCTCAAGAGGTTTCTTCGAGTACGGCTTAGGATTTGGTTCATTCAGTCCTTACTTCAGTTATTCTTTCATATTTGTTTTCCGATGACGCTTTAGAAACATCTCCAAAAATTATCTCAGTAATATCTACAGATATTACTCCCCGAGCAAAGTCTGATAGCAAATTGAAAACTAATTGTGATGTTGTGATATTGCAAATTTTGATAACTCAGGTTGTTGTCGATTTGGTCGTTTTAACGGTTAAAACATCAAAAATGAGAGCAGAAAAATGTTCCTGTGACAGCAAATTGAAAACAATTCCTGCTATCGATGATAGCAAATTGATAACTGTTTTTGTTATCAGCGCAAGAAAAATGAAAAATCATAAAATGTGAAGTTTTTTGGTTGATATCAAATCATTAATGCAAAAGCACAATTGCACTAATGATATATCCCTAGAATTACTTAACATAGTTTACTTAAAAGAGGTAATACTATTCTAACACTAAACATTTGCATTAATGTAAAATGACAGTAAACTGAAAACAAAATTTGAAATCAAATTGAGTAAAGATAAACTGATATCAAAATGTGATATCAATTTGTTGTTGAATACAAACCATGTTCTCGATTTGCTGTAATTTTGTTGTTGGACTTTGCTCGGGTCCAGAATCTACTTTTTGGGATTTTTCAAAGAATTTATCAAGAAAGCCTTCTATGAATACTTGTAGAGGGTTCTCCTGTTCTTTCGGAAATTCTTTTATTGATTTTTTTCAAAAGTTCATTAAAAAAAATATCACGTTGTTTTTTTTTTTTTGTATCTGCAGGATTTTTTTCAGAATTTTTTCTTCAGAGATTTTTATGTAAATATCCCTGAATAAATTGCATTAAAAAAACATCAATGAAGCATTTCTTCTGAAAATCCTCCAGAGATCGCTCAGAAATTTATTGATAGTCAAAAAAAAAATCAGCAGTACCTTAGTCTGCAATTTCTACAAGAATTTTGGCAGTCATTTTTTAAAAATTTCTTCAGAAATTTCTGTACGGATATATCAAGCAATTTTTCCTTGGAATAACTTTCTAGAAGTTTCTCGTGCTTTTTTTCTAGAAATTAAGGAGGTATCACAAAAAGTTTCTTCAGGAATCAAGAAAGTATCTTAAGTAGCTTTAAGGTTGTTATCTCAGGATATCTTGAAGAGTTATCCCAGGATTTTTTGTCCAAGAATCGCTCCAGCAAGTTTTCAATAATTTCTTCTTGGAATCTCCAAAGTTATAACAAGAAGTTTTTCAAGAAGGGATTCCTACAGATCATCATCGGAGATTTCTTTAGAATTTGCATCAAAGACTCCTTTCTCAGGAATTTTGTTTGGAATTCCAAAAATAATATCTGCTGTTTTTTTAAATAAACTATTCGATGAATTTCTGTAAAACTCCATGCAAAAAAAAATGAAAGAATCCCTGAATGAATTTTTGTAGAAATCTGCAGTAACTGTAATTTTTTTTTGTAAAAATCCCAAGAAGATCTTTCGAATGAATCTCCAGAGAAATATCTGAAAATAAAAAAAAACTGGACAATTTTTGGCGAAATCCCAGCAGGAAGTTTCGAAAATCTTTCTAGAGAAATTACCCGGAAAAGCCTTGGGCGAAGTTCATAGAAAAACTTATTAAGTATTCTTTATGAGAATTTCCGAAGAAATCCTCCCTAATGAGTGGAAGTTTTCCAAAGAAATCATTGGAGAAATTTCCAGAGGATCTTTTGAACTTTTGATGTTATGAATAAATCGCTGAAACCAGTATCAACAGTATTCCTGCAGCTGTTTGTGGACATAGACATTCCCGTAAAAATACTTGAAAAAACTCCTGCATAAGCCTCGTAAACTCGTGATATTTAAATAAAAAGCAATTCCTGTAGACATTTATACGAAACATTTCTGAATAAATTCCTCAAAGAATTCGCAGATAAATTCATAGAGTTATCCTTTAAGGAAATGCCGGAGAAATTAATGGGGAAATACATGAAGAAATATCTGTATGAACTCCTGGAGAAATTCCTGTAGGATTTTCTGAATGACACCCTGAACGAATTTCTGAATAAATCTCTGGAAAATATTTCGAAGAAATCACTGGAAGAATTTACAAAAGAATCTTTAAAAGAAACCCATAAAGGGTTCTCAAAACGAATTCCTGGCAGAATTTCTGAAGTAATCCTGGTTCAATTTCTTGTGAAATGCTCAACCATCTGAAAAATCCATGGAGCAATTTTGAAAGCTATCCATAGAAAATTTCGTGATGGAATTCTTAGACGAATATATGAAGGTATCTCATAAAGAATTTCTGAAGAAATGCCCAGGGATATTTATTAACCTTCCTTTTGCATCATGTTGGGAACAGCTCGCTGGTGTAGTGTATGGTTTGGGTAAAAAATGACCCTAATGCCAAAGGAGGGCCAAGGAATCCCTGGAAGAATTTCTGAAGCAAACTTTGGAAGAATACATAAAGAAGTCTGTGGGAGATCCGTGGGGAAGTTTCAAGAGGGATTTTGAAGTTTTGATTTTATGAAAAAAATCACTGAAAGTATTTCTGAGGACATCCGATAATGATTTCCTAACAGATTTCTTATACGGAATTTTGAAAAACAAAAATCATGGAGAAATTTCTGAAGAAACCAATTCAAGGATTTTTAGAAGAGTTCTTGAAGAAGTTTTTGGAGGATCCTTTAATGGATCTTCCAAATGAAATTCTACAGCAATTCCTGAAGAAATCCATGGCAGATATTCTAAAAAACTTTTGAAAGGAGCCCGTCAAACACTTTCTGGAAGGATTTACCAAAAGGAATCCAAAGCGAAATTTCCAAAGACATCCTGACAGCATTTTTATGAAATTCTCCAGAATGTTTTCTAAAGGAATCGCTTTGGGAATGACTGATGGATTTTTACAAGAATCCAACGAGTAATGTTTGCAGATATTCATGAATTGTTTTCCAAATGCATCCTTTGATAAATGTCTGAAGAAATCTCAAAGAGTTTGTAAAGCAATACTTACCAGATTTTCTTAATTAATCTTCTGAAAAATTTCCGAAAAAATCCTATTTTTACTTTAAATGATCAGTTATTCCTGTTTGTTGAATGTAGGTTTAGATTTTTGTCTTATAAGCGATACAAATTTTCATTTTTCATCTTAAGCTCAGTTATATAAAAAAAAATATTTACAAAAAGAAGTGTTAATGGTGCTCGGGATCAGTTTAGATTTCTATTCCGCAGCATCATTATCTGTTCTGTGACTTAGTTGGTTAAAGCACCACGGGTTTAGCCAATACGGATTCATGGGTTCGAATCCACATTTTTTTTTTTCACAATTCCATCTCTAAATTTGTCAATTGGCAACATTCTGTACCTTCTAATTCAAAGTTTATGCATGTTTATGACATACCAGCAAATGTGGTAAATGCCAGTAAGAGGCAACATATGTCAGTAATATTTACAGTTTTAGACTTATTGTTTTGTTTGTGTGTACCACCTTAGTGGGATTGATGAAAATCTTTATTTCTCGGTTTGTTACATTTAGCGGCGCATTTTTCCCGTACGGGCGCGATTTACCAAAAAAAATGACAATCACATATTTGACCAACAATTCTTGAAAAAAAATCATAGTTCAGCTTTTACAAGGTTATTTGTACGTTTCGTTTTTAATAATTGGAAGAAAACATCTTGAACTATAAAATGCCAGCAACTAGAATGGGCATTATTATGCGTTTCATGTCTGAAATGGAGTCAATCCTTTGGGGGCTCGTTATACCCCGATCTCCCCTATCTCCAAAAGGGCCCTGGGCCCTGGGCCAGTGCAGTAAGGCAATATCGCCCGAGAGTACTACCGAATATTGTTCTTTTCGGTTTTGCCCGCTGCCCACGAAATTCAGAGTGGAGGCTTTGCACCGTTGAGATTCACGTGCCTCCTGCACCAGTCAGTGTCTAAGTCGATACAGCATCCACGAGGGAATATGTAGACGAAGTGAGAACAATCCAGTCAAAATTAGATCTTCGCAATGATGGACTTCCACAGAACAGTTTCTCAGAGATGCTGTAGTGTAGAGGATAATCAAAGAGTTATATTTGAGACATGACTCGAGTACTTGGCCTCCTGCCGTAGGAACCCCCGGGACGAGGAACTTACGAGGATTAAAAAATCCTTAAGCTTGGAGAAAGTCCCAGATCCACTTGCCGTCAGAGATGCATTCAAGCGTGGCAGTTGGACAGATATTGCTGGTAGGTTATTTAGATACGAACGTTTCGTCACGCAAGATTGTATATTGACCCTGCGTCTATCTCAAAAAACTTCCTCAGGGATTACTTTCAAACCATCAATCTTTTTAGAACGCTAGTGATTTTCTCAAGTACCTTTTTTGGCTAATCAACTTTAACTAGTTTTATATATCATTAATTTTGTGCAAACTTCTCCGACATTCAAACAAAGAAGAGTTAAAAGGGGACCGTAATCTTCCACCTTAATCACCGAAAAGGCGATAGATCAAGGAAAGTTCAATAGACCGGTAAAAGTTCGGTACCGTTTAAACGCAAATGGAGTCTACTCATGTCTCTGTCACCTACCATCCCCATAGCCCACACACACTCAAACGAAATAAATCCCCTCTTCGCCCCCATTCCGGCTTCTTCCATCCGATAATAACCCGGCAACATTATATTTCCCCACATCAAACTGAAGTTAAGATAAAGTGCCCGAAGCGTGAAGCTGGAAATGAATTTTCACAATCGACCTCAACCAACCGACGTCGTCGTCGTCGTCGTCGTCGTCGTCGTCGTCGTCGTCGTCGTCGTCGTCGTCGTCGACAGCGACGACGGTAACCTTTCACCATCAAGCTTTCTTGAGAGAGCACCTTGGCTACGGGGTACCTACCTAATCGTTTGAGCAATGGTGTTGAAAATGCAGAGCACGCCAACAGACAGACGGAGGAGTCGGATCAGGTCACCTCCCTCTGCTGGCCTGACCTGCCATTCCGTGTGTGCGTGCATCCTACACCAGTTCTGGTAATGATAGATATTGAAACAAATGGACGTTGGTCTAGGAGGAACACATGCCCAAGCTGAGGAATGTGAGTCTTGTCATCGGTGGATAACGGGACGAAAAAGATTTTTGTTGGGCAAATTTTGAGCATTACGACCTCCAGAACAATTGGAATAGGTACTTATCTGAGAGAACCAGAAGGCCAGTAGACATGGAACAAGAAGGTCAGATACTAGAATACCAAATGACCAGAAGTCCAGAAAACCAGGAGACCATAAGATTGGAAAGCCAGAAATCCAGTAGACAGGAAGCATAAGAAGACCAGAAGACTAGAATATCAGAAGACCAGAAGGCCAGAAGACCAGGAGTCCAGGAGACCAGAAGATAAGAAGACAGGAAATCTAAAAGACCAGTAGATAAGAAACAAGAACACCAGAAGGCCGGAAGATCAGAGCTCCAGAAGACCAGAAGACTAGTAGACAAGAAACCAGAAAAACAAAAGATGCGAAGCCTAAAATATCAGAAGACCAGAAGAGTAAAAGGCCAGAAGACCAGAAGATCAGAAGATCAGAAGACCAGAAGACCAGAAGACCAGAATACCAGAAGACAAGAAGACCAGAAGGCCAGAAGACCAGAAGACCAGAAGACCAGAAGACCAGAAAACCAGAAGATCAGAAGACCAGAACACCAGAAGACCAGAATACAGGAAAACGAGAAGACCAGAAGACTAGAAGATCAGGAGACCAGAAGACTAGAAGACCAGAAGACCAGACCTCCAGAAGACCAGAAGACCAGAGACCAGAAGACAGACCAGAAGACCAGAAGACCAGAAGACCAGAAGACCAGAAGACCAGAAGACCAGAAGACCAGAAGACCAGAAGACCAGAAGACCATAAGACCAGAAGACCAGAAGACTGGAAGACCAGAAGACCAGAAGATCAGAAGACCAGAATACCAGAAGACCACAAGACCAGAAGACCAGAAGACCAGAAGACCGGAAGACCAGAAGATCAGAAGACCAAAAGACCAGAAGACCATAATACTAGAAGACCGGAAGATCGGAAGATCAGAAGACCAGGAGAGTGAAAGGCCAAAAGACCAGAAGACCAGAAGATCAGAAGACTAAACAATCAGAAGATCACAAAACCGGAAGGCCACAAGACCAGAAGACCGTTAGACCGGGAGGCCCGAAAACCAGAAAACCGGAAACCCATAAAACCAGAATACCAGAAAATCACAAGTCCAGAGGACCGGAAGATCAGAAGATTGGAAGACCAGGATACCAGCAGACTACGTGATCAGAAGATCAGAACTAGAAAAACAGAATAACAGTGGACAGGAACCCAGAAGACCAGGATAACAGAAGTCTAGAAAATCAGAAGACCAATAGACAGGATACAAGAAGAGCTGGAGACCAGAAGATCAGAAGACCACTGAAATGTACATGCAATTGTATTACAAAAACTCCATTAAAAATTCCCGCATGGATTTGTCCAGAAATTCCTCCAGAGGTTTAGTTTTTTCAGCAGGAATTCCACCAGAGATTTCTGCAAAAGTTCATGCAGAGAATCCTGCAAGACTTCCTCCAAGTATTTACCCATGTATTTCCCCAGAAACTTGTCGGCATTTCCTCTATAGATAGCTCCAGTTATTTCACCATGTTTTTTTTTTAAATTTCTTAAGCAGTAACTCAAGAGTCTTTCCAGGGTTCTTTGCAGACGCTTATCTATGTAGATCTCCGGATATTCCTACAGGATGTATTCTTGAAATTCGTCCACAGATTTCTCCATGAAATTTATCACAGGATTTCTACAGGAAACTCTCCTGAAATTCCATCAAAAATTTCTCTGGGATTGCTTACATATTCATAGAGGACTTAATTAAAAAGTACTTGATTGATTCACTTTATTACAGAGACTTTCACTCAAAAGTACTTCCTAAGATTTCTTCTGGGATTTTTCGAAGTTTTTATCAAAAATGCTTGCTGAGATTCCCCCTAAAATTCCTGTGAGGAAGTACTTTTACCTCCAGAGAATTCTTCTGAATTTTTGGGATATTTTTAGGCATTTCAACAAGGGATCTTCAAAAGTTCTTAAACAGAGTTTTTTTTTAGAAATTCTTCTAAAATTTTCTGCAGAAGTTCTACAGGAATTTCTTCGCAGTTTTTTTCCCAGAGTTTCTCCTAGAATTCTTAGAGAAATTCGTTCAGTGATTCCTGCAGAAATTCTCACAAAGATAACTATATTTTTTGAAATTGCTCCTGCGTGATCCCTGCAGAGTTTATTTGCTGTTCCTAAAAGAAAAAAAAACATGAGGGGTTTCTGGAGTTTCATTCAGGGAATCCTGCAGGAATTCCTCCAGAGATTCATGCATTGCGGGCGGGAATTCCTTCAGAGAATCACCAGAAGTCTATTTAAAAATATTTCCTAGGAAATCAGCCTTGAAATCCGGAAATTTCTTATGTAATTTCGCAAAAGTTTTTTCGAGGTTTCTTTTCAGACGCTTATCAATGCGTTCCTCCAGGTTTTTTCAGAAACTCGTCCACACATTTCTCCAGAAATACTTTCAAAAAATCCTCCAAGAATTGTGTTATATTTTTTCAGGAATTTTCTCATAATTTGCACAATATTTATTTTTCTAGGAATTACACCAAGGGTTCCTCGAAAAGTTTCTCCAGGTATTTCTCCAGGAAGTTCTTAAGAAACTCTCTAGAAATGCCTTCAAGAATTTCTCCGGGATTGCTCAGACGTTCCTGGAGAAATTCATTCAAAAGTTCATCCAAAGATTTCTCCATGGATTCTTCTGAAGATTTTTTCAAAAAATCCTGCTGGGATTCCTCCTGATATTCCTTTGAGGAAGTACTTTTATCTCCACAGACTTCTTCACATTTTGTGGGATATCTTCAGGAATTTCAGCAAGACATTCCTTCAAATGTTCTTGATTGGAGTTGTTTTTGGATATAACTCTAAAAAAAATCTTCAGAAGTTCTACAGGAATCTATTCGGAATTTTTCCCAACCTTTCTACAAGAATTCTTTGAGAAAGCCTTTCAATGATTCCTGCAGAAATTGCCATAAGGATATTTTAATTTTTCTGAAATTGTTCCTACGAGATCCCTGTAGAATTTATTCGATATTCCTGAATGGATTTTTTTAGAAGTTTGAGAAACTCCTCAAGTGGGTATTTTAATTCTCAGAAAAAAAAACCATGAGTGGATTCTGGAGTTTCATCCTGCAGTTCTGCAGAAATTCCTCCGGAGATTCATGCATTATTACATTCAGTGTTGCGGGCGGGAATTCCTCCAGAGATTCACCAGAAGTCTATTTAAAAATATTTCCTAAGAAATCAGCCTTGAAATTCGGAAATTTCTTATGTAATAACGCAAGAATTTTTTCTAGATTGATTTGCAGGCACTTGACAATGCGTTCCTCCACGTTTTTTCAGAAACCCGTTCCTCACATTTCTACAGAAATACTTTCAAAAAATCCTAGAAATATTTTATTATAGTATATTTTTTTTTAATTTTCTTATAATTTGCTAGGATTTTTCTAGGAATTACTCTAAGGGATTCTCGAAAAATTTCTCCAGGAAGTTCTTACGAAAGTCTCCTGAGATTCCTTCAAGAACTTCTCCGGGATTGCTCAGATATTTCTGAAAAAAATTCATTCAAAAGCTCTTCCACAGATTTCTACATGGATTTTTCTGAAGATTTCTTCAAAAAATCCTGCTGAGATTCCCCCTAAATATTTTTTGAGGAAGTACTTTTATATCCAGAGACTTTTTATAATTTTTGGGATATCTTCAGGAATTTCAGTAAGGCATTTCTTCAAATGTTCTTGAATGGAGTTTTTTTTTTTTGGAAATTCTTCTCAAAATTTCTTCAGAAGTTCTACAGGAATTTCTTCGGAATATTTTCCATGGGTTTCCCCAAAAAATCTTTGAGAAATTCCTACAGCGGTTCCTGAAGAAATTCCCACAAGGATTTATTAAATTGCTTCTGCGATATCCCTTCAGAATTTGTTCAGATATTCCTCAACGGATTTTTTAAAAGTTTGAGAAACTCCTTAATTGGGGTTCTTAATTCTCAGCAAAAAAAAATAAACCATGAGAGGTTTCTTCAGAACCTCTGTAAGTAATTCTAGGGGAAAAATGCTTCAGAAATTTCCCAAGGGATTCCCCCATGAATGTAAAAGGAATTTCTTCAGGGATTCATGCATTATTACATTCAGTGTTTCGGGCAGGAATTCCTTCAGAGAATCCTGCAGAATTTTCTCCAACTCTTCGTCATGAATTTCTCAAAAAAAAATATCCGTCTCCGGCATTTCCTCTAAAGATAACTTCAATTATTTAACCACGGATTTTTTAAGAAGTCCATTTAAAAATATTTCCTCAGAAATCAGCCTTGAAATCCGGAAATTTCCTATGTAACATCGCAAGAGTTTTTTCAAGGTTTTTTGTAGGCGAAATCCTCCAAGAATTTTATTACAGGATTTCTTCAAGAGTTTGCTATAAATTTCTAAATAGTTTTTTCAAGAATTACACCAAGGGTCCCGTCACAAAAAGTTTCTCTAGAAAGTTCTTAAGAAATCCTACTGAGATTCCTTCAAGAATTTCCCTAAGATAGCACAGATACTCCTAGAGAGAATAGTTCAGAAGCAATTCCTAAGTTTTCAACAAGGATTCTACTAAAGATTTCTTTAGAAATTTCTGCTGTGATTCATCCCTAAATTCCTTTGAGGAGATATTTTTATCACCGGCAGACTTTTTCAGAATTTTGGGGATTTCTTCAGTAATTTCAGCAGGGGATTTCTTCGAAAGTTCTACCATGTCGATGGAGGTTTTTTTCCAAGAAATTCCTATGTAAATTTCTTTACAAGTTCGAAAGGGATTTCTTCGGAAATTTTTCTCAGAGCTTCTCCAAAAATACTTTAAGAAATTTCTTGTATGATTCCTGCACAAATTGCTACAAGGATTGATTTAGTAGTTGCTCCTGCAATTTAACCAGAAATATTTCCTGGGATGTCTTTAGAGATCCCTGCAGAATTTGTTCCGATATTCTTCTAAGGATTTTTCAAATTTTTGTCCAGAAATTGCACAAACATCACTGATTTTTTTTTCAAGAAATCTATGAAGAGATCTATGAAGGATTGTCTCAAGAAATCTCTTGAAAAAGCTCCTGGAAGTACCTTTGAAAACTCCTCGTAGAAATTCTAAAAATATCCGAAGGGATTCCAGGGCAAAAATTCCTGAAGCAATTTCTGAAGTTACTTCTGGAGCAATTCTAGGATGAATACCTAGTATTAAACGTAGGAGCAATACCTGAAGAAACATCTTAAGATATCCCCTCAATTCTCAGAAAAAAAAATCATGGGATATTTCTTGAGTAACTCTCCAAAATTCCGAGGAAATAATTACATTTCTGGAGGGATTCGTGATAAAATCCGTAGAGGAGTTTCTTAAGAAATCTATTAATAGATGTCCGCATAAATCGCAGCAATTCTCAAAGAAATCGCGCATAAAATTTCTAAGGGATTCCTGGATTTTTTGAAGAAATTCTTAGAAGAACCACTAGAGATCCATCTGAAGAAATTCTCAGAAAAACCATTCTGATAAAGTTTCCGGCTTAAACACAGGTTCCCTAAACTCCTACTTGGAGAAATTTCTCAAGAATATCCTGAAGAATAAAAAATACCTGGAAGAATTCTGTTCGCACCCGCAAGCACCACAGAACCACTGAAGAAATGCCAAACAAATGAGTTTTTGAAGGAACCTTTAAAATATAAATACGAGAAAGAACTGGAGAACCATTTGGAGGCCTTCGAAAGAAAAGATTCTCAAACAATTTCTTGAAAATTTCCTTGACAAATTCCAAGGAATAGATTCTGGAGTAATTTCTGCAGAAAGTTCTGAATGAGTCTAAAGTAATGCCTGGAGGAATACATAAAGAAACTATTAGAGAAACTTCCAGAGGACTTCCAAAAGAAACTGTAGGGAAATTTCTAGAGGAGTTTTCCCGAGAAAATTCAAGGTATAATGGAATAAAACCTGAAGGAATCTCTGAAGAAATTCGAGCAATAATTTGTGAAAAAGTTTCTGAAACAGTTTCTAAATTCCTAATGAAAACTCCTATAGGAATTTCTGAAAGAATTTGCATAAATTTCTGAAAGGATTTTTTTTAGAAATTGCTACGGATTGTCTGCGGATGTGCAGAAATACCTCCTGGGATGTCTTGAGAGATCCCTGCCGAATTTGTTCAGATATTTCTGAAGGATTTTTTCAGAAGTTCGTTCATAAATTGCACAAACATAATTAAAGAATTCTTTGGGGAATCCTAAAGTTACCTCTCGAGAAAAGCCTGTAGGAATACCTATTATAAAAATAAATAAGAAAAAACCGAAGAAACACCTTAATAACAGCCTTTCATACTCAGAAATATAAATTTCGAGAGATTTCTTGAGTAACTCTGCAAGTTTTTTCAATGTAATAATGCTTAAGAAATTTCTGCAGGGATTCTTGGAAAAAATCCTGGAGGAAATTTTGAAAGAACCCCTTGTCTGCACAAATTGCAGACAAAGGAACTGCTGGAATTCTGAAAGAAATCTTTCAATAAAATCTTGGAGAATTTTCTGAAGGAGAAACCTCGGAAGGATTTTCTCAATTTCTCAAAGGATTTGTAAACAAACATGTTTAAACTACTACCTGGAGAAATTTCTGAAGAAAATCCTGCCAGAACAAGAAAAATCCTGAATATTGAGGGAATCTTTAAAAAAAAACTGTTAGAATCCCTGAAGGAGAGTTTGAATGAATTCAAGGCAAAGCCTGGAGGAATACCCAAAGAAACTATTGGAGAAACTCCTAGGATAACTTCCAGAAGAATCTCTGGAGAGATTTCTAGAAAGATTTCCAAATAAATGACACAGGAGGCGGAATGAATTAAAAATAATAATTAAATTATTTTTGAGGCTTTAACTCAAAAAAATGACTCAGAAAATCCTACAATAAGTGAAGCGAAAACTGAACAAACAACTAGAAAAATTAAAGCAATAATTTCTAAAAAAAAAGTTTCCGGAAAAAATCTAGTTTTTTTAAATTTTCCTAGAGGAATTTCTGAAATATTCTTTCTCCTGGAATTGCATCTTCCGAAGAATTGTTTGGAGTAAGTCGTAGAAGAATTTATGTAAAAATTCCGAGTGGAATTTTCGGAGAAATCCCTACCAAAAACTCAAAAAAAATCTAGAAACATGCAGGAATTTTTAAAAGAGTCCCTTAGAGAATCCCAGCAGGAATTTCTCAGAAAACCCGTAAACCAGTTTCAAGATGAATTTTGTAAGAATTTGTTTGAGAAACTCTTGAAGAAGTCCCATGGAAATTTCCTGGAGAAACCGCTGGAGATTTTTTCAATAAATGCATGGACAAGGAAGCATTCTGAAAGAAGGCTAAGAGACATTTATAGAGGAATCTTCAGAGGAGTTCTTGCCAAATTCATTCTCAGAATTCCTGCGAAATTTTCTTTCGGAATTAGCTTAAATTCAAATTCACAAATAAAAAAAATGAAAAAAATTGTATAAATTTCAAAAATTGTTTGATAAATCCTTAAAGAATTACCTAACAAATTTGTGGCGGTGTTGATGGAGATTTTTTCTAGAAATTATAAGTTAAATTCTAAACTCATAAATCCCAGCAAAAATAACCCTTTCGCGCTAATTGCAGTTTTTTTTTAATGTAATAATAGGTCATGAAAAGGGGTTTCGGAATAATTAGTATCCGGAATTCTTCAACAGGCTTAATAGTAAAACCTGGCACTGAAATTTGGAAACCATGATTAACTAGTCCTGATTTTACCATGGCAGCAATGGACAGGAGCCACCTTAAGATAAGTCCTATAGAAATTAGTGTAAATATTATTCTCTTGGCGGATCGACTGAGTAGTTTACTGTAGGAATTAAACGGCTACTCAGTCTTCAAAACGGAAAACGAAGTTTATTGTTTGCCCGACGTTTTGACACAAAACCCCAGTGTCGAAACGTCGGGCAAACAATAAACTTCGTTTTCCGTTTTGAAGACTGCGTAGCCGTTTAATTCCTACTGTAAATATATATTTTTTTTTTATTTCAGTCATTTTTTGGAGCATTTATAAATATGTGTTAAGAATTATAAATAAACAAAAATCTGCATAATTTATGTTGACCTTCATTTACAACTGTTTCAATTGATCTAGAGCAACGCAGTGTTTTTGTTGTACAATTTTTGTTCTAATTTTTATAGAAATTGGTCAATATGGGATAGAATTTGAAAATTACCATGTAGTTTCGTTATTCAATCTTATGCCAATCTATAATAACACTAGTTTACAAAATAAAACAAAAGCCAAATGTACAAAATTGTTGATGCATAATTTCGTACTGATTTTTAAACCGTATAAATTGAACAGTTTTTGAGTTATTGCTGAAAATCTAGTTTTACAGTCTTAAGAGATAACATATTAACTAAAATTTTAATATTTTCCGTTGTAATCAACAAATTTTATTTTTTTTTTCATGAATAGAAAGCTAAATATAATATTTTTGGTTGTCATCAGAACAAAACTTTTGTGTCAGACTGATAGAATATTTGTGAGTATATCGGAAGATCTTTTTAAATTAAAAAAAAAATAGAAAAAAATATTTTTTTATTTTTTTTATCAAAACTCATTCCTTTTTTTACCCTACTAAGATGTTATTAGGGTAAAAGGATTTATAAAGTATGTTGTTGGCTTCAAATTCTCCATCTATCAGTACTTAAACAAACTAAAACGGTTCAAGTTGTTAATAAATCCAGTCATTTAGCTATGAAATATTAAAAATAAGGCAAATATACGTTTTTTCCAGTTTTGTGTCAGAAATAGTCAACTTCATGTACCAAATCAAGCGGCATTGAAAGATCCATTTTTTGGTTCGTTTTTCCCACTGTGCAACACAACTACGCTTGTTGCGTACGTAGGCAGCCAAGCCTTTCGAACTAATTGAAACATACTGTGGAAGGGATTATTCATGTTTCAGCACCATTAGGCACGATCCCTGTCTTGGTGTTCAAAAATAGTTCCTGATAAGATGGAAATAGTTTCAAGAAGCTCTCTTCTGCATTAGCTGAGCAGTACATTACCAGCAACTTTTGGGAGGGGCATGGTTGCCGATTGACTTCTGGTCGATCGGTGTTTGCTTGCTTTATGCTGAAAATTATCGGGGAAACCCTCCATTCTTTACAGTACAAACTTTATTGAACAGCAAAACTATGCTCTGTTAGCATATTTATTGGTATATTGGTTTGGGTAGATTCATGCAGCTCTTTACAAACGTCCAGATTGTTGCCTAGAGAATAGCTTTTCAGGAATTTAATACATTCCAGTTCGATGCTTACATGGCTTATCATTCTGATAGACCAGCACTGCAACAGAGCCTTATGTTATTGGATTCATAAGAGCCTAATGGAATTGGAAGGAAGAGCCAAACTTCGGATTACCAACTGTATGGATTCATTTGCAGTTTACCTACTGATTCAGGGAAACATATGCTTGCTGTTTTTATTCATGTAGAACATAATGTGGGTAGCTCTTTAAAGCTAAAATTATAGGCTGTTCGGATATAGCACACTTTCAATCCAAAAAAAAACTTCGCTTTTATTTTAAAATAGGATAACTTTGGTATTTTCTGCAATATTACTGTTTTCGTCACGTCATGAGCCGAATTGCGTTGCGTTCTGCGACTTTTATGAGACTCTAACTTTGTCAATAGATAAAAAAAAACAATCAAATATATTTTCAACAAACTTCTTTTTTTTATTTTCAGGTAATCCATCGCCAAAATATAAACAAAAATTTCGACGGACAGAAGCATCATGTACAGTACCTACACAAGAAACAGGAATTCAAGTGAGTGGTTCTAAACTTTCTATACCTAATAGTCAAATCACAAAATCAATACCAAATCAGAAATAACAATAATGTGATAACTGTTGCAGACCCTCAAACCCCTAAATAAAGGTGGCCACACGCTTCACCTTTCGAAATGGTTGGTTCGGCAAAACTTTTATTGACGCGTCATAAAATGTTGACGAAGGTTCACAACCTTCAATATTGGGGCAACCATTATCCTTTGCGTGGATGCTCAACTCAAGTGCCTCCCTCTCCCCGCTCTTTCACAATGCCACCATCATCGATCAAGATGGAATATGTTGAGTGCCCTATATATTGATAAATCTTCCTTCCCTCAGATGAAAAACGGTCTTCTTGGTAGGCACTTTGGAATTGGGGAAGAAAAATCGACGGATTTGTACGATTTGAAAGCTACCAATCAGGAACAGGTACGCCCCAGTAATACGCCCATCAACAAACATCCGGCTTGTTTGAGGAGGTTAACAGGTTCTCGGTAATGTAGGTAAAGATTAACGTCCGTTTATTGCTGGTTCAGACTGGAGCAGTAAAATCAACGTTCAGTCCAATTTAATGGTTTGAACTACCGGAACAAACTTATTGCTGAAATCAAAGTGATATTTCAATGAAATCGGTACATGCAATTCGGCCTTTTTATTGGCCAAAATATTACAGAAAAACTTGGTGTCCGGTTTTTGACCGAATGCCGTTTGGCCGAACGTCATTTGGTCGATTGCCATCTGGCCGAAAGTGTCATTTGACTGAATGTCGTTTGGTCGCATCGTGATCAACAGAAATCAAAAGAAGTCTTTGTCAATATGATCATCAGAAATATTTCTTTCTTTTAATCATAGGCTATTTATTCTTTCTAGTTTTGATATTCAGGATTAGTTGGCGTTAAAACTGTCTATATTTTATCAAAGATTTTTTCCTTCTTTGACTCATAGTCTGTTCTTTCAAGTTATACTGAGGCGGGGAACAGTGGAATGATCACTCAAGTTCATCATTCATTTTTCGGCCAAACGGCATTCGGTCAAATGGCATTTAGACAAATGACCCTTTCGGCCAAATGGCGTTCGTCCAAATGTATATGAGCCGTTTGTTAAAAAAAAACCTTAACCTGAGAATGAAGCATCGTAGACACAATGTTTATTTGTGAAACCGTAGGCATATTTTCTTGGCAATCAAAAAAAAACAAAATGAAAATAGTTTTCCACAAAATTTTCCACTGTTGAGGAAAGTCGGATGGAAAAGTCGGAAAAACTCATGTAATTCCCTTCCAAAAATATATTCTTGAGAATTTTCCTGGACTTCTAAAATAGTTTTTCCGACATTTCCAATCCCTTTTCGCAAGGTTTTCTTAAGGGCATCATACAATATTTGCGCGCACCTGCTTTCCACATCAGCTAGTGTGTAAACGTGAATGCAGCAAACTTATTTTCCAGTGTGAAACAGGAAATTGAAATTTTATCGTAAAAATGAAGTTCTCTCTTCACAGTAAAACGATCATGAACACTGCGAAAAAGGGGAAAACTTTATCGCCACCAATATTGGTATTACACAGAAACTCTCATCATTATTGCTCGCATCGTTCGAGCACGAGGAGGAGGACCAGTCTTCCTATTACCTACGGTGCGGTGCTGGTGTTCCCGTAATGGTAGTAGGTACAATGATCGACTGACTAACCGACTGACTCTTTGCCAGTTCGGTGAAATCCTCAATAATGGCAAAGGGGTGGCGCTGCTGTTGTGTTGTCTTCCGCCGCAGATTTTCTTTTTGTTCTGCGAACAAAACTTTTCAAAGTGAAACACGATTGGAGGACCGAAATAGGGGAACGGTACCCATGTTCAGCAAAGTGCTTCTGTTTTCATTCTGCCTAAAACAATGCTGGTTGGTATTCTTGGAACAATGAACATATCCGACCACAAACGCATAACTAAATCATAACAAAATTTAACTACAATTGTTAGAAATAACAATAGTTGATATAATCCTGTTATAAGGATTTTTTCATGTGAATATTCATAACACAATTATATTTACATTTTTTATAAATTTAGTAACTAAATTATAACAAAATTTTCATTTGTTCAAGCAGATGTATAACAAGATTTGTTATATCATGCATTATAATATAATTTTTTTCCTCCCCTGTTGGGGAAATTAAGCCACTGCGTCCAAAAAGCTGTACTTTTGTGGCATATAATATAATTACCTCCAACATAATTTTGTAACACGTTTATTGCAATATTTATTATATTTTTTGTAACAAAAGTATATCGAAATTCATGAATTTTTTTGTGTTGTTACGAAAAAGATTGATATTTTTTGTTATTTTGGTCACTCAAGCCAAAAGATTCATAACAAAACTTGTAACTAATTTGTTCTGAAATATATAACAGAACTTGTTATAATTTTGTTATAATTTTTTTTATAATTTCGTTTAATTTAACAAAACTTGATATAATCTCTTTATATCTAAACTTGTTATCTAATCTAAGATCTCTGTAATCTATATCTAAACTTGTGATATTTTTGTATATCTGTAATCTAATCTAAGATCTCTGACTATATCTAAACTTGTTATATTTTTGTTATAATTGAAACGAGTTTTGTTAGATTTTTTGTTATTTTAACTACTAACGGTACATGTTTTATAACAACCATTGTTACAAAAATCATTGTAACAAAGTAACACAACCTGTAATTATATTTTGTTTTTCCATCTAGTCGAATAGGCGCATGGGGATAAGAAGGGTACTCATACCCTAGGTGGAATTTAATGAGCTTCAATGTTTGTTACGTGCCAGAGGTGGTGGAGTTGTTATTGCTTCCAGGTTGTTTCTTTCGTTCAATTACAGCTCAACTACGGAAAGTTAGAAGCAAAACAATGGTTTCAAGATGGGATTATGAATAAAAGTTTTTTTCTACATTACATTCATTGAAGTGGGATTTTCTTAAAGTTCCTGCTGGAGGAAAGTTGGATTTGATGTTTCAAACATATGTAATAACTGAAAATGTATATTATAGATATTATGGCAAGTACATAACAATTTCCGGTTCAATTTTTTTAAGAGATTTGATATCGGTTTTAAAAATTGAAAAGGTTTGAAAATTCAAAAAGGTTTTTCTCCTCATAAGTGTACATTATTTTCCCATCGACTTAGATCTTAGTTGGTCTCATCTGTTGATTTACAGCAACAACTGCTACCGTCACACCGCAAGCATAAACCAACGTGATTGCAAGTTCTATTGCCAGTTTGAAATATGATTTTATTTGTGACCCACTTTTACTGTTCCTTTTTTTAATGTTGCGATCCGTTGCATGAGAGCATCCCGACCAGGAGAAAATAGCTGAAGAATAACAAACTCAGGTATGGAAAATCGAATACCTACAACCTGAATGAGGTATTAAGAAGCCCTGCATAAGAGGTAAAATACCTAAAATAATAACTGGTGTGTATTCTGTGCATAACACGTGAATAATGACATCAGGTACATATGGCAATACTTAAATAATAATCGGCCATTTTTCCATACAATTAGCGCTTTTTCCATAATTAAATATTACCTCAAGCAGTCCTCAACACCAAGCCAATAACTAGTTGAGGTATTTTATCAATACCTACAAAATACCAAAGTAAGTTATTTTCAGTACCAGAATAACCGACCAATACCTAGTCTTGGTATGATACCTGACTTTGGTATGCTGCAGTTATGTGTCAGTTATTCGTTCCTGCTCGGGATGTCTATGTATCTTAGCATTACGCAGTCAAAATGTTACGACTGCTGAGATAATGGTAATCTATCACGTTTTACTGCTGTTTTGACACTCGAAGACGATGCTATTCATACATGGGTGAATCGACTTCGTTACGACGATAACTCTTCTTCTCTACGACGATATACTTGTTTGTCTTGTGTTTGTTAAGGCCGTCGCTTTTTTCACGAATCGTACCAACGTATCAAATTTGCAGCCAGTTGAAATACCAGCCCTTTCGGTTTTTGCGGTTTTTCAGTGCAGCCGTAAGCTTTTGTACGCATTTTTTTTTTGGTTTTCTTCTATCTTCTATCTTCTATCTTCTATCCTCTATCTTCTATCTTCTATCTTCTATCTTCTATCTTCTATCTTCTATCTTCTATCTTCTATCTTCTATCTTCTATCTTCTATCTTCTATCTTCTATCTTCTATCTTCTATCTTCTATCTTCTATCTTCTATCTTCTATCTTCTATCTTCTATCTTCTATCTTCTATCTTCTATCTTCTATCTTCTATCTTCTATCTTCTATCTTCTATCTTCTATCTTCTATCTTCTATCTTCTATCTTCTATCTTCTATCTTCTATCTTCTATCTTCTATCTTCTATCTTTTATCTTCTATCTTCTATCTTCTATCTTCTATCTTCTATCTTCTATCTTCTATCTTCTATCTTCTATCTTCTATCTTCTATCTTCTATCTTCTATCTTCTATCTTCTATCTTCTATCTTCTATCTTCTATCTTCTATCTTCTATCTTCTATCTTCTATCTTCTATCTTCTATCTTCTATCTTCTATCTTCTATCTTCTATCTTCTATCTTCTATCTTCTATCTTCTATCTTCTATCTTCTATCTTCTATCTTCTATCTTCTATCTTCTATCTTCTATCTTCTATCTTCTATCTTCTATCTTCTATCTTCTATCTTCTATCTTCTATCTTCTATCTTCTATCTTCTATCTTCTATCTTCTATCTTCTATCTTCTATCTTCTATCTTCTATCTTCTATCTTCTATCTTCTATCTTCTATCTTCTATCTTCTATCTTCTATCTTCTATCTTCTATCTTCTATCTTCTATCTTCTATCTTCTATCTTCTATCTTCTATCTTCTATCTTCTATCTTCTATCTTCTATCTTCTATCTTCTATCTTCTATCTTCTATCTTCTATCTTCTATCTTCTATCTTCTATCTTCTATCTTCTATCTTCTATCTTCTATCTTCTATCTTCTATCTTCTATCTTCTATCTTCTATCTTCTATCTTCTATCTTCTATCTTCTATCTTCTATCTTCTATCTTCTATCTTCTATCTTCTATCTTCTATCTTCTATCTTCTATCTTCTATCTTCTATCTTCTATCTTCTATCTTCTATCTTCTATCTTCTATCTTCTATCTTCTATCTTCTATCTTCTATCTTCTATCTTCTATCTTCTATCTTCTATCTTCTATCTTCTATCTTCTATCTTCTATCTTCTATCTTCTATCTTCTATCTTCTATCTTCTATCTTCTATCTTTATCTTCTATCTTCTATCTTCTATCTTCTATCTTCTATCTTCTATCTTCTATCTTCTATCTTCTATCTTCTATCTTCTATCTTCTATCTTCTATCTTCTATCTTCTATCTTCTATCTTCTATCTTCTATCTTCTATCTTCTATCTTCTATCTTCTATCTTCTATCTTCTATCTTCTATCTTCTATCTTCTATCTTCTATCTTCTATCTTCTATCTTCTATCTTCTATCTTCTATCTTCTATCTTCTATCTTCTATCTTCTATCTTCTATCTTCTATCTTCTATCTTCTATCTTCTATCTTCTATCTTCTATCTTCTATCTTCTATCTTCTATCTTCTATCTTCTATCTTCTATCTTCTATCTTCTATCTTCTATCTTCTATCTTCTATCTTCTATCTTCTATCTTCTATCTTCTATCTTCTATCTTCTATCTTCTATCTTCTATCTTCTATCTTCTATCTTCTATCTTCTATCTTCTATCTTCTATCTTCTATCTTCTATCTTCTATCTTCTATCTTCTATCTTCTATCTTCTATCTTCTATCTTCTATCTTCTATCTTCTATCTTCTATCTTCTATCTTCTATCTTCTATCTTCTATCTTCTATCTTCTATCTTCTATCTTCTATCTTCTATCTTCTATCTTCTATCTTCTATCTTCTATCTTCTATCTTCTATCTTCTATCTTCTATCTTCTATCTTCTATCTTCTATCTTCTATCTTCTATCTTCTATCTTCTATCTTCTATCTTCTATCTTCTATCTTCTATCTTCTATCTTCTATCTTCTATCTTCTATCTTCTATCTTCTATCTTCTATCTTCTATCTTCTATCTTCTATCTTCTATCTTCTATCTTCTATCTTCTATCTTCTATCTTCTATCTTCTATCTTCTATCTTCTATCTTCTATCTTCTATCTTCTATCTTCTATCTTCTATCTTCTATCTTCTATCTTCTATCTTCTATCTTCTATCTTCTATCTTCTATCTTCTATCTTCTATCTTCTATCTTCTATCTTCTATCTTCTATCTTCTATCTTCTATCTTCTATCTTCTATCTTCTATCTTCTATCTTCTATCTTCTATCTTCTATCTTCTATCTTCTATCTTCTATCTTCTATCTTCTATCTTCTATCTTCTATCTTCTATCTTCTATCTTCTATCTTCTATCTTCTATCTTCTATCTTCTATCTTCTATCTTCTAACTTCTAACTTCTAGCTTCTAGCTTCTAGCTTCTAGCTTCTAGCTTCTAGCTTCGAGCTTCTAGCTACTAGCTACTAGCTTCTAGCTACTAGCTTCTAGCTACTAGCTTCTAGCTACTAGCTTCTAGCTTCTCTGCTTCTTCTAGCTTCTCTACTTCTAGCTTCTCTGCTCTAGCTACTCTGCTTCTAGCTTCTCTGCTTCAAGCTTCTCTGCTTCTAGCTTCTCTGCTTCTAGCTTCTCTGCTTCTAGCTTCTCTGCTTCTTGCTTCTCTGCTTCTAGCTTCTCTGCTTCTAGCTTCTAGCTTCTAGTTTCTAGCTTCTCTGCTTCTAGCTTCTCTGCTTCTAGCTTATCTGCTTCGAGTTTCTAGATTCTCTACTTCTAGCTTCTCTGCTTCTAGCTTCTCTGCTTCTAGCTTCTCTACTTCTAGCTTCTCTGCTTCTAGCTTCTCTGCTTCTAGCTTCTCTGCTTCTAGCTTCTCTGCTTCTAGCTTCTCTGCTTCTAGCTTCTAGCTTCTAGTTTCTAGCTTCTCTGCTTCTAGCTTCTCTGCTTCTAGCTTATCTGCTTCTAGCTTCTAGTTTCTAGCTTCTCTGCTTCTAGCTTCTAGTTTCTAGCTTCTCTGCTTCTAGCTATAGCTTCATGCTTTTAGCTTCAATCTTCCTTTTATGTATTCCGGTTCTGACATTCCATTTCTTTTCTCAAAGCTTTCAAAATGCAATGCTACCCCTTCCGGTATGTACATTGCACAATTACTTACACGAACAAGGCAAAATTCTCATTCTGTTTTTTCGCCAGCTCATAGCATCGATGTCGTAAACAAATTGCACGACTGTCGCCGGAACTGTCGGAAGTCAAAAATTCCCGCCCATATTGCCATTTTACGATTTGGTCCTGCATAATAATAAAAATCCAGCGTCCAACGGGCACGCACCGACTGGCACCAGCGCTTTCTTCACTAGCTGTGTGCCATCGGCGCGGCGGCGGCGGCGGCGACCGGAGATTTGAATAAGTAAGTACGGACGAGGGAGGTCAACGTGCTTCTTCCACAAAGATCGGTTGGAATTCAATGGAACCGACCGCCGGCTATGCAGCAGGAAGCGGATTG
This sequence comes from Aedes albopictus, assembly GCF_035046485.1. NCBI lineage: Eukaryota > Metazoa > Arthropoda > Insecta > Diptera > Culicidae > Aedes > Aedes albopictus. Next base: position 283,045,310 of record NC_085136.1, on the reverse strand, counting down.
ACAGACCCCCGTCCAATTTGCATATTAGATATGGGGATGCCGTGTAGAACACTGCTGCTGGGCGAAACGAAATTGTACCGGTACTGTAAGGCAGTTGACCTTTGGCGATTTTGGTTGGGAAGATTGGACAATTTTATTGCTCTGGTAGATTAGATGACTTCCAGGAATTCTTCCGGAGAGTGCTTTGGGGGTTTCTGTGGGGAATCTTGTAAATTAACTCTCATGCAGCTTTTCTAGAAGAACTTCAGGTTAAAGACTGGGAGTTTTTTGGCATTACTTCAAATAGTGTCACATGCACAGCATTAAAAACACTTTCTAAATTTGCTAGAAAAAAAATTCCCAGGTATAATCGCTCCCATGAAACAGGAATCGAAGTACGTCTTAGTGTAGACGGAGAACACGGAAAAGATCTATTCACGCCGTCTTCGTAGCTAACTCGCCTACGTTGTCTTGTTTCCGCATAAGAAGACCGGAAACGTACACAATCTCGAGGCAACTCTGTGCTTCTGTGCGGTTTCGTGAGTTATTGTACAAGCTGTCACACGTATGTACCCAGCCAACCATACCAGCCAGCCAGCAGCGCAGCCCGCGCGTGGGTGTCCATCCGTCCAATGTGGATTGTGGACGGGCGGACGGTTTCTTTTTTCGTTCATGGCGTGAAAAAAACATTGCAACGTAATTTCGGAAAAGCACCTTCCGATTCTCGCACGGATCCAGATCGGTACGGTGGCGTAGGATGGTGGATGTTGTGTATGTTATGACGTGCGAAGTTGTTCGGCGCGGTGTGACAGCAGGTGTACGCTATGGGTGAACACTGAACGAACTGTAACACTAAGCGCTTATGACGGTGACGGCTTCCAAGTCCATGAAGAGCGGAAATTAGGTAGATGCACGTTGACAGTGCGATAAAAAGGAGAGATTTGCTGTGCAGAAAATAATTAGACTACCTGGTCTGATAACGATCTGCAGCTGGAATTCACTAAAAGCAAATAGGTGGAACATGCATGTGGTACCATGATAACGTGTAATAACATTAACCTTCTGTCTGTCCGCTGGGGGTAACGAGATGGTGCACTGGTTAATGAAATGATAAAGGAAATGTGCTCGCCATTTAAGACAATTTTGACTTCTCTCTAAAGCCTAGTTTGGTGTTTGAAAGGAATCGCTCAAGAAGCTTCTTGACCGATTCCTGGCAGAAACTTTCCACGGTGACTGCCATTTGAACTGTCATTTCTTCGCAACTGCGTACTGTGATCGAAGAAAAACGGATTCTTGGGCGATTCAGGCAAGGAATTTCTCATGCATCAAGATAGGCCGAAAAATTCCTTCTGAACTGCAAACAGCGCTTAAGAAAGATTCGTGAACTACCATGGATTCCTGCAGAAGTTCTTTCCCGGTTTCATGCAGCAGTTGCTGCATGGTTTAGTCCAGGAGTTCTTTTAGAGATTCCTTCTGCAATTCCTTCAAAGTTCCACATGGAATTCTTACGGAGATTCCTTCTGGAAATCCTTCGGAGATTCCTAATTCTTATAAGTGCGACCTTATTACATTGGATCATATTTGATAGATTCTGAAGCTTCTAAGGCATCGTAATGTTATGAGGGAAGGGGTGGGTATGGCCGCGTAACGCTCGAAGTTAGAAGCTAGAAGCTAGAAGCTAGAAGCTAGAAGCTAGAAGCTAGAAGCAAGAAGCTAGAAGCTAGAAGCTAGAAGCAAGAAGCTAGAAGCTCATATAAAAATTTTCGGGAATTCATACAAAAAAAGCGTTACGAAGGAGGTGGAGACGGGCTTGGTGGTCTAGTGGCTACCGCTTCTGATTCGTATGCAGAAGGTCATGGGTTGAATCCCTGGCCCGTCCCTTTCACCCTACTTTCTATCCACTTTCTCTCTCTCTCTCTTCTATACATATACAACTTATGTATATTCATATGTTCATAGCAATCGCTAGAACCAGAAACGAATTGAAAAACAAATTCGTTTCCCTCCCTTCCAACTGTGAAACTCACAGCACAGTGTATATAACGCCTACAAGTTATGCAACCAAAGCGTGCTGTGCCGCTTGACCTTTATTCACCTTATTCACCACACAATCTATCACCTTACAAACACTATAAATAACCCCCTATCCATGGATCGCATCACCGACCCAACGGTGACTCCCAGATCTCCCATCCTTTCCGTCGAACAAATACCCCAGTCCATGCTGGTTGTGGGGATGCAGAGGTGATCTCGGTCTTTAGTAGCAACAACCAGCACACTCTAACATTCCTTTCCCGTCCCAACTGACTATAAGGACGTGGCCGGCGCCGTTATTGATCCAAAATGTATGAGCTGCTTAAATTGCACTTTGAGAATAAGTGGAGTGTCCCAGCCCTTATTCATCTGGATCTCAGTGTACAGTCGAGTCTCTTACTAAACGAATTCCTATTAAACGGACTCCTATTAAACGAACTCCTACTAGACAGGGGTGAGCGTTATGGGAGACTAAGAGCTTATGGGATTTCGGCATTTTGGGGGTGTGGCCTATTATCTCGGGTGTGTTAAGAGTTAACGCAATACTTTCTTCGGCAAAGTTTTAGGGCTTGATAAGATCTACCATTTAGAACTTTGGTTCATATGATTAGTTGGCAATTTGGCCGCTAGAGGGACCATCAACAATTTGATGCTAAATTGCACTACAGGGACCATATCAGGTTGTCAAGCAAACGTTACGATATGCGACAGCTCAAGACCCTGATAATTTGGAAGGTTAGTGTCTTCGGGAAAGTTGTTGGGTACGCCAATAACTTACTGAATATGAGTAGCGAAGTTCGAAATTCCTCCACTGGGCGGCGCTAGTGAGCAAGTAAATTTTCAAAACCTCATATCTCAGAATCCCGATAACTTAGGAAGATGGTATCTTCGGCAAAGTTGATCAGTATGACATAAACTTACATAAAAATAAACACTTGTTTCGCAATTCTGCCACTAGGCGGCGTTTACCGGGTTTTTTCGTCTTTTTTCGATTTTTTTGGCGGTTTTTCGGCTTGGCAAAACTAGTGTCGCTCCCCCCGATAACTTAGAAAGTTGGTGTCTTCGGAAAAGTTGATCAGAGTGACATAAACTTACATAAAAATAAACACTTGTTTCGCAATTCTGCCACTAGGCGGCGCTAGTGAACATGCAAATTTTAGAAATCTCATAGCTCAGAATTCTGATAACTTAGAAAGTTGGTGTTTTCGGCAAAGTTGATCAGTATGACATAAACTTACATAAAAATAAACACTTGTTTCGCAATTCTGCCACTAGGCGGCGCTAGTGAACATGCAAATTTTAGAAATTTCGTAACTCAGAATCCTGATAACTTAGAAAGCTGATGTCTTCGGCAAAGTTGATCACCATGACATAAACTTACATAAAAATAAACACTTGTTTCGCAATTCTGCCACTAGGCGGCGCTAGTGAACATGCAAATTTTAGAAATTTCGTAACTCAGAATCCTGATAACTTAGAAAGTTGGTGTCTTCGGCAAAGTTGATCAGTATGACATAAACTTACATAAAAATAAACACTTGTTTCGCAATTCTGCCACTAGGAGGCACTAGTAAACTTGCAAATTTTAAAAATCTCAAAGCTCAGAATCCAGATAACTTAGGAAGTTGGTGTCTTTGGCAAAGTTGATCAGTATGACTTAAACTTACATAAAAATGAACACTTGGTTCAAAACTCTGCCACTAGGAGACGCTAGTGAACTTGCAAATTTTAGAAATCTCAAAGCTCAGAATCCTGATAACTTAGGAAGTTGATGTTTTCGGCAAAGTTGCTCAGTATGACATATACTTACATACAAATGAACACTTGTTTCAAAATTCTGCCACTAGGCGGCGTTTACTGTTTTTTTTCGTATTTTTTCGACTTTTTTGGGGGGTTTTCGGCTTAGCAAAACTAGTGTCGCTCCCCCCGATAACTTAGAAAGATGTTTTTTTGGCAAAGTTGATCAGAATGACATAAACTTACATAAAAATAAACAATTGTTTCGCATTTCTTATATTTTTTTATTCCAAACCTAGTATCTCATCAATGAAGAATACAGTCTCTCCAAGATTGCAGAATTCTGAGCTATGAGATTTTCAAAATTTGCGTGATTTCTGGTGCCACCTAGAGGCAGAATTCTGACACAAGTGTCCCATTTTGAGCAAGTCTATGTCATACTGATCAACTTAGCCGAAGACACCAACTTTCTAACTTATCGGGATTCTGAGCTATGAGATTTCTAAAATTTGTATGTTCACTAGCGCCGCCTAGTGGCGGAATTGCGAAACAAGTGTTTATTTTTATGTAAGTTTATGTCACTCTGATCAACTTTTCCAAAGACACCAACTTTCTAAGTTATCGGGGGGAGCGACACAAGTTTTGCCAAGCCTAAAAACCGCCAAAAAAGTCGAAAAAAGGCGAAAAAACCCGGTAAACGCCGCCTAGTGGCAGAATTGCGAAACAAATGTTTATTTTTATGTAAGTTTATGTCATACTGATCAACTTTGCCGAAAACACCAACTTTCTAAGTTATCAGAATTCTGAGCTATGAGATTTCTAAAATTTGCAAGTTCACTAGCGCCGCCTAGTGGCAGAATTTCGAAACAAGTGTTTATTTTTATGTAAGTTTATGTCATACTGATCAACTTTGCCGAAAACACCAACTTTCTAAGTTATCAGGATTCTGAGCTATGAGATTTCTAAAATTTGCATGTTCACTAGCGTCTCCTAGTGGCAGAATTTTGAACCAAGTGTTCATTTTTATGTAAGTTTAAGTCATACTGATCAACTTTGCCGAAAACACCAACTTTCTAAGTTATCAGAATTCTGAGCTATGAGATTTCTAAAATTTGCATGTTCACTAGCGCCGCCTAGTGACAGAATTGCGAAACAAATGTTTATTTTTATGTAAGTTCATGTCACTCTGATCAACTTTTCCGAAGACACCAACTTTCTAAGTTATCGGGGGGAGCGACACTAGTTTTGCCAAGCCGAAAAACCGCCAAAAAAATCGAAAAAAGACGAAAAAACCCGGTAAACGCCGCCTTGTGGCAGAATTGCGAAACAAGTGTTTATTTTTATGTAAGTTTATGTCATACTGATCAACTTTGCCGAAAACACCAACTTCCTAAGTTATCAGAATTCTGAGCTATGAGATTTTTAAAATTTGAAAGTTTACTAGCGCCTCTTAGTGGCAGAATTTTGAAACAAATGTTTATTTTTATGTAAGTTTATGTCATTCTGATCAACTTTGCCGAAGACATCAGCTTTCTAAGTTATCAGGATTCTGAGTTACGAAATTTCTAAAATGTGCATGTTCACTAGCGCCGCCTAGTGGCAGAATTGCGAAACAAGTGTTTATTTTTATGTAAGTTTATGTCATACTGGTCAACTTTGCCGAAAACACCAACTTTCTAAGTTATCAGAATTCTGAGCTATGAGATTTCTAAAATTTGCATGTTCACTAGCGCCGCCTAGTGGCAGAATTGCGAAACAAGTGTTTATTTTTATGTAAGTTTATGTCACTCTGATCAACTTTTCTGAAGACACCAACTTTCTAAGTTATCGGGGGGGAGCGACACTAGTTTTGCCAAGCCGAAAAACCGCCAAAAAAATCGAAAAAAGACGAAAAAACCCGGTAAACGCCGCCTAGTGGCAGAATTGCGAAACAAGTGTTTATTTTTATGTAAGTTTATGTCATACTGATCAACTTTGCCGAAGATACCATCTTCCTAAGTTATCGGGATTCTGAGATATGAGGTTTTGAAAATTTACTTGCTCACTAGCGCCGCCCAGTGGAGGAATTTCGAACTTCGCTACTCATATTCAGTAAGTTATTGGCGTACCCAACAACTTTCCCGAAGACACTAACCTTCCAAATAATCAGGGTCTTGAGCTGTCGCATATCGTAACGTTTGCTTGACAACCTGATATGGTTCCTGTAGTGCAATTTAGCATCAAATTGTTGATGGTCCCTCTAGCGGCCAAATTGCCAACTAATCATATGAACCAAAGTTCTAAATGGTAGATCTTATCAAGCCCTAAAACTTTGCCGAAGAAAGTATTGCGTTAACTCTTAACACACCCGAGATAATAGGCCACACCCCCAAAATGCCGAAATCCCATAAGCTCTTAGTCTCCTATTAAGCGGATTCCTATTGCGCCCCCCGACCAGTGATCTTATAAGAGTCTCGACTGTAATTGGTACCAGCTCAGATCAATCACGGAGGAGCAACCTTTGACATGTATAGTCAGATTTCATCGTTTTTTGATCGTTTTGATCGTTACGAAGGAGGTGGACCTAAAGGTCAGTATTCATCCAGGAGGATACAGGGATGCCTATAGGAGTTTCATCATAGAGTAAACATTTGAATTTAGTCAAAACTGTGAAGGCCCATTTCTTGCGAAACATTTGAAAAGGGCCTATCTCCTTTTTGTAAATAAACATGTTTTTGTCTTTGTAGGGCCTATCTGCGCATCCACCCACGCACATCAACACCCTCAACAGATAGCTCGAAAAACGGGTGTTTCTTTCTGATCAGGGTGTTGGTGTGCGTGGGTGGATGCAGATAGGCCCTACAAAGACAAAAACATGTTTGTTTACGCAAAGCAGATAGCCCGTTTTCAAATGTTCGTCTAGATTTTGAAGTTACATTCTGCAGGGGCTTTATCACCTTTCGCTGGCAGTTGTCTGCAAAGTGATAGATATAGCCCGCCTTAACCATTCGAATTTAGAGAAACTGCTTTAGGCGATGAGCTTGTAAGGCTCCACCGTAAAATGGAGCTGAAGGTCCTTACATGGATAACGGATGTCATCGGGAAATGCCCAGTGTCACCGGACAAGAGTAAAAGCTTACTGTACCGGCCTGCTCGATGGTTTTTCAATTGATGGAATATTTGCATGATATCTCCTACCACTGCTACCTACTTTTCTGCTCTGCAAGCTGCGCGCTGCAGCGTAGCCGTTGTGCCACCATGGCGTAGTTATCAGGGAACTCTACCTGATCGTAGTGCCACAGACGTTTCGTTTCGTTTCTTTTATTATAGAGGTTTTAACCGTCAGGAACGGTCATTCGCCTCTAAATACCACAGGCGCCTGGTCTCGCTTGTGGTACACAGCGTATGCGCGGTGTCATTGAGGGTGGCCAAAGACGCGACTGCTCGAGGGTTTAGCAAATCGGGTAGAAGTGCCATGTACCTATTGTAATTCTTGATCAAACGCCATAAAAATCTCATTTGCATCAATTTTGCTACTTGGTCCCCTCTGACTTAACGCCAACCAAATAGCCTTTGATTTTTGTTTGCATCATTCAGTAACGTGTACACTGCCAAACGTCAAAGCGATCGTATACTAGCGCCTCTGATGAAAGGATCGCGGAAATCAAATGAAATTTAAATTTATCGTTAAATGCATATGCCAAGCCATTTTTAAAAGTGTTACGTCTGTTTGTCTGTGGACGAAGCCTATGTTTTGTCGCACAATAACACAGAAACATGAATTTTAATATACAAAAAAGTTTGCATCTGGGTTCAAAAATCGGCCCTCTGAATTGTCAATCCTTCCCATGTAACACACATGTCACAGAAGAGTTACGGTAGTGCAGGTTTTTTGTTGCGCAGAAGTCACTGTGACTTGATTCTAACAACTTCTGATTTCTGCTTATCAAAAACTTATATGCTACTTCCTGGCGACGATTTTCAACCCTGGTATGGATCCCGAGCGAGAAAATATTAAAATTGAATAGACATTCTTCTATCGGATCTGGATCCCAAGATAGAGATGATCAAAATTATATTTGCCAAATAGCGCCACATAGTGGCAAACTACCTACTAATTGTTGAATCATAAGGTTGTTCTATAGGTTGTTTCTGAAGAGCTTTGCTAAAGATAACACTTTTCTACCTGCTATGGATTCCGAGATGGAAAGGTTTAAAACTTTGCCAACTAGCACCACCTAGCAGCAAAATCACCCATTTATTGTTTAATCTCCAGAATGCTCTTGACTCCATGAAGAACTTTGCCGAACGTGAAGGATCCAATCTCCTTGGAAAATCAATCCAATGTAGTCTACCACATTCCCTGAAGCATGCTACTTACATTGGTATCACCACCAATCGCCTACGTACCAGAATCAGCGGACACCAAACTCACTACAACACTATGCAGAGACTCCTAGACCGAAGAATTGACCCGACTGATCCACAAATAGAAATGCTTGGGGAACGGACAGCGTTGATAAAGCAAAGCATCGACAAAAACCGTAGATTCGACCTATAAAGAGTGAAAATATTAAACCGAGCGAAATCAACGTCCAACTTACAGTTCCTCGAAATGTGCCATATCAAAAACAACGAACGAAGCATAAACAGAAGAACCGATACAGACGGTTAACATGGTATATACGCAAGTATACTATACGAAATAGACATAAAAACGAATCACAACAGAAAACGACCAAGCAAATGCAAACAACACAGCACAGTTGTAGTAAACACCAACACACAATACAACTCTCTATTAGTAGTAGGCACAACGATACTCTCCCAAACCAAAATCCAGTATAGATCGAAAAGTATCGATAAAGCGTAGGAGACCGATCATCACGATTATCCGATCGAGAAAAGTTAGTTCAAGCTCATAGATAAAGCTCCAAAAACCCGTAACAGTGTCGCCAAGAAATATTGCTACGAGTACAGTGAGTAGAAGTAGGATATTATTCAAAAAGAAAATAAAAATGCAATATGTACTCCCCCCCCCCCCCCTAGCCGAAGTGGGTCGCCATTCCTAGATGTGGACAACCGTGTATAGAACACCTCCCCATCCCCCTCTTAACAACGGAACAGACCTCTGTAAGTTGATAGTAGTAGGGTGTAGGGTAGAGTTGAAAACCGATGAGAAACTATTCTTGAAATATCCCCCCCCTCCCCTCTTTTTTAAAACTCTAGAGTCCTTGAAAAAGGTTGAATAAAGCAACCGAAACCGTCGGATGTAGAGGTAAAATAGTTTTCCCTCATTGTTTCGACTGAAAAGGCCGAAAATCCCTAAAATTTGCCGAAGACGGTACTATCATATCTGCTGTGGATCTCGAGATAGAGAATTTTTAAACATTACATGACAATTAGCGCCACCTAACAGCGAAACCACAAACTATTATTTCAATCAGCAGATTGCTCTTGACTTCCTGGAGAACTTTGCTGAAGACGACACTTTTCTATCTGCTCCGGATCCTGAGATAGAGAAGTTTGAAACTTTACTTGACGACTAGCGCCACCTAGCGGTGAAATTACCAACTCATTGTGGAATCTTTAGATAGCTCTTGTCTTCCTGCAGAACTTTGCCGAAGACGACCCTTATCTATCTGCTCTGGACCGCTAGCTAGAGAAATATAAAATTTTACTTGACAACAAGCGCCACCTAGCGACGAAATCATCAACTAAATGTTGAATCAACAGATAGCCCTTGATTTCCTGAAGAACTTTGCCGAAGATGACACGGTAAGATGAGATAGCGGAGTTTGAAGCTTTACTTGACAACTAGCGCCACCTAGGAACGAAATCACCAACTAAATGTTGAATCACCAGATAGCTCTTGACTTCCACAAAACTTTGTCGAAGATGGCACTTTTCTATCTGCTCTGGATTCCGAGATAGAGAAGTTTGAAACTTTATTTGACAACTAGCGCCACCTAGCGGCGAAATCACAAACTAATTGTTGAGTCACTAGATAGCTTTTGACTTCCAGAAGAACTTTGCCGAAGACGATCCTCTTCTATCTGCTCTGGATCGCGAGCTTGAATTTTACTTGGCAACTACATAGATAGAGAAGTTTTAAGCTTCACTTGACAACTAGCGTCTCCTACAGGGGATAGACAAAATGATCGGGACAGGCAAAATTTTCACTTTTCAAAAAATGTTCAACTAGCTGTAACTTTTTGAAAAGTGCATCAAATAGCATAGCATAGCATAGCATGAATACTTGCACAAATCTTGGATGGAGTTGCAAAGTTGAATATTTCCATTGACATTGCTGATGTCGCTACTATCTACAATGTCATAGATTCACTCAGCTCCACACACCTGGCCAAGTCCTTGCAAGCATTTATAAATCCCTTCGTCAACTTAGAAAGAGCCCAGAACTGAAGCATCTTCCAATAGATGAAAGGATGTTGAAAATAGCGAATTTTCAACTTATATGCAGTTATAAAGTAAATATACTGAAATAGATATATTTATAAATAAATAATATTGGAAAGATCTCACCAATTGTTGTGGGGTTTTTGTGGTTCAATGCCGATCATATAATTGTCTTGATTAATGTTCTTCTCTGTAAAGAACAACACAATACTCAGCAAAGAACAACACAATACTGAACACTAAACACCCGCGCATCTATTGTTTTGATTTTCACTCGAGACAATAGCGAACGCGATCGATTATGCTGCCATACTCACCCCTACAGGAGTGATGCATGCACAGCCAAGAACAACACAATACTCTTTTCCATTGGCGTATCTAGGTTTTTTTCCTAGGGGGTGCCTTGGGGGTGCCAGTTTCAGTGGCTTCCAGGTTGTTTTGCTGCTTTTTCGTAAAAGGAAATGCCGAACCATCCACAATTCTTTTCATGAAATAATGATATACTGCGTAGCGGAAAAAAAAATAGCACGCAAATTTGAACGCGCTATATTTTCAAGAGCTTTTTTTTTAATGTACAAATTTAACACTTTCCCCGCCATGTGAGGGGTTTGAAAACTTGATAACTTGATTGCGTATAATACATGGAATTTGTATTTTCAGTTTGAACATAACAATCATCGAGACAACCCCTTTGTTTAGTGGATTGAAAATAATCAGGTCCGTAAGAATACATTTTCAGAGCAAGTGTAAATCTCTGAAACCATACAATATTCACAAATTTGCGTGTAACTTGTATTCATTGTGACATCCTCTTTGTTAAAATAGTTTTCAAGAACAATTGAAAGAGTTATTAATACTTAAAATTGCATATTCAGGATTGAAACCCGGAATTTGGTGCGAGCGAACTACGATTTTTCTCTTCGGGATTTTGGTGCTCACACCAAATTATGATTTCGAATGAATTGATGATATATCTGTTGAAACGAATTGTGTATAAAGCTCAAAATTTGACTTACGTAAAACCAACATTGCAGTAATCAGTCAAAATTTCAGCTTCGTACATTTCGAATAAACGTGTCTGGTTTGTACGTATAATACAAAACATTTGTGTATTCGGCAAAACATTCTTTCGGTATTACCTCAGGGAATATTCCTGGTAATTTATTTGGAAATTGTTTTGCAATTTATATCAATTAAGTCTTCTTTTGCAAATCTCCCAGCAATTGCTTTGGATTTGACAAATATCTTTGGCAATTTCTCTAAGATTTTTTTTTTGGTAAATCGTTTGGAATTTGATACTGAACACCTTTCACGCATACTTTGAAAACTTTAATCGAAAATTACTTTGGAAATTTCTTCGGCAATTCCATTAGGAGTTTATTTGGCTTTTTTACTTCATTGGAAAATCCTTTGAAATGTTTTCTCGAGAGTTGTTTCGCCGATTTTTTAGTAGTCTTTCAGGCATTGTTTTGTTAATGTCAACAATTCTATTGATATTTACTTTTTAAAATTCTCCAATTACTCTTCAGGCAATTCTTTTAGGAATTCTTTTATTTTGTAATTCATTCAACAATGACTCTGGAAACTTCCTCACAATTTTTTGGAAATGTCTTCGGCAAGTTATTCTACTTTTTTGGGATTTTCGTCGATTTTTTGGACTTTCATTATCTATACTATTCGGTATTCCTTCGCCAATTCCTTCAAAAACTCCTTCGGAAATTCGTTTATAAATCGTTCCTATAATTTTAATGAAAATTCTTTCGACAATTTCTTCTAGGTTTGTTCAGTAATTATGTAAGGAATTCCTGCAGTAATTCCGATTGGAATACCCTTTGGCAGTTTCGATGTTATTTGCGTTGAAAATTTTTTTTGGGAATTTCATCAGCAATTCCTTTGGAAATTTTGAAAACTTCGTTTATTGATTTGGGAACTTCTTCGGTAATTCCTTGGGAAATTGATTCGGCAAATTTCTCAAAGATTTCCTTCGAGAATTTATTTGAAAAAAAAAACCGGATTGATCCACCTAGTGGTGATAGTGCCTTTCTCTTCGAATATGTACTCATGACGTTTCCGTTGACGTGAGCTGAAATGTTCCTGAATCATGAGAATACTTAGAATTTTATCAGAGCGATCATTGAATTGACTTTAAACTTATTGATGGCACATATTCCGACGTTATGTTCAACGTATAGGCAGAGCTGAAAAATATCAGACCTCTCAGTTGACAGCTTGACCTCCTTCACTATCACTGGAGGCCGATCAACACCAAGACGATACAACTTTTTCACAAACACAGATACCTTAACGATTTTCGACAAAGTATTTTTTACACACTTCTACACACGCTATATTTTATTATCATTGGCTACAAGATGCATATAAAATTTGACAAAAACATGCAAGTAACTGAAATTTTTCATACTGAATCCCATTCAACTTTCAACCACATTACAGTGCGTGAGGGAGCAACCAGTCGCACAAAAATTTGACGCAGTCATTTTAGACGCGAAAGAGAATTGAAAAAGTTTGTTCGGAGTTATTACGATTAAATTTTTGTTTTCCCATACAACGTTGACCCATCCTTCTGCATTATTACACCTCAGGAATCTGAAATGGTGTGATTGGATGAGATCGTCTTAGTTTTGTCAAGATATCTATCGCTTGCTTTAATTTTTCTCACTTTTGAATTCCAATGAAGCACCCAACGCTAGTATTGGAATACTACCGGTAGTTTCTTATGTGATCTGAGACTATTTTCTTGCTTACCGTTCATCAGGTTATCGGAAAATCCGCGATTTGACGTGTCGCATGCATGGGTTTGGTTCGCTTTTATATTTGGCCACTTCCAGCGGAACACTCGGAACCGGTTTCGGAACACCATCGGTTGTCCCAAATATGGTCTGAAACTATTTTCTTGCTAACCGTTCATCAGGTTACCTAAAGAGCCGCGATTTGATGTGTCGCATGCCTGTGTTTGGTTCACTTAAATATTTGGCGGTGGAGCGGGCCTGGTTTGATGGTTAGAACACAAGACTATCATGCCAAGGGCCTGGGATCGAATCCCACTCCCGACATATTCACAAAACGTAGGTTCTTCCTTCGGAAGAGAAGGGTCCCGAGATGAACTAGCTTCGAGTTAAAAATCTCGTTAATAAAGACAAAAAAAATATTTGGCCACTTCCGGAGGGAACCCGGAACCGGTTCCGGAATACCACCGGTTGTCTCAAATATGGTCTAAAACTATTTTTTACTAACCATTCATCAGGTCGCATAAGGAGCCGCGATTTGAAGTGTCGCATTCATGGGTTCGGTTCACTTTTATATTTGGCCACATCTGGCGGGACATACGGAACCGGTTCCGGAACACAACCGGTAGAATCTTAGGTTGTCTGTAGGTCTGAGACTATTTTCTTGCTTATCATTCATCAAGTTATTGAAAAAGCCGTTATTGTGTCGCATGCCTGGGTTTGCTTAACTGTTATATTTGGCCACTTCCGGCGGGACCTCCAGAACCGGTTTTGGAACACCGGTAGTTTCTTATGTGATCTGAGACCATTTTCTTGCTAACCGTTCATCAGGTTATCCCAAAGGGCGCGATTTGACGTGTCGCTTGCATGGGTTTGTTTCATATTTATATTTGTCCACTTCCGGCGGGACGCCCGGAACCGGTTCAGGAACACTACCGGTTCAGATATGATCTGAGACTATTTTCCTGCTAACCGTTCATCAGGTTATTGAAAAAGCTGCGATTTGATGAGTCGCATGTATGGGTTTGGTTCACTTTTATATTTGGCCACTTCTGGTGGGACCTTCGGAACCGGTTCCGGAACATTACCGGTTCAGATATGGTCTGAGACTATTTTCTTGCTTACCGTTCATCATATTATCGAAAATGCCGTGGTTTGATGTGTCGCATGCGTGGGTTTGTTGCATTTTCATATCTAGCCCCTTCCTGGGGTACCGATCCGGAACGCCTAAATGGGCATAATTCCGGAACGGCTGGACCGATCCGAACCATTTTCAATAGCAAACAATGGGACCAGATTCCGCGTCGAATGAACCGTCGGTCATTAAAATCGGTTGAGATTTACTGCCGAAAAGTGACGTGAGTTCGTTTGTACACATACACACACACACATACACATACACACACACAGACATTGCCTCAATTCGTCGAGCTGAGTTGATTGGTATATGTGACTCGAATCTCCGGGCCTCCTATCAAAAATTCATTTTTGGAGTGAACATATAGCCTTTCCAGTACACTTAGTGTACGAGAAAGGCAAAAACTTTGACGGTTCTTTAAAAATTTTGTCATGGTGATACTACGGCAATTACTTTTGGAATTGTTTCTAAACTTTATTCAGAAAACCCTTTTATGAATCCGGGAAATTCCTTAAGAATTTATTTGAAAATAGTTTTGTGAATGTTTGTGGAAATTTTTATAGAATATATTTCAGCAATTTATTTTGAGATTGGATTTCACCAATTTCTTTAAAAAGCCTTGAAATTTTATTCATTATTTATTATTTTATTAGTAATTCTTATATGAATTCTTTTAGCAACTACTTTGAAAGTTCTAGGGCAAATGTAATGGAAAATTATCCGGCTATTTCTTTGGGAATTTGTCAGGAAGTTTTTCGTGAATTTCATAGGATTTTCTTCAAGCAAGCCCAGCTTAGAATTTCTGAATTTCCAATTCAGTCATTTTCGGAAGCAATAAATATAACTACAATTCAATCATGAAAATAAAAAAAGCGTTCACGATAAAATTGCCTGAGAAATTTGCAAAATAATTGAAAAAGAAATTGCTGAAATAACTTCAGAGGAATAGCCATTGAAATCGTAGAAAAAAATTGCCTGAGAAATTTGCAAAATAACTGAATAAGAAATTGCTGAAATAATTTCAGAGGAATAGCCATTGAAATTCTAGAAAAAAAATCAAAGAAATTTCTGATTAGATTCAAATAAAACGACCGCAGAAATAAAAAAAATAAAAAAAGTATCATGCCCTCAATGAAATGGCCATACTGCGGTCTAGCGAATACGGAGTCGAGAGTTCAAATCGCACCAGAACGCGATTTTTTTTTATTTATCTCACAATTTGTCAATTAGCAACATTCTGTGCTTCCTATAGGAATGTCTGGGGATGTCTCTAGTAATACCCCCTAGCATTTCTCTTGAAATTCCTACTATTCCGGACACTCGTTTAGGGATTCCTCTAGAGATGTATATTGGGATTCCTTCAGCTGAAATTCCTTGAAGAAGACCAAAAGAAGCTCCGTAAGTAATACCATGATATATTTCTAGAGTAAATTCATGAATAAAAACTCTAGAGGAATTCCTGGATGAGTCTTTAGAAAAATGTCTGAAAGAATCAACGACATTTTTGGAAGTATCCTAGGAAAACTGCTTAGAAGAACTCCAGCAAGAATGGCAGGAGAAATCCCTAGAAAAATTCCTGCAGGTATCGTAGTAAAAATTTCAGGAGGAGACATAGGAGGCATTGCTGAAACAAAGATAAATATTTGGAGATATCCCAGGAATGAAATCCTTTAGGATTTCCAGGAGGATACACCGAAGGCAAAGCTCATAGGAAGATAGCCTTGAATAATCGCAGCAACTTCTAGAAAAATTTCTAGAAGAATTCCGGGAGGTATTACAGTAAGAATTTCTGGAGGAGTCCTAGGAGGAATTGCTGGAAGAGCTACAGCAGGTATAGCTTGACAAATCCAGCTGATTTTTTTGCAGGAAGACCAAGAGGAGTTCCTGGAGGAATCCCATGAGAAATTTATGAAAGAATCTTTGGATGAAATGTCCTGGATAAAAATTCCTGGTAAAATCACCGGAGAGCTTCTGAAGAAATCACAGAAAAAATATCTGGAGGTATTATTAGAAGGATTCTGAGATGTATCATTGTAGAAATCTTAACACAAATCCTAGGAGGAATTGCTGGCGGATACTATACAGGAATTTCTAGAGAATCCCATCAGGAATGCCGGGGGAATCCAAAGATAAAATCTTCGGAATACCTAGACAAGTTCCTGCAAGAACCGGTAGAGCTATTCTGGAACAATCTATTGCGAAGGCCCTGAAGGAATCGCAGGGGGAATTTCTAAAGGAATCTCAGGAAGATTTCCCGGAAGACTTTCAGCCACAATGCTAGGATCAATTTGTATAGAAATCACTAGAAGAATTTCTGGGCATATCACAGTAAGAATTTCTGGAAAAATTGCTGGAAGAACCGCAGGAGAAGGTTGGAAGGAGAGGTATTCTTGGAGAAAGGCCAAAGGGAGTTTCTGCAGGAATTCCATGAGGAATTTCTGGAGGAATCTTTGGAAGAAACCTCTGAAGGAATTCCTGGATGAGTCCTTGGAGAAATTCGTGGTAGAATAATCAAAGGAGGTGAAAGAATACAGTATGACCCATAAAAGAATGCGGCAGTTTACAAAGTCATCGTTCCCCTACTTTGAACTGATTAACCTTGCATATATCTATTGGATAGTATAGTAGAGCCACTAATCCGATAATGGCAAAGGAACATAACTGATTTCATGCACATACATTTGGAAATATAACGTTGAACATATGGATGTCGAAATCGTCCACGCGCCAGAGGCCGTTTTTTAAGGATATAATTTTCTTTCAATTGCTTTCAATCACATTCAATCAAATTTAATTTTCAAAATAAGTACTTTTATGGCTGGATAAGGTCTTCAGGAGTTCGTTGGTTCGTCGGACAAGAACGAAAAAAATATTACCTTATAAATTAAGAGACATTTTCTGAAAATTTAATTATTTGACAAATGATAATTTTTAGAAAATATTATGTTTTAAGCATGAATTTGTTTTAAAGTATTTGTACCTATCATAAAGGTAGGTTTATATGCCTTCATCGACAAAAAATTGTTTTGAAAAATGTTCAAACAGTGTTAAGCTTTTTTATTAATTTATCTTAAATACGGTTTTAAATATGTTGCACCTTTTTCAGTATTTGTTTCCTAAACATTTTAAATTATTTTTCAAATATTTTTAAAATATGGGCGTATTAAAGAGTACTTATTTCTTCATGGTTTCCATGTGTTTTAAAGTTTTTATCTTAGTTCTTTTTGCGCTGAAAATTAGAGAAAAACTTGATTTTATTTAGAAATTGTTAACAATTATAAGGTATCCCATAAACGTAACCAATGAATATTTTGACAAAAATTTTAAAGATCCTGTATGACAATGACCTTTTTATTGTATCCTAATCCAAAAAAGTTTAATTCATTAGGATTATTTCAATAAAAATCATCAAATACCGCAAAAAAATAGAATGTCGCATTTTTTATGGGTCATACTGTAACTGGAATAACTGCAGGAACTGCTTGAGTAATCCTAGCTGGAATATCTGGAGGGATTCCTAGAACTCCATGAGGAACAGGGGATAGATAAAATGATCGGGACAGGCAAAATTTTCACTTCTCAAAAAATATTCAAATAACTGTAACTTTTCTAAAAGTGCATCAAATATTCTAACATTTTTATTGTAAGTGGATCAACTAGTTGTGTATCAGTGGACAAAATTTGAAAAAAATCGGGCTATTCTGCACGAAGTTATAAAAATTCTAGGAAAAGGTATATTTATCCGATAGCCAACTTTGAGCTGTTGTATCTCCAGATTCAATTAACCGAATGCAATGAAATTTTGACCATTTATGACTTATATAATGAGCTTTGAAAAAACTTTTGACTTAACTCAAAATTCTTAACACGGAAGAAAATTATAACGATTAGATTATTTTTCTAATAAAACACCAAATTTTCTTAAATTTTAACATCGTTTCAAAATTCAAGATGCTAATTAAAGTTCATTTATATTCCCTCTAATTGTCTTGAATATAAATATGTTTTGAAAAAAAAGTAACAACATAGCCGGCAATTCATTGAAAAAGTAATGGGATGCATATTAAAAATAGACCAATTTACTAAAAAATCGTAAAATAATGGAAATCGCTATAACTTTTTCTCTTGTTAATAATTTCAAGTTAAGTCAAACGTTTTTCAGAGCTCACTATATAAGTCGTAAATGGTCAAAATTTCATTGCTTTCGGTTCATTGAATCCGGAGATATAACAGCTCAAAGTTGGCTGTCGAATAAATATACCTTTTACTAGAATCTTTATAACTTCGTGCATAATAGCTCGATCTGTTCCAAATTTTGTCCACTGATACACAACTAGTTGATCCACTTACAGTAGATATTTGAGAATATTTGATGCACTTTTCGAAAAGTTACAGCTATTTGAATATTTTTCGAGGAGGGAAAATTTTGCCTGTGCCGATCATTTTGTCTATCCCCTGTATTATAGAAATAATTTCAACAGATATCCTAGAATCAGGATTGCTCGGGTATCCTAAGAGAAGTTCCTCTAACAAATTTCTGGAGGAATACCTACAGTTCTCCTGGAAAGAATTGTTAGAAGAATACTGGAGGAATCCCTGATGGAATTGCAGGAAGGATTTCTGGAATCTGGAAATCACAGAAAGATTTCCCGAAAGTATTGCAGCAAGTAAGTATGCCAGGAGAAATCCCTAGAAGTATTTCTGAGTCCTAATGAGAATTGCTTGAAGAATCCCAGCTGGAATTCATGCAGGAAGGTCAATAGAAGTTTTTGGAGAAATCTCCTGTGGAATTTCTGGAAGAACCTCTAGGGGAAGTCCTGGATAAATCATTCAAGAAATCTCTGGAAGAATCATCGAAGGGATTTTTAGAAAAATCCCAGGGAGATTTTCCGGAAGAATTTCCGGAACAACTTCCCTAGTAGAATACCTGAAGGTACCACAGTGAGTTCTAAGCTGGAGGAGTTCTAAGAGAAATTGCTGGAAGAATCACAGCAGAAGTTGCTTGAGGAATCCTAGCCACAATTCCCAGAAATTTCTGGAAGAACCTCTGAATAAAATCTCTGAAGAAATTCCTGGAAGAATCACTGGAGGAACTTATGAAAGAATCCCAGGAAGATTGTCTCAATAGACATTTTTAGAGGAATTCCTAGAAGAATTTCGAAAAGTATCAAAATAAGAATTTCCAAAGAAATCGTAGGAGAAATTGCTGGACCAATCTTTGCAGAAATTTCTAGTATGTACAACCCCATCTGGACTGCCTGGAGAATTCTAAGGGAAGTTTATTGAAGAAATATCGGGAGCAATCCATAAAGGAAGCCTAGAGAAATAACTGTATGAATAGATAGAGGTATTACTGGAGGAATCCATGAAGATTGTTCAGGTATATAAGTAATTCCGGGTGTGATTAAGTTTTATTCAAATGTACCATTAAAAAAAATATTAGAATTATTGTGATAAGTTTTAAATTTTAGGTGACTGTCAAGGAAAAATTCTAGGGGGTGCCAAATTTGTTCTAGGGGGTGCCAGGCACTCCTGGAACCCCCCCTAGCTACGCCAATGCTCTTTTCGAAAAAGTGCATCAAATATTCTCAAATTTTTACTGTGAGTTCTTCAACTAGTTGTGTATCAGCGGTCAAAATTTGAGAAAAATCGGGCTATTCTCCACGAAGTTATAAAGATTCTTAGAAAAGGTAAAACTATCCGTTAGCCAACTTTGAGCTGTTATATCTCCGGATTCAATGAACCAAATGCAATGAAATTTTGACCATTTATGACTTATATACATTGGCGTAACTAGGATTTTTTCCTGGAGGGGGCCCAGGGGGGGCCTGACTTGAGATGAATTTTAAGCGGGATGGGCGCCCGATATGTGAATATGCAAATCAGTATTTCAGATTTGTTCATAGTTTTATAAACTATATGAGTACGAACAATTTCTCCAAGATTTTTTTCCATAGCTTAATTCAGTGATTCCATCTTGGCTTCTTCCAGAAATTCAATCATGAATTCATCTAGGGATTCCACTAAACATTTTTTCGGGGATTTGTCCTGGGATATCTTTAGAGGTTCCTACAGTAATTGTTCCAATGCTTTTCTCGAAGTTTCCTTCAGGAATTTCTCCAGAGATCCTTTAAGGTATTTCTTCAGGTATTCAGAGATTTCTACAGGGATATCTCCATATATGCCTTCCAAAATTCCACTAGAGATTGCTCCAATAATTACATCTGGAATGATTCGAAGTATTTCTGCAGGAATGTATTCCAGAAATTCTTTCAGAAAATTTTACTTAGAGATCCTTAAAAAACACTCCAAGAATTGCTTCAAAAATTTGTACAAAAAACCTTTAGGGATCCTAGTTTTTTTATGTCCCGAGCAGAAGGGAATAACAACAGCATAAGAAAATGTGTTATTTTGGCAAAATAACTGAGTAATGAAATAAGTTATTTTCTTGTTATTAACATAACAAATTATGTTATAAACTTGGCTGTCATAAGCGGCAAAATAACAAAAATCATAACAAAAAAATGTTCCTGGAGGATCAATTTAATAACATGTTATGTTAGTTTGATAACAACATAATAACAATGAATTTTGGAAATATGTCAATAACAAATGTTGTTATTTTAAAGTTATTAATAACAATCCGAAAGCAAAATTAGTTATGATATCAAACTATTAACAAAGTAAGTAATAATGCTAGGGTCTTGTACCATTTGGGCAGGTGTACCTATTTTTGATACTTGCCGCAGTAGCTAAATTAATTTTATACCTAATTGACACAAGATGAGTTACGTACAGTATCTAACCCTATACAAAAATTCAAACCAATTGGTTTGAAACTGACTTAGTTATAGCATCAAGTGCCCAAAATAGGTTCACCTTCCAAAATGCTACAAGGCCCTATATGAATAACAAAACAAGCGTTTAGAGCATATCAGTAACCATTGCTAGTTATTATAGAAAATCAACGAAAAATACAAGCTGAGAAAATAATCTAATAATACAAGATGTACAGAGCATATGCACGCACATTCTCCCTCATTATGGAAAATAGCGTAAACTAAGTTAATCTCGAACTATGTTGCTTTGATTTCAAAACTTGTTACTGTTGTGCTATTGTTGATAAGTTGATCAAAAATACAACAATAACAAAACTTGTACCTCAACAAAATATGTTATTGAAATGTAATTTGATGAATGTATATCAATAGCTTGATTATAACAAATTGAGATTGTCCAACTAAATTTGTTATGGAAAAGCTCTGCTTTGATAATTTAATAATAACAAAATAAGATATAAAAACAGGTTATGTGATTTCGTAGTTATCAATTTGATATTCTCCCCTGCTCGGGGTGTATTAACGAGATTTTTAGCCCTAGGCTCATCCAAGATTTAAGCAAGTATTCATGGTATGCTATGCTATTAACGAGATTTTTAGCCCTAGGCTAGTTCATCTCGGGACCCACGCTTTACATCCCTTCCGAAGGAAGAACTCACATTTTGCGAGTTTGTCGGGAGTGGGATTCGATCCCAGATCCCCGGCGTGATAGTCAAGTGTTCTAACCATCCCACCAGGTCCGCTCCACTAGGGATCCTAGTATTCCTTCAACAATTACTGCAGACATTGATTTCTTCATATTTTTATCTATTCCTAAAATTTCCAGGTATTCGCTAAGAAAGCTCTCCTGAGATTCCATAAAGAGTTCCTAATGGGGCTTGCTTCCGGCATTCCTCATCGGGTTTCTTCAGAAATTACTTCAAGAGTTCCTCCAGGGATTCACCGGAAATTTCTTCTGTTATTCTTACAAAAACGTATTCCGAGATTATTTTAAACATTTCTAGAAGAACTCTTATTGGGATTCCTTCAGAAACTCCCGCAAGAATTAATCCAGGATTTCAGGATTTTCTCAGGAATTTCAGCGGTTTCTTCAGTATTTCCCCTGAGAATTCTTCAGAAAATCCTCCTGGAATTCCCTCAGAAATCGAATGCCTCTAGGATTTCATTCAGGCATTTCTCCAGAGACTTTTGCAAGAGTTCTACCAAGAATTTCTCCAGGTATTACCCCAGGTATTTCCTCAGGAATTACTCCAGGAATTTATTCAAGTTTGGATCCAGGAATTCTTCCATGAAATCCTCCGAAAATTCTTCCAGGAATTTCTTCTCTAGGGTTTCCTCTGCACATTCCTCCAGGATCTATTTCATTGATCCCTCCAGGAATTCCACCGATGATTCCTGTAGTAATTGCTCCAGAAAATCCTCCTGAAACTCCACCAGAAATTCCTTTCTGAATTCCTCTAAAAAATTCTCCAGGAATTCCTTCAGAAATTTCTCCATGGATTCCTGCCAGAATTCCTCTAGAGATTCTCAAGATATTCATTAAGGGATTCCTCCTGCAGTTCTTCCATGAATAGTTCCACGGATTTTCCCCAAGATTTCCTATAGAGATTTGTCCAGGAATTCCTCCTGAGGTTCTCCCAGAAATTGTTTCAGGGATTCTTCCAGGTTTTTTTTTTGCAAGAATTCCCCCAGGGATTCTTCCAAGTAATTCTCTAGAAATTCCTCTAAGGATGCCTCCAGGAATTCCTCAAGAGGTTACTTAAGTATTACCCCAAGAATCCCTTCAGAAAGACCTCCAGGAACTCCCATAGGAATTCCTTCAGAAATTACTACCGCAATTCCTTCAGGAATTCCTCCTGGAATTCCTCCAAAAATTCCTCTGGGAATTCCTCTAGAAATTTCTCTTGGATTTTCTTCAGAAATTTCTCTTGGAGTTTCTTCAGAAATTTCTCTTGGAATTTCTTCAGAAATTTCTTTTAGAATTTCTTCAGAAATTCCTCCATTAACTACTTCCAGAATTTCTCTCGAGATTCCTCCAGGAATTCATTCAAGAATTCTTCCAGAGATAGTTCCAAGGAATTTCCACAAAAAATCCTTTACAGATTAATCCAGGAATTCTTCCTGAGATTCCGCAAGGAATTTGTCCAGAACTTTCCAGGCATTCCTCCTGAGGTTTCTCCAGAAATTGCTTCAGGGATTCCTCCAGGGATTTTTCAAAGAATTTTCCCAGAGATTCTTCCAAGAATTTCTCTACAAATTTCTCTAAGGATTCCTCTAGAAATTTTTCAAGAGGTTTCCTTAGAAATTTCTCCTGGGAGTTTCTCCATGGACTCATCCCGGCATTTCTCCAGCAATTCATCTAGAGATTGCTTCGGGAGTTCTTCTAAAAACTCCAAACTCCACTAGATTGCTCCCATAATTCTTCTGAAAACTCCACCAGGAACTCATCTAGAATTGTATCCAGAGATTACTCCAGGCATTAGTCCAGGAATTTCTCCAGGGATTTTTTAAGGAAATTCCCCAGGGTATCCTCCAGGGATTTCTTAAGGAATTTCTCGAGAGATTCCTCCAGGAATTGATACAGGGTTCTTTCCAAGAATATCTCCAGTGATTCTGTCAAGAATTTTTGTAAAAATTTCTCTAAGAAATTTTGCGGGAATTCCTTATGAGGTTTCTTCAGAAATACTCCAGGAATTCCTTCAGAAAGTTCTTCAGGAATTCATATAGGAATTTCTTCAGGAATTCCTCTGGAAATTCCTCAGAAATTACTACCGCAGTGTCTCCAGGGGCTCCTCAAGAAATTCTTTCAGGTTTCCCCTAGGAATAAATCCATGAATTTCAACTCCAGGGATTCCTCTAGAAATCCGTCCAGGAGTTATTGCAATTTTGGAGAAAACTTTCCGTTTTACGGTAGAACAAAAAGCTACCGCAGCTGTCAGACTACTGATTTTCACTGAGCTATCATCAAGCGGCCCAACCGACGCCTTGGATACGACGCCGATGATCATTGTTTGTTGTTGGTTTTCAAGGGTTTCCAGAGCATTTCACCTTGCAAGCATACTTTGATTTGGCCTTCAGTTTTAATGATATGATGATTTTCATGGCTGCGGTAGGACTTTGACAGCTGCGGTAGGACCCGGCGGCTACCGCAGAGTGGAAATTTTTCTAAAAATCCGCAATATTTCACGGGATCTTCTAGAAATTCCACCAGGAATTCCTCCAAGAATATACCAGAAATTCCTGCAAGGATTCCTCTAAGGATTCTTCCGTGAGATTCCTCCAAGAATTCCTCCTGGAATTCCTCCAGAAATTTCTCTGGGAATTCTTCTAGATATTTATCTTGAAATTTCATCAGAAATTTATCTAATGCTCCAGGCATTACTCCAGGAACTTCTCCAGGGATGCCTCCTTCAGAAATTAATCCATTAACTTTAGAGCCAAGGGCTGAAAGTCTCTTTAAAAAAGACAAATCAATCAATCAATCCATTAACTTTTCAAGGGAATCCGCCAGAAATTTGTCCAAAAAAATTTCTAGGATTTCCTCCAGAAATCCATCTTGAAATTGCTGAGAAAATTTGCTTATGATTTCACAAAAAAATGTGCCTATGATGCTTCGTTCTATGATTTTTCAAAGTAGGTGGTGTCTGTGGAAAATGTTTGATTTTCACTGGAGTTTTCCGGAAAATTAGGTGACCCTGATTTTTTTCAATTTAGTTTTTCAAATATATATGATCCCTACCTAATTTCATTAACCTTCAGAAACTTCATACCAATTTGTACAGTAATAAAAAAAATCCCCTAATGCTCCAGGCATTAGTCCAGGAACTTTTCCAGAGATTCCGCATGGAATTTTTCCAGGAGGTTCTCCCGGATATCCTCCAGAAATACATCTAGGAACTCCTCCTGTGATTTCTTGAAGTATTCCTCTAAGGATTCCTCCAGGAATGCATCCAGAAATTCCTCCAAGGATTCATCTAAAAATTTTTTTAGTAATTTCTACAGGGATTTCTGATGCGGATTCTTCAGATTTTTTTCCTGAAATTCCTAGCATAATTGCTTTTTGGATTCCTCCAGGAATTCATCCAGGGATTCCTCCAGGTATACTTTCACAAATTACTCCAGGGATTCCTGCAGGTATTGCTCCGAGAATTCTTGTAATGATTTCTTCCTAAATTTCTCTCGGGATTTTTTTTTATTTAATCAGCGGTTAGTTAAAAAATTACAGTATTCCGTTCATAATGTTTTTCAGGGATTCACCCCAGGGTTTTTTTAGGATTACTTGTAGATTTTTTGAATAATTTGAAGGATTTCTAGAGGAATTCTTCCAGCGATTTATATTGAAATTCTTTTAGATAATTTTAGAGGGACATAGAAGCCAAGAAATTCTCCAAGAAGTCATCCAGGAATTCTTTCACAATTATCTCACGACTAACAAGTCTTTTACAAATCCAATCATGAATACCTACAAACTTACGATTACATCTTGCAGCACCAGCTTTCAAATATATTAAAACTTCCTCAATGACCATTTAAATTTGTGCGTTGTTTGATAGACGCAAAAATACCCCTGGCCCACGATATAAAAGAAATTAATAGTGACCGACTAGAAATCACCTCCAGCATGGTTTTGATGAATACACTCGCATTTACGCTTCAGCTACGTACATCTATTCTCACTAGGAATTCTCAAAATTTTGCTGGAATTCCATTGCAAATTCAACCAGAGTTTTTACCCACATGATACTTGATTTCCATAAAGAATCACTTAACCATATTTTGCAGTAATTCTGCTAGAAAATTCAAAGATTCTTAAAGATACCCATCCAGGAATTCCTGGAAATTATCATCAAGATTTAATTTCTCAGCGATTTAAAAAAGAAGATGTACAAAGTATTGCTTTTTATATAATTCTGATTATATAATATTTCCAAACAAAACTAACTAATTACATAGACCATTTTGGAAAATGATCTTGTAAAGAGTGACAAGTTGAGAATTGTCTCCAATAACTGTCAATTTAAACACATATTATGCCAAATAAATTTCTATTACTGTACGTGCAGTTGAAACCCAGAATTGCTATAATTGCTATACAGCGCACCACTTCCGAAGTTAGGTCCGACGCACGGATTTGGAGAAAAATCCAACTTCGCTAGTCGAAAACTCCGATTTTCAACTAAATTGAAAATATAGATCTATGTTTGTCACCACGACAGTGGTTTTCAGATTTTTTTCTAATTTCCATATATAAAGTCATGAAAAATTTCTGGGGGGGGCCTGGCGGATTCTGGGGGGGGGGCCTGGCCCCCCTGGCCCCCCCTCTAGTTACGCCAATGCTTATATAATGAACTATGAAAAACCGTTAACTAAACTTAAAATTCTTAACACGGAAGAAAATTATTGCGATTAGATTTTTTTTCTAATAAAACACAAAAATATCCAAAACTTCAGCATCGTATCAAAATTCAAGATGCAAATCATAGTTCATTTAATTCCCCTCTAATTGACTTATTTATAAATGTGTTTTGAAGGAAAGTAACAACATAGCCGCCAACTAATTGAAAATGTAATGGAATACATATTAAAAATAGACCAATTTGCTTAAATATCGTGAAGAAAATAAAATCGCTATAACTTTTTCTCTTGTTAAAAATTTCTAGTTAAATTAAATGTTTTTTAGAGTTCATTATATAAGTCATAAATGGTCAAAATTTCATTGCAATCGGTTCACTAAATCTGGAGATATAATAGCTCAAAGTTGGCTATCGGATAATTTTACCTTTTTCAAGAATCTTTATAACTTCGTGGAAAATGACCCGATCTTTCCCAAATTTTGACCACTAATACACAACTTGTTGATGAACTTACAGTAAAAATTTGAGAATATTCGATGCACTTTTTGAAAAGTTACAGCTAGTTGAACATTTTTTGAAAAGTGAAAATTTTGCCTGTCCCGATCATTTTGTCTATCCCCTGTAGCTGCTCTGGATCGCGAGCTAGAGAAGTTTAAAATTTTACTTGATGACTAGCGCCACCTAGCGGTGAAATCACCTACTAAATTTTAAATCACCAGATAGGTTTTGACTTCCTGAAAAACTTTGCCGAGGACGACATTTTTCTTTTTGCTTTGGATCCAAAAATAGAGAAGTTTTAATTCTTACTTGACAACTAGCGCCACCTACCGACGAAATCACAGACTACAGGGGATAGACAAAATGTTCGGGACAGGCAGAATTTTCACTTTTCAAAAAATGTTTAACTAGCTGTAATTTTTCGAAAAATGCATCAAATATTCCCAAATTTTTACTGTTTATCAACTAGTTGTGTATCAGTGGTCCAAATTTGGAAAAGATCGGGCCATTCTTCACGAAGTTATAAAGATTCTTGAAAAAGGTAAAATTATCCGATAACCAACTTTGAGCTGTTATAACTCTGGATTCAATGAACCGATTGCAATGAAATTTCGACCATTCATGACATACATATATATATAATGAACTCTGGAAAACATTTGACTTAACTTACTTGTATCACATTGGAGGTACATGCCAATTTCTTTTCATTCAGTGCTTAAATCCATCTATTCAAGATGTTCTTTATCCACCTACATACCTAGATACAACACCCTAGCACACCCTAGTTCTCTTAGTTCTCTTTACAACAGTGGAAGTGTAGCCCAATCAGTATGAATGTCATGCAGTAGGTATGTATCACGGAAGCAGTGTTCAACCATGCTTTCATTGGTTTTCAATAACTTTCCAATAGCTTATTGCACATGGCAGAACAGAAAACTACTTACCGGAACGGTCGAGAAGGCTATTGGAAAATTTTCATCCCGCTCAATAGGTGGCACCCTAATGCCGGAATAGAGGTGAATAATGGTAAGCTAAGCCCCAGAAAATCAGCTTCATTCGTTTCGTTTCAAAGACCAGCAACCAGCAAGGATTCTTTTCATAAATCAACAGCACACACAGCAGTTGACGAACATCATCACGTCGCCGCGTCGTCGTCGTCCCATGTGACATCCATACGTTCAATCGATTCGCTTTCAATATTCCCGCTCGCCCGACCAAATCTTACCGAATCACGTTTCGGATCGCGTTTTCCATAAAGAAAGCTAATCATATTCCGATACAAATATCTACAATGCGGTGTTCTGTGGCTATTGGTGCGCTGCTAAGGTATCCCACAGCGGATTTCATTCTCAGCGGTGTGCGAGCTGTCATACCGCCGCACACTGGAGTAACAGGGTCCTATTCATGGCCAAAAAGTTTTAACACGTTTTTATGGTGTATTATGTATGTACTAGCGATAAAATTGTGAAATTAGATATTGAGGAAGCATTTTGGATTATAAATAGCCATATTAATCCACTTAAAGGCTAGATATGATTTCTTATAACAACGATTTCCAAAAACAACGTTTATTTTCACCCCCAAAAATCGCTTGAAGCATCAAACATTTTTATTTAACAACAGAGAACTGAAAAATAATTATATTTCCATGAAAAATATTGTTTGGTAACAAGGGCCACCTCGTTTCATAGAAATTCTCCTAGAAGTGTGAGAGAAATTCAATTATTTTATAAGTGTAGATAACGTGTTTATGTCTTCAGCAAAGTTATAAGGAGTGTCATAATTGAGAAACTTGTTGAACAATTGTTCTATCTTCACAATTTTTGGGAATATGGGCCGTTATTTTTTAACGGCCCCATAAACTCAGTTTAAATGTTGTACCTTTTTCTAGATATTTTGGGTATCACATTTTCATTTGTGGGTAACTTTTATAGTGCCCTGGAAAACACATCAAAACTCAAAAATGAATCATGGATGGAAATTTTAGGAGTTTGAACATGATGATAGAAGCCGTGAGGAATATATCAGTT
The DNA here is from genome assembly GCF_035046485.1 of Aedes albopictus. NCBI lineage: Eukaryota > Metazoa > Arthropoda > Insecta > Diptera > Culicidae > Aedes > Aedes albopictus. Next base: position 283,016,555 of record NC_085136.1, on the reverse strand, counting down.
TGAATTTTTCTATTAAAACATGGCATTTGAACACAACTTTATACATAAAAGTAAGTTCGTGGAGTACTGAGTGAAAAACTCAATGAGTTTACCCGACTAAATGAACATAACAAGAATATATCATAATTATATCTTAATGTGATATAACTAACAAATTATGTTATAATTTTGTTATGACATGGACTGTTTCAAACTTTTTCAAACTAAATTATAACAAAATATATTATAATCTTTTGTAACTAGTTTTGTTACAAATAAATCAGAACAAACTCTGTTATAACTTTGTTATTTTTGCAACTGAACAAAATGATCAGTTGAAAAAATAACATAATTATATCAGAATATGAAATAATTTTAACTTTTAGCTATATTACAAAAAATGAGAAATTTGATTATGTATTCGTTTTTTTTTTCATTGCTTGTGGAGCAAAAGGTCGATGGACGCAGGTAAAATATAAAAAAATGCTTATAAGGAAACAGCTCTATTCTATGTAATTGAAAAATTTATGAAAAAACATTCAATTGCTGTTGAGGGGCTGCAGATTTGCTTGTTTTTATTGCGTAGAATTTCGGAAGCGTATCCGGCTACCCTCAAAACTGAAAAGTACTCATATTTTTTCAACTTTGAACCGATTTAAGTGAACTTCGACTCGTTTGAATAATAAATCTTATTTTTATTGATTGGTTATGCGAATAGAACGATTGGGTTACGTGGTATTCTCAAAAGTCCAAATTTTCTGGAACATGTTTTTATGCTATTGAGGGGCCCAAATGCAAAGAGGTGTAAGTGACTATTCTGTCGAGTTTGAGCTGAGCATTTCAAAAAGTCTTCAGATTTCAAGCTTTCAGGAACATTTTAAAGATTATTTTTATGATGATTAGAAAAAATACAGTAATCAGAGAAAATTGGGTTGATATTGAAGCTCCATACATTTTGAATGGGATGAAAAGCTGGTGAAAAACGTCAAAGCTCATTTACTCGAAAGTGGGTTTTTGTAACTTACACACCCCTTTTCTTCTAAGCTCCACTATTCTAATATCGTCATTGTTGGAGTTAGCGTATTGAAAAGACATGGTCTCTCGTGAAACATGCTTCGTAATGATTACTTTGAAGTCAATACTTTGGGCCTAGGCTGGGCAGATATGCTATTGCAGCTGGTCTATGGAAAATTCCACGCGTATGGCAATTCGGGTTTTCCTTAACCCACGATGACCAGATTGTTTCAGTCGGATTTGTTTTAGATGGAAAAAATAAATCTGGATTAAATGAGATCAATATTGTCAAAATCGGAGAAAATTTATCGCAGATATAACCATTACATAGTATACCTTCTTTAGTTTATTGACTGCTGTTTCATATTATGAAGTAAAAAATAAAGGCATTGCAACTTCTAGAAATTTCATCAGACTCTTCCGTATTTTTTATTTTATTCATTGCTTTATGTTGAGTTTTTGGGTAAATATAGCATCATAGTTTTTTATATGTTTATCTAAGTATTTATTTCCTTCTTTCAATATCCCAGTCCCGTTACGGTGCCAAAATCCTATCACTTTTCTACGATTCCCAATTCTTATAGGTTAAGTAAAATTTTAGCATCAAAAAGTGATACATCTGCACACGAGTTTTTTTAATCTCAAAATTGAGTAAACTTTTAAGTTATAATTATAATTGGATTTATATGTCATTTTAACAGTACTGCTATTCTAACTTCTAATTATAACGTCAACAAGTACCGAACAGACTATGTATTATGAAGTAATGAATGTAAGTGAGCGTGGAGATAGCAAATGTGGTACCTACTAAATAATTCTAATCAATAAAAATGCCAACTATGCATACAGACAATTCTGCTCAATTGATGATTGCATTTGTCTATTATAACTTTTTTCTTTCGAACTATTATTATTCGACCATATATTGTTTGACATTATATCATAAATATCTTTTTTCATTACTAAAAATAATCTAAAACAGAATAAAACTAAACAGCATCTGCAGAAGTAATCATATCGGCATAGGTATGATATAATTGTGATCAATTAAACAAAGCCACATTTTACCTTCGCTCACGTAGGTACGTGTATGATCGCCGTTCTCGCAGCGCGAACAAAACAAAAAATAAAATAAAAATAATTTCTGTCCGGAAAGAATCTTTGTCGCCGCAAAAATGCACCCCATGACGAAGCTCAACCATAAATAGTCGACTAGCTACTTTTTCGTCGTTCTCTTTGTTCCTTGATGGAAATAGCCGACGACGGGCCATGCGAACGCCACCACTGTTATTAGTGTTTCAGTGCGCATGTCTGCGCACCGTGATAGCGCTGTTGGTAAGAGAGAGAGAGGGTCATTGTTTGATCTTGCATTCAAATTACTGTCTGTTTTTGTCCTGCGACTGACAAACAAGAGATGGGGGAATAGGGAAACTGGCAATACGTAGAACCAGTAAAGCTTCTTTCGTCTCTCACTTCAAGTGCTGTGATAGCCTCATTGGTAAAGGCGACTGAAAATTTACGATGGCAGGATTGGTGGTTCAAATCCCGTCCATGTTCGTAGGTTTTATAATGAACTCGAAAGTTTTTTTTATGTGACCTATAATTTTCTAAAAATAGAATAACACACTTAAAGTAATTACCCAAAAATGAGTAAAAAACTAGTTTTTACCCTATTTGATTTCTACCCTAATTGAATATATCAATCTGTATTATAATTTTGATATATTTTATCAAAAACTTAGAACAGGGCTTGATATATTTTTGATGTATTTGTAACAAACTCTGATACACTTTTGTTAGAACCCTTATGATTTTTAGTTAGAATTTTTGTTATTTTAACAACATCCTGCATCTAAATTATAACTGCCTATGTTAGAAAAAATCTGTATAACATAATAACATATTATGATATAATTTTGTTATGATCGCCTAGTCGGGTAGCTATAAAAAACACTATTTATCTGAAAATATTTTCTTAACGGTGCATCAACATATGATTACATGCTACAAATAGTGAACTTGTTTTTGTTTTTTTTTATAACAAGTTTTGAACACAACAGTATTAGCTACATTAGATTACTACTGCATTGCATACATTTAGGCGTTTATTGGTGTATGAAGATTTCTGCCCAAATTAACTAAACTAATTCCATTTGACACATTTTGTTAAGAGATAAAAGACCTGATTTGTATTCTGCTATGATCTTTCTACCGAGAATAAGTGGCCGTTCATTGAAAAAGTAGTCGAAACGAAGTTGCTTTTTCGAAATTAAACCTAAATTGTAACTAAGAACTAGTTAAAAAGGTGTAAATTTCAAAATGATTAATTTTTTCGTCTGGTACATTCTGGTACCCGTTCTCTTGCGATTCACAAAGGATATGCCTTATATTTTATTGTAATTTTATCCAGATCGTGGAATGCTGCAGAATCTGAAAACTTTTTGAATGCTGAAAATGGTTCAAAATTGACAAAAAACATGATTTTGAAAACTCTTCTGTAAGAGAGCAAAATAACTGAAACCATGTGAAGTTTTTTGTTTAAATGTTACTCCTTTATCAGAAGAACTGTGTTACATACTCAGTTATTTTTTTTAAATTGTCAATAGTTCGAAAATTGAAGTTCTTCCGATGAGTTATGATGCAAATAAAAAAAACAGTAGAGAAAATCGTCAAATTTCAGCATTTATTCTAAAAAAAATATGCATCCCAAAGTATTTTATTGATTGCCACATGATGAAGCATTACTTCATGTATCTTTAAAAAATATTAGACTCTGGAAAACCCTGAAAAAAAATTTTCGACTTATGGCCAGGAATTTGGCCCATTTACGCCTGTGTGCGCCGTTTGGTTGCTGATGGCATAGTGGTTCATTTTTGGAAAAAAGTTTCAAATACCAGATTTATCCTATTATGATCCACTCCACTGTACGGTACATCCATCAGCAGCATAGCTCGAACATGCCATACCCAGGACCACTGTATCAGCATTTTAAAGAGCACACATTCGTATTGAATTCCGAATTCAAACTCCGAACTTTTTCCCATTCTCTCGGGATAAATTCAATCACGCTAACAAGCTGAGTGCGAGTACCACCAACTCGCACGATACAACAGATTTGACCCCGTGCGATACCTCATCCACATTCCTATCACCGAAAAATAGGGCTCCATTGACCCCGAGACCCGAGAGGAAAAATCTCCAATTCAGATCCGTGCTCGAGCTCGATTGCTAGCTCAACTCTTTCGGAGTGGACTTTGTGCTCTGCGGCCATCAATGCTGGCTGGCTGGCTGACTGGCCAGCTATAGAGCCAGCAGTTACATCGAAAAACCGATGCTGGACGACCGCTATTTGATTACCATTCAGGTTCTAAAAATACATTCGGCAACCGATCCCTAAGCGCCAACTGTGGCCAGAAAGGAGTGATAGCATCGTTGAAATGGTTATTGTGATTGGGGGAAAATTTGAATCAAATTGTGATTACACATTGCGATGGACTATTTCTGGTCAAAGTCGGAAATGGCACTTTCAATTGAGTTGTTTTTTTTTAACTATTTATAAATTGAGTAGATCATGTAATCTGGACATAACTCCTGTTAAATGTCGATGAATTGGGTTTTTAAATTAAGAAAAATGCATTGATTTTTTGATTTTATGCGAAAGAGCAGCTTTTTCTGAACCATCATGATTTTTTTCAGATTTTTAGAACTTCATTTTGGTACCTAAAATAGCTTTCGAAGAGATTTTTCGAAATCACCTTTTGACAGCTGGCCAACTGCTTGACAGCTCCGCCCAGTACAAAATGCGACTGGTTCGACAAATCGCTCCCATACAAACTTCAAACTGATTTTTAAATAGGTTCCCTGGCACCAAAAGTCATGAAAATTTGGATTTCGGCTCAGTTTCGCATGCAGATTCTGAATATGGAATTATCTCAACACCGCTAAAGAAGCCAATTGTTTGAATTTTTGAGGGGAAGAAAAACATACATACATACATACATACATATATACATACATACATACTTACATACATACATACATACATACATACATACATACACACATACATACATCAAAACCCAAGTAACATTTTATAGTCAAATAGACTAGAAGAGGTTATAAGAACCATCAATAAACCAGAATAAAAGGTTTCAGGTTTAATGACGGTTTTGGAAACCGCTACAAGACTAACTGGCCATCAAAATATTACTTGGGATACATACAGGGGTAGCAAGGGCAGGAATCCAGGGGCTTAACATACAAACCCCCCCACCCCCCCCGGTGGAAGCTTGGAAATCGTCCCAGTTTATACAGCCATGTGGATTACCACCATTGGCACTTCCTTCGGGGACTGACCAGATTTCTGGTTTCCAGACAGCTCAAGAGGAGGATGCTTAGAAGGTGGCGGGGGTTCAACAGTGGGCTCTATTGGATTCCCATAAAAAGCCACACATCTGCATCTTCAAGCAACTCCGTACACGTGACCTGGTACCGCTTCCAAAGTGCTTTAGCTAAAACATCCGGAGTGCCAACCGGCACATTAGGATCGATGCCAGTAAGACCCTAATTGGCTTCTTTAGCGGAGTTAAGATAATTTCATAGCCGAAATCCAAATTTTCATGGATTTTAATGCTCGGGAACCTATTTAAAAATCAGCTTGAAGTTTGTATGGGAGCGATTTGTCGAATCACCCCTCGTCTGATTTTGAACTGGGCGGAGCTATCAAGCAGTTGTGCAGTTGTCAAAAGGTGATTTCGAAAAATCTTTTTGCAGTTGATTTCGAGTATCAAAACAAAGTTCTAAATATCTTTTAAATTTCTTTGAGAATTTCACCAGGAGTTTTTCCGAAAAATGCTCCAAAAGTTTTTCAAAAGATTTTGCTAAAATTCTAATAATTGCTCAGAAGAATTTCTTTTGGAATTTCTAAGAAGATTGTACCAGGAGTTCTTTTGAAACCCCGTAACGTGGGTAGATCACCTTAGAATGGTGCGTTGCGGTGTAAGATCTACCAAATCAAATTTTGTTCTTGATATTTATTTACCGTGTTTTTAAATTTCCAAGATCAAAGTTTGATGCTCTTTTCCTTGTGTTTTGTAGTATTTGTGTTTCAATGTACTGCTAATTAACATTTTATTTCAGCAGGATTCAGATAAATGTATCGTACGATATAAATAATATTTTAAAAATATGTAACTGTGGCGAGCGTACCACTAATATGTAGCTTATTTGACGTACGATGTTATTATTATTTTATATTTCAGGTTACAAACCGAAGAATCTAGTAATTCAACCAAAGGTCAACAAGATGATGAGGAAACCAGGATGAATTGGGCAGACAACTGATTCGAAGCAGTCTAACAATAGTGATCCTGAAGGTTATCCAAGCGTATCCTTTGGAGTTTACCCTTCTACTAACAACACCCAAATTCCCGTGACACCTAGGCCTGAGAGATCGTAGAGTTGTCTACATTTTTAATAGGTGTCCAAAACTTACCATCCTTTCCCATTCCTCAGCAGTCGCAAGGACGTGGCCAGGACAGTGCTCGACCATTGGAGGATTGCGACAGTCTTGTCTAAGAGTCAGAGATTAGTTCCAAATCTTTGTGCTTTGGTTCGGACGGGAAGGAGGCAACCCTCATAACAGAGGTCTAGGACTGTACCACCCACGAATTTGTGCGACTCGCTTAATGCTAATGCTAATGCTAATGCAAAACAAAGTTCTAAAAATCTGAAAAAAATCATAGTGGTTCAGAAAAATGTGTTCTTTTGTATAAAATCAAAAAATCAATACATTTTTCTAAATTTAACAACCGAATTGTGGCAACCTGGCAGCACATGGACATGAACACGAGCAAGGAATACCAGACGCTACAGAGCTGACATGGGTAAGAATGGGTTACACCTCTCTGAAACGACGAGTGGGCTAATCTAATGGTACGGTTGCCCCCTCCCGTTAAAACCTTGGCGTTCCGAACTCGCCACCCACGAGCACACAGTATTGCGTAAGAGAGCTGAGACTGCTGAAAAAGGCTTTGAAGCTGGCCTGGGAGCAAGTTGTGGCGGACTACAGGAAACGCCCAAAGGACGCAGAAATAAGATCTCGAACAAGCGGGATCGAGAAACACCAGGTGAAGAAGATCACCCGAAGAAGACAAAGAATACTCAAGGTCATTGGCGGAGCCACCTTTTTCTTTTTTCTTACTCACTCTCCTAAACATATACGAGAAAGAGCGGGATGAAAGAGGAGGCAAACTGCCCCCTCTTCTATCTTTCTTTTTCTCGTGCATGTTTAGGAGAGTGAGTAAGAAAAAAGAAAAAGCTGGCTCCGCCAATGAGCTTGAGTCAAGGTAGCGATGAGTCGAGCGACGAGAGGGCCAGTAGCAATTGGAACGTCGCAGGAAGAAAAAAAAACAGCCTAAAAAGAAGGAAACGTAAGAGAATAGCCGGCACGAGACGAAAGGAGATCCATAGCCACATGGGAAAGGCCCTGCTACATAGTCAAGAAAAACGACCAACAGTCATACGCAGCAATCCTCAAGAAAGCCCAAGAGGATCCGGAGTTGAAGGAACTGGGTGAGAACGTGGTGAGAACCAAGCGCACTCTGCAAGGAGATATGCTCTTTGAGCTGAAGAAGGACCCGGCGATTAAAAGTTCTGCCTACCAAGAGCAATTTGCCAAGTCATTGGGCGACCTCATCAGGGATGGCGGGAACGTGGAAGCTTTATGCAACGATCGAATGCCGATACCTGGAGGAGATCACAACAGTGGAGGAGCTTGGTCATGAACTGAAGACGTAATGCGAATTGGGAGAAGAGGTTCTAACGATTCTGCTGACGAAGGGGTACCAAGGCACACAAACAGCGATGATTCGACTTTCGGTGTCTGCGGCTAGCGAATTGATGAAGGTGGGCAAGGTACGAATTGGCTGTTCGGTGTGCCTGCTGAGGATCGCCGCCCGAGAAGCAAGAAGTGGCAGCAAACGGGTGTTGAGATGCTTCAAGTGCATGGGCTTCGGACACATGCGGCCAATTGCAATGGACCAGACGGATCTGAACAATGCAGAAAATGCGCAGAGAAGGGACACTTTGCGAAGGACTGCTCGCAAGTGCCAAAGTTCATGCTCTGCACAACGGAAGAAGGAAACGCCCATTCGACGGGCGCCCTGAATATAAGAAGGCGATCGCAGGTCAACAGTAATGGAGATAATGGAGATAAACCTAAATCATTGTGACACCGCACAGCAACTGTTGAGGCAGTCAACAACGGAAGCAAAGTGCGACGTTGCGATTATTGCAGAGTTTCTCTCGGTAACAACAACTGGGTGGCAGATAGCACGAGAACGGCGGCTAAAGGGTGATACGGTCAAAATTTGGTCATATATTTTTTTTCATAACTTTAGACTGCGTACTCCAAAACAGCTAATTTTTGAACCAGTAATGCCACATTATATGTAGCTTATACCTTAAAATTTTCATCAAAATCGATTAAGTAATGGTTGATATATAGATAAAAACATCGACCTACCTTTTTAAAATTTTGTACAAAGGCGCTCCATAGTAAATTTTCGGAAATTTAAGGTCAGTAAAACACAACTTTGATTATAGAACTACCAATACTGCTCCGATTTTTATCAAAATTTTACAGTATAATACTATTATGTAAATATGTTCTTAGTAAAATTTTGAGCCATTTTGTATGAATACTTTCAAAGTTGTAGCAGTTTGAATATGAAAAAAACTGACCGGGTGCCACTTAAGCAAATATAACTTTGTAACTGCTGGATCAAATTGAATGAAATTTTTACATTACATTTTGATATGCATACTTCACATACAAAAAAATTTTCATTGAAATCGGTTAAGTATCTCTGGCTCTATAAATAAAACAGTAAAAATGTGTGAATCCTCTTTGCACAAAATTTTAAAATTGCAGATCTCAGGGTTCAACAATATCTCCGCAAATACTAGACCGATTTTGATGAAAATTTTATGGTACAAGCTACATATAATGTACCATTACTGATCCAAAAATCAGATGTTTTGGTGTACGCAATCTAAAGTTATGAAAAAAATTATGTGACCAAAATTTGACTTGACTTGACAAAATTTGACAAAATTTGACCACCTAAACAAATATAACTTTGTAACGGCTGGATCAAATTGAATGAATTTTTTACACAACATTTTGATATGTATACTTTACATACAGAAAAATTTTCATTGAAATTGGTTCAGTATTTCTGGCTCTATAAATAAAAGAGTAAAAATGTGTTCTTATTTTTTAATCCTCTTTGTACAAAATTTTAAAATTGCAGTTTTCAGGATTCAAAATATCTCCGCAAATACTCAACCGATTTTGATGAAAATTTTATGGTATAAGCTACATATAAAGTACCATTACTGGTCCAAAATTCAGCTGTTTTGATGTACTCAGTTTAAAGTTATGAAACAAATTGTTTGACCAAATTTTGACCGTATCACCCTTTATACAAGTGATGAGAAGATTTCCATTTCAGGAGGTCGTCGCAAGCACGTACGAAGGATTCGTCATCGCCAAAACGAACGGTATCTTCGTATGCAGCTACTATGCACCCGCACGGTGGACAGCGGAGAAATTCGATCGGATGCTGGAGGAGTTAACCAACAAGCTAGTTGACGTAGGCCGTGGAGTGGGGTAGCAGGCTAGCCAATGCAAGAGGTTAAAGCCTGTTGGAAGCACTGGCGAGATTAGAGGTACAACTGTGGTAAGTTGGCACCGTAAGCACATTCAGGAAAGACAGGCGGGAGGCGATCATCGACATTACCTTCTGTAGTCCATCGCTGGCGAGCAACATGAACTGGAAAATTAGCGAATAGTACACCCATAGTGATCACCAGGCGATCTGCTACAGCGTAGGCCATCGGAACCCTACGGCCATACAGAGAAGCAGAATGTATGAGCGAAAGTGGAAGGTGAAGGCCTTCGACAAGGACCTCTTCGTCGAGGCACTCCGTGTAGACAGCGACACTCTAGACCTAGATGCGGTAGAGTTGACAAGAGTGATTACAAGGGCACAAGCACGACCGAACGACCAGCACCGTATGGTGAGGAAGACGAAGGTAGTGTGGAAGCTCGGCAGGCCTCCAATGAGGAGTTAGAAACAGCGGCGAAAAAACTGAAAACGAATAAAGCCCCGGGTCCGGACGGGATTCCCAATGTGGCGTTAAAATCGGCGGTCCTAGCTTACCCCGATATGTTCAGAACGGTGTTGCAGAAATGTTTGGAAGAATGCCATTTCCCAAACATATAGAAGGTACAAAAACTGGTTTTACTGCCAAAGCCAGGGAAACCCCCTGGGGGATCCAGCATCCTATAGACCGATATGCCTGCTGGACACACTTGGGAAGCGCTGGAGCAGGTCATCTTTAACAGGGTGGTGTCGTTCACAGAAGGAGAACATGGACTGTCACAGCTGCAGTTTGAATTTCGTAAGGAAAAGTCGACGGTGGATGCTATCCGGGCGATCCTGGAGAGGGCCGAGATGGCGTCCAAACAGAAGAAGGAAGGAAACCGGTACTGCGCCGTAATCACAATTGACGTTAAGAATGCGTTCAATAGCGCCCATCGCCGTAGCGCTGCACAGAATGCGGGTTCCAGATGACCTGTGTCGGATACTGAAAAGCTACTTCCCGGACAGAGTTTTGATGTACGACACTGAAGCTGGACAGAGAAGGATGAAAGTAACGGCGGGAGTTCCACAAGGCTACATCCTCGGACCAACACCGTGGAACGCTATGTTCAACGGAGTGCTTACGCCGCAGCTTCCCACAGGCGTTGTGGTCGTGGGTTTCGCGGACGATCTGAACCATCGATAACTGGATGAATGGAGTGGAGTCAAGTTTAAGATAGGTAGCACACCACAAAACGGAGGTGCTATTGGTGAGCAACTGCAAGGCTGTGCAGTGAGTGGAAATCTCCGTCGGAAAGCACACAGTGGCGTCGAAGCGTGAACTGAAGCATCTGGGTGTGATGATCGACGATCGGCTAAACTTTAACAGTCACGTATACTACGCCTGTGAGAAGGCGGCGAAGGCGATCAACGCACTGTAGAGGATTAAACCAAACACCGGTAGTCCGAGAAGCAGCAAGAGGCGATCTGCATCACCCTAGAGGAGGACATCGATTGCTACGAGCGTAAGAGGACCAGACAAGTGAGAACGTTGGTGCGAACGGCCTCAATGGAAAAGTGGCAATCGGGATGGCATTCGACGGAGAAAGGGAGATGGACCCATCGGCTCATCCCTAATGTGTAGACTTAGTTGAACAGGAAGCATGGAGAAGTTAACTTCCACATAATCCAGTTTTGGTCTGGTCACGGCTGCTTCAGGCAGTACCAGTTTGGCCATGCCGCCTCGCTCTTCTGCCAGGAGTGCGAGAACGTGGAGGAGACACTTGAGCAAGTAGTGTTCATATACCCAAGATTTGAGGCGGTTAGAAGATCGATACCGGAATATAAATGTCGTTGACTAGATGTACTGCACTGAGGAGACGTGGAATACGATAAGCAGGGCAGTCAAAAAATGCTGACGGAGTTTCAGAGGAAGTGGAGGGGCGACCAGCAAGCTGGGATCGCTTGAAGAGATAGCGAAATACGGAACTGCATGAGCACAGATTATAATAAGTGTATCAACAGCAAACACTCAACGGCTGCAGGTCTTCAGCAATAGATGTCTGCGGAATTGCGGTATCTGCAAGCATCGCAGCAGAGGCAGACCCAGAGGGTCATGGAGGCGCAGTATCAACAGAGAAATGAAGAAAGAAATTTGACCTGGCCACAATGGTGATGGATACTCATGACTGGAACTAAGTAAATTGCCCCAAAATAGAAGTTAAGTTTGCTGGCTAATTGTCTGCAAAACTCAGCCAAAAGCTGAACAAATTGCTGAGATCTTGGCAAATTTTGGGAGGATTTTATTGCAGCGCCTCTTTGTGTTTGACATTATGCGTGACAATGTGGACTGCCCGTTACTGCTGAGCAACATACTTCTCAACGTTCCGCCCAGAAGAACCAGACGGGCTGACTTTCTTCGTAATCCCCTTCATCGTACTCTTTTTGGACAAAATAGTCCATTTGATGTTTGTTGTCGTCGTTTTAATGAAGTGTCTGTAAATTTTGATTTTAATGTGACTAATTAAGCATATGTTTAAAAGTAGGATAAGTTCTAGTTCATAGTATTAACTGTCTGTACGATGTATTCGAAGACTAGTAAATAAATAAATAAAATAGTTGCTTTGTGATTACCAGGAGGAAAAGTTGCTCAGAGGAGAATCAGTGTCAAACGGCGACATATGTCGGTTTGACGAAAAATTATTGGTGGTGAGGCTCGGAATTGAACCTACGACCATTCGCTTACAAAGCAAACGTGTATTCTTCGAGGTCACCAGTCTTCACAATCTCGTGAACTTGTTCGCTTTCTTTTTATTCTGGAGGTGAAGCCACCGTATTTAAAATAGAACACCAACAGAGGACACAAATGCTTCGAACAAAACAATTCACTTTCGATACAGAAACCTGTTAACGTGGAGGTACGCAAAGTTTGCTCAAAGCTTCCCCCATTTCCCCACTTCAACCAGCTCTCGCCAGCTATCAATTGCAAGTGGGATAAACTCAATTGTATTGCTATTTGAAAACTGTTGTTTGTCTTCCCTGGCCTAGATTTAAATGGGGAAACTCGACCCCGAGGGATCGCCGTTCAAAGTTCGACCAGTTTCTTTTTCATGGTTTGGCATTACAACCCAACATGGATGGAGTATGCTTTCCAGCAGCTTTATGCGAGCTTCCGCAGCTTTTTCTTATCGTCGGGAGGTTCGTTGATTCATTGCTCATAGAAAATCCTACAATTATTAAACAAGTATTGTCGAACCCAGTTAGTCTGGGTCTGCTCCATGTTAACTAGTCATGCTGAAGGACGGTTGGCACGCATGGTGTGCCACTGAACCGCAAATTGTACCCCGAGGCTAGTCCATTGACCAATCCCGGTCGGTTCCAATTTAATGGTTTGGAAACAACTTTTGGTTAACTTTGTCCCTTATCCCTGCATAAAATCCGAATTTGGGCTCGGTACAGATAAACAGCAAAGTGAATGACAACTCTTGTTACTCGACCACACTCACCGAAGGACACGCGCGGGTACGGCGATATAGACAATTTATTACGGTTTCAAACCCAATAAGTGTGCTCTTATTCACATTGGAAACTGGGCCGTTGGGACATAAAAGTCGCACGGTACTCGAAGCTTTCACACAAACTCGACGATATCGAAAGGATCATCACGCCACGTCGTCCCGCGATGGTATGGGGTGGGAAAATTCACTGAATCGGAAAACAATACAATGGGAAGAGAGTTGGTTGGCGGGTAGGTATCTATTTTTGGCTTCCACTGAACGGTGAAAACGCGGCTTACAAGCTTCCAGCAACACAATGTGTTGTTACGGGGAAGCATCTTTTACAAAAGCGCTAGGCTAGCAGCCACCTTTAGTCGTTACCGTTAGACAACTTTGAAGAAAACAAACAGTCTGGCGTCGCGCGTCGATAAACAGCGATCACTATAGAATAGGAGTTTAGACTCAGACGACAATATGCTTTTAGCGTAGATAAGAAGAGAATGACAATTTAACTCAATTTAACAGAATAGCAAGTTTGTCCTTTTTTTTTTCTTTGGCAAAAATAGTGCCCCAAAAGGTGTTTGATAATGCAATTGGGCAGAAAGTGGCTTCGGAATTTGCCTCAATAGAAGGTTGAACATTTGAAGTAACCTTACGGAGTTACTTCTTTTGATGATTCAGGTTGTTAAGTGTAGCCAAAGGTTTACAACTTGAAATACCGAAAGGACGAATAAAAAAAAAAGGAGGAACTAAAAGTTAGAGCAGCTCGTTTTCAGCTTCCAACAATGTTTATCACAAACAGATGCAGGTGATCAAGCGAGAGAGCTTTGAGTTGGCTAGTTGAATGTCTGCAAGAAACAATAAAATATAATTGTAGATTTATAGAGTTCGTTCTACTTACAGATAGTTTCCGTTGTTTACGGAAGATTTCACAGTACTTCCCAAAAACCAAACATTTTTCCACACATATTACTACAACAATGTAAAATGGATAAAGTGCATCCATTGATATACATAATGCATATATCATATTTGTATGAATTCTTCATAAGAAGCTGTAACCACTACAGTGATAGACATTCGTTTAGCCGAGACCAAAAAAAGTGTCATGAAACCCATACAAAAGATTTTATGATAAAACTTGTTTATCTTAGTGATAGTTTATCTAGTACTGTTTTATAAAAATGTGATACATCACACTTACATATACACTGAAACAAAAACGAGGGTAAAACCCCTTCAAATGTCATTTTTTGCCTAGACATTCGTTTAGCCGAGGTAAATGAAAAATTGGTTTTCAATAGTTTTTTTGCAATTTCGTGAGTATATTTCGAGGATATACTCCAAGGCATTTAGATTATGACGTGTTAGTAGGATAATTGACTTTAAAAGTTTAGTTATTTGTGAAATTCAGAGAAATATTATAAAAAAATGTCCCGATAAGGAGAAGCGTCGATAAACAAATTTATTTAAGAAAAATTATTTCTGTAAACACTCAAACGTAAGCTAGATTAGCAGTTTTGAAAATATGGCACAGAATTATTGTTAGAAATGTTCAAATTATTGCATAAAATGTCATGAAAAAATTAAGTATACTAGTTTTTGGTTGTTTAAACTTTAAAATAGGATTGATAAAAGCTAAAATAAATAGTTCTGATTTGAAATAAAGACGTGCCCTAATACCTGTGGAGTATACCTGTTTGATACTAGCATTACTGAATGAGTTAGAAGACTGCTAAGTGAAAGAACTGCAATTAGTGTCAGAATTTTTGTACCCTGTTTATTTAAAAGCAGATGCTCATACAAAAATGCAAGATATGGTCAAACAATTGGCTTATTTCATTCAATCTGAAGAAATATATTATAAATAAGTCTTAGTTGTGAACCACATTAATTTTTAACATGATTTATTTGAAAAGAATGTCTAAATTATGAAACAAGTAGTGTTCAAGCTTGAAATTTGAATACTTTCAGTGCCATTTCTCGAAATATGAGCCGTTCAATGTATGGGGCTGTCTATAAACCACGTGGTCATTTTTTTGGGACTTCTCAACCACCCCCCCCCCCCCCCCGCGTGGTCATTAGTGCATACACATTTTTTTTTTCGTCCATACAAAATGGTCATTGGCCGAAACCCCCCCCCCCTCCCCCTCATGACCACCTGGTTTATGGACAGCCCCTATGTTATTTCAGCCAGAATACAGTCTGGAAGATATTGGGAGCGTTTAGAAGACGTGATAGTATTAAATGCCATGATTTATGCAAGTGAAACCATAATATTTCATCAAAACAATACTTAAATACGTGATTTTTTGATGGTTTGCGTTAGTTTTTTCTGTTAAAAACATTGTTTTTCGTAAATTTTCAACCTGCTTTGGTCATGAAACATTCATTGCATTCAGTGCTGAAAAATTCATTTCGTCATATCTACATTCAATCACCTACAGCTCATTTTAGAAGCTGAACCTGAGAATATGGTGTATGAAAAACTTGTGCGGCTAGACCAGTTCTGCAAGAATGTCACGGAAAAACCACTACTTTTCGAATATTTAAGGTAAATGTCACGGACTACCTTCTAAAAATCCCAATGATATTCACGGTGAATATCATTTGGCATTTTTCAGAGGTAGTCCGTGACATTTACATAAAATATTCGAAAAATAGCGTTTTTTCCGTGACTTTCTTGTAGAACTGGTCTAGCCGCACAAGTTTTTCATACACCATATTCTCAGGTTCAGCTTCTAAAATGAGCTGTAGGTGATTAAATTTAAATATGACGAAATGAATTTTTCAGCACTGATTGCATTCTTTTGAAACACTTCCGATAAAAATAACTACATCAAATCTCAATTTGGAAACGATTACGACATATTTATAAGAGATGCATGCAAAATTAATATGGCAACACTTCCAAAAACGACCTAATTCATGGTTTACAAGTCGATCTATAATGCAGGTCACCATACAAAATGACTTTGTTGGAAATTTTTCGAAATTTGTTAGTTTTTTATTATGGAATTCTAAAAAATGTTCAAATCGGCTAAACGAATGTCTAGACAAAAAATGACATTTGAATGGTTTTTACCCTCGTTTTTGTTTCAGTGTATATGTAAGTATGATGAATCACATTTTTATAAAACAGTACTAGATATACTATCACTACGATAAAAAAGTTTTATCATAAAATCATTTGTATGAGTTTCCTGACATTTTTTTTTTTATTTTTTAGCCTCGGCTAAACGAATGTCTATCACTGTATATCGGTACTTTCGAAACTGTGTGCCGTGACGCTCTAGCATAGCGCATGGTTTCCCAAACTGTAGGTCGCGATCCCCCGGGGGCCGCCAGTCTTCATCCAGGGGGCCGCAAGAGAAAGTCGAATATTCACTGAAACAAACAACAAATGAGGAAATTTCTGTGGTGGGTCGCGAAAAGTACGTCTACTGACAAAAAGGGGATCATGCACCTGAAAGTTTGGGAACCCATGCTCCAGCGTATGTATTTTTTGCTTGCTGGTAACTACCAGCAAGGTAATTTCAAGTCTTGTTTACGTTAGCATAGATGTAGTAAGGGAAGGGGGAGGTAGGTGCCGTGTCCCACCCCCCTGGCCACCAGATTTTTGTTTTATAAATTCGAGCCAACTAAAGATTATCAATAGTTCAGAGTACCAGAAAAAATATCTCAAGAAATAAACTATTCTAATAATTTTGGTATTTATGCATAATTACACCAAAACCTCCATTTAGGTAACGAGTCGGGACTGCTTAAATAGCCCAAATGGATTCAGTTCATTACCTAAATGGAATTGATGATTGCAAGGAGCTTAAGAAGGTCGACCTGGAGATTTCAAGGGGGCTACGAGGGGCTTCAGAGGGATTTCATGAGAATTTCAGGAGGAGTGGAGGGGTTGTCAGAGGCGTTGCACCGGGGGGCTTCGGGGGTATTTTCGGGGAGTTTCGAAGGGTCTCAGGTGCGTTACATGGGGTCCGAGGGGGTTTCAGAGTGATTTTGAAAGCATTTCAGAAAGCTCTAGATGATTTTGAGTTTCGGAGGTGTTACTCGGCGTTACGTAGGCGTTTTCAGGGGATTCTGAGGGTCTCAGGTGCGTTACATGGGGTCCGAGAAAGTTTTAGGGGGATTTCAAAATCATTTCAGAGAGCTTCACATGATTTTTGGCAGGTTTCATAGGTGTTACTCAGGCGAAACGTAGGCATTTTTGTGGGTTTCTGAAGGTCTCTGGTGCGTTACATGGGGTCCGAGGGGGTTTTAGGGGGATCTCGAAGGCATTTCAGACAGCTTCAGATGGTTTTTGGCGAGTTTCGGAGGCGTTACTCAAGCGTTACGCAGGCGTTTTAGGGGGTTTCTCATGGTCTCAGGGGTGTAACAGGGGGTTTTGAGAGGGGTTAACGGGGCCTACAGTTTCTAAAAATACATTTCGGATCACAGCTCTTAAGTAAGCTTCAGAGAGATTTAAGCACACAAGTTATGCATGTAGATTCGATGACTTACACTTAGGAAACCTTAAACAGTCCCAAACCAGCCCCATCTTCCCTCATTGATCCCCCTGAGCACGCCCTAAACTCCACTTGGATCTTAATTCCCTTAAACCAACCTAATCCTCCAACTGCTCTGAACACAATCAAATTCCATTTAAGTAACCTTAAATGGAGAAACCTAAATAGATTTTACGTCAATGGAATCGACTAAAATGGAGCTTTTAGTGAATCAAACCTTTTTTATTCAAAAACCACATGAAATTTCTCCACTTTCAGAAAAAAAATCCTTCAGGAATTGCTCAAAGGACATCTCCAAGAATTTCTCCTTCGTGAATTCTCTCATGAGCGTCTTGCAGAGTTCCTATAGTGAGGTTTGTTCCAAGAAATGCTTGAGGAATTCCTCCCACGAGTCCTTCAGAATTTTTTACAGATACTTCAGCAAAGATGCACCGATGAATTTCTCCAGGTTTTATTTCCATAGCTTCCTTCAGTGATTCGATCATGGATTGCCCCAGGTATACTTGAGGAATTTCTCCTGGGATATCTTTAGAGATTCCTCCAGTGATGGTTCCGGTTTTTTCGACAATTCTTGCAAGAATTTCTTCAGGGCTTCCCTAAGAAATGTTAACAGAGATCCATTTCGGTATTTCGGTAAGTGTTCCTTCAGAGATTTCTTCAGGGATTTTTCTATATGTTCCTTCGAGAATTCCACTAGAGATTGGAATTACACAAAAGAATCTGAGAGTCCATTCAAAGATTTCTACAATAATTCGTTCAAAAGCTATTGCAGACATGGATTCCATCAGATTTTTTTTTCTAAGTATTCCCACAGAAATTCTTCCAGAAATTTGTAAAGAAAGCTTTCTTTGGATTTCCTAAGAAATTCCTCATGGGATTGCTTTCGGGATTCATCATGGGGTTTTTCGGGAATTCCTCCAAGTTGTCCTCTAAAAATTCTGTTACATATTTCTTAGGATTCTTTCAGGAACTCCTCCATAAATTAACGCAGTATTTCCTCCTGGAGCTGTTTAGGGATTCCCTTAGAAATTCCTCTAGGAATTGCTTCCTGAATTCCTCCTGGGGTTTCTTCTGGAACTGCAACAGGGGTTCCTTAAAGAGTTCCTCCACGTATTCTTATTAGGATTCCTTCAGGATTTCTCCAAGAATTACATCTGCGATTTCTTCAGGAATTCTTCCAATGAGTCCTCTGGGCATTGCTGCGGGGCTTCCTCTAAGGATTCCTTCAGAAATGCCTCTAGAAATTCCTTCAAGAATTCTTCTAGAGATTCCTCCAGGAGTTTCTCTAGAGATTTCTCCGGGAATCACTACAGGCATTCCTCTAGGATATCCAAGAATAATTTTGCCAGGGATTTCTTGCGTGATATTTCAGTAATAACATAAGGTTTTGTTTAATTCTTTCAAAGATTCCCCCAGCAACTCTTCTAAGGATTCCTCCAGGAATTCCTCCTTGAATTCTTTAAGGAGCTCCTTCAGTAATTAATCCAGTACTGTTAAAGGATTCCCTTAGAAATTCCTCTTGAAATTGCTTCCGGGATTCCTTCTGTTTTTTTTTTGTTTTTTTTTTTGTATTCCTCTAGGGATTCCCTCAGGAACTGCTACAGGGAGCCCTCAAGGAATTCCAATACGAACTCTTCTAAGAATTCCTTCAGGATTTCTCCATGAATTCTATCTGTATTTTCTTAAGGAGTTATTCCTTAAGGTATTCCTTAAGGAACTGTTCCTTAAAGTATTCCTTCAAAACTTCTTTAAGAGATTCCTCCAAAAATCTCTTCAGTAATTCCTCCAGGAATTCTTCCAGGGATTCATCTGAGAATTCTTGCAGGGTTTTCTTTAAAAATTCCTCCAGGAAATCATCTTCCAGGAATTCTTTAGGGGAATCCTTCAAGGATTTTTTCAGAGATTTCAACAAGAAATCCTTTTGGGGCTCCTCAAGTAATCCTTCCATAAACTTCAGGGATTTCTTGAGAAATTGCTACAGGAATTCCCCCAAAGACTTCTACAGCAATTACTTCAGGGATTCCTCCAAGAATTCCATCTGGAATTTGCCTAGGCATTCTTCCAGGTAATCTTGCTAGGCTTCATCCTTTGGATTCTTGCGGAGATTCCTCCGGGAATTCTTTCAGCGATTCCTCCAGAAATGCCCCTAGATATTCATCCAGGAATTGCTTCAGGGATTCCTCTAGGTATTGCTCCAGGTATTCCTCCAGGTATTCCTCCAGAAGATCCCCAAAAGCTCTTCCAGGAGTTTTTCATGCTTCTGGAATTCTTCCTGGAATCCCACCAGGAATTCATGCAGGTATTCCTCCAGGATTTCATGCTGTAATTTCGGCAGGTTCTGGAGAAATTACCCCATGATTTTCTTCAGGGATTCCTTCAAAAATTTTATCAGGAATTGATCCAGGAATTTCTCCAGAATTTCCTTCATAAATTCTGTCACCAACTCATCTAGGAATTCTTCCAGGATTTTTGCAGTGATTCCTCCAGAATTTCTTCCTGATTTTTCTTCAGGAATTGCTGCAGGAATTTACCTGGAATTTCCCTAAGAATTCTTTCAGGAACTGCTTCAGGGATTATCCCAGGAATTTCTCCAAGGATTCCACCAGGAATTCCTCTAGAATTTCTCGCTTATTTTTTCAGAAATTTCTTCATGGATTTCTTCCAAAATTACTCTAGAGATTCCTTCAAGAATTCATCCAGTAATTCTATCAAGAATTCCCGTAGAGATTCCTCCAGGAATTGCTGGAGGAGTCCCTGTAGAAATTCCTGGAGGAATCTCTACAGGAATTCTTGGAAGAATTATTGGATGGCAATACCTCCAGGAATTTAACCTAGCACTCCTTCAGGATTTTATCCAGAAATTTCTCCAGGAACTCCTCCAGGAGTTCCTTCAAAAAATTACCCCAGAAATTTCTTCAGGAATTCCTCCAGTAATTTCTCCAGGATTCGATCAAGGAATTCCTCCTGGACATCTTTCAGAAGTTATGACAGAAATTCCTCCAGGAAGTTATCTAGTCAAATTCTCTAGGGATTTCATCAGAAATTCTTTCAGAAATTTCTCCTGGAAACCTTCAAGAATTTTTCAGAGATTCCTCCAGGCATGCCAACAGAGATTCTCCAGAGATTGCCCCAGGAATTGCTTCAGGGATTTCTCAACGAATTTCTCCAGGGATTTTCCCGTGCATTCCTTCGAAAATTCCTCCCGGAAATTCTCCAGATATTCCTCCAACTATTCTTTCAGGAAACCCTCCAGGAATTTCTTAAGGGATTTTTTTTAGAAATTTCTCCAGGGATTACTCCCAGAATTCCTCTGGAGATTTCTCTAGGAATTCGTCCATAGATTTCTCCAGTAATTTTTTTCAAGGGTTGCTCCACGAATCCATTCAGGAATTTCTCAAAAGATTACGCCAGAAATTTGTCCAGAAGCTCCTCCAGGATTCTCTCTAGAGATATTTCCAGGACTTCTTTTGAAGATTTCTCCAAGAATTCTTCCAGGAGTTTCTCCATTTGTCAATTAGCAAAATGAGATGCCTTCTAATTACAAGTTTTTTCAGTATGTTTCAGACATACCAGCAAATCTGGCAAATGTCAGTAAAGGGCAATATGGTATACTTTCTGAAGTTCCTCTAGGGACTCATCCAGGAATTTCTTCAGGGATTTATCCAGCATTCTTCCAGGGATTGCTGTAGAAATTCTTCTAGTGACTTCTTCAGAAATTATCAGGATTACCTGAAGATTTTTTTATTTTTTTTTTAATTATCAGAAGATAATTATAAAATATATATAGAAAATTATCCAGGGATTGTTTTAGGAATTTCTTCAGCAGTTTATAAAAAAGTTTACTCAGGGATTCCATCAGGAATTCCTACAATAAACGAGAAAATGACTCCTCCAGAGATTCTTCCAAGCAACACACAAGTCACAAAGGAGTCACAGCAGCGCAGTTATTGATTGCGCAGCAGTCACTGTGGCTTTCTTTAAGCATATAAGTACTTATATGCCAAAAGTGCTTTCAAACATTTCTTCTGTTTTGGATTTCTCCCGGAATTTCGTTAGAAATTTATCTAGGAATTCTTTCTTAAATTCCTCCAGACCTTGCTTTTTGAATAAAACTCAGAACTTTCCAAATATTCCACTACTTGGGAGTTCTCCGAACAGGTATATCTTCAAGAATTTCTCCAGGCATTTCTTTCGGGAATTCGCACAGGGACATCTCGACGGTTTTCTCCAGTGAAAGTTTCAAGGCTTTTATGAGAATACCATCAACAATTATTCCACGACTCCTTCCGTGAGCACGTCAATTGACATTTTTATAGGATTATGCTCTGAGAAGAGTATATGTAGTGTATGAGTATAAAAACAATCTATAGCGAAACTCCGACAAGGCTGTACGCGGGACAATACAACTGAAGGTTTTTTTTCTTGAAGGAATAGAGATCCAGGACATTCCAAGATTGCCAATAAGCCAATAGACAAACTGGGTGATTAATTACCGAAAGAACTCCAGTTAATCATGGAAGACATTATGTAGACATTTTTTTTAAATTCTACGGACGGATTTTCATTACGATCTACTGAAAATAAGCATGTTGAAGGAAATTATAAAGAAAACTCTATGTTAGTCCTCAATTACTAACTCTAATTCAAAAAAATAATTACAAAAATAATTCTGCGCTCGAGAATAAATAATGCACGAGTAAATAAAAAACCTACATCTTCCAGAAATTGGCCACCGCTACCAGCACCACGTTGATTTGTGTAGAACAGGCGAGCTTTTTCCATTGTATTGTATATAATCCAGCAGCGTGACTGCTGAAGGGTTAAATAAAGCTTTTTATAATATAATGTTGTTATATATTTAAGTTGCTAGGTATTTCATGAAATTCGTCGTAAATAATTCGTCAAAACTTATACATAAATTTCTTTGTATATTTCTCATGAGATTTTTCTAGAAATTAAGTGTTTTTCAAGACAAAATGTCAGGGATTCCTTCAAAAATACGTTAACGAATTCCTCCAGGATTTCTATCAGAAAATTCTCCTCGAATTTCCGTAACGGATCTCTTTAGAAGTTTTTCTAAAAGCTTATAAATAAATGTTTATAGCAGTACCACGAAGTGTTCTTCAAGGAATGCTTCCAGAAATTACTCAATAAATTTATTCAGCAACTCCAGCTGAGATTTCTTCGGAAATTTTCCTGAGATTATTTCAGATATTCCTCCAGAGTTTTTTTTAGAATATCTGCAGGAATTTCCCCAGGAACTAAATAAAAATTTAGTTAAAAAATCTTCTAAGGATTCTTTTGTCAGCAAGGGACCCAAGCAACACACATGTTATATAAAAGTTACGACAGCGCAAGTTTTGGTTGTATAGAAGTTTATTTTACGTAATTCTAACATTGTGTTGAAATAACGTAAAATAAACTTCTATACAACCAAAACTTGCGCTGTCGTAACTTTTATATAACATGTGTGTTACTTGGGGATATGCTCAGAAATTTTTCCATGGATTATTTTTTTCAAAATCTTCACAATTTTCAAAAATTTGTCATGGATTTTTTTTTTCGGAAATTGTTCCGACAGTTCCTGCAGGAGTCTGTTAGGAAATTTCGCCAGGGGTTACTGACTAAATTTCCAGAAAGCTTCTTTTTAAGATGACAGAAGTTCAGAAATATTTTCTGGGAATTCTTCAGAGATTCCTTCAGGAATGCTTTTAGATATTCCTCCTTGGATTTTTACAGAAGAACTTAATAAAATCACATGAAAATATCAGAGTAATTCTGCAAGGGATTCCTGAAGGAATTTCTGAAGGAATCCCTGAAGATATCTCTGAAAATTCCAAGAAGAAATTTTAGAAAACTTCTTGAGAAGATTCCTGAACGAAATTCCATGGAAAAATTTCTGAAGTTATGGTTGAAGAAGTTCCTGGAGAAATTCATGAACGATTTTAATGAAAAACTTTTGAATTGAAGGAAAACTTCCTGGAGAGGTTTCTGAGCAAATCCGTGTAGGGATGATCAAGGAACACTCTTGAGGAATTTCTTAGTTGAACTATTGAGCAATTTATTTCTTTCTTGAGAAAAAAATGTGCAGGAATCCATGCACACATTGCTGACAAAAGTACTTGAGGAAGTCTTGAACAAATCCTTAAATAAATTTCTGAAGGGATTCTTGGAGGATGTTTTAAAGCAAACTCTGAAAGAACTTATGGAGATGCTTCTAGAGAAAATCTGGAAAGAATTTCTTGTAAAATGTTTGAATGATACTAGTGGAAAAAAAACCATGGTGCAATAGCAGAAATTTAAAATAATTTTTAGCAGCAAAAATTTAACACAAGTCTAAAAAAAATCTTAAAGCAACACGGAGACAAATTTCGTTCGTTTGAAACAAAAATACTCATGTTTATTCGGTAAACTGATAAAACATTTAAAACTAAAATATTAATTTTTAAAACAAACTCAATTACATATTGATTTCTACAATACCCATTGAAGAGCCCCCCGTTCCGCCGTCGAGAACATAAACAAAACTCTCAAGTTCCAGCTGCATCACCAAACAAGATTTCCTCTTGCAAAAAAGGCAAGTTTCACCAAAAATTTCCACGAAATCCCATTGATTTCGGAAGCGTATGTTATCTACATGATGTTGGCATTGAAAGTGCCACACGAGAAGTGGATTTTCCTAGAGAAGGAAATAATTTTGTAAATTTAATTGGAAAACAAATATTTCCGTAGGGCCGACCTGCCACAAAAAACAATTTCTTTTTACATTTGTTTCTAACATAACCTGTCAGAAGATACATGTTTGTTTCAAAAATGGATTGAATTTGCTTCAAATGTGACGTTTGATTTGCTCCAAACAGTTTTATTTTTGTTGCCAGAACAAATTGACAATTTATTTGAGTTAACCTGAAATATTTTTGATTTTACTATGCTTTTTTCTGCGTGATGTTTCGGTTTCGGTCAGGCTAAGGCCGGGGTGGCCTCTGCTGTACATAGTAGCCGCCTCCATTCCACTCGGTCCATGGTTGCTTGTCTCCAGTTCCGCACTCTGCGTAGGGTCCGCAGATCGTCCTCCACTTGGTCGATCCACCTAGCTCGCTGCGCTCCACGTCTTCTTGTACCGGTCGGATGACTCTCGAGAACCATTTTAGTCGGGTTGCTATCCGACATCCTGATGACGTGACCCGCCCACCGTAGCCTCCCGATTTTCGCGGTATGGACGATGGTTGGTTCTCTCAGCAGCTGATGCAGCTCGTGGTTCATTCGCCTTCTCCAAGTCCCGTCTTCCATCTGCACTCCGCCGTAGATGGTACGCAACACCTTCCGTTCGAAAACTCCAAGGGCGCGTTGGTCCTCTGCACGTAGGGTCCATGTTTCGTGCCCATAGAGGACGACCGGTCTAATCAGCGTTTTGTAGATGGTTAACTTCGTGTTACGGCGAACTTTATTCGATCGTAGAGTTCTGCGGAGTCCAAAGTAAGAACGATTTCCTGCCACAATGCGCCTCTGAATTTCTCTGCTGGTGTCGTTGTCGGCGGTCATCAGTGAGCCCAAGTACACGAATTCTTCAACCGCCTCGATTTCATCACCGTCGATATGAATTCGGGGTGGCGGGCGCGGTGATTCTTCCCTGGAGCCCTTTGCCAGCATGTACTTTGTCTTCGACACATTAATGACTAGTCCGATTCGCCTGGCTTCACTCTTTAGTCGGATGTACGTTTCCGCCATCGTCTCAAATTTACGAGCAATAATATCAATATCATCGGCGAAACCAAGCAGCTGAACGGATTTCGTGAAAATCGTCCCACTCGTGTTTATCCCCGCTCTTCTTATTACACCCTCCAAAGCAATGTTGAACAGCAAGCACGAAAGACCATCACCTTGCCGTAGCCCTCTGCGAGATTCGAAGGGACTCGAGAGTGTCCCTGATACTCGAACTACGCACATCACTCGATCCATCGTCGCCTTGATCAACCGTATCAGTTTATCCGGGAATCCGTATTCGTGCATAATCTGCCATAGCTGTTCTCGATCGATTGTATCATACGCCGATTTGAAATCGATGAACAAGTGATGTGTGGGCACGTTGTATTCGCGGCATTTCTGCAACACCTGGCGGATGGCGAACATCTGGTCCGTTGTAGCGCGTTCACCCATGAATCCAGCCTGATATTGCCCCACGAACTCTCTTGCAATCGGTGATAGACGGCGGCATAAGATTTGAGAGAGTATCTTGTAGGCAGCGCTCAGTAGTGTGATCGCGCGGTAATTCCCGCAATCCAACTTGTCGCCCTTTTTGTAGATGGGACACACGATACCTTCCATCCATTCTTCCGGTAATACTTCCTCCTCCCAAATCTTGGTAATGACCCAGTGTAGTGCTCTCACCAGTGCTTCTCCACCGTATTTTAGAAGCTCGCTTGGTAGTTGATCTGCTCCAGCGGCTTTGTTGTTTTTCAACCGGCCAACCTCCTCCTCAATCTCTTGAAGGTCAGGGGCCGGAAGTCTTTCGTCCTGTGCACATACTCCTAGATCTGTTACCACGCCACCTTCGGTACTTGCAACGTCGCCATTGAGGTGCTCATCGTAATGCTGCCGCCACCTCTCGACCACCTCACGCTCGCTCGTGAGAATATTCCCGCGATTAATTCTGCGTGAACCACCAATGAAAGTCTAAAACAAATAAATCTCTGACTGCCTTGAAAACTGGAGAATATTTTGCAGTAATTCCAAGAACAGTTTCTTGAGAAGAGAAACCCCAAAAAAATAAATCCTGTAGTGTTTTTTGAAGAAATTCCTAAAATAATTTCTTAAAGGATTCATGAAGTGTCAGGAGAAAGTTTATGAAACAATCTCTGAGTAAAGATCTTAATAAATCCCAAGAGAAGTTCTTGATGCAACCCGTGGAGGAATATCTGAGGATATTCTGGGAAACACGCTGGAGAAACTTCCACAAGTAGGTCTTGAGTATAATCTAGAGGATTTTCTGAAGAAATGCCGGAGAGAACCCACGGAGAAGGTGCTGGAAAACCCTTCTAGAATAGAATATACCGACAAATTCCTGAAGAAACCTTTTCAGGGATTCCAGCAAAAATTTCAAAAAGCATTTCTGTAAAAAATGAATTTCTGAGAGAATCGATAAAGGAATTTCGGAATGAACACCCTGGAGAACTTCCTGAAAGAATCTCTTGAAGAATTGCTGAAATAAAGCCTGGAGGAACTTCTTTTCAATCTGTTTAGGAATATCTGCAGAAATGAAATTTTTGAAAGAATAGCTGAAGGAATATCTGAAGAATTGCCTTTTGGAGTTTTTTGAAAAGTCGAATTCCTGGGAAAAAACCTGAAGGAAATTCTTGAGGAATTCCTTCTGAAACTCATCTAACTATAACCCTATAACTATAAAATACTTGTACACACAGTTATTCTTATGAAATTTTTTTTATAAGTTCAGATTTTCATAAGACTTCGTATTCTTTTTTTTTTTTTGTTATGAGAAAAACTATGACCGATTGCACGCCTTTTCTTCAAGAAAGGCACATAAGGGAAATGAAATAAGTTTCAGTGGGCGTTTATTCTATTTTAGTTTTTTGATCAGATAAGGAAAAATCATCTAAATGGTTCAATACTAAAGTATTTTTTGGGAGGCATACCAGTATATGGGGTGCTGGAATTTGGAACACTTGAGTAACCATTTCTGATTTTATCATGACTGCACTGGTCTTCTAAAATGTACAAATAACTACAGAAAAAACGTGCGAGTGAATTTCTATTTCAAGGAATCTTTATATTTATTTTATTAATTTCTTTTTGATTTCCTCAGTGAATATTTCAAAAATGTATTGTAAAATTCTGGTGGGCATAGTTTTGATTGAAACCCCTGATTTATTCACGTGCAAACCTTTTGCATAAGGTAGGCGAAAATTGTAGATACAGAAAACAAATTGATTCTATATTGACAGTTTTGAGCTACGGCAGCGAATTACTATATTCGCCGCCGACGGTGAAATGTGTTTCGGCGCACACGTCTACTTACAGATAGTTTCTGTTTTTGACGGAAGATTTCTCAGTACTTCCATAACATCACTTTAAGAAGAAATTTCAAATCATTGTTACATTAGTTAAATTTGAAGCTACGTTACAGGTAACTTTGATATTCTTATTCTTAGGTAGCACCACTATAAAAGTAAATTTACAAAATTAGTAGTGCAATCTTTTGCAGAATTACTTTCTCCAGAAGTTTTGTTACAGTGAGTTGCAACAAATTGAGCTAGCTATCCCTAAAGCTCTCAAAAGGTAAGCAATGTTAGTAGAAACCCCATCAAAATCAATAAGCCTTAAAGCATTAGCTTCGTATAAATAGCGAAACTTACCAAGGACAAACATGCTCTCAACAGAAGAGCCTTGCTTACATAATCGCATTTAGAACCTGTACTGATAAAGCGTCCGTGACGTCAATTTAGTGCGAGTAAGCCGGCCCATCCGTTCCAATTAATTACAGCGGAACAAACGAAGCGGTTGGTCTGGGCCTTCTACCCTTACCCTCCGGGAGCTTCCAAGACTGGGACTGGGACGGGGAAGCCTTTTTTTTTTCGGAAGAAAAACACAACTTCCTATCACAAGCTCCTAATGATGGTGGATCTCGCAGATTAGAGTTTATTAAAGGCGGCTGCCGCCGCCGGCGGCGTCACCAGTACTAATTTATAACGTGTCTCATCGGCACCGGCTTCATTCATCAATACTGCTAAACTTTGTCCCAGTAGGATTCGGTGGGTTGGTGGTAAAGTCTCTTGATGCGAACCATATAGGTACATTGGTTATCTAAAGTTTCGAAGAACAATACTCCTCCAGGCTTTCGACATGATACCTACAACAGAGCTCATCGGAACAATCACAATCAGGCTTCCAGCGTAATTTGAGAAATAACACGTTCAGCCATGCGAACGCACTTTCTGAAAACCACCAACCACTCTGCACGTCAAGTGGCCAAAAGCAAAACCTCGATTTGGAGCGATAGATTCATCCGAATATTTTTGCACTCCCAAAGTCCCAAATGGTTCAATGCCAAATCGTGATACCAAGAATCAGCTCTAAAAGCAGCACAATTTGTTGCATCGAGCATCAGAGCCGCATAGCTAACACTTCAGTTCAGCATCTCATTCACAGCTGCCAATTGAAACGCTCAGTCACGAGAATTAATGATTCAAAAGCTAGCTATAGTTCAAAGGTTTGCCCACTCGTTTCGATGGTATTTGGGTGGAATGGGGATGACAAAAAAAACTCGTTCAAATGCACTTCTTCTGTACTCTTGTCTCACCAGCCTTTGATATAGCTGATTCTTCAATTCGTATGCGAATAATTCTTACTAAATCCAAGCCACTATTTATATTTTGTCTGGGATTCAAAGATTTTCCTCATTATTGATTAAAACTTGAAAAAAGTAATAGACATAAACAATCGTTTAGATAATGAGTCGAGACTGCCTAAATTGAATTTTTACTTCCATGGATTCATTACATAAATGGATTTAGTTGATTACCTAAATGGGTTTCAAAGTTGCAAAGAAATTTGAGAATGTCGAGTAGCTAGGAGGTTTAAGAGTGATCGTACGGGGTTTCAGAGCTGTTCAAGCTAGTTCCAGGAAGAACGGGGGGAGGCTTTTAGAGCCTCAAGGGAGCTTGAGTATAGGTCTTCCAATCTACGGAACATCTTGAATCCCTTCTGAAACCGTCTGAAACACTATGAAAAAGCCTTCTGAAACCCGCTGAAGCTCACCTGAGAGTAGTGAACTAAAATGTATTTTCAAAAACTGGCGCCCTTAAACCCCCTCAGCGATCCTG
The DNA here is from genome assembly GCF_035046485.1 of Aedes albopictus. NCBI lineage: Eukaryota > Metazoa > Arthropoda > Insecta > Diptera > Culicidae > Aedes > Aedes albopictus. The sequence continues at coordinate 282,987,066 of NC_085136.1, read as the reverse complement.
TGACCTTGTGGAATCCCCAAAACGTCTCCGAAACTGAAAATTTTCCGGAGCATCCTGAAATGGCTTCCAAAAACCCTGAAACCACCTCGGACCCCTTGTAACATACATGAGAATTGCTGAAACCTTCACTTCTGTAACATGTCCGAAATCCTCTGAAACCCACTCGAACCTCACGTAACGCACCTGGGATCCTCCTGTACCCCCAAAAGCGCCCATGTAACGCCTTTGATACTTGCTGAAAATCCTCCGAAACCGCATGAAATTCCTCTGATACTTCATGAAACCCACTGAACCCCCTCGGACCACCTGAAAATCACCAGAGATTCACATAAACCCCAGAAAACGCCCCTGTTACGCCTCTGAAACTCGCTGAAAATAAAATCTTCTAAAACTTCCTTAAATTCTACCAAGAACCCCCTGGAACCTGGGGTCTCCAGTCCCGAGCAGAGGAAAATATCAAAATAATAACAACGGAATCACAAAACCTGTTTTTATATCTCGGCTTGTTCTTATTGACTTATTAAGTCATCACCATTCCATAACATGTTCTGTTGGGCAATCTTATGTTGTTAAGATCGTGCTCTTGGTATATTTTCTTCAAATAACATTTCAATAACATGTTTTGTTGTAGCACAAGTTCAGTTATTATTGTATCATTGAGTCTAGTACAAATATTTGATCATTAATATTACAACATAACTAGCTTTGCAATCAAAACTACGCCATTCCAGATTTTCGTTGTTCACAGCATTCCGTGAGGAACAGTAAGAGAAAATATTATTTTGTCATCAGTTCCTCTTCTTACTGACATTACGTTACAGTGCCAACTTATCAGCCTTTTGTTTTATAAGCACTTTGAAAAGTATACCTGTTTTTTTTTGTCCCAGTTTCAGTTAGGTATGAATACGAAAATGGAGAGTGTAATAGAGTGTTAGCCATTTTATGAAACATTTTGGATCAACTGGTGGAATTCAACGACGAACAACACATTTTCGACAAAAATGTAAAACATAAGTCATCAAGAACTCCATTGATTATTTTTAGACATTTTATTTTTATTGATTTCACTGCATCGAGCCCACTTAGATTAACTAGGATAAATGTGTCAATCAATGAGGTAATAATGTAAATTAATCTTATAAACAATGAACCACCTAATAAAGGGTTTCAAAACGACGGTAGTTTTTCATCGTAATTGTTTGGAAAATAAACGAGAACTATTGTTTCTCTCTGTTTTCGATAAGAAATCGCTTGCGACAACAATAGCGTCCCAATTATGAATGAAACATTTAACAATAGATCCTATTGTTGCGTATCCCATTGAATGCATATGGGACTTCGTAGGTGTTCCTATCCGCAACAGAAAAAAAGCAAATTTTGTTTTCAGATTGTTATCAATAACGTATTCATATCAAAATTTGTTATTGAAATATTTTCAAAATTCGCTGTTATTAAGTTGTTATTGAAACTAACAAAACATATTATTAAACAGGTCCTCCAGGAACATTTTTTTGTTATAATATTTGTTATTTTGCCGCTTATGACAGACAAGTCTATAACAGGATAAGTTATGTAAATAACATGAAAAAAACTCTTTCCGCTACTCAGTTATTTTTCCAAAATAACACATTTTACTATGCTGTTGCTATTCCCTTCTGCTCGGGGTTAGCCTAGTGGTTAAGGCTATGGATCGCCAATCCGGAGACGGCGGGTTCGATTCCCGTTCCGGTCGGGAAAATTTTCTCGACTCCCTGGGCATAGTGTATCATTGTACTTGTCTCACAATATACAAATTCATGCAATGGCAGGCAAAGAAAGCCCTTCAATTAATAACTGTGGAAGTGCTCGTTGGCTAACACTAAGCTGAGAAGAAGGCTTTGGTCCAGTGTTGACAACGTCAGAAGAAGAAGAATATGTACTTCACATTTTTGGGCTGATTTTATAAACGAAAATTTGACAGGAGGTAGTGCCACTACCTCGTGAAAATCAATATCATTATCAACATTGTTGACGGTTCGTAAAATGGGTAATTTTTCATAAAAAAATGCGGTGAAAGACGATAAGGATTTCCGTCATTAAAATAAAAACATGCAAATTTAATTTAGTATTACTTTTACCGCAAAGCAAAGAAAAAACTTCTGAACAGTAACTATTTCTGGTACAATGACCACCTCATTACATTTTTCAGTATAAGTTTTCATTAGTAACATTAGGGGGATTCACTAAACAGATTAAATTGCTGCGTAAGCCATGATTTTCTGCTTATTTGAAATGTTTCAAGATTTTGCGAATGAAATAATCAAAGACTGCCTTGGTGATCGCGACATTTAATCAGTTTAATCAGTTTACACTGTTTAGTGAATCCCCTTATTGTGTATATAGTTTTTATTCTTAATTTAATAAATAATGAACATCATATCGACATTTTTATGATCGGTAGTGTAACATAGCCTAGTTAAAAATAATGATTTTAGTTTATGTTACATATGTTTGTTTGCGTATTGAAAAAACATCAATATGACTTAATGTAAACATACAAAACATATTATGTTTAACAAAAACTTCATCTAAACAAGTATTGCAAGACAGACTAAAAATGTTACTCATATATGACTTATGAAACATATTGAATATGTCACCAAGTTGCACATGTTTGCATACATACTGCAGAAACCCTCAATATGACTTCATAAGAACAAATGAAACATATTATGTTTCGACAGAACTTAACCAAAACAAGTATTGGAAGTAAGACTGAAAATATTACTCTAATATGACTTATCAAACATATTGAGTCTGTTGAGCTGTATAGGGGCTTTCATTTGTTTATCGTGTGGTAGGCATGACGAAATTCAAAGAAGTTTCCTTTGCGATTTACGTCACTATTGACCCCATTCATCTTATTCAAGCAAACTTATACCATTATTATAAATAGCAAAACAAATCCTCCTGATAGTGCCACGGGTTGACGTTAGTGGTCTGAAGTGGTCTTTAATGAAACTCTTACAGGAAGACTCAAGCCATTTTATGTCGTAAAATATAAATGTGAGTTGCAAAATATAGTGAGAGTTTATATATTTATTACAATAATCGGGTAAGTTGGACGGCAGTAGTATAGAGAGTAATCTATTAAAAGTTCGCTATTGAAAGTTCGCGTGCAACACAGGAAAAATGTTGTAATGTAAAACTCAATAAATTGGAGTGTTGTAATGTATTTGCATTTATTAGCAAAACGTTAAGGTGAAGATATGACGAAGCCACAGCTCGAATTTTCATGAGCACAAATCTGAAGAACCGGAAGTCGGTTTGCACTGAAAAGTTGATCGATTGGTTACCCGCTGATAGTGACCAATCGATCAACTTTTCTGTGCAAACTGACATTCGGTTCCTCAGATTTTTGCTCTTTAAAATTTGAGCTGTGGCTTCGTCATATCTTCACGTAAACATATTATTTTTTAATATCAAGTATATTAAGCAAAATATAACTTTGTTGATTTAGAATAGTAGTAAATCCGTTACTTTTATTGAATGGTAACTTCAAGATTATTGACATTTGTTACTTTTTGGAGTTGAGGATATCAATTTCGACCAATCAGCGACTGGTCTCCGTCAAGTGCAAGTGAACTGGCGAAGATTGAAGTGTCGATAAGTTGGCAACACTCGAAAAGTGTAGAGTGTGAGAAGATAATTTATCAAGTACAAGTGATTCAAGCATGTCCGTCAAATACTGTAATAAGGACGATTTCCATCCCGATTTTGAGGACAATACGCCCAACCAAGACAGGCGATTTAACTTGCGAACACTTCCAAATGTGAAGAAAATGGCAGATCGAAAGAACTAACCAAGGCTGATATACAAGTAGTTTACAACCGAAAGCTTGTGACGCTTGATAAACGGTAAAGTGATCGGGACGGCCTATTGGAGGAAATGTGTACGTGCTGGAATCATCCGTGAACGGGCAAGTACGGCCTTGGCTGAAGTGCTACACTCTGGCACGGCACCGTCCGTCTTGGCCTGGAATGGTCTTGGGCATTGGAATGGCAACTTTGGTGCGGAAACTCGGCCCGTGCAGCTTCAAACAGGGTAAGATCCAGTTCTGCCACTTCTATGATGTGTGCGTCCTGGACAAACAAGTTGCCGGGAGCCGGAACGAGGGATAGGGCAGCTAGGGACAGCTCAACCTTTGGTATGTATCCATTCAAACGTGTTCAATTTCAGCGGAAGAAGGTAATTCATTTTTGTTGACATATTTAAAACCGGATTTTTACAAATTTCATCCCATCCATGTTTTTTGTGTTACTTGGGTAGAGATAACAATTGAGATTCATCTTATTTAACTTTCCATTGTCTTTGTATTCAAATATATTACAATTTTCATTTTTATATGACGGGATTTACACACACACGGGGGGGGTAGCCTAAGGGAGTTAAATGAACTGATGCCCGGACTTAAGTTCGTGGATTTGCCAGACTTTTGTCATGAGATAGCAACTTTATGTTGACTACCGAAGGAATTCAGGAATTTTAACTCACCCTGCTACAACAAACCATCAGGTAGATCATTCCCTCCCGGAGTGATTCTGCAGCCATAGGTAATCCTTGCGATGATGGTGGGTACACTTCAATCATCATCATCATCATCATCATTTGTTACTTTTTGGAGTTGACCAAGTTTTTCCCTGATATAAAATTTTTGTTTTCATATTATAGAAGCATACACGACGGTTCCCTACCGAGAATATATTTGATGAACATATTAAGACGAATATAAAACTTAATCAGACTTGTCATATTGCGACAAAATAAACGTTATTAGAACATATCCAACAAAATTGATAACAACATGTCAGATTTGTTTGAAAAGACAAAATATTTACTCAAATACGACTTTTTAATAAAAGATCATTAAAGACTAGTTTTTGGAATCATGAATATGACTTATACAAGACAACATTTGTTTTGAAAAACTTTAAAACAACTGTTATAGGACAAAATGATTAGTTTAAGACTTCTGATTATGTTTTCGGTGTTACTTGGGTTGACCACTAGAAGCTTCTCGCTGATAACTTCTTCGAATAGATTTCTTTCGCTCGGACTGAAGCTCACGAATCTTCGGTGGGAATCGACACGAATGCTGTGACTGGTAGGTTCGATACTGCAATTTGCACTGCTTTGGATACTCAGACTAGTTTTTGTCACCTCCGAGTGAGGCACTAGTTGAGCCGACGGAATACATCCAGCCAGACAACATACAGACTACAGCCAACTTACAGGCTGATATGGCATCAAGATTACAGCCAGACGACTGCCAGATTAAGGTCAGACGACTGCTTGACGATGGGTTGATAGGAAAACTACAGCCAGATGACAGCCAAATCACAGCCAGACGACATCTACACAGCAACTAGATGACAATAAGTCAGAATTCAGCCTGATAACAGCCACAATACAGCCATATGAGCGTTAGACGATGACTGGATAGGTAAACTACAGCCAGATTAAAGCCAGATGACGCGTCGAACTATAGCTAGACACATCCTGACCAAATAGACATGCTACATACCTTAGTGACGAATGTCCCTTCAGGATAAAGTCTCTCTAAACAAAAAAAAGGCGTGCTACAGCCAGATCGGCTGCTAGATAGACAAACCGCCAGACCATAGCCAGCCTACGGCTGGTCGGCCGCCAGATGGTGGCAAGATAGGCGAACTACAGCCAGATGACAGCCAGACGACACCCGGAGAACAACTTGGCAATAGTCAGACAGCAGCCAGGCGACTACCAGATAGATTTTTCACATGTTTTCACATTTACATTCATCTGATACTTTTTAGTCTTAATGAAATAAATTACCACTGATTAACACTATCCAGACTACAGCCAGATGACAGTCACATAATAGCCAGATTACAGCCGGACGACAGTAAGACGACATCTAAACAACAGGCAGACGACAACCAGATAGCCAAATATCAACCACAAATAGCAGCCTGAAGACATCTAGACAACTGAGACGAGACTCGCGAAGAGGAAAAAAGCAACGTCAAGTGTAGCTCAAATGCAGCTGTCAGTTGTAGCCCGTTTGATTACGTTACCTAAAACAAGGAAAGTATTGCTATCCGAGATAAATTCTGAAGCCAAAGTTCACTTCGAGCAGCATTTTTTTCTCCTGTGCTGTCACAAATAAATTTAAAACAAAATATTCCAATGATTACCTACTTTGCTTTTGGCTTTTGGCGATGCAAAATTTCAACTCAACATGATTTTGTGTGTGAATGGGATTCAGTCACACTGCATGTGAGATGATGCGGTCACGTACGTGTTTGAACCACCAGCCCAAAACATAATGTCAACACAGAAAGGAAGAATAAAAAAATAACAAACTGGAGAAAAAGAAGACCGTCTTCGCGAGTCTCGTCTCAGCTAGACAACAGCCAAACAGCAGTCAAACGACAGCCTGATGAGAGCCAGATTCAACAACACAATTACCCAAACTTTTGCTTAAACAGCATCAAATTGGTCTAAAAATCATAATAAGTACCCTCGCTTTCAACACCATTTCATTGGAATTTTGATGGAAAAGTGATCTTCTCACCATATGTACAAGTACTAAAATCCAGCTCACTACAGCCGACCTTCGTGCGTTGGGCTACGTTTAGGAGGGCTTCGTTTTAACTGGGCGCCCGTTGGGTGGGCTACAGCCCAGTTAAATTGAAGTCAAACGTGATTTTTTACATGAATCTGTACTGTTAGAAAATATTTGACAGCTGAAAACTCAGCCCACCTAGTAAAAGTCTTCCACTAACTAGGCTGAGAGCCTGAGAGCTTAGTGCAACGAACGAAAGTTGACTGTACTTTCATTCTAGTACTTCATCGGTTGCTTCCTCTTGATCTATGTAAAAGCTTACTTGGCCCATCCATATGTATTTCGCATCACACTCTCTGATTCTCTCCCATTCTGGTCAGGTGGCGAATATGACCAACCGACTGACCATAGTCGGCGTGCATCAAACATAGTAAAAAGCACGTGCCGAAGTCGCACCGTATGCAAATATTTTTGCATTCGCCTTTATTTAGAGTAATGCGGGGCAAAAGTTCGCACGGGGCAAAAGTTCGCAGTGGGTCTTTTTCTGAGCACGACTTAAGAACCCAAACAAATCTGTATGGGTTCGACACATAATCAGGTCAGCTACTCGTCAATAAAATTTGGAACGATTTGGTTAGAGTAAAGTGGGGCAAAAGTTCGAGTGGGGCAAGAGTTTCTTTTGAAGTTTTTACGCGCAATTCAAATTATTTCTTTTGGGTGCCAAGGTTGTTCGAAACCTTTTTGAAAAAGAGTTTTTCACTCCAAAAATTATGAAAATTGATCAATGTTTCGAATAGTTATGACAAAATGTTGATTTTTGATCAAAAAAATGTAATTTGCGATGGTCCTTCCAACACATGGATTGGAATTGTAATCAAATTGAACTCGGTCTTTTATTTTGGGGCGTAACTAGGTATATTTTGAAGATGCTTCAGCATGTATAACTTTTTGCAAAAAAGATTTGGAAATCATATTCTACCCATAGTGGGACAAAAGTTCGAATTGTGGGGCAAAAGTTCGAGTCATGTGGTAACTTCAGGTAAAAACCTAAAATTGTGTAAAATGTACATATTATCTCTATAAATGATGGAATTAGTTAGAAAATGCGACCAAAGTTGAAAAAAATTGTTGTTTTATCTAAATTTGGCGGAAAACTACTAATTTTTGGTGTAGTAAATTTAACCCTGATTTGGGTAAAATTCGGATTGAACTTTAAAGTGTATTCCAGTTCCATCATCAAATATTAATTGGTTTCAATCATTTTTATTACCAAAGTGTCAAAATAGTTTGCTACGGTTAGCGAAATCCCACAAACACTAGATTCGAACTTTTGCCCCAGTGGTGGGGCAAGAGTTCCAAAAAGACGCACACATACTAAAGGTGTTGTAACTCAAAATTGAAAAGATATTTGGCGTAACTTTGTTCAGCAAAATTTTAGCTCATGGATGGTAGAATCACCACACGGTATTCATTTATTTTTATTTGCTTCGACTTTTTCAAAAAAATTGGATTTTCAACTAGGGTCGAACTTTTGCCCCACCTTACTCTATGGTTTGGCAGAGTTATGCAAAAAAATGTGTTTCTAGGGGTTTTGATAGAATTTTTGGATCTTTTGGAATAAGAATTTGTAGTAACAGGAAGAAGTAGAATCTCATAACCTCTTTATGTCGGAGAATCGTTATTCCATAGTAGTTCGCGAGGTGCACTCGAATAAACAATAAACTACTAGTGCTTCTTGCAGAAAGGGACTTTGTTAAAACCTCGACAGTGGGGCAAAAGTTCGCAGTAGCTGTGGGGCAAAAGTTCGCACTAGATTTCTGGGTCTAGTACATCAATATAATTACAGAATCTTTGAAGCAATGATAATTTTGTATAGAAACTACTATATATGCATAATATGAGTAGTATGGCCCCTGAAATCGTTGCGACAGAGGGTTTGAACATAGTTTTGTAAGAAGATTGACTGTAAAGCAAACATTATGTTCACGCATTTAAATCAATAAATGAAAAATGGCTAAAAAAACATTTTAAAACATTTTCTTCATCACCCTCGTCGTGCCTTTTCGTATGTTTCTGAAGGTCTTTTGTTCATCTACTTTAGCGGGGTCTTTCATAGCTTAGTTTGTAAATTCACAGTTATAAACCATCACCATACTGACGGGGATAAGATTCGATAACAGTCCCGTTCAACAGTTTTGCTGCATATTTGATTTTTTTCATGCTTTTTGTGCAACACGTATCTCTATGATTACCCCACAACGTATTTTGACAACGCTGTAAAGGACAGTTCTTAGTTAATAGTTGTGGAAGTCTTCATAAAGCACACTCTATACAAAAGCTGAACACCAGGTCGTATTCCAGTTGGGTCGTAATGGGGCACGTTCGGTGTAGTGCTAGATTTGTAGTAATGAGCTGAATTTTTGTATGGTGAGAAGGTCAATTCTCCGTTTCTGCATTGAAATGGTGCAAAAAGCGTGGGTATTATGATTCCTTGCCTAATTTGATGCTGCTTGAGCAAAACTTTCGATAACCATGTTGTTTATGTTGCAAGAAATGGAGAAAACAACAACACTGTTGCCCAAAGTTTTGCTCAAACAGCATCAAATTAGGCAAGGAATCATTATACCCACACTTTTTGCATCATTTCATTGCAGAAATTGAGAATTGACCTTCTCACCATATTAAAATTCAGCTCATTACTACAAATCTAGTACTGCACCGATCTGTCCTATTCTAAGAACAGAAAGAAACAGATTTCATGGCTAGAGTGAAAAGATGAACATGAATTAACATGAAATAAATGAACATCACACCAATAAACTACCCTGTACAAGGTGCGAACTTTTGCCCCGCATAGTGCGAACTTTTGCCCCCACTATGGGGCAAAAGTTCGCATTGGAGTACTTGTTTTAAAAATTGTATTACTAAAACTACATAAGGAACGCGAAAAAATCTAGTACTACGTTTTGAAGGCAACATGATAGGGACCCGTTTAACGAAGAAAAACGATATTATTTTCTTTTCGTTCAATAGTTATTTTGTAAAGTCTACTAGGTGCGAACTTTTGCCCCGCATTACTCTACAGTTGAATAATGTTCAACTCAGATATTCTGCCTCTCATGAGCCTTTGATATGGGCGGTCAGCGAATCGGTCGTATGGAAAGCAGATGCACAACAGCTGGACGCAGTATCATGGGAGTGCAATCAACCGGTAGAGTTATTTGTCTAATTATTTTCTGTTATTTTGCATAAAGTCTGTTCTTTGGTTTTGTGTTCTTTAAAGCTTTGAGATTGTGTTACAGATGACAGCATCGTACCACCGACCAATCACGTTCTCATGATAATTTTAGTACATATCAATTAAGAAAGCAACATGATGCTAAACCAAATTAGTCACTACACTAAGCGTTGACCCTTGCGTTGACCTCTTTCCTCCCCACCTTCAGTTTACAAAAATGTCAACTTAATTTAGTTTCTGAAAGCATCTTCGCCATTCAATCCGACTAAAGCAACGCTGAACTGAGAGCACCGGCGCAAACTACTGATGTTGAATTGGCACAGCACACAACGACTCTAATGAGACAACCTAATTAGTATGGAAATTGTCAAACTTCTTCGCTCAGCTCTGTAGTAGTAGGTAGGTAGGTATTTGTGTAAAATCCCTACTGGGGTTTTGCCCCACCTCCACCAGCACCGGAAGAAAGGTAACTCATATATTCCCATATGAGCAGAGAAAATGCTTCCCCATTAAAATAGGTACATATCGTACTTTGTATGTTTTCTGCGTTTGCTCTTCCAAGCTATGTGGTTGAGACACTTGGGAGAGAGCATCAACCAGAAGCGCGGACAGAGATCTCGGTTTTGAATGAGATGTCGTGAAAGGATGATTATGTGAGATTTTCCGCACTTGTTTGCCTGTTTAGTTTTTTTTTCGTGTAGCTCTTTTCCTTCAATTTGATGTGATGGTCGCACTTAAGGTTTACCGTTGATTCGTGAAATGGTTTTCCCGTGTTGGAAAGCAATCTTCTAGATTTTTTTTTTAATTTCTTTGTATTTGTGAATTTTAACTATAGCTAATTCTTCACACAAATCTTCTAGAACACACAACAATATTCATACTCAATGTGCACAATTTCGAAATACCTACTGTGTTGTCATTTATGATTTGCAACTTATCGTACATATGAAGAAATGGATAAATTTTCAATCACTTAACCTAATTTACAGTTCTATTGTCCACTAGGGCACTGCGTGAGCGATTCCAATTGGAAGCTGTACATACACTTTGTACAGCGCCAAAATGTATTATATTTTTAATTGTACTACATCGAACTGGTGCCCGTTGCGCTGCTTTCACTTTTCTACCCTATCATGGTAGAATGATGAGCTCGAGGATGTTTATGTGTGGCTGTTGGTTGTTCCTATTTCCAGTCCTATTGAGGGTCCATTATGGGTTGCCGTTCGCCGATGTCCAAGTATCCGGGTTCATTTGAGCCATGGGCTCAGAAGAGGGTCAGTGTCGGCTGCTCTCAGGGGGAAAGAGCAACTGACGAAAGTGCCGGGGCTGGGATCGAACCCATGACCATCTGCTTATGAAGCAAATGTGTAGCCACTACGCCACGGGCCCCGGCAAAAATGGATAAATTAAATGGATAAATTATGAGTTAAAATAGTAAAAAAAATCCATGGCTCAGGTGAGATTTGAACTCACGACCCTCATACGCTAGACAATCGCTTAACCAACTAAGCTAAGGAGCGAATAAATGACGCAAGATCATTGGTTCGATAGCTTGGTTGGTAAAACGCTTGTTTAGCGTATGAGGGTCGTGAGTTCAAATCTCACCGAAGCTGTGGATCTTTTCTTCTAGTATTCCAGTGAACTAAATTATCTGGGAGGAAATAACATAATTATTTTCCGATTATTTATTTCTATCAGTGTTTTAATACAAATCTATTCTTTTACTTATAGGTATTCTTCTGACCAGGCGAACAAGATTAGCTATAATTGTATTGGTAAGTTCTCCAGAAGCCTTTAATGAGTGGTTGTGATAGGTAGATCTATCAGTATTTGGAACCATGTTATGTTTCAAGAAACTTTGAGCATAATTTTCGTCAAACTTTCCCACAAATATTTGTATGTAAACTCAAACTAATGTTTCCACATTTTCCTAAACATATATTTTAACTAACAGTAGTGTTGCTGGAAATTGGGTTGACAAAATTCGATAAGCCTTTTACTGAAATAGGCGAAAAATCTAGATTAAAAAAAAATTTAAGTAAATTAACCATATATGTCATCAACCAAAAGTTTGATATCATCTCTCGATATTGAATGGTTTTGCGTTGGTTTTTTATGTTTTCACTCCATCGTCAGTCACTAATCGTGTAGGTCAATAAAATAGATTCGGTTATTTGGATTACTAAACAACAATGGTTTATTTTTATCATGCCTCTAGTACACTGCCAGGCTACAGGCACTAAAATAACACACAGATCGACGCCCATTCAAGCATGTGTTGACGGAACGTTTGATGTGGGTAACGCGGTATAGGAACAGAAAGGAGGAAAAACTTATTTGATTTGCGTTTTCCCGTCGTAAGTTAGAGCCAATTTCCGGATTCGCTCGATGATGTTAGGCACGTTGCCCCCAAAGGGATCCAACAACGCAACACAGCAACAACGTGGGGAAGTTGTTCTGCGTTAGTTAGTCGTAGTCGTCGTTGGCGGATCGGAAACCAGTAAATATGTGGGGAGATCAGAGTAAGATGGGGCTTTTAAGAAATTACTAGATTTAGGCCATGAAATGCTAAAAATGTCAATGTCTTGAAGTCATTTCTTTTTATGCTTATCAGCTATTAAAACTATTTGAGTATTTTCACGCAAAATATTCTTTCTCCTGGAAGGTCTTTTACAATTGACATGATAGGAAATTTAAAACGCTTTCAAATAGTGCAACAACAAAACATGAAAGCTCAAATTATCATAGAGATAATGGAGTGAGTCGTTTGACCCTAACAACGCATAACCTTCTCACGTATGAGGATGATATTTATGATTCCGTACCTTGTGATTCAGAGTTTTTTTTTTGTTTTGGTCCTCACATAAAGGACTCTAACCTGTTATAACCCACAATCGACAAGTATCCCAACAGTATGTGTTTCCGATGTAAAGATAGTACTTTACAGCGTTATGAGCAAAAGGTGTAGAGAAATTGATATGCAAACACTGTTTGTAGGTTATTTTTGCATACATGTTAGATCCGTGCGACCGTGTGTAGAAAAAGAGTTTCATGATACAATCTGTGCAAAGCAAATTCGTAATTTGTTGAATATTTTCCACATTTTCTCGGCGCATCCTAAGCAGATTCTTGACATAATGAGAAGAAGATTCTAGGTAGAGTCCTAAGATATTATTCCAGGAATCCTCATGAGGTTCTGCCGTACAAACAATCAAAATTTTACTCAGAATCCTCCCAGGAATCTGTTGAGAATCCTCCAGAGCATCTGCTGAAAATCCTATCATATATCTGTCGAGAATCCATTAACAATTTTGCTAAAGATTCACTCAGATTTCCATTTCCATCCAGAATATTCTCAGGATTCTGTTGAGAATCCTCTCAGGATTCTGTGGAGAATCCGCTCAGGATTCTGTCGAAAATCCTCTCAAGATTCTGTCGAGAATCCTCTCAGGATTATGTCGAGAATCCTCTCAGGATTCTGTCGAGAATCCTCGCAGGATTCTGTCGAGAATCCTCGCAGGATTCTGTCGAGAATCCTCGCAGGATTCTGTCGAGAATCCTCGCAGGATTCTGTCGAGAATCCTCGCAGGATTCTGTCGAGAATCCTCGCAGGATTCTGTCGAGAATCCTCGCAGGATTCTGTCGAGAATCCTCGCAGGATTCTGTCGAGAATCCTCGCAGGATTCTGTCGAGAGTCCTCGCAGGATTCTGTCGAGAATCCTCGCAGGATTCTGTCGAGAATCCTCGCAGGATTCTGTCGAGAATCCTCGTAGGATTCTGTCGAGAATCCTCGCAGGATTCTGTCGAGAATCCTCGCAGGATTCTGTCGAGAATCCTCGCAGGATTCTGTCGAGAATCCTCGCAGGATTCTGTCGAGAATCCTCGCAGGATTCTGTCGAGAGTCCTCGCAGGATTCTGTCGAGAATCCTCGCAGGATTCTGTCGAGAATCCTCGCAGGATTCTGTCGAGAATCCTCGCAGGATTCTGTCGAGAATCCTCGCAGGATTCTGTCGAGAATCCTCGCAGGATTCTGTCGAGAATCCTCGCAGGATTCTGTCGAGAATCCTCGCAGGATTCTGTCGAGAATCCTCGCAGGATTCTGTCGAGAATCCTCGCAGGATTCTGTCGAGAATCCTCGCAGGATTCTGTCGAGAATCCTCGCAGGATTCTGTCGAGAATCCTCGCAGGATTCTATCGAGAATCCTCGCAGGATTCTGTCGAGAATCCTCGCAGGATTCTGTCGAGAATCCTCGCAGGATTCTGTCGAGAATCCTCGCAGGATTCTGTCGAGAATCCTCGCAGGATTCTGTCGAGAATCCTCGCAGGATTCTGTCGAGAATCCTCGCAGGATTCTGTCGAGAATCCTCGCAGGATTCTGTCGAGAATCCTCGCAGGATTCTGTCGAGAATCCTCGCAGGATTCTGTCGAGAATCCTCGCAGGATTCTGTCGAGAATCCTCGCAGGATTCTGTCGAGAATCCTCGCAGGATTCTGTCGAGAATCCTCGCAGGATTCTGTCGAGAATCCTCGCAGGATTCTGTCAAGAATCCTCGCAGGATTCTGTCGAGAATCCTCGCAGGATTCTGTCGAGAATCCTCGCAGGATTCTGTCGAGAATCCTCGCAGGATTCTGTCGAGAATCCTCGCAGGATTCTGTCGAGAATCCTCGCAGGATTCTGTCGAGAATCCTCGCAGGATTCTGTCGAGAATCCTCGCAGGATTCTGTCGAGAATCCTCGCAGGATTCTGTCGAGAATCCTCTCAGGATTCTGTCGAGAATCCTCGCAGGATTCTGTCGAGAATCCTCGCAGGATTCTGTCGAGAATCCTCGCAGGAGTCTGTCGAGAATCCTCGCAGGATTCTGTCAAGTATCCTCTCAGGATTCTGTCGAGAATCCTCGCAGAATTCTGTCGAGCATCCTCTCAGGATTCTGTCGAGAATTCTCGCAGGATTCTGTCGAGAATCCTCTCAGGATTCTGTCGAGAGTCCTATCAGGATTCTGTCAGGTATCCTCTCAAAATTCTGTCAGGAATACTCTCAGGATTCTGTCAGGAATCCTCTCAGGATTCTGTCAGGAATCCTCTCAGTATTCTGTCGAGAATTCTTTCAGGATTCTGTCGAGAATCCTCTTAGGATTCTGGCGAGAATCCTCTTAGGATTCTGTCGAGAATCCTCTTAGGATTCTGTCGAGAATCCTCTTAGGATTCTGTCGAGAATCCTCTTAGGATTCTGTCGAGAATCCTCTCAGGATTCTGTCGAGAATCCTCTCAGGATTGTGTCGAGAGTCCTCTCAGGATTCTGTCGAGAATCCTCTCAGGATTCTGTCGAGAGTCCTCTCAAGATTCTGTCGAGAGTCCTCTCAGGATTCTGTCGAGAGTCCTCTCATGATTCTGTAAAAAATCCTCTCAGAATTCTGTCAGGAATCCTCTCAGGATTCTGTCAGGAATCCTCTCAGGATTCTGTCAGGAATCCTCTCAGGATTCTGTCAGGAATCCTCTCAGGATTCTGTCAGGAATCCTCTCAGGATTCTGTCAGGAATCCTCTCAGGATTCTGTCAGGAATCCTCTCAGGATTCTGTCAGGAATCCTCTCAGGATTCTGTCAGGAATCCTCTCAGGATTCTGTCAGGAATCCTCTCAGGATTCTGTCAGGAATCCTCTCAGGATTCTGTCAGGAATCCTCTCAGGATTCTGTCAGGAATCCTCTCAGGATTCTGTCAGAAATCCTCTCAGGATTCTGTCAGGAATCCTCTCAGGATTCTGTCAGGAATCCTCTCAGGATTCTGTCAGGAATCCTCTCAGGATTCTGTCAGGAATCCTCTCAGGATTCTGTCAGGAATCCTTTCAGGATTCTGTCAGGAGTCCTCTCAGGATTCTGTCAGGAATCTTCCCAGGATTCTGTCAGGAATCCTCTCAGGATTCTGTCAGGAATCCTCTCAGGATTCTGTCAGAAATCCTCTCAGGATTCTGTCAGGAATCCTCTCAGGATTCTGTCAGGAATCCTCTCAGGATTCTGTCAGAAATCCTCTCAGGATTCTGTCAGGAATCCTCTCAGGATTCTGTCAGGAATCCTCTCAGGATTCTGTCAGGAATCCTCTCAGGATTCTGTCAGGAATCCTCTCAGGATTCTGTCAGAAA
This sequence comes from Aedes albopictus, assembly GCF_035046485.1. Lineage (NCBI taxonomy): Eukaryota > Metazoa > Arthropoda > Insecta > Diptera > Culicidae > Aedes > Aedes albopictus. Next base: position 282,971,108 of record NC_085136.1, on the reverse strand, counting down.
TCCTCTCAGGATTCTGTCAGGAATCCTCTCAGGATTCTGTCAGGAATCCTCTCAGGATTCTGTCAGGAATCCTCTCAGGATTCTGTCAGGAATCCTCTCAGGATTCTGTCAGGAATCCTCTCAGGATTCTGTCAGGAATCCTCTCAGGATTCTGTCAGGAATCCTCTCAGGATTCTGTCAGGAATCCTCTCAGGATTCTGTCAGGAATCCTCTCAGGATTCTGTCAGGAATCCTCTCAGGATTCTGTCAGGAATCCTCTCAGGATTCTGTCAGAAATCCTCTCAGGATTCTGTCAGGAATCCTCTCAGGATTCTGTCAGGAATCCTCTCAGGATTCTGTCAGGAATCCTCTCAGGATTCTGTCAGGAATCCTCTCAGGATTCTGTCAGGAATCCTCTCAGGATTCTGTCAGGAATCCTCTCAGGATTCTGTCAGGATTCCTCTCAGGATTCTGTCAGGAATCCTCTCAGGATTCTGTCAGGAATCCTCTCAGGATTCTGTCAGGAGTCCTCTCAGGATTCTGTCAGGAATCCTCTCAGGATTCTGTCAGGAATCCTCTCAGGATTCTGTCAGGAATCCTCTCAGGATTCTGTCAGGAATCCTCTCAGGATTCTGTCAGGAATCCTCTCAGGATTCTGTCAGGAATCCTCTCAGGATTCTGTCAGGAATCCTCTCAGGATTCTGTCAGGAATCCTCTCAGGATTCTGTCAGGAATCCTCTCAGGATTCTGTCAGGAATCCTCTCAGGATTCTGTCAGGAATCCTCTCAGGATTCTGTCAGGAATCCTCTCAGGATTCTGTCAGGAATCCTCTCAGGATTCTGTCAGGAGTCCTCTCAGGATTCTGTCAGGAATCTTCTCAGGATTCTGTCAGGAATCCTCTCAGGATTCTGTCAGGAATCCTCTCAGGATTCTGTCAGGAATCCTCTCAGGATTCTGTCAGGAATCCTCTCAGGATTCTGTCAGGAATCCTCTCAGGATTCTGTCAGGAATCCTCTCAGGATTCTGTCAGGAATCCTCTCAGGATTCTGTCAGGAATCCTCTCAGGATTCTGTCAGGAATCCTCTCAGGATTCTGTCAGGAATCCTCTCAGGATTCTGTCAGGAATCCTCTCAGGATTCTGTCAGGAATCCTCTCAGGATTCTGTCAGGAATCCTCTCAGGATTCTGTCAGGAATCCTCTCAGGATTCTGTCAGGAATCCTCTCAGGATTCTGTCAGGAATCCTCTCAGGATTCTGTCAGGAATCCTCTCAGGATTCTGTCAGGAATCCTCTCAGGATTCTGTCAGGAATCCTCTCAGGATTCTGTCGAGAATACTCTCAGGATTCTGTCAGGAATTCTCTCAGGATTCTGTCAGGAATCCTCTCAGGATTCTGTCAGGAATCCTCTCAGGATTCTGTCAGGAATCCTCTCAGGATTCTGTCAGGAGTCCTCTCAGGATTCTGTCAGGAGTCCTCTCAGGATTCTGTCAGGAATCCTCTCAGGATTCTGTCAGGAATCCTCTCAGGATTCTGTCAGGAATCCTCTCAGGATTCTGTCAGGAATCCTCTCAGGATTCTGTCAGGAATCCTCTCAGGATTCTGTCAGAAATCCTCTCAGGATTCTGTCAGGAATCCTCTCAGGATTCTGTCAGGAATCCTCTCAGGATTCTGTCAGGAATCCTCTCAGGATTCTGTCAGGAATCCTCTCAGGATTCTGTCAGGAATCCTCTCAGGATTCTGTCAGGAATCCTCTCAGGATTCTGTCAGGAATCCTCTCAGGATTCTGTCAGGAATCCTCTCAGGATTCTGTCAGGAATCCTCTCAGGATTCTGTCAGGAATCCTCTCAGGATTCTGTCAGGAATCCTCTCAGGATTCTGTCAGGAATCCTCTCAGGATTCTGTCAGGAATCCTCTCAGGATTCTGTCAGGAATCCTCTCAGGATTCTGTCAGGAATCCTCTCAGGATTCTGTCAGGAATCCTCTCAGGATTCTGTCAGGAATCCTCTCAGGATTCTGTCAGGAATCCTCTCAGGATTCTGTCAGGAATCCTCTCAGGATTCTGTCAGGAATCCTCTCAGGATTCTGTCAGGAATCCTCTCAGGATTCTGTCAGGAATCCTCTCAGGATTCTGTCAGGAATCCTCTCAGGATTCTGTCAGGAATCCTCTCAGGATTCTGTCAGGAATCCTCTCAGGATTCTGTCAGGAATCCTCTCAGGATTCTGTCAGGAATCCTCTCAGGATTCTGTCAGGAATCCTCTCAGGATTCTGTCAGGAATCCTCTCAGGATTCTGTCAGGAATCCTCTCAGGATTCTGTCAGGAATCCTCTCAGGATTCTGTCAGAAATCTTCTCAGGATTCTGTCAGGAATCCTCTCAGGATTCTGTCAGGAATCCTCTCAGGATTCTGTCAGGAATCCTCTCAGGATTCTGTCAGGAATCCTCTCAGGATTCTGCCAGGAATCCTCTCAGGATTCTGTCAGGAATCCTCTCAGGATTCTGTCAGGAATCCTCTCAGGATTCTGTCAAGAATCCTCTCAGGATTCTGTCAGGAATCCTCTCAGGATTCTGTCAGGAATCCTCTCAGGATTCTGTCAGGAATCCTCTCAAGATTCTGTCAGGAATCCTCTCAGGATTCTGTCAGGAATCCTCTCAGAATTCTGTCAGGAATCCTCTCAGGATTCTGTCAGGAATCCTCTCAGGATTCTGTCAGGAATCCTCTCAGGATTCTGTCAGGAATCCTCTCAGGATTCTGTCAGGAATCCTCTCAGGATTCTGTCAGGAATCCTCTCAGGATTCTGTCAGGAATCCTCTCAGGATTCTGTCAGGAATCCTCTCAGGATTCTGTCAGGAATCCTCTCAGGATTCTGTCAGGAATCCTCTCAGGATTCTGTCAGGAATCCTCTCAGGATTCTGTCAGGAATCCTCTCAGGATTCTGTCAGAAATCCTCTCAGGATTCTGTCAGGAATCCTCTCAGGATTCTGTCAGGAATCCTCTCAGGATTCTGTCAGGAATCCTCTCAGGATTCTGTCAGGAACCCTCTCAGGATTCTGTCAGGAATCCTTTCAGGATTCTGTCAGGAATCCTCTCAGGATTCTGTCAGGAGTCCTCTCAGGATTCTGTCAGGAATCCTCTCAGGATTCTGTCAGGAATCCTCTCAGGATTCTGTCAGGAATCCTCTCAGGATTCTGTCAGGAATCCTCTCAGGATTCTGTCAGGAATCCTCTCAGGATTCTGTCAGGAATCCTCTCAGGATTCTGTCAGGAATCCTCTCAGGATTCTGTCAGGAATCCTCTCAGGATTCTGTCAGGAATCCTCTCAGAATTCTGTCAGGAATCCTCTCAGGATTCTGTCAGGAATCCTCTCAGGATTCTGTCAGGAATCCTCTCAGGATTCTGTCAGAAATCCTCTCAGGATTCTGTCAGAAATCCTCTCAGGATTCTGTCAGGAATCCTCTCAGGATTCTGTCAGAAATCTTCTCAGGATTCTGTCAGGAATCCTCTCAGGATTCTGTCAGGAATCCTCTCAGGATTCTGTCAGGAATCCTCTCAGGATTCTGTCAGGAATCCTCTCAGGATTCTGTCAGGAATCCTCTCAGGATTCTGTCAGGAATCCTCTCAGGATTCTGTCAGGAATCCTCTCAAGATTCTGTCAGGAATCCTCTCAGGATTCTGTCAGGAATCCTCTCAAGATTCTGTCAGGAATCCTCTCAGGATTCTGTCAGGAATCCTCTCAGGATTCTGTCAGGAATCCTCTCAGGATTCTGTCAGGAATCCTCTCAGGATTCTGTCAGGAATCCTCTCAGGATTCTGTCAGGAATCCTCTCAGGATTCTGTCAGGAATCCTCTCAGGATTCTGTCAGGAATCCTCTCAGGATTCTGTCACGAATCCTCTCAGGATTCTGTCAGGAATCCTCTCAAGATTCTGTCAGGAATCCTCTCAGGATTCTGTCAGGAATCCTCTCAGGATTCTGTCAGGAATCCTCTCAGGATTCTGTCAGGAATCCTCTCAGGATTCTGTCAGGAATCCTCTCAGGATTCTGTCAGGAATCCTCTCAGGATTCTGTCAGGAATCCTCTCAGGATTCTGTCTGGAATCCTCTCAGGATTCTGTCAGGAATCCTCTCAGGATTCTGTCAGGAATCCTCTCAGGATTCTGTCAGGAATCCTCTCAGGATTCTGTCAGGAATCCTCTCAGGATTCTGTCAGGAATCCTCTCAGGATTCTGTCAGGAATCCTCTCAGGATTCTGTCAGGAATCCTCTCAGGATTCTGTCGAGAATACTCTCAGGATTCTGTCAGGAATTCTCTCAGGATTCTGTCAGGAATCCTCTCAGGATTCTGTCAGGAATCCTCTCAGGATTCTGTCAGGAATCCTCTCAGGATTCTGTCAGGAGTCCTCTCAGGATTCTGTCAGGAATCCTCTCAGGATTCTGTCAGGAATCCTCTCAGGATTCTGTCAGGAATCCTCTCAGGATTCTGTCAGGAATCCTCTCAGGATTCTGTCAGGAATCCTCTCAGGATTCTGTCAGGAATCCTCTCAGGATTCTGTCAGGAATCCTCTCAGGATTCTGTCAGGAATCCTCTCAGGATTCTGTCAGGAATCCTCTCAGGATTCTGTCAGAAATCCTCTCAGGATTCTGTCAGGAATCCTCTCAGGATTCTGTCAGGAATCCTCTCAGGATTCTGTCAGGAATCCTCTCAGGATTCTGTCAGGAATCCTCTCAGGATTCTGTCAGGAATCCTCTCAGGATTCTGTCAGGAATCCTCTCAGGATTCTGTCAGGAATCCTCTCAGGATTCTGTCAGGAATCCTCTCAGGATTCTGTCAGGAATCCTCTCAGGATTCTGTCAGGAATCCTCTCAGGATTCTGTCAGGAATCCTCTCAGGATTCTGTCAGGAATCCTCTCAGGATTCTGTCAGGAATCCTCTCAGGATTCTGTCAGGAATCCTCTCAGGATTCTGTCAGGAATCCTCTCAGGATTCTGTCAGGAATCCTCTCAGGATTCTGTCAGTAATCCTCTAAGGATTCTGTCAGGAATCCTCTCAGGATTCTGTCAGGAATCCTCTCAGGATTCTGTCAGGAATCCTCTCAGGATTCTGTCAGGAATCCTCTCAGGATTCTGTCAGGAATCCTCTCAGGATTCTGTCAGGAATCCTCTCAGGATTCTGTCAGGAATCCTCTCAGGATTCTGTCAGGAATCCTCTCAGGATTCTGTCAGGAATCCTCTCAGGATTCTGTCAGGAATCCTCTCAGGATTCTGTCAGGAATCCTCTCAGGATTCTGTCAGGAATCCTCTCAGGATTCTGTCAGGAATCCTCTCAGGATTCTGTCTGGAATCCTCTCAGGATTCTGTCTGGAATCCTCTCAGGATTCTGTCAGGAATCCTCTCAGGATTCTGTCAGGAATCCTCTCAGGATTCTGTCAGGAATCCTCTCAGGATTCTGTCAGGAATCCTCTCAGGATTCTGTCAGGAATCCTCTCAGGATTCTGTCAGGAATCCTTTCAGGATTCTGTCAGGAATCCTCTCAGGATTCTGTCAGGAATCCTCTCAGGATTCTGTCAGGAATCCTCTCAGGATTCTGTCAGGAATCCTCTCAGGATTCTGTCAGGAATCCTCTCAGGATTCTGTCAGGAATCCTCTCAGGATTCTGTCAGGAATCCTCTCAGGATTCTGTCAGGAATCCTCTCAGGATTCTGTCAGGAATCCTCTCAGGATTCTGTCAGGAATCCTCTCAGGATTCTGTCAGGAATCCTCTCAGAATTCTGTCAGGAATCCTCTCAGGATTCTGTCAGGAATCCTCTCAGGATTCTGTCAGAAATCCTCTCAGGATTCTGTCAGAAATCCTCTCAGGATTCTGTCAGGAATCCTCTCAGAATTCTGTCAGGAATCCTCTCAGGATTCTGTCAGGAATCCTCTCAGGATTCTGTCAGGAATCCTCTCAGGATTCTGTCAGGAATCCTCTCAGGATTCTGTCAGGAATCCTCTCAGGATTCTGTCAGGAATCCTCTCAGGATTCTGTCAGGAATCCTCTCAGGATTCTGTCAGGAATTTTCTCAGGATTCTGTCAGGAATCCTCTCAGGATTCTGGCAGGAATCCTCTCAGGATTCTGTCAGGAATCCTCTCAGGATTCTGTCAGGAATCCTCTCAGGATTCTGTCAGGAATCCTCTCAGGATTCTGTCAGGAATCCTCTCAGGATTCTGCCAGGAATCCTCTCAGGATTCTGTCAGGAATCCTCTCAGGATTCTGTCAGGAATCCTCTCAGGATTCTGTCGAGAATCCTCTCAGGATTCTGTCGAGAATCCTCTCAGGATTCTGTCGAGAATCCCCTCAGGATTCTGTCGAGAATACTCTCAGGATTCTGTCGAGAATACTCTCAGGATTCTGCCAGGAATCCTCTCAGGATTCTGTCGAGAATCCTCTCAGGATTCTGTCGAGAATCCCCTCAGGATTCTGTCGAGAATCCTCTCAGGATTCTGTCGAGAATCCTCTCAGGATTCTGTCGAGAATACTCTCAGGATTCTGTCGAGAATCCTCTCAAGATTCTGTCGAGAATCCTCTCAGGATTCTGTCGAGAATCATCTCAGGATTCTGTCAAGAATCCTCTCAGGATTCTGTCGAGAATCCTCTCAGGATTCTGTCGAGAATCCTCTCAGGATTCTGTCGAGAATCCGCCCAGAATTTTGTCGAGAATCCGCCCAGGATTCTGCCGAGAATCCTCCCACGATTCTGTCGAGAATCCTCTCAGGATTCTGTCGAGAATCCTCTCAGGATTCTGTCGAGAATCCTCTCAGGATTCTGTCGAGAATCCTCTCAGGATTCTGTCGAGAATCCTCTCAGGGTTCTGTCGAGAACCCTCTCAGGATTCTCTCGAGAATCCTCCCAGGATTCTGTCGAGAATCCTCTTAGGATTCTGTCGATAATCCTCCTAGGATTCTGTCGAGAATCCTCCTAGGATTCTGTCGAGAATCCTCCTAGGATTCTGTCGAGAATCCTCCTAGGATTCTGTCGAGAATCCTCCTAGGATTCTGTCGAGAATCCTCCTAGGATTCTGTCGAGAATCCTCCTAGGATTCTATCGAGAATCCTCCTAGGATTCTGTCAAGAATCCTCCTAGGATTCTGTCGAGAATCCTCCTAGGATTCTGTCGAGAATCCTCCTAGGATTCTGTCGAGAATCCTCCTAGGATTCTGTCGAGAATCCTCCTAGGATTCTGTCGAGAATCCTCCTAGGATTCTGTCGAGAATCCTCCCAGGATACTGTCGAGAATCCTTCTAGGATTCTGTCGAGAATCCTCTCAGGATTCTGTCGAGAATCCTCTCAGGATTCTGTCGAGAATCCTCTCAGGATTCTGTCGAGAATCCCCTCAGGATTCTGTCGAGAATCCGCCCAGAATTTTGTCGAGAATCCGCCCAGGATTCTGCCGAGAATCCTCCCAGGATTCTGTCGAGAATCCTCTCAGGATTCTGTCGAGAATCCTCTCAGGATTCTGTCGAGAATCCTCTCAGGATTCTGTCGAGAATCCTCTCAGGATTCTGTCGAGAATCCTCTCAGGATTCTGTCGAGAATCCTCTCAGGATTCTGTCGAGAATCCTCTCAGGATTCTGTCGAAAATCCTCCTAGGATTCTGTCGATAATCTTCCTAGGATTCTGTCGAGAATCCTTCTAGGATTCTGTCGAGAATCCTCTCAGGATTCTGTCGAGAATCCTCCTAGGATTCTGTCGAGAATCCTCCTAGGATTCTGTCGAGAATCCTCCTAGGATTCTGTCGAGAATCCTCCTAGGATTCTGTCGAGAATCCTCCTAGGATTCTGTCGAGAATCCTCCTAGGATTCTGTCGAGAATCCTCCTAGGATTCTGTCGAGAATCCTCCTAGGATTCTGTCGAGAATCCTCCTAGGATTCTGTCGAGAATCCTCCCAGGATTCTGTCGAGAATCCTCCTAGGATTCTGTCGAGAATCCTCCCAGGATTCTGTCGAGAATCCTCCCAGGATTCTGTCGAGAATCCTCCCAGGATTCTGTCGAGAATCCTCCCAGGATTATATCGATAATCCTCCCAGGGTTCAGTCGAGAATCCTCCCAGGATTCTGTCGAGAATCCTCCCAGGATTCTGTCGAGAATCCTCCCAGGATTCTGTCGAGAATCCTCCCAGGATTCTGTCGAGAATCCTCCCAGGATTCTGTCGAGAATCCTCCCAGGATTCTGTCGAGAATCCTCTCAGGATTTTGTCGAGAATCCTCTCAGGATTCTGTCGAGAATCCTCTCAGGATTCTGTCGAGAATCCTCTCAGGATTCTGTTGAGAATCCTCTCAGGATTCTGTCGAGAATCCTCTCAGGATTCTGTCAGGAATCCTCTCAGGATTCTGTCGAGAATCCTCCCAGGATTCTGTCGAGAATCCTCCCAGGATTCTGTCGAGAATCCTCCCAGGATTCTGTCGAGAATCCTCCCAGGTTTCTGTCGAGAATCCTCCCAGGATTCTGTCGAGAATCCTCCCAGGATTCTGTCGAGAATCCTCCCAGGATTCTGTCGAGAATCCTCCCAGGATTCTGTCGAGAATTCTCTCAGGATGCTGGTGAGAATCCTCTCAGGATTCTGTCGAGAATCCTCTCAGGATTCTGTCGAGAATCCTCTAAGGATTCTGTCGAGAATCCTCTCAGGGTTCTGTCGAGAATCCTCTCAGGATTCTGTCGAGAATCCTCTCAGGATTCTGTCGAGAATCCTCTCAGGACTCTGTCGAGAATCCTCTCAGGATTCTTTCGGGTTCCTCTCAAGATTCTTCCGCGAATCTTCTCTGGATTCTTTGTGAATACTTTCAGGATTCTTTCAGGAATCTTCTCAAAATTGTTCCTCGAATCCTCTCAGGATTCTTTCTAAAGTCCTTTCAGGAATCTGTCGAGAATCCTCAAAATATACTTCTATGGGTTTTCTTGAGATTTTTCCATGGATTCTTTGGATTCTTCCGTGAATTAATTCTGGTTTTTTCGAGAATTACCTCACGATTTTCTCGAGAATGAACTTAAGATTTTTCCAAGAATCCTCTCATTATTCCAAAGGATTGATGCTATAAAGGATACTCGGGGTTCAACCGAGAAGATTAGGAACAGATGGGAAGAGAAGGGAAAGGGTGATGAGGTACGGAAGGAGAAGAGAAGAGCAGATAAGAGAAGATAAGAGGGGAAAAGAGAAGAGAATAAGAAAGGAAAGATAAGGAAAGATAAAAGAAAACAGGAAAGAAAAGGAAAAAAAAGAAAAGAGAAGAAAAGAAATGAAAAGAAGAGAAAATAAAAGATAAGAAAAGAAAAAATAGAAAAGAAAAGAGCAGAGAAAAGAAGAGATGACTTTTGATATAAAATATGAAAAAAATGAGTTTCGAATAAATCTAAACAATCATAAATGTCTGTGTTTCAAAAGTTTATCAAATGAAAACTCCGTTAAGTTTGGTGAAGCTTTAAAGTGAAAATAGCTACCCATTTCCACTGAAGTTTCTACTTTAGTGCTATTTCTTACAGTTTATTACAACGTCTGGCACACATTGAACTTTGTTGAAGTGACAGCTTCTCGGTGGCCTTTAAGAACGAATCTTATATGCCTGGTTTCCAAGCGGTGGTGGCGAGTAGGTATCATTCAAAGTAGACCCAGCTCCAGCCTCAGCATGAAATACCCGGAATCCGAATGGAAAACGCATGTTCGTGGTGTGTCATTTTGTACGAGACAAGCTGTGTAGGGAGCGAGGGTTTTCTTTAGCGTGCCGCCCCAGTAAAGAAAAGAAACTTTTCGTGTTCTGGCAATCGCCAACTTTCCTGAGGACGACGACGACGACGGGCGTTTGATGTGGGAGAGTGTGAAATTAAAAATATTTTCAGGCACGGAATGAGCACAAGCCCAAGACGGCAGAGTGGTTGGTGAAATGGCTATGTTTTGTGTTGGATTCATGAAACCCCAAGAATTTGTTTCGAAAGAATAAATTAATAAGCTTGAAAGGTAGTGGGGTTTATGATCTGGTAAAATACACAGCACTTTAATATTTCCTTTTATTTTCCTCCCACAAATACAGGTTTTTATACCAATTATATTATTTACATATATACATCAATTACTCTCCGTCTTTAAATGGTGCATAAATATCCATAGCCATTCCCAAAAATCTTTTCCCCTAACTCGAGAACAGCAAATTGTGTGTCAACATGAGACCAGCTGGGTCGTGAATCGTTCGGCTGAGGATGAATTTATGATGAGCTATATATCAGCCTACCTACCTACAACGTAGGTGAGGTATCCCCATTTGTTTACAAATGTTTTATCAAACATACACACACCGGAATGTTTGCGTTCGTTGTTTTGAGCCTACTTTTGAGAAAATTAGGGCACTTCTATCCTGAAAGAGGCTTGAGAAAACAATCAGGAGGGTAGAAAAGTTTCACGGGTTTGGCTCCTCGGTGGTTTATCGTTGTATTTGGAGCTTGGAAGGTTGCACCGTAACAAATTTACAACCCGTCGTTGTTGTCAAAGAAGGACTAAGGCTTTTACAAACGAACACAAAAGCACCTTCCATTATAGAAAAAAAAATAAAAAAAAATCAGAATAAAAAGTTGTTTGAGTTTGTTGAAAAGGGGCTTTGTATTTCATTTCGTAATGAGTTCCACTTTTTTGGATAAATTCACAAATTTACCGAGCAATTGAGTGTATTTTTTTATTTCAATCACATTTTATTTCTCTATTCGTCTAGTCTTTTCTCGTCTAATATTTTCTCTTTTATTATCTTCTCCTCCCTTCTCTTTTTTTTTCATCTCTTCTCTTCTCTTATCATATTGTCTGATCTCTTCTTTTCTTTTCTTTTCACTTCTTTTATCCTCTCTTGTTTTATCTTGACTACTTCTTCTAAGAGGATTCTCGACAGAATCCTGAGAGGATTCTCGACAGAATCCTGTGAGGATTCTCGACAGAATCCTGTGAGGATTCTCGACAGAATCCTGCAATGATTCTCGACAGATTCTGAGAGGATACTCGCAGAATCCTGAGAGGATACTCGACAGAATCCTGAGAGGATTCTCGACAGAAACCTGAGAGGATTCTCGACAAAATCCTGAGACGATTCTCGACAGAATCCTGAGACAATTCTCGATAGAATCCCGAGAGGATTCTCGACAGAATCCTGAGAGGATTCTCAACAGAATCCTGAGAGAATTCTCGACAGAATCCTTAGAGGATTCTCGACAGAATTCTGAGAAGATTCTCGAGAGAATCCTGCGAGGATTCTCGACAGAATCCTGAGAGGATTCTCGACAGAATCCTGAGAGGATTCTCGACAGAATCCTGAGAGGATTCTCGACAGAATCCTGAGAGGATTCTCGACAGAATCCTGAGAGGATTCTCGACAGAATCCTGAGAGGATTCGTGACAGAATCCTGTGAGGATCCTTGACAGAATCCTGAGAGGACCCTCGACAGAATCCTGAGAGGATTCACGACAGAATCCTGAGAGGATTCACGACAGAATCCTGAGAGGATTCACGACAGAATCCTGAGAGGATTCACGACAGAATCCTGAGAGGATTCTCGACAGAATCCTGAGAGAATTCTCGACAGAATCCTGAGAGGATTCGTGACAGAATCCTGTGAGGATTCTCGGTAGAATCCTGAGAGGATCCTTGACAGAATCCTGAGAGGATCCTTGACAGAATCCTGAGAGGATCCTCGACAGAATCCTGAGAGGATTCTCGATAGAATCCTGTGAGGATTCTCGACAGAATCCTGAGAGGATTCGTGACAGAATCCTGTGAGGATTCTCGGTAGAATCCTGAGAGGATCCTTGACAGAATCCTGAGAGGATCCTTGACAGAATCCTGAGAGGATCCTTGACAGAATCCTGAGACGATTCTCGACAGAATCCTGAGACAATTCTCGATAGAATCCCGAGAGGATTCACGACAGAATCCTGAGAGGATTCACGACAGAATCCTGAGAGGATTCACGACAGAATCCTGAGAGGATTCACGACAGAATCCTGAGAGGATTCTCGACAGAATCCTGAGAGAATTCTCGACAGAATCCTGAGAGGATTCGTGACAGAATCCTGTGAGGATTCTCGGTAGAATCCTGAGAGGATCCTTGACAGAATCCTGAGAGGATCCTTGACAGAATCCTGAGAGGATCCTCGACAGAATCCTGAGAGGATTCTCGATAGAATCCTGTGAGGATTCTCGATAGAATCCTGTGAGGATTCTCGGCAGAATCCTGTGAGGATTCTCGACAGAATCCTGAGAGGATTCTCGACAGAATCCTGAGAGGATTCTCGACAGAATCCTGAGAGGATTCTCGACAGAATCCTGAGAGGATTCTCGACAGAATCCTGAGAGGATTCTCGACTGAATCCTGAGAGGATTCTCGACAGAATCCTGAGAGGATTCTCGACAGAATCCTGAGAGGATTCTCGACAGAATCCTGAGAGGATTCTCGACAGAATCCTGAGAGGATTCTCGACAGAATCCTGAGAGGATTCTCGACAGAATCCTGAGAGGATTCTCGACAGAATCCTGAGAGGATTCTCGACAGAATCCTGAGAGGATTCTCGACAGAATCCTGAGAGGATTCTCGACAGAATCCTGAGAGGATTCTCGACAGAATCCTGAGAGGATTCTCGACAGAATCCTGAGAGGATTCTCGACAGAATCCTGAGAGGATTCTCGACAGAATCCTGAGAGGATTCTCGACAGAATCCTGAGAGGATTCTCGACAGAATCCTGAGAGGATTCTCGACAGAATCCTGAGAGGATTCTCGACAGAATCCTGAGAGGATTCTCGACAGAATCCTGAGAGGATTCTCGACAGAATCCTGAGAGGATTCTCGACAGAATCCTGAGAGGATTCTCGACAGAATCCTGAGAGGATTCTCGACAGAATCCTGAGAGGATTCTCGACAGTATCCTGAGAGGATTCTCGACAGAATCCTGAGAGGATTCTCGACAGAATCCTGAGAGGATTCTTGACAGAATCCTGAGAGGATTCTCGACAGAATCCTGAGAGGATTCTCGACAGAATCCTGAGAGGATTCTCGACAGAATCCTGAGAGGATTCTCGACAGAATCCTGAGAGGATTCTCGACAGAATCCTGAGAGGATTCTCGACAGAATCCTGAGAGGATTCTCGACGGAATCCTGAGAGGATTCTCGACAGAATCCTGAAAGGATTCTCGACAGAATCCTGAGAGGATTCTCGACAGAATCCTGAGAGGATTTTCGACAGAATCCTGAGAGGATTCTCGACAGAATGCTGAGAGGATTCTCGACAGAATGCTGCGAGGATTCTCGACAGAATGCTGCGAGGATTCTCGACAGAATCCTGGGAGGATTCTCGACAGAATCCTGAGAGGATTCTCGACAGAATCCTGAGAGGATTCTCGACAGAATCCTGAGAGGATTCTCGACAGAATCCTGAGAGGATTCTCGACAGAATCCTGAGAGGATTCTCGACAGAATCCTGAGAGGGTTCTCGACAGAATCCTGAGAGGATTCTCGACAGAATCCTGAGAGAATTCTCGACAGAATCCTGAGAGAATTCTCGACAGAATCCTGAGAGGATCCTTGACAGAATCCTGAGAGGATCCTCGACCGAATCCTGAGAGGATTCTCGACAGAATCCTGAGAGGATTCTCGACAGAATCCTGAGAGGATTCTCGACAGAATCCTGAGAGGATTTTCGACAGAATCCTGAGATCATTCTCAACATAATCCTGAGAGGATTCTCGACAGAATCCTGAGAGGATTATTGACAGATTTCTGGGAGGACTCTCAACAGAGTCCTGGGAGGGTTTTCGACAAAACCCAGAGAGGATTTTCGATAGAATTGGTTCTCGACATAACCCTGTGAGAATTCTCGACAGAATCCAGGGGGAAAACTTTTAAACAAGTTAATGATAGGTATCATTTAATTTAGGATTTCTTTTTATTGTTTAAAACATATACTGCAATCGAAATCACTTTATTCCTCAAATTCAATCTGCCAAATGGACTTCAATCCATTGCCGATTTCATTATGTGAATACGCACCAAATAAGCAATAACCGAGGAAATTGTCCACGGTCGAAAGCGAAAGCTTTCAATAGTCGTCCTCTGTTGTGAGCATTGCGGGCCAGGATATCACATTTCCGACCTTTTTTCGGGATGGCCAAGAAGAAAAGCACAGAGAAATGTAAGACACAAAAGATACACATATTTGCATCGTTTATTGCGACTAGACAGAAAAGCCAGCCAGTCACAAAGTGGAAAAAACCGTTTCGGTAAATAGAAAATTTTCATTACGTCCTCCGGCAACTCATCCGCCGTTGTACCTGCAGGCGGGTCCTTTCAGTTATAAAGTCTGATGCGTGGTAGCTGTTTTGCATCTAATTAAAGCGAAAAACATCAAGTTGGGTAGATTCCGTTCTTCGGCATCGCCTCCAGACCAGATGGATGGATCGTTCTAGATAGATGCGAACGAGCGGTCGACAGTTTCCACGAAATGTTCCGTTTCCTGCAATGAAGCAGTTTCTTTCGGGAATGGCAAAAATTTGTTTATCTCTGTTCTTGATTGCGCAATACAAGTGTCGGAGTCACTTCCGATCTACGGAGTTTTCGTAACAAGCCGTCCAATTAATCTAATTTGGTACCATCTCCGTGATACTTTCATCTACGGTGGTTCTAATATCGAATTTATCGGTAAATGTTGTGCTAATTGTGTGTTGTTGTTGTTGGGAAAGAATTCCTCCCGGATGGAGCAGCATCCGAATAAGTCCCACGAATAAATATCTCAGGCAAAATTGCAGAAGCCATCGTGTTCCCGGGATACAACTGAAAGCAAATATTTCCTTCCAAATTGTTTTCAAATTGTCTGTCGCATTTGCGCTCTCGCTGTATTGGGATTCCCGTATCCATTGTAACCATGCACTGTTTTCCATTGCAAGTCAATTTGAATTCTTGATGAGAGAAAATGTGTTTGAATTCAATTCTGCTTTTGAAGCAACATAGTTGGTTGGTTGGCAGGGACAATCCGGGAGTTCAATTGAAACCGAATCAGGATCGGGAATGTGGATGAGCACTAGACTCGTTTGTTTTCCCCATATTAAATCCCATATACGGGAAGATGTTCGAAAATAATTTGACCCAAAACAAGGGAGAAAGCTACAAAACAAATTCTGCAGAGAATCCTCTCAGGATTCTGTCGAGAATCCTCTCAGGATTCTGTCGAGAATCCTCTCAGGACTCTGTCGAGAATCCTCTCAGGATTCTGTCGAGAATCCTCTCAGGATTCTGTCAAGAATCCTCTCAGAATTCTGTCGAGAATCCTCTCAGGATTCTGTCGAGAATCCTCTCAGGATTCTGTCGAGAATCCTCTCAGGATTCTGTCGAGAATCCTCTCAGGATTCTGTCGAAAATCCTCTCAGGATTCTGTCGAGAATCCTCTCAGGATTCTGTCAAGAATCCTCTCAGAATTCTGTCGAGAATCCTCTCAGGATTCTGTCGAGAATCCTCTCAGGATTCTGTCGAGAATTCTCTCAGGATTCTGTCGAGAATCCTCTCAGGATTCTGTCGAGAATTCTCTCAGGATTCTGTCGGAAATCCTCTCAGAAATCTGTCAAGAATCCTCTCAGGATTCTGTCGAGAATCCTCTCAGGATTCTGTCGAGAATCCTCTCAGGATTCTGTCCAGAATCTTCCCAGGATTCTGTCCAGAATCTTCCCAGGATTCTGTCCAGAATCTTCCCAGGATTCTGTCCAGAATCTTCCCAGGATTCTGTCCAGAATCTTCCCAGGATTCTGTCCAGAATCTTCCCAGGATTCTGTCCAGAATATTCCCAGGATTCTGTCCAGAATCTTCCCATGATTCTGTCCAAAATCTTCCCAGGATTCTGTCCAGAATCTTCCCAGGGTTCTGTCCAGAATCTTCCCAGGATTCTGTCCAGAATCCTCTCAGGATAATGTCGAGAATCCTCTCAGGATTCTGTCGAGAATCCTCTCAGGATTCTGTCGAGAATCCTCTCAGGATTCTGTCGAGAGTCCTCTCAGGATTTTGTCGAGAATCCTCTCAGGATTCTGTCGAGAATCCTGTCAGGATTCTGTCGAGAATCCTCTCAGGATTCTGTCGAGAATCCTGTCAGGATTCTGTCGAGAATCCTCTCAGGATTCTGTCGAGAATCCTCTCAGGATTCTGTCAAGAATCCTCTCAGGATTCTGTCGAAAATCCTCTCAGGATTCTGTCAAGAATCCTCTCAGGATTCTGTCGAGAATCCTCTCAGGATTCTGTCGAGAATCCTGTCAGGATTCTGTCGAGAATACTCTCAGGATTCTGTCGAGAGTCCTCCCAGGATTCTGCCGAGAATCCTCTCAGGATTCTGCCGAGAATCCTGTCAGGATTCTGTCGGAAATCCTCTCAGGATTCTGCCGAGAATCCTCTCAGGATTCTGTCGAGAATCCTCTCAGGATTCTGTCGAGAATCCTCTCAGGATTCTGTCGAGAATCCTCTCAGGATTCTGTCGAGAATCCTCTCAGGATTCTGTCGAGAATCCTCCCAGGATTGTGTCGAGAATCCTCCCAGGATTCTGTCGAGAATCCTCCCAGGATTCTGTCGAGAATCCTCCCAGGATTCTGTCGAGAATCCTCCCAGGATTCCGCTGAGAATCCTCTCAGGATTCTGTCGAAAATCCTGCCAGGATTCTGTCGAGAATCCTCCCAGGGTTCTGTCGAGAATCCTCCCAGGATTCTGTCGAGAATCTTCACAGGATTCTGTCGATAATCATCTCAGGATTCTGCTGAGAATCCTCTCAGGATTCTGCTGAGAATCCTCTCAGGATTCTGCTGAGAATCCTCTCAGGATTCTGCTGAGAATCCTCTCAGGATTCTGCTGAGAATCCTCTCAGGATTCTGCTGAGAATCCTCTCAGGATTCTGCTGAGAATCCTCTCAGGATTCTGCTGAGAATCCTCTCAGGATTCTGCTGAGAATCCTCTTAGGATTCTGCTGAGAATCCTCTCAGGATTCTGCTGAGAATCCTCTCAGGATTCTGCTGAGAATCCTCTCAGGATTCTGCTGAGAATCCTCTCAGGATTCTGCTGAGAATCCTCTCAGGATTCTGCTGAGAATCCTCTCAGGATTCTGCTGCGAATCCTCTCAGGATTCTGCTGAGAATCCTCTCAGGATTCTGCTGAGAATCCTCTCAGGATTCTGCAGAGAATCCTCTCAGGATTCTGCTGAGAATCCTCTCAGGATTCTGCTGAGAATCCTCTCAGGATTCTGCTGAGAATCCTCTCAGGATTCTGCTGAGAATCCTCTCAGGATTCTGCTGAGAATCCTCTCAGGATTCTGCTGAGAATCCTCTCAGGATTCTGCTGAGAATCCTCTCAGGATTCTGCTAAGAATCCTCTCAGGATTCTGCTAAGAATCCTCTCAGGATTCTGCTAAGAATCCTCTCAGGATTCTGCTAAGAATCCTCTCAGGATTCTGCTAAGAATCCTCTCAGGATTCTGCTGAGAATCCTCTCAGGATTCTGCTAAGAATCCTCTCAGAATTCTGCTAAGAATCCTCTCAGGATTCTGTTAAGAATCCTCTCAGGATTCTGCTTAGAATCCTCTCAGGATTCTGCTTAGAATCCTCTCAGGATTCTGCTTAGAATCCTCTCAGGATTCTGCTTAGAATCCTCTCAGGATTCTGCTTAGAATCCTCTCAGGATTCTGCTTAGAATCCTCTCAGGATTCTGCTTAGAATCCTCTCAGGATTCTGCTTAGAATCCTCTCAGGATTCTGCTAAGAATCCTCTCAGGATTCTGCTAAGAATCCTCTCAGAATTCTGCTAAGAATCCTCTCAGAATTCTGCTAAGAATCCTCTCAGAATTCTGCTAAGAATCCTCTCAGAATTCTGCTAAGAATCCTCTCAGGATTCTGCTAAGAATCCTCTCAGGATTCTGCTAAGAATCCTCTCAGGATTCTGCTAAGAATCCTCTCAGGATTCTGCTAAGAATCCTCTCAGGATTCTGCTAAGAATCCTCTCAGGATTCTGCTAAGAATCCTCTCAGGATTCTGCTAAGAATCCTCTCAGGATTCTGCTAAGAATCCTCTCAGGATTCTGCTAAGAATCCTCTCAGGATTCTGTTAAGAATCCTCTCAGGATTCTGCTAAGAATCCTCTCAGGATTCTGCTAAGAATCCTCTCAGGATTCTGCTAAGAATCCTCTCAGAATTCTGCTAAGAATCCTCTCAGGATTCTGCTAAGAATCCTCTCAGGATTCTGCTAAGAATCCTCTCAGGATTCTGCTAAGAATCCTCTCAGGATTCTGCTAAGAATCCTCTCAGGATTCTGCTAAGAATCCTCTCAGGATTCTGCTAAGAATCCTTTCAGGATTCTGCTAAGAATCCTCTCAGGATTCTGCTAAGAATCCTCTCAGGATTCTGCTAAGAATCCTCTCAGGATTCTGCTAAGAATCCTCTCAGGATTCTGCTAAGAATCCTCTCAGGATTCTGCTAAGAATCCTCTCAGGATTCTGCTAAGAATCCTCTCAGGATTCTGCTAAGAATCCTCTCAGGATTCTGCTAAGAATCCTCTCAGGATTCTGCTAAGAATCCTCTCAGGATTCTGCTAAGAATCCTCTCAGGATTCTGCTAAGAATCCTCTCAGGATTCTGCTAAGAATCCTCTCAGGATTCTGCTAAGAATCCTCTCAGGATTCTGCTAAGAATCCTCTCAGGATTCTGCTAAGAATCCTCTCAGGATTCTGCTAAGAATCCTCTCAGGATTCTGCTAAGAATCCTCTCAGGATTCTGCTAAGAATCCTCTCAGGATTCTGCTAAGAATCCTCTCAGGATTCTGCTAAGATTCCTCTCAGGATTCTGCTAAGAATCCTCTCAGGATTCTGCTAAAAATCCTCTCAGGATTCTGCTAAGAATCCTCTCAGGAATCTGCTGAGAATCCTCTCAGAATTCTGCTGAGAATCCTCTCAGAATTCTGCTGAGAATCCTCTCAGAATTCTGCTGAGAATCCTCTCAGAATTCTGCTGAGAATCCTCTCAGAATTCTGCTGAGAGTCCTCTCAGGATTCTGCTGAGAATCCTCTCAGGATTCTGCTGAGAATCCTCTCAGGAATCTGCTGAGAATCCTCTCAGGATTCTGCTGAGAATCCTCTCAGGATTCTGCTGAGAATCCTCTCAGGATTCTGCTGAGAATCCTCTCAGGATTCTGCTGAGAATCCTCTCAGGATTCTGCTGAGAATCCTCTCAGGATTCTGCTGAGAATCCTCTCAGGATTCTGCTGAGAATCCTCTCAGGATTCTGCTGAGAATCCTCTCAGGATTCTGCTGAGAATCCTCTCAGGATTCTGCTGAGAATCCTCTCAGGATTCTGCTGAGAATCCTCTCAGGATTCTGCTGAGAATCCTCTCAGGATTCTGCTGAGAATCCTCTCAGGAATCTGCTGAGAATATTCTCAGGATTCTGCTGAGAATCCTCTCAGGATTCTGCTTCTTAAATCCCATATTAAATCCCATATACGGGAAGATGTTCGAAAATAATTTGACCCAAAACAAGGGAGAAAGCTACAAAACAAATTCTGCAGAGAATCCTCTCAGGATTCTGTCGAGAATCCTCTCAGGATTCTGTCGAGAATCCTCTCAGGACTCTGTCGAGAATCCTCTCAGGATTCTGTCGAGAATCCTCTCAGGATTCTGTCAAGAATCCTCTCAGAATTCTGTCGAGAATCCTCTCAGGATTCTGTCGAGAATCCTCTCAGGATTCTGTCGAGAATCCTCTCAGGATTCTGTCGAAAATCCTCTCAGGATTCTGTCGAGAATCCTCTCAGGATTCTGTCAAGAATCCTCTCAGAATTCTGTCGAGAATCCTCTCAGGATTCTGTCGAGAATCCTCTCAGGATTCTGTCGAGAATTCTCTCAGGATTCTGTCGAGAATCCTCTCAGGATTCTGTCGAGAATTCTCTCAGGATTCTGTCGGAAATCCTCTCAGAATTCTGTCAAGAATCCTCTCAGGATTCTGTCGAGAATCCTCTCAGGATTCTGTCGAGAATCCTCTCAGGATTCTGTCCAGAATCTTCCCAGGATTCTGTCCAGAATCTTCCCAGGATTCTGTCCAGAATCTTCCCAGGATTCTGTCCAGAATCTTCCCAGGATTCTGTCCAGAATCTTCCCAGGATTCTGTCCAGAATCTTCCCAGGATTCTGTCCAGAATCTTCCCATGATTCTGTCCAAAATCTTCCCAGGATTCTGTCCAGAATCTTCCCAGGGTTCTGTCCAGAATCTTCCCAGGATTCTGTCCAGAATCCTCTCAGGATAATGTCGAGAATCCTCTCAGGATTCTGTCGAGAATCCTCTCAGGATTCTGTCGAGAATCCTCTCGGGATTCTGTCGAGAGTCCTCTCAGGATTTTGTCGAGAATCCTCTCAGGATTCTGTCGAGAATCCTGTCAGGATTCTGTCGAGAATCCTCTCAGGATTCTGTCGAGAATCCTGTCAGGATTCTGTCGAGAATCCTCTCAGGATTCTGTCAAGAATCCTCTCAGGATTCTGTCGAGAATCCTCTCAGGATTCTGTCAAGAATCCTCTCAGGATTCTGTCGAGAATCCTCTCAGGATTCTGTCGAAAATCCTGTCAGGATTCTGTCGAGAATACTCTCAGGATTCTGTCGAGAGTCCTCTCAGGATTCTGCCGAGAATCCTCTCAGGATTCTGCCGAGAATCCTGTCAGGATTCTGTCGGAAATCCTCTCAGGATTCTGCCGAGAATCCTCTCAGGATTCTGTCGAGAATCCTCTCAGGATTCTGTCGAGAATCCTCTCAGGATTCTGTCGAGAATCCTCTCAGGATTCTGTCGAGAATCCTCTCAGGATTCTGTCGAGAATCCTCTCAGGATTCTGTCGAGAATCCTCCCAGGATTGTGTCGAGAATCCTCCCAGGATTCTGTCGAGAATCCTCCCAGGATTCTGTCGAGAATCCTCCCAGGATTCTGTCGAGAATCCTCCCAGGATTCCGTTGAGAATCCTCTCAGGATTCTGTCGAAAATCCTGCCAGGATTCTGTCGAGAATCCTCCCAGGATTCTGTCGAGAATCCTCCCAGGGTTCTGTCGAGAATCCTCCCAGGATTCTGTCGAGAATCTTCACAGGATTCTGTCGATAATCATCTCAGGATTCTGCTGAGAATCCTCTCAGGATTCTGCTGAGAATCCTCTCAGGATTCTGCTGAGAATCCTCTCAGGATTCTGCTGAGAATCCTCTCAGGATTCTGCTGAGAATCCTCTCAGGATTCTGCTGAGAATCCTCTCAGGATTCTGCTGAGAATCCTCTTAGGATTCTGCTGAGAATCCTCTCAGGATTCTGCTGAGAATCCTCTCAGGATTCTGCTGAGAATCCTCTCAGGATTCTGCTGAGAATCCTCTCAGGATTCTGCTGAGAATCCTCTCAGGATTCTGCTGAGAATCCTCTCAGGATTCTGCTGAGAATCCTCTCAGGATTCTGCTGAGAATCCTCTCAGGATTCTGCTGAGAATCCTCTCAGGATTCTGCTGCGAATCCTCTCAGGATTCTGCTGAGAATCCTCTCAGGATTCTGCTGAGAATCCTCTCAGGATTCTGCAGAGAATCCTCTCAGGATTCTGCTGAGAATCCTCTCAGGATTCTGCTGAGAATCCTCTCAGGATTCTGCTGAGAATCCTCTCAGGATTCTGCTGAGAATCCTCTCAGGATTCTGCTGAGAATCCTCTCAGGATTCTGCTGAGAATCCTCTCAGGATTCTGCTGAGAATCCTCTCAGGATTCTGCTGAGAATCCTCTCAGGATTCTGCTAAGAATCCTCTCAGGATTCTGCTAAGAATCCTCTCAGGATTCTGCTAAGAATCCTCTCAGGATTCTGCTAAGAATCCTCTCAGGATTCTGCTAAGAATCCTCTCAGGATTCTGCTAAGAATCCTCTCAGGATTCTGCTGAGAATCCTCTCAGGATTCTGCTAAGAATCCTCTCAGAATTCTGCTAAGAATCCTCTCAGGATTCTGTTAAGAATCCTCTCAGGATTCTGCTTAGAATCCTCTCAGGATTCTGCTTAGAATCCTCTCAGGATTCTGCTTAGAATCCTCTCAGGATTCTGCTTAGAATCCTCTCAGGATTCTGCTTAGAATCCTCTCAGGATTCTGCTTAGAATCCTCTCAGGATTCTGCTAAGAATCCTCTCAGGATTCTGCTAAGAATCCTCTCAGAATTCTGCTAAGAATCCTCTCAGAATTCTGCTAAGAATCCTCTCAGGATTCTGCTAAGAATCCTCTCAGGATTCTGCTAAGAATCCTCTCAGGATTCTGCTAAGAATCCTCTCAGGATTCTGCTAAGAATCTTCTCAGGATTCTGCTAAGAATCCTCTCAGGATTCTGTTAAGAATCCTCTCAGGATTCTGCTTAGAATCCTCTCAGGATTCTGCTAAGAATCCTCTCAGGATTCTGCTAAGAATCCTCTCAGAATTCTGCTAAGAATCCTCTCAGGATTCTGCTAAGAATCCTCTCAGGATTCTGCTAAGAATCCTCTCAGGATTCTGCTAAGAATCCTCTCAGGATTCTGCTAAGAATCCTCTCAGGATTCTGCTAAGAATCCTCTCAGGATTCTGCTAAGAATCCTTTCAGGATTCTGCTAAGAATCCTTTCAGGATTCTGCTAAGAATCCTCTCAGGATTCTGCTAAGAATCCTCTCAGGATTCTGCTAAGAATCCTCTCAGGATTCTGCTAAGAATCCTCTCAGGATTCTGCTAAGAATCCTCTCAGGATTCTGCTAAGAATCCTCTCAGGATTCTGCTAAGAATCCTCTCAGGATTCTGCTAAGAATCCTCTCAGGATTCTGCTAAGAATCCTCTCAGGATTCTGCTAAGAATCCTCTCAGGATTCTGCTAAGAATCCTCTCAGGATTCTGCTAAGAATCCTCTCAGGATTCTGCTAAGAATCCTCTCAGGATTCTGCTAAGAATCCTCTCAGGATTCTGCTAAGAATCCTCTCAGGATTCTGCTAAGAATCCTCTCAGGATTCTGCTAAGAATCCTCTCAGGATTCTGCTAAGAATCCTCTCAGGATTCTGCTAAAAATCCTCTCAGGATTCTGCTAAGAATCCTCTCAGGAATCTGCTGAGAATCCTCTCAGAAATCTGCTGAGAATCCTCTCAGAATTCTGCTGAGAATCCTCTCAGAATTCTGCTGAGAATCCTCTCAGAATTCTGCTGAGAATCCTCTCAGGATTCTGCTGAGAATCCTCTCAGGATTCTGCTGAGAATCCTCTCAGGATTCTGCTGAGAATCCTCTCAGGATTCTGCTGAGAATCCTCTCAGGATTCTGCTGAGAATCCTCTCAGGAATCTGCTGAGAATCCTCTCAGGATTCTGCTGAGAATCCTCTCAGGATTCTGCTGAGAATCCTCTCAGGATTCTGCTGAGAATCCTCTCAGGATTCTGCTGAGAATCCTCTCAGGATTCTGCTGAGAATCCTCTCAGGATTCTGCTGAGAATCCTCTCAGGATTCTGCTGAGAATCCTCTCAGGATTCTGCTGAGAATCCTCTCAGGATTCTGCTGAGAATCCTCTCAGGATTCTGCTGAGAATTCTCTCAGGAATCTGCTGAGAATATTCTCAGGATTCTGCTGAGAATCCTCTCAGGGTTCTGCTGAGAATCCTCTCAGGATTCTGCTGAGAATCCGCTCAGGATTTTTCTGAGAATCCTCTCAGGATTCTGTCGAGATTCCTCTCAGGATTCTTCTGAGAATCCTCTCAGGATTCTGCTGAGAATCCTCTCAGGATTCTGCTGAGAATCCTCTCAGGATTCTGCTGAGAATCCTCTCAGGATTCTGCCGAGAATTCTCTCAGGATTCTGCCGAGAATCCTCTCAGGATTCTTCCGGGTTCTTTTCAGGATTCTCTCGAAAATTCTCTCAGGATTCTGTCGAAAATTCTCTCAGGATTCTGTCGAGAATCCTCTCAGGATTCTGTCGAGAATCCTCTCAGTGTTCTGCCGGGAATCCTCTCAGAATTCTGCTGAGAATCCTCTCAGAATTCTGCTGAGAATCCTCTCAGGATTCTGCTGAGAATCCTCTCAGGATTCTGCTGAGAATCCTCTCAGGATTCTGCTGAGAATCCTCTCAGGATTCTGCTGAGAATCCTCTCAGGATTCTGCTGAGAATCCTCTCAGGAATCTGCTGAGAATCCTCTCAGGATTCTGCTGAGAATCCTCTCAGGATTCTGCTGAGAATCCTCTCAGGATTCTGCTGAGAATCCTCTCAGGATTCTGCTGAGAATCCTCTCAGGATTCTGCTGAGAATCCTCTCAGGATTCTGCTGAGAATCCTCTCAGGATTCTGCTGAGAATCCTCTCAGGATTCTGCTGAGAATCCTCTCAGGATTCTGCTGAGAATCCTCTCAGGATTCTGCTGAGAATTCTCTCAGGAATCTGCTGAGAATATTCTCAGGATTCTGCTGAGAATCCTCTCAGGGTTCTGCTGAGAATCCTCTCAGGATTCTGCTGAGAATCCGCTCAGGATTTTTCTGAGAATCCTCTCAGGATTCTGTCGAGATTCCTCTCAGGATTCTTCTGAGAATCCTCTCAGGATTCTGCTGAGAATCCTCTCAGGATTCTGCTGAGAATCCTCTCAGGATTCTGCTGAGAATCCTCTCAGGATTCTGCCGAGAATTCTCTCAGGATTCTGCCGAGAATCCTCTCAGGATTCTTCCGGGTTCTTTTCAGGATTCTCTCGAAAATTCTCTCAGGATTCTGTCGAAAATTCTCTCAGGATTCTGTCGAGAATCCTCTCAGGATTCTGTCGAGAATCCTCTCAGTGTTCTGCCGGGAATCCTCTCAGGATTTTGTCAAGAACACTCTCAGGATTCTGCCGAAAATTCACTTAGAAGAAGTAGTCAAGAGAAAACAAGAGAGGATAAAATAAGTGAAGAAAAGAGAAAACAAGAGATCAGACAATATGGTAAGAGAAGGAAGAGAAGAGAAGAGAAGAAAAAAGAATAGAAGAGAAGAGAAGGGAGGAGAAGATAATAGAAGAGAAGATAATAGAAGAGGAGCTATAAGAAAAGAAAAGCCTAGACGAATAAAGAAATAAAATGTGATTGAAATAAAAAAAAAATAATTGTTCTGTAAATTTGTCGATCTATCCAAAAACGTGGAACTCATTACGAAATGTAATACAAACTCAAATTACTTTTTGTTTTGCTGTTTTTAATTTTATTTTTCTATCATGGAAAGTGCTCTTGTGTTCGTTTGTAAAAGCCTTAGTCCTCCTTTGACAGCAACAACGGGTTGTAAATTTGTAACGATATCAGGATTCTGCCCAGAGTCCCCTCAGGATTCTGTCGAGAATCCTCTCAGAATTCTGCCCAAGACTCCTCTCAGAATTCTGTCACGAATCCTATCAGGATTCCGTCAAGAAGCCTCTCAGGATTCTGTCCAGAATCTTCTCAGGATTCTGCCGAGAATCCTCTCAGGATTCTGCTGAGAATCCTCTCAGGGTTTTGTCGAGAATCTTCACAGGATTCTGTCATGAATCCTCATAGCATTCTGTCAAGAATCCTCCCAGAATTGGGTTAAGCATCTCCGGTTTCTGCCAAGAAACTTCTCCAGGTCCTGTGAGAATTCCTTCCATGGCCTGCGAAAAACCTCTAAGGATTCTGTCGATAACGCTCCAAGGATTCTGCCCAGAATCTTCTTAATTATTTGCCAAGGAATACTTGAAAGAATCCTTTTGGAAGAGTTCCTAGAGGAATTCCTAGGCGTATTCCTAAAGGAGTTTCTGCAGGGATATTTTGATGATATTCCGAAGAAATCCTTGTAGTTATTGTCAACAAGATAGCCACAATCAGCCAAACTCATCCCATTTTATAATCTATTTTTCAAATAAACTATTTTTCGACCACATCTACCACATGACTGACTCCCGAACAACCAAAGACAAGATGTTTTTCCACTTGGCCGACAGCACCCAAGGGACAACTAAAAGGGGACAAAGTTTGTTCTGCTCGGGACGCTGCATGCATGCGAACTTATTTGCCGTCTTTGATAAGACCAAACCAAACACTATTGTTTGGATTGGATTTTCCACGTAGGATCCAGGAAAAACTTCTGTTCCAGAGTAGCATGTCACGCAAGGCACGGCCTGTTTGCGTGTCTTTCGAGTGTTTGCATGGGTTGAATTAGAAAGTGTTGAATATTTGAACGAGGAGCTAATGGCACCGCAAGGTGTGTGAAAGTTCATGGAAAGCTTTCGAATGATATGTGATTGCGGCACTGGATGACCCAATGTGACCATAAACAGGACTAGCGGAGCTTCCAATCAGAACTCTAATGATGATATTTTTATGAAAAAAACGGAGAAGTTGCAATTATGTTGACTGATACAGTTCGAAGGCATAAAAATTCTACTTATCAAAAAAATTCTTAAAGTTCTCGACATGGTTCCCGCGCCAATTTTGCTATAACGCCGTCTCGATACCTTCAGATCTAATTGTCCCGCCTTAGGATGAATTTCGCGGAAAATCTAATGCCATGCGGCAACACTCTGGTATCTGGTGGCTGTATACAAACATTCCCGAGCAAGCATCTATACATAATTGCTAAAGCTGCTTTTAACGCTCGTCTGCTACAAAATCGACGTCGTTCGAAGCAAGAGCACTCAGGTAACAGTAATTAGTAGGATCATGGCGGTAAAGGACAGACGCAGGTGATGTGACAGTTAGTTTCGGCATGGTTGTGCGAAGCAATCAGATATGGAAGGAGGTTTTCCATCATTTGGTACTTTGAGTAACAGTTTAAATTAGATGATGGGTGATAGGTTCGGAAGGAAAAGATGAAAGACGGAAAACAGAAGAGAGAATATATAAGAAAAAAAAAATGCCAAATGCAGAAGATAAAGGATAGAATGCTAGAAGACTAGAAGACTAGAAGATTAGAAGACTAGAAGACTAGAAGACTAGAAGCCTAGATGACTAGATGACTAGAAGACTAGAAGACTAGAAGACAAGAAGACTAGAAGATTAGAAGACTAGAAGACTAGAAGACTAGAAGCCTAGATGACTAGATGACTAGATGACTAGAAGACTAGAAGACTAGAAGACTAGAAGACTAGAAGACTAGAAGACTAGAAGACTAGAAGACTAGAAGACTAGAAGACTAGAAGACTAGAAGACTAGAAGACTAGAAGACTAGAAGACTAGAAGACTAGAAGACTAGAAGACTAGAAGACTAGAAGACTAGAAGACTAGAAGACTAGAAGACTAGAAGACTAGAAGACTAGAAGACTAGAAGACTAGAAGACTAGAAGACTAGAAGACTAGAAGACTAGAAGACTAGAAGACTAGATGACTAGAAGACTAGAAGACTAGAAGACTAGAAGACTAGAAGACTAGAAGACTAGAAGACTAGAAGACTAGAAGACTAGAAGACTAGAAGACTAGAAGACTAGAAGACTAGAAGACTAGAAGACTAGAAGACTAGAAGACTAGAAGACTAAAGGACTAGAAGACTAGAAGACTAGAAGACTAGAAGACTAGAAGACTAAAGGACTAGAAGACTAGAAGACTAGAAGACTAGAAGACTAGAAGACTAGAAGACTAGAAGACTAGAAGACTAGAAGACTAGAAGACTAGAAGACTAGAAGACTAGAAGACTAGAAGACTAGAAGACTAGAAGACTAGAAGACTAGAAGACTAGAAGATTAGAAGACTAGAAGACTAGAAGACTAGAAGACTAGAAGACTAGAAGACTAGAGGACTAGAAGACTAGAAGACTAGAAGACTAGAATACTAGAAGACTAGAAGACTAGAGGACTAGAAGACTAGAAGACTAGAAGACTAGAAGACTAGAAGACTAGAAGACTAGAAGACTAGAAGACCAGAAGTCTGGAAGACTAGAAGACTAGAAGACTAGAAAACTAGAGGACTAGACGACTAGACGACTAGAAGACTAGAAAACTAGATGACTAGATGACTAGAAGACTAGAAAACTAGAAGACTAGAAAACTAGAAGACTAGAAGACTAGAAGACTAGAAAACTAGAAGACTAGAAGACTTGAAGACTAGAAGACTAGAAGACTAGAAGACTAGAAGACTAGAAGACTAGAAGACTAGAAGACTAGAAGACTAGAAGACTAGAAGACTAGAAGACTAGAAGACTAGAAGACTAGAAGACTAGAAGACTAGAAGACTAGAAGACTAAAGGACTAGAAGACTAGAAGACTAGAAGACTAGAAGACTAGAAGACTAGAAGACTAGAAGACTAGAAGACTGGAAGACTAGAAGACTAGAAGACTAGAAGACTAGAAGACTAGAAGACTAGAAGACTAGAAGACTAGAAGACTAGAATACTAGAAGACTAGAAGACTAGAAGACTAGAAGACTAGAAGACTAGAAGACTAGAAGACTAGAAGACTAGAAGACTAGAAGACTAGAATACTAGAAGACTAGAAGACTAGAGGACTAGAAGACTAGAAGACTAGAAGACTAGAAGACTAGAAGACTAGAAGACTAGAAGACTAGAAGACTAGAAGACTAGAAGACTAGAAGACTAGAAGACCAGAAGTCTGGAAGACTAGAAAACTAGAGGACTAGACGACTAGACGACTAGAAGACTAGAAAACTAGAAGACTAGATGACTAGAAGACTAGAAAACTAGAAGACTAGAAAACTAGAAGACTAGAAGACTAGAAAACTAGAAGACTAGAAGACTAGAAGACTAGAAGACTAGAAGACTAGAAGACTAGAAGACTAGAAGACTAGAAGACTAGAAGACTAGAAGACTAAAGGACTAGAAGACTAGAAGACTAGAAGACTAGAAGACTAGAAGACTAGAAGACTAGAAGACTAGAAGACTAGAAGACTAGAAGACTAGAAGACTAGAAGACTAGAAGACTAGAAGACTAGAAGACTAGAAGACTAGAAGACTAGAAGACTAGAAGACCAGAAGTCTGGAAGACTAGAAGACTAGAAGACTAGAAAACTAGAGGACTAGACGACTAGACGACTAGAAGACTAGAAAACTAGAAGACTAGATGACTAGAAGACTAGAAGACTAGAAGACTAGAAGACTAGAATACTAGAAGACTAGAAGACTAGAGGACTAGAAGACTAGAAGACTAGAAGACTAGAAGACTAGAAGACTAGAAGACTAGAAGACTAGAAGACCAGAAGTCTGGAAGACTAGAAGACTAGAAGACTAGAAAACTAGAGGACTAGACGACTAGACGACTAGAAGACTAGAAAACTAGAAGACTAGATGACTAGAAGACTAGAAAACTAGAAGACTAGAAAACTAGAAGACTAGAAGACTAGAAGACTAGAAAACTAGAAGACTAGAAGACTAGTAGACTAGAAGACTAGAAGATTAGAAGACTAGAAGACTAGAAGACTAGAAGACTAGAAGACTAGAAGACTAGAAGACTAGAAGACTAGAAGACTAGAAGACTAGAAGACTAGAAGACTAGACGACTAGAAGACTAGAAGACTAGAAGACTAGAAGACTAGAAGACTAGAAGACTAGAAGACTAGAGGACTAGAAGACTAGAAGACTAGAAGACTAGAAGACTAGAAGACTAGAAGACCAGAAGTCTGGAAGACTAGAAGACTAGAAGACTAGAAAACTAGAGGACTAGACGACTAGACGACTAGAAGACTAGAAAACTAGAAGACTAGATGACTAGAAGACTAGAAAACTAGAAGACTAGAAAACTAGAAGACTAGAAGACTAGAAGACTAGAAAACTAGAAGGCTAGAAGACTAGAAGACTAGGTGACTAGAAGACTAGAAGACTAGAAGACTAGAAGACTAGAAGACTAGAAGACTAGAAGACTAGAAGACTAGAAGACTAGAAGACTAGAAGACTAGAAGACTAGAAGACTAGAAGACTAGAAGACTAGAAGACTAGAAGACTAGAAGACTAGAAGACTAGAAGACTAGAAGACTAGAAGACTAGAAGACTAGAATACTAGAAGACTAGAAGACTAGAAGACTAGAAGACTAGAAGACTAGAAGACTAGAAAACTAGAAGACTAGAAGACTAGAATACTAGAAGACTAGAAGACTAGAAGACTAGAAGACTAGAAGACTAGAAGACTAGAAGACTAGAAGACTAAAGGACTAGAAGACTAGAAGACTAGAAGACTAGAAAACTAGAAGACTAGATGACTAGAAGACTAGAAAACTAGAAGACTAGAAGACTAGAAAACTAGAAGACTAGAAAACTAGAAGACTAGAAGACTAGAAGACTAGAAGACTAGAAGACTAGGAGAAAAGAAGACCAGAAGACTAGAAGACTAGAAGACCAGAAGACTAGAAGATTAGAATACTAGAAGACTTGAAGACCAGAAGACTAGAAGACTAGAAAACTAGAAGACTAGAACACAAGAAGACTAGAAGAATAGAAGACCAGAAAATAAGAAGTCTAGAATACTAGAAGAATAGAAGACTAGAAGACGACGAACTCTCTGTCGAAAATCACAATTTAGACTGAACGATAAGAGCAAAAATCATAAACTAGACGACGTGAAGAATCGAAGAACATATGGAAGGACATCAAATAGCACGTCTACTAACCAAAGTCAGCTGTTTCTGAATAAATGTCCGCATCAATAACTGAGCAGAGAAAAACCAACACGTCCACAATCTTCAGCCAAGCAATAAACATGCCGCATAGGAAAATGTTCCCAACTGAAAAGACGACAATTTTCTTAGGATTTCCTCCAGTCAGTCAGTGAGTGGCTGCGGATGGCAATTCGACCAATATCGACCGTAAGCAAACTCTATGCTCGTGGCACAAATTCGCCAGAAGCCAACTGCAGATCTTTGAAGTGCTATTACCTAATCTGGTCATCGGGTGGAAAAGTTTTATATTGAACGAAGTTAAACAGTTCTGCTAAATACTCATCACATCTGCAGAGGAGAGTGATTGCGGTGGTGATGATGACGACGACGACGGTGAGATTTGTGCGACTTGATTACTTGGTTACCAACCGAAACTTTGGATAGTTCGAGTTCGAGATGGTTAAACTTGTGATCGATTGATTAATACAAATACCCACCGGTTTCAAGAAATCCATGCCGAAACTGGGGAGAATTACTGTCGGTGGCAGACTTTGGCATTTATTTGTCGGAACTGCGATTCCGATGGCGTTGAGAACTTTTCTGTGCGTCACCAAGCAGCCATGCCAATTATTACGTATTAAGTGGGATATTTTGCTCCGATGTGTGTCATTTAATATTTCCATATATTGGATCGCGACACATATCATCCGCATCGATGCGAGAAACTTCAATACTGTTGACTATCTCATACAACGCCTTGTCACCAAATAATTTCCAATGCAGGATTTTTCGACTTCGTTGAAAATGTTTTCTCATCACGTTTTAAGACGGGTCATAAAATACAAATCGTCGTCAATAAAAACTGAATCGAATTTGATTTAACATGTTCGTACTGTTCGGTTATTTCACCAAGAAACTCCTTCGGGTGATTCCTCCAATACATCTGATGTCCCAAAAGATCTACTAGGGACTTTTCCAGAAATTCCATCTTCAGATTACTACAGGATCTCCTTCTGGGTATTCCTCCAGAAATCCATCTGGGGAATCGAAGAAGATGTTCTTTCAGGGATTCCTACAAGGGTTTACTCTAGGTGTTCCTCCAAATTTAGGGGGATTCATCCAAATATTCAGTATTGAGACTTCTTCCTCAGCTCCTAGAGGAATTCCAGAAGCATCTCTTAGAGGATTAGTCAAGAGATTCTCAGAAAATTAACTAGTGGACAATTTCCAGGAACTCCCTCAGAGAGGTCCTAGAAAAAACTCCTGTAAGATTCCTGAAAAAAAAACCTCCAGAAAGAGTCCCATAAGGAAATCCAGAAGGAAACCCTGCTCAGAAGAATTCAAAACAAAATCCTGCCGTATTCGTAGAAAGAACTCCTTTACGATTCCAAAAAGGAGCTAATGAACGATTATCACAAAAAAAAATCCGGATGAATTTTTAAGCAAGCACTTCTGGAGGACTTCGAGACTTGGAAGATTTGCAGGAGGAAGAAATTCCGGAGAATAACCAGAAGAAAATTCTAGAGGAACGCGAGAAGAAACTCCTTAAGATTTCCCAGAATGGATCACTGGAGGATTCCCAGAAGGAAATCTTTAAAATATCCCAGTTATAATTCCAGGAGAAATTCCGAAAACAATTCTGAAGGATATCCAGAAGAATGCCTCTGTGGAGAATCCTAAAAGATACTCCCGATGGATTCCCAGAAAAGCTGGGATCCTGGTATCGAATCCCACTCCCGTCAAACTCGCAAAAAGTGAGTTCTTCCTTCGGAAGGGAAGTAAAGCGTGGGTCCCGAGATTCCCTAGCCTAGGGCTAAAAATTTCGTTAATACAGATGTGGGGTATGAACAAAGCTGAGTAGCATTCCCCATGCGTGTATTTCCCCTAGCAAGCATCAGTGACAGCCAGCACCATGACGGGGTCGTCGTCAGTGTGATGCTGCCTCATTGACGAGTGGACTGTTGGCGGAGCAAGTCGACATCACCGTGAGGTTCCGTATTATGCCAAGTGATTCTACTGTAGTTTGCTAAGATGGCTGGGAACGGATTGTTCCAGTGAGTTGCCCGGCATTCACAACAGATAAAAAAAAAGAAAAGCTTTGGAGTAATCCCCGGGAAAAAAGCTAGAGGAACCTCCGCTTGATTTCCTGGAGGATGGAACTCCTAGAAAAATGCAAAATTCGCTTCCTCCAGAAATTCGCTTGGCAATTGCATCAGCCGTCTTTTGAAATTTGTTCAGTAATTCCTTTAGGCACTTTTTGTTTTTTTTTTGTATTTTTACGGTTATTTGTTTGGAATATAATTCGGTAATAAACATGCAAAATGATCATTGAGGTGCTCATAGAACATTAAGCTATGAAACAGGTTTTGTTGCAGTGAAGACATCACGTCAAGAAGAAGTGAGTGGAGAATCCCGAAGGAATTCTTTGAGGAATTACCAAACGATTTTTTAAAGACGAATGTCTGAGAAATTCCAAAAGCAATCCTCGAAGGATTTGCTGAAGGAATTTCCGCAGGTATCCCCAAAGGTATTGCCAAAAGAACTGCGGAAGGAATTACCGAAGAAGTTCCCAGTGGAATCGTGTAGGCATATTTATAAGGAGTTGCTGATTAAATTCCTGACCCAATTTCCAAAACAAATTTTATGAGAAATGACAAAGATATTCTCAAAAAAAACTTCAGAAAGAATTCTGAAAAGCATTTAAGGATATTTTTCGAAAATTAACTCGAGGATATTCTCCGGACCATACTTTCAGAGAGGACGAATTTCGCGCCAACCCTTCTATGGGGCTGGCAGCACCCTCTCAGAATCGAACGAAACTTTGTGGGCATAAACAATAGGTATTTCTAAGCAACTTTGCATATTTTGTTTTTCGAATTTTTTCAAGAGTAACATTTGAAGAGGGCCTAATTTTTTTTCATAGATATTTTTCAAATCGATGTAACTCAAAAATGACAAGACCTACAAAAAAGTGTTGTATGGCGGACTATCGTGAAATTCCATGAAGTTTTTTAGAAAAATATCCAAAAAATATGAAATAAATTCCTACACTGAAAAATAAAGGTTTTAAAAATTTAAATCGATATTACAAAAAACCCTATGTTTTTAAATCGATGAATTTTTTTCTGGAGAAAGGTATTTCAATTACCTACATTTTCTTCAAACAATATTGCTGTGACATATTTAAGGGAAAAAAGTTTTTCTAACAAAAACTTTTATCATGTCCACATTGAGTGAATATTTTTCATCGTGTTTCGTGTAAACATGGCCATATATAGGTTCAGTAGCCTCTCATCAACCAATGAAACTTTATGGATGTTTAAAAAATTGTTGAAGAAGCAATTTTGCATAATCTAACATTTATCTAGACTACCATTTGAAAAGGGCGTATTAGGGTGGCCCACACTTATATGAAAAACATAAAATTCGAAAAATGACAAGTCTTACCTCCTATATCGATTGTTTTGGACTCCCAGGAGCTACGTTCAGCATTTGAGCGAAAACGAGTTAGTCTAAGGGGGGATACACAAATTATGTCACGCAAAATACGTCCTTTTTCAACCCCCCTCCCCTCCCCTCTATGTCACGCTTTTTATATGGGACCTCACCCCTGTTTGTATGGGTCGTCACGTTCTGCAAAACCTCGCCCCCTCCCCTTCTAAAGCGTGACGTAATTTGTGCATGGCCCCTAATGGGGCGCTCAACAAGCTTGAAGTTTGTATGGGAAAACTTGGCCAAATGTATGCAGAAATCTTAAGCTTTTGATTTTTGCCGCTAGGTGGCGCTGTAAGCGTTCAATTAATAAACACATTGGTATTATTGTAGGTCACTATATGCCAAACAACTTTGTTGAAGACCCGTAAGTGATCCGTCAGTGAGACGAAGCATTGGGATTTCATTATTGGTATTTCTTTACATGTATTGGAAAAACGACAATAATGTTTCACCTCACTTTACCTAGAGTATAAATTTTTAACAGGCTTCGGATCACTTTGCGGTCTTCGATAAAGTTGTTTGGCATATCGTCACCTGCAAGAATAGCTAAGGTTTTTAATTATTTTTTTTATTAATTGAACACTTGCAGCGCCACCTAGCGGTAAAAATCAAAAGCTTAAGATTTCTGCATACATTTGGCCAAGTTTTCACATACAAACTTCATGCTCGTTGAGCGCCCCATTAGGGGCCATGCACAAATTACGTCACGCTTTAGGAGGGGAGGGGGGTTTGCAGAACGTGACGACCCATATAATCAATCGTGAGGTCCCATACACAAAGCGTGACATAGAGGAGAATGGGGTTGAAGAAGGTCGAATTTTGCGTGACATAATTTGTGTATCACCCCTTAGACTAAATCGATTTCGCTCAAATGCTGAACGTAGCTTCTGGGAATCCAAAACAACTGATGCAGGAGGTAAGGCTTGGCATTTTTTAATTTTTATGTTTTTCATATAAGTGTGGGTCACTCCAAAACGCCCTTTTCAAATGTTAGTCTAGATAAATATTAGATTATGCAAAGTTGTTTCTTAAACAATTTTTTGAACTTCCATAAAGTTTCATTGGTTGATGAGAGGCTGCTGAACCTATATATGGCCATGTTGCCATGAAACACGATGAAAAATATTCACTCAATGTAGACATGAAAAAAGTTTTTGTTAGAAAAACTTTTTTCCCTTTTATATGTCACAGCAACATTGTTTGGAGAAAATGTAGGTAATTGAAATACCTTTCTCCAGAAAAAAAATCATCGATTTAAAAACATATGTTTTTTTGTAATATCGATTTCAATTTTTAAAATTTTGATTTTTCAGTGTAGGAATTTATTTCGTATTTTTTGGATATTTTTCTAAAAAACTTCATGGAATTTCACGATAGTCCGCCATACAACACTTTTTTGTAGGTCTTGTCATTTTTGAGTTACATCGATTTGAAAAAAATCTATGAAAAAAAATTAGGCCCTCTTCAAATGTTACTCTTGAAAAATTTCGAAAAACAAAATATGCAAAGTTGCTTAGAAAGACCTATTGTTTATGCCCACAAAGTTTCGTTCGATTCTGAGAGGGTGCTGCTGGTCGAGTTGGCGCGAAATTCGAGTTCCTAGAAAGAAATGCTACTTAAAATTTCAGGTAAAAAGCACCAGAAAGATTCCCATAGGGAACTCCAGAAGGAAATCCTGCCCACAAGAATTCAAACAAGATCCCTGAAGGATTTAAAGGAAGAACGCTTTTACAATTTCTAAAAGGAACTAAACTACTAAACTAAACTAAACCAAACTAAACTAGAAGGTTCCAGCAAGTTGTGTAGAATTAGCTAAAGTTTAAATTAAATTCTCAAATAAAAATAAAAAAAGGTTCTCACAAGAAACTCCTGGAGGGTGTTCAGTAAGGCACATCTGAAGGATTTTCAGACAGAGCTCCTGGAAGTTTTTCAGAAGGACCTCCGTGAGGGCTACCAGAAGAGGTTCTGGAAAATTATCAGAAGGAATTCTAGAAGAATTCTAGAAGAATTCAAGAAGTAACTCCTGGAGAATTTCCCGAAGAAACACCTGAAGAACTCTACTACTGGATGATTGCCAAAATGAACTATTCGAGAAATCCCAAAAACAAGAAAGAAATTCTTGAAAAAAAAAATACAAAAAAAAACGATTCAGCGGGATATCCAGAAGAAACACCTTGAAGAATCCTTGAAGGAACTCCTGATGGTATCCTAGAAAGACTTTGGAGGAAACCCAAAACAAAACAAAAATCATCTGGGGGAACCGCAGAAGGACTTCCTGGATAAATGTGGAAGGAGAATGGCGAAGGAATTTCGGAAAGGATTTCCCAAAGAATTGATTGAGGAATTTCCTATCGAGTTTCCAAACACAATACCACTGAAATTCCAGAAGTAATTATTGAAGGAATTGCTGAAGAAACTCCCGTAGGATTCCCAATTGGTATTGCCAAAAAACTGCGGAAGTAACTTTTGAAGAAGTTGCCAAAGGAAATGATCAAGCAAATTTCAAAAGAAATTGCCGATGAGATTGCTGAAGAAAATTTCAACCCAAGTTTCATTTGAAATGTCGAAGGAATTCCCGAAGAACAGAAATTCTAAAAAGTATTACTGAAGATTAGAAATAGCCTAATGAACTCTCATAAAAATTACAGAAAGCATTCACAAAAGAAAGACAAGATTGTTGAGGATTCCCTGAATAGACCGTGCGCGGGGGGAAGGGTTTTAGGGATGCGAACGGGCCTGACAAGAGGATGCCAAGAAGTACTCTTTGAGGCTTTACAGGCTTCATCCAAGCATTGTTCAAGGTATTTCCAAAGCAGTTATCAAACTTTTTTTTCTAAAAACATTGCCAGACAAATACCACAAGTAATCCTCGAAGGAAACTCTGAATTTGATTTTTTTTTTTTCATAGGTATCCCAAAAGGTATTGCCAAAAGAACTGCCGAAGGAATTACTAAAGAAGTTCCCAAAAAAATGTCTAAGCAAATTTCGAAGGAAGTGCTGATAAAACTCATGAAGAAATTTTCAAACAAATTTCATATGCAATGAAACATAAAACTGTAGCAGAAAATCTCAATAGCATTACCGAAGAATTTACGAAGAAGTTAGCTAAAAAATTCTCATAATAATTTCAAAAGAAAGAGAATATTGTAAAGGAACTAACGAAAGTATTTCAGAAACATTTCTCAAAGATGTACACAAAGGAATTCCAAACAACATAAATAAAAAAAACCAAATTAATCTTTCCGTCGACGTAAGTCAAAGTGTTCCTGAATCCTGATATTTTTTAAGAAAAGCAAGCATTTTATCAAAGCCATCAATGAATGGGGCACGTTCGGTGTAGTACTAGATTTGTAGTAATGAGCTGAATTTTTGTATGGTGAGAAGGTCAATTCTCCGTTTCTGCAATGAAATGGTGCAAAAAGCGTGGGTATTATGCATCTTTGCCTAATTTGATGCTGTTTGAGCAAAACTTTGGATTACTATGTTGTTTATCTTGCAAGAAATGGAGAAAACAACAACACTGTTGCCCAAACTTTTGCTCAAACAGCATCAAATTAGGCAAGGAATCATAATACCCACGCTTTTTGCACCATTTCATAGCAGAAACGGATAATCGACCTTCTCACCATACAAAAATTCAGCTCATTACTACAAATCTAGTACTTCACCGATCTGTCCTATTGACTTAAAACTTATTGATGGCACATACTCCGACGTTGTGTTCAGCGTAAAAGCAGAGCTGAATAATATCAGATTTTTCAGTTGACTGCTTGAGTACCTTCACTAACATTGGGAGCTGATCAATATCAAGACGATACTAACAAGCTAAGATATAACTTTTTACACATTCACAGATCACTTTGCGGTCTTCGATAAAGTTTTTTTTTGCACATTCTAGGTTATATTTTATTGACCGTTAAAAACAAGAACGTAGTGAGTATAGTGAGACGTCTGTTTGTATGTGGGTTTAATATGTCAAGATTTTGTTCTCTTACACATATTTATCGCTTGCATTGATTTTATTTACTTTCGTAGTTCCAGCGAAGCATCAAACGCTGGTTGTGTAACCCTACCAGTAGTCTCTAATGTGGTATGAGCCTATTTTCTAGTTAACCGTTCCTCAGGTTATTAAAAAAGCCGTGATGTGATGTGTCGCATGGTACATTTGGTTACTTTCCGGAACAGGTTCCGGAGCACCACCGGGTCTCCCAAATATAGTCTGAGGCAATATCATTGCTAACGTACATCAGGTTACCAAAAAAAAACACTATTTGATTTATCTTATGCATGGGTACAAATCACTTTTACATTTGACCACTTCTAGTGGGACACCCAGAACTAGTTTCGGGACACTACCGGTTGTCTAAAATATGGTCTGAGGATATGTTCTTACGAATCGATCATCGTGTTATCAAAAAAGGGTCTGCAGTTGGCCTAGTGCTTAAGGCTATGAATCGCCAATCCGGAAACGGCGGGTTTGATTCCCGTTCCGGTCGGGAACATTTTTTCGACTTCCTGAGCATAGTGTATCATTGAACTTGCCTCACAATATACAAATTCATGCAATGGCGGGCAAAGAAAACCCTTCAATTATTAACTGTGGAAGTGCTCTAAAGAACACTAAGTAGAAGAGAGGCAGGCCAAGTTCCAATGTGAACGTCGAGCTATAAAGAAGAAGAAGAAGTTATCAAAAAAGCGGCTATTTGATGTACTGTCAAACCCCGCGTATTCATCACTCTTTAATAAGACACTTTTTAACTTGTACCCCGCTCATTCAAAATTTGTTGAATTAAATAAATGATCAAATGTCTCAGTGTAATACACTGTAAATACTAATGATACGATATTGTGATGTTACTTACACCCGCAGCGGCTCCTCGTGCAGCTGCTACTTCCGAAAGTTCTAATTTGATGCATTCCGACACCTGATCCGTTTGGTGATCAACCGCAGTGAACCTCGGAAGCCAACAATCGTAAAATGTACAAGCTATCAATTCGTACCACCACAATATCTGTAGGATTTGTGTTCAAAAACAAATCATACAATCTAAACAAAACTAAAATAACGATAAACTAACATCGAATCGAAAGTTTACACAAGTAATTTGACAGCAATCATTGTCGAATCAGCGTGGTTTTATGGTACGACACGCATGGATTTGATTCAATTTCACAACAACAACTTTCGGTTCACATTTTACCATTTACCGATTGTCCCTGATGTGGTCTTAGACTAGTTTCATGCAAATTATTAATCAGTTCTCCTAAAAAGTCGCAAATTGATGTAATGCATGTATGGGTTTGGTTCATTCGTGCATTTCGCCAGTTCCGGCGAGGCACTCTACATTTGACCACTTCCGTCGGGGCACCTGGAACCGGTTTCGGCACACTATTGGTTTTCCAAAGTATGGTCTATGATTTTTTTGTTAACCGTTCATCAGCTTACCTAAAAAGTCATTAAATGTGTCGAATTTATGGGTTTGGTTCTCCTTTACATTTGACCACTTCCGATGGGGCAACCGTAATCGGTTGCGGAACACTACCGGTTGTCCCCAATATGGCCGGAAACTTTTTTTTTTGTTAAATCAAGATGCCTTAAAATCCGCGATTTGATGTGTCGCTTGCATGGGTTTGGTTCCCTCTTATATTTGGCCATTTCCGGCGGGACACCCGGAACCGGTTCTGGATCACAACCGATCTAGATATGTTCTGAAAATATTTTCCTGCTTACTGTCCATCAGGATATCAAAAAATCCACGATGTGATATGTCCCTTGCATGGGTTTAATTAACTTTTATACTATGCCACCTCCGGCGGAACATCTGGAACCGGTTCCGATATGGTCTGAGAACGCTTTCCTGCTAACTGTTCATCGGGTTATCGAAAAAGCTGTGGTTTGATATGTCACATGCATGGTTTTATTTCAATTTTATATTTGGCCACTTCCGACGGGACACCCGGAACCGGTTCCGGGACACAACCGGTTCAGATATGGTCTGAGAATATTATCCTGCTTACTGTTCATCAGGATATCAAAAAAGACACTATTTGATATGTCGCATGCATGGGTTTGGTTAACTTTAATACTTGGTCACTTCCGGCGGGACATTTGCAACCGGTTCCGGAACACTACCGGTTCCGATATGGTCTGAGAATGTTTTCGTGCTTACTGTTCACCACGTTATCGAAAAAGCCGCGGTTAGATATGTCGCATGCATGGGTTTAGTTCACTTTTATGTTTGGTCACTTCCGGCGGGACACCCGGAACCGGTTCCGGGACACTACCGGTTCAGATATGGTCTAAGACTATTTTTCTGCTTACCATTCATCAAGTTATCGAAAATGCCGTAGTTTGATGTGCCGCATGGATGAGTTTGTAGCGTTTTCATATCTGACCCCTTCCTGGGGTACCGGTCCGGAACACCTAAATGGCCATAACTCCGGAACGGCTGGGCCGATCTGAACCATTTTCAATAGGAAACAATGGGACCAGATTTCGCGTCGAATGAACCATCGGTCAATAAAATCGGTTGAGGTTTACTGCCAAAAAGTGATGTGAGTTTTTTTGTACACACACATACACACACACACATACACACACACAGACATCACCTCAATTCGTCGAGCTGAGTCGATTGGTATATAAGACTTGACCCCTCCGGAGGCTCTATCAAATTTTCGTTTTTGGAGTGAACATATAGCCTTTCGGTACACCTTGGTGTACGAGAAAGGCAAAAACCCAAACTAACAATCGAAGAAATTCTCGAAAAAAAAATGCTGAAGGAATTCCAAAAGAATTAACCAAAATTTAGCAAATGAATTTGCAAAGAAATTCCCAGAGTCTTTCCCGAATCAATTGCCAAAGACATTACCGAGGGAATTCTAAAAAGAATTTCCACAGAAACAATAAAAAAGAGGATGAAAATTTTTCATGGCATGTAACTTCCATATAACAGTATAACTTGAAAGAACAGCCTATGATTAAAGGAAGGAAGCCTTCAAAGAGTGTGTGTGTTACGTATTATCGAAAATGGAGTTCCTCTAGAAGTTTGATCAGGAATTCCCTCAGGAGAAACCAAGAATCCCTGTAGCCTTGAAAGTTTCATCGCGTACGCCTGCAAAAGTTCACCGAGAGTTCTTATAGAAGTTCCACCGCAAAAACCCACAGAAGTACCGGGATATTCTCTAGGAGATCTACCGGAAATTCCTGTTGAGAGTTCCAACGGGAATGTTTCTGAAAGTTTCACTAGGAGTTCCTGTAGTAATTACACAAGTTTCACTAGGACTTCCTCCAAGAGTTTCACCTTCCTTCAGAAGCACCACTGGAAATTGCTCTAGGAGTTCCACTCTTATTTCCCTAAGAGCTCCGCCGTATTTTTTTTTGTGCCCAATCAGAAAGTCCACTGGAAATTCCTCCGTGAATACCTGTAGAAGCTCTCCCGCACAGATCCTTCCTAGATTCCACCGGGAGTTCCCTTGGGATTTCTACCGAGAATTTCTTTTGGAAGTTGCATATTTTCTTCTAGAATATTTACTTCTAGAATTCCTCCTCCAGTTATTCCTTCAGAGATTTCTTCAGGAGTTTCTTCATTGATTCACCAGGAAGTGTTTCAGGCATTTCTCCAGGATGTTTTCAAGGATTCCTTAAGGAGTATTTACTTGGAATACTTCATGACAAATTCTACCGTGACGTAACAACGTTTTGACGCATTCGCAGTCAGATTTTCCACTGTAACTCATGAAAACGATTATAAACCTCAAAATATTTTTTTCATTTTCGGATTCCTTGTAAAATTTCTGATGTGTTTGACCTATTGAACATTTAGTTTGCATTAGAAAAATGTGTTTCAAATGCGTATTTGTAGCGTGACGTTACAACGCGCTAGAATCCGACCCTCTCTACCGCGCTACCAACATCTTAGAAAATCTGCTCGGATTTTAATGATATTCTATTTTTTTTTCTACCATTGAAATTTATTGGTTGGTTCTTCAATTCAATGAAATAAAACATATAAATTTTGGATTTGTTTTTGGATAATTTTACATTTCGTGACGTTACAACGCCCGTTCAGTTTCAAACAGGGTTCTGCTCGCGTTGTAACGTCACGAAAATGCACATCATGTTAGAATCAGAATAATCAGGGGATCTTTATGCTGTTGAAAATCCGTTTTGTGATAAATGGCTCGGAGGGCCAAGTTATTGCTATCAGTAGTATGAATATTGCTTCATAAAGGTTAATGACACCGGCACCCATCTTCGGTTTAGTACCACCCATATTCTTATAGTTTTGTCCCAAAGACTAGCGCGCTGAGATCCATTACTTCACAGCGCCAGATATTTAGATTTTTCAGCATATCACTCATCACGCCGCCGGGATAAACATTTCTTCAATAATCTTTGCAATGTCATCTATTCAAGTGAAAATGCTTTAATTTGTTTGAGAGAATTTATTGAATCAAAAGCACACCAGAGGATCTGCATACCACTTAGGACCCTAAGAACAACTTCTGAGATCTCAGAGACAAAAGTTGTTTGATAAATCAAAGACTTACAGCTAATTTACCATTTGACGTGAGATTTCGCCACTGGCCGATGCTAATTAAAAGTTTGTAATAGTTTCCAAATGATTTCTCAAAAACTTTCCTACAAGTTTTGACTAATTGAGAAACTAGCAGTCAAAATTTGTAAATTTTTGGGCACTTTTTAAAAAGTTCCAACTTTTCTTTTAAAAATAAATATAATGTGCATGGTTTTCCAAAATATCAACTACCACTAGGCAAGTACAATCTTACACC
Source organism: Aedes albopictus (assembly GCF_035046485.1). Classification (NCBI taxonomy): domain Eukaryota; kingdom Metazoa; phylum Arthropoda; class Insecta; order Diptera; family Culicidae; genus Aedes; species Aedes albopictus. Next base: position 282,928,299 of record NC_085136.1, on the reverse strand, counting down.
AAACGACTTTTAAACTGAAGATACTTAAAAAGTTAAATAACTTTCTAAGTAATCAGGGTCCTGAGATATATGAGTCGGTGATTCTTGTGATATCAAAGACAGACGTAACACTGACATAATTTCCATTCCATAGGGGAGACTGGGTAGACTTGATCCCTTTTTCTTGATTTGCCTGTAACTTTAATTAAAACTAAAAATAGATCTGATTTTCGTACAGAATGACAGGTAAGCATCTATTTCAAGTTTATACACAACAGAAAGGCTTGAATGTATTACTGAAGTTTTCAAAACTGTGTTTTTGGGACATGTCGTATGATGCATTCTACAAAAATGGGTGACACGTGATCCCCTTTTAAGCACATGGTTAATTTTTAGGGAAAATAACTTCAGAAGCTTCCTATTTATTTTATTTTCAAGTTTTCTTGTATTTTCTACGAATATAATATATTTCAAATTGAACGATTTCCTTAAATTTTCAAGAATATGCCGTATTTTCAAAATGGGGAGACGTGATCCCTCTTTTCATGATGTGTATTAAAATAATAATTATCTGACACATTTTATCATTGAATATACTAAAATTCCAAGTAAATCGAGGGTTCCAAATAGAATTTTATTTTTCAAACATATAATGTGTGTGTAATCCTCGAAGGATCAAGTCTCCCCATATCAATATTGTATATACTCAGCTAAGGATCTGTGTCAATTGGCGAATTAAAATTAATTTTTACTTAAACTTGACAGTTCGATAATTATTTCCTTAGGAAAACTGTCAAGTTTAAGTGTTGAACTGTCAAATTTAAGTAAAAATTAATTTTAATTCGCCAATTGACACAGACCCTAAATTACCTAAAACATGTTTATAAAAATCTTAGTTGGATAAAAAAGTTTGATAGTACTTTATTTCAACTATGTGCTGTGGAATTTTGACACGATTTGGTTCATTTTTCACAAAGTTATTGAGACTTTGTGGAATTTTTGAAAAGATTTCTGAAGGACTGAAAACAAACTGTCAGTCGTTAAAAAAATAGTGAAATGCACAATTTAAATCACTTGTAGCAAAAACATAATCTTTTGTCCAGACGTAGTTTTGGAAAAATATATGTTAAAAGAAAACTGTTTTTGATTCCAAGAAAACATGGGGGAACAAGCCTCCCCAGGGATCAAGTCTCCTCAGTCTCCCCTGTATTTCAAGATCCTTATTATTTAGACAGTTGGTGTCCTCGACAAAGTTGTTTGGCTGGTCAAGAACTTTAAATTGATGGACCGTATAATTTCAAATCCTTCCACTAGGAGGCGGTAGCAGGTACAGTCAGGTTTTTTTTTCATACAAAAAAAAATCATCGTCTTATTTTTGCATGAAACGTCGAGAAATGGTGAGACTTTTTTTACGCGGTTTTTAGGATTGTAAACTGAGTTTTTTTACGCGGTACGTATCCCCCGCGTAAAAAAAACCTGACTGTATACACATTTTTAGTTTCGTTTATCTCAGGATCCTGAATAATTAGAAATATTGTTGCTTCGGTAAAGTTGTTTGGTCGATCAAGAACTTTCAGTTTAATAGCCGTTTTGTTTTGATTTCTGCCGCACCGTGGCGCTAGTTGCAAATTTACAAAAGCATACCAATTTTATTAATTATCTTGAAAACATTCAACAAGCCGTAACTTTAAAAATTTTCAAATTTTGACTGATAGTTCCTCATCTTGTTATCTGTAAATGCTACAAATTTGGACTTGATTGGTTAGCTCTACACGAAGATGGAGTACTTCAAGCAGAATACATCTTTTTGACTGTCGTTTTATTAACTTTCGGAAAAATTGGCTTTCTCAGTCTTGGACTATTCAAAACGGTGAGTTTTGCTTTGCCCGACGTTTCGGCTCTTTTATTGGGCCCAATAAAAGAGCCGAAACGTCGGGCAAAGCAAAACTCACCGTTTTGAATAGTCCAAGACTGAGAAAGCCAATTTTTCCGGAAGTAACAAATTTTCCAGTCGCACTCACCCAGCACAATTTATTAACTTTTGTATCTCGGGACCAAGTGAAACAAATCAAATCAATTTTTGAACATTTATGAGTAATATGTTGGTCTTTAATTACCATTTGATTCGAATACAATATGTCCAAAGTGAAAAAAGTTTGTAGAATACTTTTTGAGAAATTCTAATCATTTGCCAGCTTTTGCAAAATGGAAACTAGCGTCTTCTAGTGGCGAAATCTCGCATCAAATGGTAAATCCACTGCAAGTTCATGACTCACCAGATTTTGCCGAAGAAACCGTCTTTCCAAGTAATCGGGGTCCTGAGATACATGGAATTCGGAATTTGTAAGTTCTCTAGCGCCGCTTTTTTGTGGAACTTTAAACCATACTATCCATCAACTGTAAGTCTTTGACCAACCTAACAAGTTATCAATACCCTGAGATATACGAGACGGTAATTTTGTCAGTGTTTCGTCTGTTTGGCTCTGATATCATATAAATGATCGGCTTCAGTGGCATTTTTACAAGATCGCAGTACAATCACAATTTAAACCATTTTTGGAATTTGAATAGAGCGTAGATGTTGGTCAAACATCAAATCCCCCGGGTCTCAAGAGTCTTCGTAGTTAGTGAAAGGGACTTAGTGGTACGCAATGTATGAATGATACCTTGAAAAAGGGCTCATACACAACGAGAAAGAAATTGGTTTGGAATATAGAACTACCTTTGTCTACCTGACTACCTGCAGAAGTCGTCTAAGCCAGAGAAATTTTGTCTTTTCCACAGAACTTTTTTTCGTGACGTTACAACGCAAACTTCAACCAGGTGAAACTCAGGCGTCAGTGAACCGATTTCCTTCGTTTTAATCTCATTTGAAAGATATTCTAGAGTACAAAGACCATACAAAATTTCAAATTCGAAACTTGTTCCGAGTTTGAATAAATTTCATAAAGGTTGATTTTCCGTGACGTTACAACGCTTGAAAAACCTATACTTTGTCCAACCATACCTCATAGTTGTAATGTATTACAATTAAAATTCTTTGTATGCTAAAAAATCTACATACATTCATCGGTTAATCATGGAAGATTTTTGAAAAATCAGTGCGTTGGCGTTTAAAATACGGCAGCTTTGATGAGTAGTGGGTCTAAATGCCTTAAAATCACGATTTTGTTGTTAATCTTAACCGTCGTTCAATAAATATGTATTGCCACATTAATATCATGTAGAATACATTTTTGGACGACAAGAGTAGCGTAGAATGTTATAAAAATGTGAAATATGCCAAATTTCAACTTTGAAAATTGAGTATTGATGATACGGGGCCCGTAGAATGTGCTCATAGATTTTTTCTGGAATTCTTCGGAAGATTGAAAAAAAACCTCCTGTAACTGAGAAAGATTCTTCCTAGAACTACTTCAGAGATTCCCCTAGGAACTGTTTCAGGGATTTCCTTTGCGAGATTCGTCGAGGGTTCCTCTTGGAATTTCTTCAGGGATTTCTCCAGATATTACTGGAAAAATTTCAAAGATTTCTCCTGGAACTTCTCCAGGGATTTCTTTTGCAATTTCTATAAGGATTTTTCCAAAAATTCCATTAGTGATTTCTCCAAAAACTCCTTTCAGGATTTCTCCAGAATCTAATTCAGAAATTCAGCAAAATTCGGGTATTCCTTCAGTAACTCCTACAAGAACTCTTAAGGGATTCCTTCTGGAAGTCTTTGAGCTATTACTCATTGAATTTCTTGAACGAATTCCTCTGCAATTCTTTAGGGGATTCCTCCATGTATTCCTTTAGGATTTCTGCAGAAGTTTCTTAATTGATTCATCCAGGAAGTTTTACATGGATTCTTTTTGGATTTTTTTAGGGATTTCTCCAAAAAATGTTTCAGAAATTTCTTCAGAAATCTTTCTAGAAAATCCGTCAGCGGTTTCTCTTGAAGATGTTTTGAGGGATTCCTCCGCCTTCTGGGATTCCTATTAGAAATTCTTCACAGATTTCTTCTTGAAATTCATAAGAAATTTCCTCAGGAGTTCTTTCGAGGGATCCTTTACGAATTCCTTTGGAAAATCCGTTAGTATGTTTCTCCTGGAGTCTTGGAGCCCATGCCAGAATTCTTCCAGGTGGTTCTTGACTTCCTACGGAAAAGCTTTCAGAGAAATTACTCACAGAAATACTGGAGATTTTGTTGGGAAGTGCTTCAGACATATTTCCAGGAACTCTTTCGGATATTCCTCAAAAAACTCATTCCTGAAACTTCTTCATGACTCTCTATATTCAAAAAATCATATCTCAAAAACAAAACAACATACATTTCTGATTTTTTGATATGTTAAGCCAAATTTTCTGAATTTTCTGATAAAAATATAAAACCAAGGTACCTCTTTGGTCCCGAGACCATGAAAACGTGAAAAAACTTATATATTTGCATATTTTGTAGTACTCTCTACATTTTAGCCCCTTTAACATATTTTTTCTGAAAACTACAATTCAATATCTTTCGAACAAAAAAAAAGAAGTTAAAAATCGGTCAACTGGTTCAAAAGTTATGATTTTTTGAAATTTTTTAATTTAAAAAAACCTTTATTTTTTGGACCATCCTATATGAAAATTGGTCACCCTAATGACGAAATAAAAAATACTGGTCTAATTATTTCCGAAGTACTACAAGCCCACCAAGTTTCACGACAATCGGAGATGCACTATATCGTTTTTCTGTGGAATGACTGCAAAGATATATGAACAAAAAAAAATGAGAAAATTCAGGGTCGCTTATTTCCCGGAAAACTCAGGTGGATTTTTTTTGTTTTCCCCTGACATTACTTAAGGTACACCGGGGCAAGTTGAAACGGGTGGGGCAAGATGAAACAGCGGGTTAACATGATGTTTTCTAATTATGATAAACAGTTTGATCGGCATAACACATAGTTTTTGATTCAAACAATCTTTTAGCGAAGGATAAATTTCCAAACTGTACTTAAATCTATTTCAGAACTTCGTGTTTCATCTTGCCCCGGTGGACCTTACTTTGAAAAATCATAACTCAAGCAAAAAGCCAATTTTGTTTGAAAATGTCCAAATGTGTCATATCAGCCGTTTTTTTTTTTTTTTTTTTTTGAAAAAATCATAACTCAAGAACAAAGCAGAAACAAAGTTTTTTAATGAAAACGCAAGCAAAATTTCTCAGAAATCTAAAAAAAAATATGAAGGGGATAAAGTTTTCCACAAAATTCTCCAACGTTGAGAAAGCTCAATAAGAAAAGCCGGAAAACTTTGCCCGAATTCGCGGAAAATTTTCAAAAAAATGTTTTTGAGAAGGTGGTTTTATAAGCTTTGATCGTAAAAATTTTTGGAATGGAATTTTTTTTCTTTCCTGAGTTATGGCCATTTCCACAAAATTGGCCATAACTTAGGAACGAAAAAAAAAGTGCATTCCAAAAATTTCAGCGATCAAAGCTTATGAAATAACCTTCTCAAAAATGTTTTCTTTGAAAATTTTCCGCGAGTTCGGGCATAGTTTTTCCGGGTTTTCTTTATGAATTTTCTCAACTGTGGAAAACTTTGTAAAAGTTTTCCAGTTCATATTTTTTAAAATTTCCAAGAAAATTTGCTTTCATTTTCTAAAAAGAAACTTTGTTCCTACGATGCTTAGTTTTCCGAGGAAATAAACGACCCTGATTTTTTCCAATTTTTTTGTTCATGTATCCATGAGCCCTGCCTATGGAAAAAGTTTCATGAAAATCTGAGGTCCTTCGGCCCAAACCCGTACGGCAATAAAAAAAAATCACCTAATGCGACTTTTTTAATCGAAGCAAAATTAGACAAGTGCTTTATTTGAACCAAAGAGAATCAAAATATGACAAGCCACCGTTTTGCTGGTTATTCAAAGTTTGGGGTCGAAAACGACCCCAAGGTCTTATTTGTGACCATTTTTAAAGGACTAAGGAAGGTTAAACCTCAAATCCACCTTGTGCTACACTTGTTTAGAGCAGTGACACACTCTGTTAGCAAGTTGCTTTCATCTTAAGTTGCCACCCCAAATTCATTATTTTTCCATTAGGCTTCTAAACCATTCCTATTTTCCCTGTTCGTTTCTATTTCTTTCAGAATGCTTCACCGTGATGGCACCGAGCGGAGTGCTTGATTAGCAACCGAACCTTTTCCTGCGCATAATCAACTCTCCAACCCCCACAGCTCCTCCCGGAAGAAGGAAATACGCCCAACCGTACCACCCATCTTCCCCATCCCGGTGCTGCTGCTGGTGCTGGGTCAGGCCCATTATGATGGAGCTGCAGCAGGTGCCAACCGATGGCGGAACCATCGTCAACCGTTCCCTGATCTATTTGGCCATGGTAACGGCAGCCTCGAGCACCAGCTTCGTCACGGCAACCGATCAGGACGACGGTGGTGATTGGGCAACAACCCACAATGGAACCAACAGCGTGCTGGACGTTCTGCTCCAGCAGCAGCCGGCCGTCGGCGTCGTTTCGATCAACGACTCATCCGGAGGCGGTGGCGGCGGCGGCGTCGGCGACGAAATGATGAATGAAACCTTTGGCACCAAAGCCGATTCCATCTGCATCATACTGCCCATTACCATCTTTTACTGTTTTATCTTTGTGGTTGGCATCGTGGGAAACCTGGCCATCTGTATTGTGATTGCCAAGAATCGGTCGATGCACACGGCTACCAATTACTATCTGTTCAATTTGGCCGTGTCGGACTTCCTGCTGCTGCTGTTCGGTGAGTACCTATCGCTGCCGTAATGAAAGAAAGCATGTGATTTATTAGGGAGGAATTTAATTTTCCATCTGGAAGAGCGGACGCACTGAAGGATGTGGATGTGGAACGTAAGGCCCGAAATGTCTCTTATTTGGACTCGAGCCAAAAGCGACAGAGTGGCATTACTTGCAGAAGCTGCTGTATATTTCATCGGAACATTCTCCTACCGTCATGCACATCAACTTGTCGTGATTGTTCAGAAGAACGACGAACGACTTTCAAACAATTTGGGTTATAACAAGTTCGTATGAAATTCGGCACAGACAATCAGGTCACGTAAGCTTTTTGCATTTTCCCAGCATATGTTCAACATTCTTTTTCTGTTCTTATTCCTTGTCTCAGTTTTAATTTTAGGCACGGCGAATCTTGTGCTTAATCTTATTCCAGGGTAACCCCGGTAATTTTCTAAGTATTTCGTTTACTTCTCATAGCGAAAACGGAAGTTCAAAAGTTTCAATCGAAAATCATTTTGATTTATCGTTTCTGCACGTAATACCCGAAAATAACTTCCTCTTGACCCCATTTTGCTAGCACACTTTTCAAATAAATTAACCATGACGGGATGAGTAGCTTCCCTGGCTTGATGCCGCCAACAACCAACAACGCAACGGCAGCGTTATGATCCTGTCGTAAAGATCCCCGGCCACCACCGCCTTCAAATTACGAAAAGTTATTGAGCTGGAACCGGATGCCACCGGAAATATAGGATGAATTTTTTTGTTGTAAAACTTTGGGGGCAAGTTGTTGCGCGCGTCGTCGTCGCGTTGTCATCTGTGAACGACAACGGCCAGCGCAGGGATATTTTGATGACCGAAAGTTGTTGATTTGGGTGCTGCCTACCTACCAACCAGATTCTTTGAGGGATTTTTCATCAGGCCTTGATGGGCCCGTAAGTTGGCCCAATTCCGGCAGCAAGAGGCTCAACATAGTCACCAACAATAACGGCTTGAGTTTGAAAAAGTTTGTCTGATGTGGTCGCCTGGACAGGCTTTATGTTTATTGACAGAAATCTAAAAATATATTTTAACTACTCGGCAGAATATTAATAAACTGCTTTAGTTTAGATGTTTGGACATGGCAGGCTAAGTGCACACTTAATTTATTTCGCCGAGGTCAGCAAAATAAATTGCCGAGAATGCAACAGCTGAGAGCTGGGCAAAAATCTCGGAAAAAGTTCAGATTGCCGACTGGGCTGCAAACTAGGAGAAAGCTCAGCTGTCAAATTTTGACGAGCAGTTCGGCAATGCAATACCGAACATTTCAGTAAATGATTATTTTTATTCCTGATTTATAATAAGAAGAAGTAAAACAATAAATAAACTTTCTAAGTAGGATTTTAATTTTTACTTTGGACAAAGGTCTAAACACTTTAATAAACAGAAGTTCAGCAAAATAGTTAGATTGCCGAAAACTGGGGCAAAATATTTTACCGAGATTCACTAATCACGTAAATAACCGAATTTCGTTAATTTGGATGAAATATGTTTGATGATCTGTCAAGTTTTAAAGATAGTTCAGCAAAAATGAGCTATACCGATCGAGCTCGTTATTTCACTTAACCGAGATCAAATTTCGAGATTAAGTGTGTATGAAAGAAACGATTTTTTTTTTTTTGAAAAAAAGTGAGTTTCTGTTCGAATGAGTGTAATCAGTTTCGTACCTTTCAATTCCGCCCAATGTTGCTTATCCTTTGACAGATACGCGTATTTCGACTACCACTTGTAACACAAGTTTACAAAATAAAACGAAAGTCGTGAACTACTGTCAACGTTCAAAATTTTTGAAGCACAATTTAGTGCTGATTTCGAAACAGACCTTCAACAAATATTAAGTAGAACAGTTTTTGAGTTTCAGCTCAATATCGAGTTTTGCAATTTTTTAAAATATGTAATTTACTAAAATTCAAATATATTGCGTTTTGTTCAACCAATTTTAAATCTTTTTCCATGAATTAAACGCTGAATACAATACCATTCGATCATCTGAATACAGGTTTTGCGTCAGGTTGATGAAATTCAAGATATTGACGAGTTTTAGGGACAATCTCCTCAAATTTTAGCAAAATTCCCATTTTTTTTTTGAAGAAATGTATTTTTTTCAATAAGAAAAAACCAACTTAAAAAATCTTTCTCGACGTTTATTTGACAAATCATATGTAGGCGAGTTACAGTAAAAATTTCAGCTCAATCGGAGCATTGATTACGGAGAATGAGATGTTTGAAGTTAGCGACTTTGCTTAAAAATAGAACAAAAATCTATTTCAAATCATCAACCTTGTATGGAAAGTCGAAAAAATTTCCGCTCTACTGTAATTTTTTTCTTTCGCGTTTTTGAACTCAGGGCATGATTCTACACCAAAAATGATCATCAGCTTACCGAGTTCAAAAATGCTGTAAACTAGTGTAATCTTCCTCAGGATAACTGACACTGAGGAAGATTACAAGTGGTAGTCGAAATACGCGTATCTGTCAAAGGGTAAGCAACATTGGGCGGAATTAAAAGGTACGAAACTGATTACACTCATTCGAAGAGGGTATTCTGCTTAGAGGGTTCGAAAAGTCGGTACAAGATTAGTTTCTGTCTTAGAACAGCGGAATAAAAAATGCAGCTTCGTGAAAGTCGATCAAGACATCAAGGGCAATCCGATAATAAACTTGTTTACTTATTAGCGTCAACATGATCTACCTTGGGGAGGGTCAACGTTGTATGGGAAAATTTAAAATTGATCAGTTTCAATCAGATCGAAGTTTTTAAGATGCCCTTTGTGGTCCCAAGTAACTGTGCAAAATTTGAGCATGATTGGTTTAGACTACATTTTGCGCATCGCGATTGAAATTTGTATGCGATTGCGAAATCATACTTTTTCGTATATTTCTTGATAGATGCTCAAAATTGTCCACTATTGTTAAAGTATAGCCCAGGATGTATCGAAGACCGCAAAGCGATCCGATGCATGTGGAAAAAGATACACTCTTCGAGAGTCAGGGCAAAAATTGAGATTTAAGTATTGATGTTATTCCTTTACATTTGTTTATTTGTTTATTTTGTAAGATTCAACTGACAATCATTGTCTTATTGAATATCTTAAAACTAATTTAACAACATACAAATTCATAAACATTTTTACAAAGTAATTAACAGAATAATTTACATATCAACTTTCATCACAACTCATTAACGACTTAATACAGTTTATAACTTACACATCGACAATTTACAAATATTCAAAGTATATTAACGAACGAACATATCAACTCTACATATCAATGAACTATTACAATTAGGGTCGTCAAGTATTATTTCGCCTGCTGATAAATTCTCGAAACTTTATGTTAACAGGCCACGTCGATGGATCAAGCGCTCGTTCTTTTCATTTATTGCTAACGATCACCTTGAAAGAAACAAAATCCAGCAATCTCCGATCATTAACATTTCTTGTTAGATTTATTACATCCAAGCGTTCGAGGTCGGGAATGTCTATAGCGCGGGATACCATTTGATGGACATCGCAATCAGAAACACTCGGACTAATATTCGATAAGAACAATGCAAAGTAGTCATCGTTCGATGTACTATTGTCCCATCCTCGGTGTCGGCTTTCATGATTGCTATCACGGCTATCACATCCATTCGTTCCGTTCAAAAGCGTGTGTGTCGAGATCGGAGTTGAGTGCAATATTTTTTGTGGGTTCGGGCAAGCCGTAGGCACGATTTTGGATAGAGTGTCTAGAATTTCATTCACGGTATTCTTCAGCTGCTTGACTTCTTGCTCCACAGTGTTTGTGCTCTCCGAGGTTGAGGTAGATTGAATGCCATCTCTCGTTCTCGGAAATGCGTCCATACAGGCATCACACATCCACAAAATATTTTGTGATCTCGCGAGAGTATCAAAATCTCCTTCCTTCAGACTAACACATTCAGCATGAAAACAACTCGCACATTCACCTTCACATACAGTGTAAAGATCAACGAGACCGTCAATGTTCTGAGAACATTAAATGTTTCATTACTTTTATTAAATGTTTCATTAAATTTTCTTGCATTTTCTGTCTTTCGCCATTGTACATAGATTGGAAATGACGATGAAATTAAATTCACTTTTATAGGCTTCTAGTGACACTGACACTAACTGTACTATGCACTAAAGCAAGAGCGACCAAACTTGCAGACTCAAAGATGCGCGGATTGATTTTTAGCGGTGAATAAACAATCTATATCAGATTTATAATCAGAGCAACAGCTAAAACAGGCACACGTATTGCAAGCTCTACTGTACATGTTTAAAGATAAGCACTAGCGTGGGTCATCGGAACCGTTTGCTTAGATCAAAGCTTCTCTGGTCCCGTTTCGGGTCCAGGTCCACGATCGGTTGCGTTTACACTTTGCGCATTGCAATTGAAATTTGTATGGGATTTTGTATGAGGAAACATACTGTTTTGCATTTTTGTCATATGTTGAAAAAGTTAGTCTGAAACTTTTCAACCGCTAATGTAAAATGATAGCCTAATATGTTTTGAAAAACTTTGTTGAAGACCGCAAAGCGATCCGATGCTTGTGAAAATTAAGAGATGAACCAGCCTAGGGCTGAAAATCTCTATAATAAAGTAATAATAAATAAATAAATTGTGAAAATTGTTATAACCAACGAACCGCATGCATGTGTTTATGTTTTAACATGTAAAGGAATAACAATAGCAACAAAATCATGCCGTTTCGGCAAGCAATGCCAACGCTATAACTTTTTTCAAAAGCATCAGATCACTTCGTGGTCTTCGACAAAGTTTTTCAGGACACCCTAGGCTATGTTTTCACATTATCGGTTAGATAAATGATTTTGATCTGATGGGATTTTATCAAATTTTTCTCTTTTCCATATAACGGATGACCCACTCTAATAAGCACACTCAGGCGATCAGTAGGTTATAACTATTGTTACAAGACTCGGATCGCTTTGCGGTCTTCGGCAAAGTTTTTCAAGACATCTGGTGCTATACTTCTACAAAATTGGTTGAATAGTTTCAGAATAATTTTATTCTTTTATAAGGAAAATGCAAAAAAGTGAGTCTTCCCATATAAAATCCCATACAAATTTCAATCACGATGCGCAAAGTGTAGGCATGACTGATCACGCTCAAGTTTTGTACAGCCGTTCAGGACCCGGAATGACGTATCTGACAGGATCTGAAAAACGACCTCTATGACCCACCTAGAGTGGGTCAACGTTGTATGGAGAAACTTTAAATTTGATCCCATCAACCCGGATCAAAGCTTTTATGATTCATTTTACCGTCTAAAACAACAGTGCAAAATTTGGGAGCAATTGGTTGCGTCCCCGTATTCCGCTTTGTGATTGAAATTTGTATGGAAGTTAGTATGGGAAAACGTACTTTTTTGCATTTTACTCGTAAGTTGAATTCTTAGGTCTAATACCATGTAATTAATGACGTTAAAGTATAGTCTAGGATATGCCGAAAAACTTTGCCAAAGACCGCAAAGTGATCCGACGCTTGTGAAACAAGTTATTTGCTTGGTAACAGAGCATGAGCATGAGCATGAGCATAGATGACCGCACAATTCGTAGTTGCTACTCCGTGATTGACCACAGCAATCGAAATTGCACAAGGAACCAATGAATAGGGCTTGGGACTAGCTTACTATTCTCAATGTACACAGTTCGAGAGCTCTCAACTTTATTAGGGTCAATAACGGCGCCGGCCACGTCCTTACGGTCATCGATGATGGGAGGGAATGTTAGTAAGACATACGTTGTTATAAAGACCGCGAATCGCTGCATCTCCACGTTTGTCTCAGGAAGGATTTTTTTTGTTAGTAGGGTAAGGTACATTTTCAGTCCGGGAGTCACCTATGGTTGGTGATATGATTTGACAATGGATCAATATACACAAACCGCCGTAAAGTGATCGGTTGGCTTTTCGACGCAAAAACTAGCCAAAAAGAAAATGCGATCGCGCGTCTCCATTCCACTAGGGAGCAGAAACCTTTAGTCTATTCCGCACAGAAATACACTGAACGCGACTGAGTTGTCAGCGCCCGGATTTTTTTCTCAACCGGCAAGCCCGAACTAACACTTTTCACTCTTTTGTCTCTCTCTCTCTTCTTGGCGTAACGTCCTCATTGGGACAAAGCCTGCATCTCAGCTTAGTGTTCTATGAGCACTTCCACAGTTATTAACTGAGAGCATCCTCTGCCAATGACCATTTTGCATGCGTATATCGTGTGGCAGGCACGAAGATACTCTATGCCCAAGGAAGTCAAGAAAATTTCCTTTACGAAAAGATCCTGGACCGACCGGGAATCGAACCCGTCACCCTCAGCATGGTCATGCTGAATACCCGTGCGTTTACCGCCTCGGCTATATGGGCCCTCACTCTTTTGTGTAAATGCAAAAAATGAAAGAAAATATTTATTATCAACTAAAAGTGTATTGGGAACTAGCGCCAACGGGAAGTGAAAAATTCAGAACCGACTCGACCCATGACGCATCCACCGCACACTCCAAACCGCTCTCTATCGCAGACTTCAAAATGTAGATGTCTTCATACATTTAAATTAAAATCGAGATGCCCCCGTTAGGATTAGAAATTCCTAGACAAAACTCAAGCTATGAAAACAATAAATCGTTATTCGCTTGGTAACAGAGGCCAAAAATTGAGATATTATTATTGATGTTATTCTTTTACATGTTAAATGTTAAGCACCACCGGGCAATCTGTACGTAATAACTTTTTTCACAAGTGTCGTATCACTTTGCAGTCTTCGGCAAAGTTTTTCGGCATATCCTAGGCTATACTTTAACGTCATCAGTTAGATCGTTTTAGACAAAAAAAAAATCAATTTAGGAGAAAAATGCAAAGAAGCATGTTTTCCCATACCTAATTCCATACAAATTTCAATCGCAATGCGGAATACGGGGACGCAACCAATCGCTCCCAAATTTTGCACAGTTGTTTTGGACGCTAAAAGGAATCAAAAAAGCTTTGTTCCAAAAAATCGACTTTGTTGACCCAGTGACCCACGCTAATCTACATATTTTGGAATATGAAACTTATGCGATAACCGTGGAGAAATGAAACATGTTGGAAGGCTAGTGCCTTCAGTAAAGTAGTTACAGAGATCAGGGACTCTCCGAAAGTATTTACATAATTAAAAAGTACAGACAGAGTCGTAGCATGTGGTTGGCCAGGTTGGCCCCTGCCAAGGGCGCTTGCATTATAGGGGCGCTGAAGTGGCTTAAGGATTAGAAGGAAACAGGATGATGCTATTGTTTTCTGGAATGTTATCAAGATTTTACTATATACAATACGTAAAATATTCACAAATTTCGTTAAGTATTTCTGTCAAATTTCATGCTGGGATTCTTTTAGAAAATCTTTCAATATTTTTTCAGAAATTCTTCTATGGATTTTATTGAAAATTTCTTAAAGAAATCCTCCAGAATTTCTCATAGAAACTACTTCTGGGATTCTTAAAAAAAAAAACAAATCAAAAACTCTTCTGGAGATTCCTCTCACAGTTTTCTGAAAGATTTCTTCAAAAATTCCTCCAGAGAGTCCTTCTGGAAGTCATCTAGGAATTTATTCAGAAATTAGTTAAAGGGTTTCATCCGCTATTTCTCCAAGAATTTTATTAGATAATCTTCCATGATTCATTAAGAAATTTGTGCAGATATTCTTACGAAAATCTTTCAGGGTTAAATTTGGCCAGTTTCTTCAAGGAAGTTTCTCCACACATTCTTTCATAAAATCATCTAGGGCTTGATACAGAGCTTCCTTTAGAAATGTTATTGAAGATTTCTGAAAATATCTTTAACCCTCGAGCGATCGCGCTGTTGTATTTTGTACAACACGATGAAAAAATCTCGCTTTTTGTTCTCAACATTAGCGTGGTGCTGACGCAGGTAGTCAACCGCGCGAGTTACGAAAGGTTAAGGATTACATAGAAACTCTTCAATAGATTTCCTCAGGAATTCCTCCTTAAAAATTCCTATAGAAAATCAAAATCAAAATCAAAAATTCTTCCAAATTTTTCTTCAAAATCTCCTGTAGAAATTCAATTAAAGTTCCTTTAGGAAGTTTGTCTCACATCACTTAACAAATCTTCCATCGATTTCTTCCGAAATCGTCCCATGTTCAATAGAGATTGCTTCATATAGTTCTGCTAGAATTCCTACTGATTTCTCCAGAAAATCCTAAATTTGGAATTCCTTTGGGAACTTTTAGGTCTTTCATTGCAAAATGTGGATTCTTTCTGATAACTAAAAATTTTCTTACAGATCTTCGGGGAAATGTTTTGAATAAACTTTATAGAGGTTTCAGAAAGATTTCAGAAAGGTTTTTGAAATGTTTTAGGAGAGGTCA
Organism: Aedes albopictus; assembly: GCF_035046485.1. NCBI lineage: Eukaryota > Metazoa > Arthropoda > Insecta > Diptera > Culicidae > Aedes > Aedes albopictus. The sequence goes on along the minus strand of NC_085136.1, from coordinate 282,913,162 downwards.
GAAGAGTTTCGCACTTTCAGGGTTTCAGAGGTAACGAGTAACGTTTTATGTTTCAAGACTATCACGAAGAGCAAATTTATGCTTTACAACTGATTTCAAACTTTTATTAATCCAAGAATCTCACTTGAGGGGGAGAGGGGTCAGCTGTTTTCTAGAGGCTCCCAGGGCTGTTTCTAAGGGTATTAGTAGATTTAAGGCCTTTACTGGAACTCAGAAGTTGATCAGCCGCTTCTAACACGGGGAAATATACACTGTCGTGAAATGTCCCTCCTGTAGAACAAACGCTCGGACGTTAATCAGCCGCTTCTAACATGGGGGAAAAGACACTGTTGTGAGATACTCAAGGTTACAGAAGCAGGCCATGGGCGTTTCAGGAGGTCTTCCGAAATTGAAGGGCGTTCCAGAGGTGTTGGTGTGAGTTTCGCGTGATTTGTGGGGCGATTCATGAACTTTCAGGGTGTTAAAGGGAGTTTTGAGGGCGTTTCGGGAGGTTTAGGGGAATATCTGGGGGCTTGGCAGGTGTTTCATGTGAGCCTCTTGAATAACACTCTAAAGCCTCAAGAAACTCGAGGCTCCGCTGAAAATCCAGGAAACCCCCTTGGACCCATCTCAAACCTCCATGATCAAAACCTGTTCTGGAGACCTAAGCTACTTCTTTCAAAACACTGACCTAATTTGTGCACATAGTCCTTCTTTTTATAACTTTTTCCACTTCATTTTTTTTATTCCTGACAAAATTTGCTTTCATTTTCTAAAAAAAACTTTGTCTCTACGATGCTTCGTTCTTGAGTTATGATTTAAAAAAAAGGTTATATGGCACTAATGGACATTTTTAAACAAAATTGGCCATAACTCAAAAACGAAAAAAAGCGCATTCCAAAAATTTCAGCAATTAAAGCTTATGAAATAACCTTCTCCAAAATATTTTGAGGAAAACTTTGCCCAGTTCATCCTTTTTTTTTGGATTTATGTGAAAATTTGCTTTCATTTTCTAAAAAAAAACTTTGATTCTACGATGCTTCGTTCTTGAGTTATGATTTTTCAAAGTAAATAGTGTCAGGGAAAAACAAGAAATTTCCACCTTAGTTTTTCAAAAAAATAGGCGACCCTGAATTTTTCTCAATTTTTTTTATTCATTTATCCATGAACCCTGTCTGTGGAAAAAAGTTTCATGAAAAACTAAGACCCTTCGGCCCAATATGTACGATAATTAAAAAAATACCCGTATTAAATTATTTCCATGTGGGAGAAAACAGGTCAAAATTCCCACCGCTTCGGAAAGCCACATCTTAGTTCAATTCATGATTACTTACCCTACTTAGGATTTTTTTGTTCTATGAAAATTGGGGAACTTACGTATTTTCGGCAGTTTTGTTTCGTCATGGGGAGTTTTTTTTTTTTTTGAAACATGTTGGTCTCAAATCCATCCCAACCAAGCTGAGTTATATGTCCAAATTTCAGGCACTTCGGCCCACAAAAACCTCCATGATGAAGAGAACAAACCTGCCGATAATACCCTTTGTCACCCTATCTCGCATTCAATTGTATCAGAAATCGATGCTCAATTATGCTTTATAGAAACAAAGGTCTTTTTGAATGAGCTTTTCGACGTTCCTGAGAACGGGCTACGTACGAAAGGTTGAAAAAAAACAAAAGGTTGAATTAGTTATTGGACTACTTTTCGAAGGGCGTCAGCCTACTAACAGTCATTGTAAAAATCATCCGAAGACCAACAGCACAGACAAACAGACGTAACACTCTAACTATTACGACCGTTGATTTGAAAATTTGCTAGTTAGCCAACTACACTTTTGTGGCACTCGCATTGGTTTTATTTTTTTCTTCTTCTTCTTGGCGTAACGTCCCCACTGGGATGAAGTCTAGGCAGCTATAGTGTCGCACAAATAAAAATTATAAATTAGCAATAAACTTGATCGAAATCGCCTAACACTTTGTATGGGTGAAGCAATAAAAAAAATCGGGGTTTTATTGAATTACTGGAAATTCTATGAATATTTTCCCATAGTTTTTTCTTGCAGATGGTAAAAAGAAGGAACATCTCTCTGTTATCAAAGACTTTCATAGTTTTCATCAATATTTTTGAGAGATATTGGCTTTTGCTAGTTTTTGCTGTTTCAGTGCGCGTTAATATTTCAGTCATACAGTCTACTTCTCAGCTTCTATGAGCGCTTCCATAGTTTTCAACTGAGAGCCTCCTCTGCCAAAGACTATTTTGCATGTGTATATCGTGTGGCAGGCACAAAGATACTCTTTGCGTAAGAAAGTCAAAGAAATTCCCTTTAGGGAACGTCCATAAATTACGTCACGCTTCTAGGGGGAGGGGGGTTCAGTAAAGTGTGACGACACATACAAAAATTTCAGGGGTCTCATACAAAAAGTGTGACATAGGGGGGAGGGGGGGTTGAAAATGGTCAATTTTTGCGTGACGTAATTTATGGACGCTCCCTTACGAAAAGTTTTCGAATCGATTAGGAATCGAAACTGTCACCCCTAGCTTGGTCATGCTGGATACCTAAGCTTTGTAGCTTTGGTTTTGATCGAGTTTGACGTTTGACGATATACAAATATAAAGGGGCATTTCCCGGGTAGAGGCTAATGGCAAACAAAGGACAAATTAATAACTGGTTTTGCCATCATATCTCGTTTTGCCATTCTTCTGTTATTATGAAAAACTTAAAATGGCTAATCAATAGCAAAATATACAATCATAGCAAATCTTGTCATTGATATGTTATTCACGAATAATGCTAAATAACACATCAATAACAAAAATTACTATCATGGTAAAACTTGCAATTTAGCACCTTTTATAATGAATTGTATAAAATATCAAAACAATCACATAATTTACATTCCTAGCTAAATTTGCCATTATTTTGATATTGTGAGAAATTATTTATAAACATTAGGTACCATAACATATTTTACTCTTAATATACCATTAACTATTATATTGTATATTTCAAGCATAACGGTGGCTACGTTCATCAAAGTGAATTTGATTTTTAAGTTCGTTTCGTTTTGAGTTTTTAATTTCCACAAAATAAAACTGTTTTTACATTGATTGATGAACTTAAATTTTATTGAAAAAAAAGAAATAGCTCATTTTACCTTTCTTCTGCTACTTTGAAATAATAACTGAATCTACCATTATTTTAAAATTGAATTTGAACAACTAAACCTACCACTATTTTGATCGCCACATAAACAGCTAAATTTGTTCTTATTCTGTTATCAATAACTCAAGAATGTCATATTTTGTTATTCACCGATAACAGTTAATTTGGATCTTATTTTGTTATCAATATCTCAATAATAACTTATTTTGTTCTTCAATTTAATCCGCATGCTTTACCATTACTTTGTCATTACAATGGCAAAATAAGTTATTTTTATGTTTTTCTGCTACCAAAATTTTGTTATTATTTTTGTTATTTTAACTCTTATTTCAAACAAACAAATAACACATTTTGCCATTCAAACATTCTGTTTTAATGGTAAAATTTGCCATTCTTTTGTCATTAAGCTCTACCCGGGTTAGCCCTTTGGAGCCGAACTGTTTCGCCACTGCTGCCGCAACCTTGCTAGCCTCGAACACGTCTGTTAGGGTCGGTTTCATCACCCCGGTGCACCGGGGTCATATATGACCCCTCCGGCTCCAAAGGGTTAAGGCGAAACTGGAAGCTTTTCCTCATTTTTTTATGGTTTTTGATTTTTTATTAACCCTTTGAAGCCGGAGGGGTCATAAATGACCCCGGCGATGAAACCGAGTATAACAACCATGTTCGAGACCAGCGAGGTTGCGACAGCAGCGGCGAAACAATTCGGCTTCAAAAGGTTAAATAACGAAGCAATATTTTCAAAATCGGTTTTCGTGCACATGTAGAGTATGGATCAGGGTATCTTCTGATTTTTTTACGCGGTAGAAAATGTTTTTCGTTTTTGCAGAAACCATTTTTAGTGAAATTTTGTTCAAAAATGGTTTCTGCAAAAACGAAAAACATTTTCTACCGCGTAAAAAATTCAGAAGATACCCTGATCCATAACCTACATGTGCACGAAAACCGATTTGGAAAATACTGCTTCGTTATTCTATAAAAAATCAAAAACCAAAAAGTGAGGAAATGCTTCCAGTTTCGCCTTAATGTGCATCCTTTTGTGAATTCAGCCATATGTCATCATCCCATGAGAACAGATGAAGTTCAATACCTTTTTTTTCGTCCTATGAGTATGCATGGGATCTTTCGTATCTGCCTCACAACCACCAGTATGTAATCAACGTACCTACCACTACCACGTTGCTTACGTGACGGTTATTGTGATTCGACTTTATTTTTTTTTATTTCCATAAGAAAATTACAATAAAAAGATAATTTGAGCGTGAAAAAACTGGATTCAATTTCAATTTTCGTCGTTCCACCTCCTTTCGGCTGATCAACTCACTAAACGTTGCCGTACGCTACGAATACACGAACGAGAAGGCACGTCAGCATGTTTCCCTGCAGTTGTTGGTCGTCAAAAAATTTCTTCCGAGTCGTATACCTAAAGAGCATCACGTGTGTGCAGAAAGAACACATCACAGGTGCACTTATGATGGCACGGAGCTCATCCTCAGCCTATCTACTATACTGATACGATGTCAATGTAGTAATGGCAAATGCCATCACGAAGCCGGTTCTTTTATGTAAGCTGCTGGCTGGCTTCTTACACTTGAAGAGATAACTTTTTCCCATCATCGTCCGACGTCATCATCATCGTAAAGTGCCAGTGGGGGTAAGGACGTGAGACCGTACTGTTGCGGATAGACGGATGACTTAAATTGGTACTGCTTGTTACCGACGTCGGACGATGTCGTCGTCAGCCAGCCGTTTGACTCAATATCATATTGCTTGCATCATTATTCATCGTGTGCAGCGCAGAGGTTGCCCAGCAGGAGACGCTGGGTATCTTGTGACGTGACGCGGTTAAGGTTAAGTATAGATTATACCCGGCTTGAGACCCTCCTAGGTCCTGATGATATAGGTACTCGAATTTCCCAGACTTGAAGATGGTCGCATGTCTCATAGAGGGGAGTTACGACGGCTCGTACATCAACCTCTACATTGTGTACATATCCCTAGCGCAGTAATTATGAGCAAAATTGGTTAATCAAACAAAAAGGTAAGCTATTCCACACGGTATATTTGACCCAACCTTTTCAACTAGGCATGTTTTGAGATAAGACACCACCAGTTTACTCTGAATACATGGCTAATTTCCACGTTGAATAATTTGGTTTTGGGCGAAGAATTTCTCGATGTCCGTAGTAAAGGGGAAGATAACCACACAAGCCAGGATCGCAAATAGGCTTCGGTATAAATGAGTGCCGACATTGGCGGTAAAATTTCTCGTAAACCTCTTCGTTATCAACAATGTACAGTACCGACGTCTGCCTCAATACGACCAGAGCGGGTGAAATACCATGTCGGCAATCACCATAAAGTGCACGCTTAAGTTTTAAGCAGTTTACTAAATCACAGACGGAAGCACGTTTTGAGTTAATTAAAAGATGGAAGATGGACATTGTCAAACACCTCCCAGGGACAGGGCTTAAGGTACTGAAAGTTTGAACATTGTGTTTTGAAGCAAGTTGATAACTTAGTAGATACTCGTACAAAAAAAAATGACAGCCTAATGTTGTACAAATTGCTACTTTCCATTCATACCTAAATGTGAGCAGAAAAAGCCAAAGTTCATTCGACTGATTGCCACCAAAAATATATCATTGTTTCAGCTTCATAAAATTCGGCAATCGCTCACGTTTTCCACTGCAGTCCTCTCCAGTCCATTTGGGATATTTCAGGCGTAAATGAAAAGTAGTCTAAAGCGAAACATTTTCCCTTCCGCTTGGTCAAACCATAATACCTTAGAAATAGAAAGCCAATGCGGCAGTCCCTTCCTGGCCAAAACAAGCATCATACAAGACGCAGACAACCAGTAGTGGCAATAACATGTGTTCTGCTAGTGAACTCGAGGGCCGTAAGTAATTCGAAAGCTTCGAACATATAGGTGATGTTGGTTCGTTTTAACGTGGACGGTTTTAAAAGGCGAGGGTTCCCAATGCAACCCGACGTGACTCACTAGATACATCCGATGCATTTTTAGTGGAGTCTGAGAGAACTCCCAGTGAAATCCGACAGGATTTCCACTGAAATCCGACAGGATTTCCACTGAAATCTGACAGGATTTCCATTGAAATCCGACAGGATTTCCACTGAAATCCGACAGGATTTCCACTGAAATCCGACAGGATTTCCACTGAAATCCGACAGGATTTCCACTGAAATCCGACAGGATTTCCACTGAAATCCGACAGGATTTCCACTGAAATTCGACAGGATTTCAACTGAAATCCGACAGGATTTCCACTGAAATCCGACAGGATTTCAACTGAAATCCGACAGGATTTCCACTGAAATACGACAGGATTTCCACTGAAATACGACAGGATTTCCACTGAAATACGACAGGATTTCCACTGAAATCCGACAGGATTTCCACTGAAATCCGACAGGATTTCCACTGAAATCCGACAGGATTTCCACTGAAATCCGACAGGATTTCCACTGAAATCCGACAGGATTTCCACTGAAATCCGACAGGATTTCCACTGAAATCCGACAGGATTTCCACTGAAATCCGACAGGATTTCCACTGAAATCCGACAGGATTTCCACTGAAATCCGACAGGATTTCCACTGAAATCCGACAGGATTTCCACTGAAATCCGACAGGATTTCCACTGAAATCCGACAGGATTTCCACTGAAATCCGACAGGATTTCCACTGAAATCCGACAGGATTTCCACTGAAATCCGACAGGATTTCCACTGAAATCTGACAGGATTTCCATTGAAATCCGACAGGATTTCCACTGAAATCCGACAGGATTTCCACTGAAATCCGACAGGATTTCCACTGAAATCCGACAGGATTTCCACTGAAATCCGACAGGATTTCCACTGAAATCCGACAGGATTTCCACTGAAATCCGACAGGATTTCCACTGAAATCCGACAGGATTTCCACTGAAATCCGACAGGATTTCCACTGAAATCCGACAGGATTTCCACTGAAATCCGACAGGATTTCCACTGAAATCCGACAGGATTTCCACTGAAATCCGACAGGATTTCCACTGAAATCCGACAGGATTTCCACTGAAATCCGACAGGATTTCCACTGAAATCCGACAGGATTTCCACTGAAATCCGACAGGATTTCCACTGAAATCCGACAGGATTTCCACTGAAATCCGACAGGATTTCCACTGAAATCCGACAGGATTTCCACTGAAATCCGACAGGATTTCCACTGAAATCCGACAGGATTTCCACTGAAATCCGACAGGATTTCCACTGAAATCCGACAGGATTTCCACTGAAATCCGACAGGATTTCCACTGAAATCCGACAGGATTTCCACTGAAATCCGACAGGATTTCCACTGAAATCCGACAGGATTTCCACTGAAATCCGACAGGATTTCCACTGAAATCCGACAGGATTTCCACTGAAATCCGACAGGATTTCCACTGAAATCCGACAGGATTTCCACTGAAATCCGACAGGATTTCCACTGAAATCCGACAGGATTTCCACTGAAATCCGACAGGATTTCCACTGAAATCCGACAGGATTTCCACTGAAATCCGACAGGATTTCCACTGAAATCCGACAGGATTTCCACTGAAATCCGACAGGATTTCCACTGAAATCCGACAGGATTTCCACTGAAATCCGACAGGATTTCCACTGAAATCCGACAGGATTTCCACTGAAATCCGACAGGATTTCCACTGAAATCCGACAGGATTTCCACTGAAATCCGACAGGATTTCCACTGAAATCCGACAGGATTTCCACTGAAATCCGACAGGATTTCCACTGATATCCGACAGGATTTCCACTGAAATCCGACAGGATTTCCACTGAAATCCGACAGGATTTCCACTGAAATCCGACAGGATTTCCACTGAAATCCGACAGGATTTCCACTGAAATCCGACAGGATTTCCACTGAAATCCGACAGGATTTCCACTGAAATCCGACAGGATTTCCACTGAAATCCGACAGGATTTCCACTGAAATCCGACAGGATTTCCACTGAAATCCGACAGGATTTCCACTGAAATCCGACAGGATTTCCACTGAAATCCGACAGGATTTCCACTGAAATCCGACAGGATTTCCACTGAAATCCGACAGGATTTCCACTGAAATCCGACAGGATTTCCACTGAAATCCGACAGGATTTCCACTGAAATCCGACAGGATTTCCACTGAAATCCGACAGGATTTCCACTGAAATCCGACAGGATTTCCACTGAAATCCGACAGGATTTCCACTGAAATCCGACAGGATTTCCACTGAAATCCGACAGGATTTCCACTGAAATCCGACAGGATTTCCACTGAAATCCGACAGGATTTCCACTGAAATCCGACAGGATTTCCACTGAAATCCGACAGGATTTCCACTGAAATCCGGCAGAATTTCCAGAGAAACTCGACAGGATTTCCAGAGAAATTCGACAGGATTTCCAGAGAAATCCGATAGGATTTCCAGAGAAATCCGATAGGATTTCCAGAGAAATCCGATAGGATTTCCAGAGAAATCCGATAGGATTTCCAGAGAAATCCGATAGGATTTCCAGAGAAATCCGATAGGATTTCCAGAGAAATCCGATAGGATTTCCAGAGAAATCCGATAGGATTTCCAGAGAAATCCGATAGGATTTCCAGAGAAATCCGATAGGATTTCCAGAGAAATCCGATAGGATTTCCAGAGAAATCCGATAGGATTTCCAGAGAAATCCGATAGGATTTCCAGAGAAATCCGACAGGATTTCCACTGAAATCCGACAGGATTTCCACTGAAATCCGACAGGATTTCCACTGAAATCTGACAGGATTTCCACTGAAATCCGACAGGATTTCCACTGAAATCCGACAGGATTTCCACTGAAATCCGGCAGGATTTCCACTGAAATCCGACAGGATTTCCACTGAAATCCGACAGGATTTCCACTGAAATCCGACAGGATTTCCACTGAAATCCGACAGGATTTCCACTGAAATCCGACAGGATTTCCACTGAAATCCGACAGGATTTCCACTGAAATCCGACAGGATTTCGACTGAAATCCGACAGGATTTCCACTGAAATCCGACAGGATTTCCACTGAAATCCGACAGGATTTCCAGTGAAATCCGACAGGATTTCCACTGAAATCCGACAGGATTTCCACTGAAATCCGACAGGATTTCCACTGAAATCCGACAGGATTTCCACTGAAATCCGACAGGATTTCCACTGAAATCCGACAGGATTTCCACTGAAATCCGACAGGATTTCCACTGATATCCGACAGGATTTCCACTGAAATCCGACAGGATTTCCACTGAAATCCGACAGGATTTCCACTGAAATCCGACAGGATTTCCACTGAAATCCGACAGGATTTCCACTGAAATCCGACAGGATTTCCACTGAAATCCGACAGGATTTCCACTGAAATCCGACAGGATTTCCACTGAAATCCGACAGGATTTCCACTGAAATCCGACAGGATTTCCACTGAAATCCGACAGGATTTCCACTGAGATCCGACAGGATTTCCACTGAAATCCGACAGGATTTCCACTGAAATCCGACAGGATTTCCACTGAAATCCGACAGGATTTCCACTGAAATCCGACAGGATTTCCACTGAAATCCGACAGGATTTCCACTGAAATCCGACAGGATTTCCACTGAAATCCGACAGGATTTCCACTGAAATCCGACAGGATTTCCACTGAAATCCGACAGGATTTCCACTGAAATCCGGCAGGATTTCCACTGAAATCCGACTGGATTTCCACTGAAATCCGGCAGGATTTCCAGAGAAATTCGACAGGATTTCCAGAGAAATTCGACAGGATTTCCAGAGAAATCCGACAGGATTTCCACTGAAATCTGACAGGATTTCCACTGAAATCCGACAGGATTTCCACTGAAATCCGACAAGATTTCCACTGAAATCCGACAGGATTTCCACTGAAATCCGACAGGATTTCCACTGAAATCCGACAGGATTTCCACTGAAATCCGACAGGATTTCCACTGAAATCCGACAGGATTTCCACTGAAATCCGACAGGATTTCCACTGAAATCCGACAGGATTTCCACTGAAATCCGACAGGATTTCCACTGAAATCCGACAGGATTTCCACTGAAATCCGACAGGATTTCCACTGAAATCCGACAGGATTTCCACTGAAATCCGACAGGATTTCCACTGAAATCCGACAGGATTTCCACTGAAATCCGACAGGATTTCCACTGAAATCCGACAGGATTTCCACTGAAATCCGACAGGATTTCCACTGAAATCCGACAGGATTTCCACTGAAATCCGACAGGATTTCCACTGAAATCCGACAGGATTTCCACTGAAATCCGACAGGATTTCCACTGAAATCCGACAGGATTTCCACTGAAATCCGACAGGATTTCCACTGAAATCCGACAGGATTTCCACTGAAATCCGACAGGATTTCCACTGAAATCCGACAGGATTTCCACTGAAATCCGACAGGATTTCCACTGAAATCCGACAGGCTTTCCACTGAAATCCGACAGGATTTCCACTGAAATCCGACAGGATTTCCACTGAAATCCGACAGGATTTCCACTGAAATCCGACAGGATTTCCACTGAAATCGATAGGATTTCCACTGAAATCCGACAGGATTTCCACTGAAATCCGACAGCATTTCCACTGAAATCCGACAGGATTTCCACTGAAATCCGACAGGATTTCCACTGAAATCCGACAGGATTTCCACTGAAATCCGACAGGATTTCCACTGAAATCCGACAGGATTTCCACTGAAATCCGACAGGATTTCCACTGAAATCCGACAGGATTTCCACTGAAATCCGACAGGATTTCCACTGAAATCCGACAGGATTTCCACTGAAATCCGACAGGATTTCCACTGAAATCCGACAGGATTTCCACTGAAATCCGACAGGATTTCCACTGAAATCCGACAGGATTTCCACTGAAATCCGACAGAATTTCCCCTGAAATCCGACAGGATTTCCCCTGAAATCCAATAGGATTTTCGGAGAAATGCGACAAGATTTCCAGTGAAATCCAACAGGAATACAATTCTAGAAAATTTCTAGCGGAACTTCACATGATTTCCAACGAAATTGAAGGTAAAAAAATCCAGACATTTGTCCGCAATTACAGAAATTCCACCCACATTGCCCTGGAGGAAATTCTGCAGGGATTCCTTGAGGAATTTCTGGAGTAATGTTTGGAGGCACTTCTGGATGAATTTCATTGACGAATCGCTGGAGGAATTCCTGGAGGAGTTTATGGAAGAATCTCTGGAAGAATTCCTGGAGATATTTCTGCAGGATATCCTGAATGAATTCCTGGAGGAATTTCTGAAGGAGTTCTTGGATGATGCTTTTTAAGGATTTTTTGGAGAAATTCTGAGGCTCTCCTAGAGGAATCCCTGGAAGCATTCCAGGATACATTCTTGTGGCAATCCCTGGCGGAATCACTGGAAAAATTTCAAGAGATATCCCTGAAGGTATTCCTGAAGGAATCAATGGAAAAATTCCTGGAAGAATCCATGGATGAATTACTGGAAGAATTTGTGGAACTCTTGCAGGATTTTCAGGAGGATTTCTTGGAGGAATCCCTGGCGGAATCCATGGATAATTTCCTGGGATTCCTGAAGGAGGAATCCTTGGAAGAATTGGAAACATCCATGTAGGAATTCCTGGAAGAATTTCCGGAATAATTTCAGCAGTATTTTTTGGAGAAATTTTTAGAGGAACTCCTTGAGACATTTCTGGAGGTATTTCTGGAAAAGTTCCTAAAGGAATCTCTGGAGGAATTTATTGAGAAAATCCTGGAAGAATTTTTGAAGAAATTCATGGAGAAATTTCAGGAGGAATTCCTTTCGGAATTTCTGAAGAATTTCCGGAGGATTCCCTGGAGGAATTTCTGCAGGATTCCCTGAAAGCATTCCTGGAGAAATTCTTGGAAGAATTCCTGGAGCAATTCGTGGAGGAATTTCTGAAGGAATACCTGAAACTGTTACAAGAGATAGCAAACTCTGGAATATTCCTCGAGGAATCCCTAGGGGAATCTTTAGAGGAATTCCTTAAAGAATCCGTGAAAGAATTCCAGGATCTTCAAGAGGAATTTCTGAAAGAATGTCTGGAGGAATACCTGGAGGCGTTCCTAAAGGTATCCTTGGAAGTTTTCCTGGAAGAAAACGTGGAGAAATTCCTGGAGAAATTTCGGCAAGAATTCCTAAAGAAATTACTGGAGAAATTCCTGAAGAAATACCTTGAAGATTATCTGCAGAAGTTCCTGGGGGAAACTTTAGAGTAATTTACGGAGGAATCCCTGTAGGAATTCGTGGAGGTATTTCTGGAGAGAATTTGTTGAGGAATTCATGTAGGAATTTCTAGACGAATTTTTGAGGTTTTCCTGGTGGAATGTCTGAAAGAACTCCTAGAGGAATTTCTGGGGTAATTTTTGAAGAATTTTGGAAGAAATTCTTGGAGGAATTCTGGGATGAAATTCCGGGAAAAATTTCTTGAGTAGTTTTAGGAGGAATCCCTAGAGGAATCCTTAGAGGCATTCCTGGAGGCAGAAGGATTCCGATAGAATTTTTTTTTATATTTCCAGTGGAATTTTAAAAGATCTCCATCAAAACCGGACAGGCATTCAAAAAGTCCGACAAATTTTCAGTAAATTGGTTGGGCTTTCAAACGAATCCAACAAAACTTCCAAACTTCGAATACAATTCTAGAAAATTTCTAGTGGTACTTGACATAATTTCCAACGAAATTGAAGGTCCAAAAATCCAGGCATTTGTCTGCATTTACAGAAACTCCACCCACATTGTCTAGGTTTTGTCAACACTTCCCAGACGACACAAAGTCGAAACTCAAACAGTTTCCTAGCTAAGTACCTACCCTCAGAAAAGTATTGAAAACCTCTGTCCCCAGGGGGGTCAGACTGTTACGGTGGTTCCGTCTGGGTTGCTTCTGTAATCGAGAGTTTACGACATGTGGTGGCCGGCGGTACAAGCGAAAGCAGCTTGTTGCGAGATTTTTCGGTGACGAGCACCGCCCACGTTTCGAGTTGGAGAGTAACCGTCGTCGGACGCTTGTCGAATCGAAAATCCTGTTGCTGCTACTCTATGTAGACCGGAGACCGCCACTTTGTCCAAGTTCATGTTAGTTTGAAACTTGAAACTTGATGCCGGCTTGTTGTATATGCGAGTGGTATCAACCTACATCCTGTCCTCCGAATGTCGCGTCAAGTGTGCTTGGGATGGAATTGGTCCTACGCGTTTGTATGTAAGGGGCTGTTCATAAACCACGTAGACCAAAAATTGGCCATCTCAGACCCCCCCCCTCCCCCCTCGTAGACTTTTGTCCATACAAAAAAAATGAAATTTGTATGGAGCATAGACTTTGGTTAGACCCCCCCCCCCCCACCAAAGTCTTCGTGGTTTATGAACGGCCCCTAAGCATTTTGTCAAAGGATTGCTGCAAGTTAGTTAATGGTACAATTTGCATACATTCAGGAGCAAAGCGATGGGAAAGTGGAACGAACGAACGGCAATGCCGCCGTCGCATTCATCGTAGTTTCCGCTCGTTAGACATGCTGTGTAGGTTGAAGTTGTAGGAATAATAAGTAACAAAATTGATTTCAAATAAATTCAATTAAATATATTTACATCAAAAACGTTCAAATTGAATTTCACGATTTGCTTGAGTGTACTACTTATTTCGAGATTCGGAACGCGTTCGCAGAATGGACAAAACTACAAACAAACTTGCGGGAGAACGTTCGAGAAGCTTTCGATGAGGAGCCTGGGTAACGCTAGCTGGCTTGAGTGAGATGCAATGCAGCCAAGTAGGCAGCAAGAGAGAGGCAAAGAGAGCTTCAAGCAGCCTTGAATGGGATGATGGTTAAGAGAAGTCAGTTTGAAGAAGGACGTGGTTGATAAGTGTTGTGCCTCCGTGCGCGAGTAAAAAAAAAAAATAATTGAGAAAAAATAAATGATTGAAAAGTATTTAGTTTTTATTTATTTATTTTAAAACGTGAGATCCCGACAATGGCACAGTCGGTAGTGAAAAGGTTTAGTCGGTAGTGTCGGTTTAGTGAATGTAAATCCTGTTCAGTGCATGGTAAGTGAATTGCGACCGCAGTTTTGAGCAATGTCCGTCCGTCTTTTTCCACGGACGGGCGATTGATATCAGCTTGGTTTTCTGTAATGCAGAATGGTTGCAGCTTCCCGTTTTGTTTGCAAGAGGTCAAGTAAGTAAGCTTTTTATTATGGTTTGGCTATTTTTTGTTGTTGTTGACAATTTGTTGCAAATATTTACGCTGATGCTGAAATTAACCTGTCAGTATGCGCCATGAAGTAGTTGAAATTGCGCTGCGCTCGCACTGTATGCGACGAGCGAGTTTTTTTTGTAGTGTGGTACTTTTTCCTACAGCGTGCGTCCCGAAGGGTTATATAGAGGAATAATTGCCAAACATGTAATGTCGTGATTTGAGGCTTGGGATTACGATGCAGCTGATGCTTTTGTTTGAATGTTAAATATATGCAGAAGGAGAGTGTCAATAGGGTTTCGAAAACGCGGGCTGGATTTGGTGATAACTTTATTAAACAGTTACTTAAATATGAAATAGTAGCAGTCTTTTGATGTTTGGTGGAAGTAGCATTTGATATACTATTGTACAGGATGACCTTTTTATTGGAAGGTGGCTATATTTCAGTCTGATTAGTGCTCAATTTCACTTTTTGCACGATATTTCCTTTAGAGATAAATGTGTGGCGGTCGAAAACATGAGCTTAAATAAAGCACATTTAATAAATAACAGGTCTTGGAATTTTGAAACAAATACGAATAATAAAGTACTTAACTCATTCTGCATCGATTTACCTGAGATATGTTGCTAATAAAAAAAACTATTGGTCTGAGACTGAAATTCAGTCAATAGTGTTATAGGAAATCGCCGAGTCATTTTTGCGCAGCAATTTAGGAAGACCTCAATTGGGATATATTGCTTGAAGTTTAAAATCAAATTGCAGTTTTTGGCCACGAGCGATTTTGAAAATAGCAAAAAAAAAAAACGATTTTGGTAATGAAAGCTAATCTAAAACTGTTGCATGAAGAAATTATCTTGAATTAAAGGAACTCTATATATGTATTGATCCTTGATCAAACATATTAAGTGTTTCAACCTAGATGATCTTTTTCAGAAGTAGTTAAAATTGTTGCGCATACGAATCTAAGATAAGAAACATCAACTGATTGTGAGAACCCATATCATCAATCGAGTTGGTGCGTCTCTGAGGAGGCGTTTGATCCGAGTGGATCAAATGAGAGAAAATCCATACCCTCGAGCGGGGTGGTGCGTCTCTGAGGAGGCGTTTGATCCGGGTGGATCTAATGAGAGAAAATCCATACCCTCGAGCGGGATGGTGCGTCTCTGAGGAGGCGTTTGATCCGGGTGGATCTAATGAGAGAAAATCCATACCCTCGAGCGGGATGGTGCGTCTCTGAGGAGGCGTTTGATCCGGGTGGATCTAATGAGAGAAAATCCATACCCTCGAGCGGGGTGGTGCGTCTCTGAGGAGGCGTTTGATCCGGGTGGATCTAATGAGAGAAAATCCATACCCTCGAGCGGGATGGTGCGTCTCTGAGGAGGCGTTTGATCCGGGTGGATCTAATGAGAGAAAATCCATACCCTTGAGCGGGATGGTGCGTCTCTGAGGAGGCGTTTGATCCGGGTGGATATAATGAGAGAAAATCCATACCCTCGAGCGAGATGGTGCGTCTCTGAGGAGGCGTTTGATCCGGGTGGATCTAATGAGAGAAAATTCATACCGTCGAGCGGGATGGTGCGTCTCTGAGGAGGCGTTTGATCCGGGTGGATCTAATGAGAGAAAATCCATTCCCTCGAACGGGTTGGTTCGTCTCTGAGGAGGCGTTTGATCCGAGTAGATCTGATGAGAGAAAATGAAATGGTGGTAGTGAACCACTGGAAATGGAAATCTGATAAAAGAAATTGGAAGATAATGGTAAAATCTTTTTCTGAGCTTGACACTTGATTGGAGCAATTGAGCCTGAACACCTCAATCCAAGATAGTGTAAGTGAGGTCAGAGATTGTGAGACGCTGGAAATGGAAATCTGATAGGAGAAGTTGGAAGATAATGGTAGAATCTTTTTCTGAGCTTGACGCTAGATTGGAGCAATTGAGCCTAAACACCTCAATCCAAGATAGTGTAAGTGAGGTCAGAGATTGTGAGTCACTGGAAATGGAAATCTGATAGAAGAAAATTGCAATGCAAGGGTCTGGATTTGATTCTTGATTGGTAACATTGAGCTTGAAAACCTCAATCCAAGAGGGTTTCTAAATCGGAGATTGTGGATGGATAAATATATAGCAACGAATTCGGAGCGATGCGAAGGAATATTTTCTGGTTTTGATTCTTGATTGGTAACATTGAGCTTGAAAACCTCAATCCAAGAGAGTTTCTGGATCGGAGATTGTTGATGGTTGAATCTGTGGTAAAGATTTTCGAGCGATGCGAAGGAAATTGTCTGGTTTTGATTCTTGATTGGTAACATTGAGCTTGAAAACCTCAATCCAAAAGAGTTTCTAGATCGGAGATTGTGAACGGATAAATCTGTTGCAAGAATTTTAGAGCTGTGCGAAGGAATATGTTCTGGTTTTGATTCTTGATTGGTTACATTGAGCTTGAAAACCTCAATCCAAGAGAGTTTCTAGATCGGAGATTGTGAATGGATGAATCTGTTGCAAGAATTTTAGAGCTTTGGGAAGGAATATGTTCTGGTTTTGATTCTTGATTGGTAACATTGAGCTTGAAAACCTCAATCCAAGCGAGTTTCTGGATCGGAGTTTGTTGATGGTTGAATCTGTGGTAAAGATTTTCGAGCGATGCGAAGGAAATTGTCTGGTTTTGATTCTTGATTGGCAACATTGAGCTTGAAAACCTCAATCCAAGAGAGTTTCTAGATCGGAGATTGTGGATGGATGAATATATAGCAACGAATTCGGAGCGATGCGAAGGAATATTTTCTGGTTTTGATTCTTGATTGATAACATTGAGCTTGGAAACCTCAATCCAAGAGAGTTTCTAGATCAGAGATTGTGAATGGATGAATCTGTTCCAATAATTTTAGAGCTTTGCGAAAGAATATGTTCTGGTTTTGATTCTTGATTGGTAACATTGTGCTTGAAAACCTCAATCCAAGAGAGTTTCTAGATCGGAGATTGTGGATGGATGAATATATAGCAACAAATTCGGAGCGATGCGAAGGAATATTTTCTGGTTTTGATTCTTGATTGGTAACATTGAGCTTGAAAACCTCAATCCAACAGAGTTTCTGGATCGGAGATTGTGGATGGATGAATTTATAGCAACGAATTCAGAGCGATGCGAAGGAATATTTTCTGGTTTTGATACTTGATTGGTAACATTGAGCTTGAAAACCTCAATCCAAGAGAGTTTCTAGATCGAAGATTGTGAATGGATGAATCTGTTCCAAGAATTTTAGAGCTTTGCGAAGGAATATGTTCTGGTTTTGATTCTTGATTGGTAACATTGAGTTTGAAAACCTCAATCCAAGAGAGTTTCTAGATCGGAGATTGTGGATGGATGAATATATAGCAACGAATTCGGAGCGATGCGAAGGAATATTTTCCGGTTTTGATTCTTGATTGGTAACATTGAGCTTGAAAACCTCAATCCAAGAGAGTTTCTGGATCGGAGATTGTCGATGGATGAATCTGTGATAAAGATTTTCGAGCGATGCGAAGGAAATTGTCTGGTTGAGAGATTGGTAATATTGAGCTTGAAAACCTCAATCCAAGAGAGTTTCTAGATCGGAGATTGTGGATGGATGAATATATAGCAACGAATTCGGAGCGATGCGAAGGAATATTTTCTGGTTTTGATTCTTGATTGATAACATTGAGCTTGGAAACCTCAATCCAAGAGAGTTTCTAGATCAGAGATTGTGAATGGATGAATCTGTTCCAATAATTTTAGAGCTTTGCGAAAGAATATGTTCTGGTTTTGATTCTTGATTGGTAACATTGTGCTTGAAAACCTCAATCCAAGAGAGTTTCTAGATCGGAGATTGTGGATGGATGAATATATAGCAACAAATTCGGAGCGATGCGAAGGAATATTTTCTGGTTTTGATTCTTGATTGGTAACATTGAGCTTGAAAACCTCAATCCAACAGAGTTTCTGGATCGGAGATTGTGGATGGATGAATTTATAGCAACGAATTCAGAGCGATGCGAAGGAATATTTTCTGGTTTTGATACTTGATTGGTAACATTGAGCTTGAAAACCTCAATCCAAGAGAGTTTCTAGATCGAAGATTGTGAATGGATGAATCTGTTCCAAGAATTTTAGAGCTTTGCGAAGGAATATGTTCTGGTTTTGATTCTTGATTGGTAACATTGAGCTTGAAAACCTCAATCCAAGAGAGTTTCTAGATCGGAGATTGTGGATGGATGAATATATAGCAACGAATTCGGAGCGATGCGAAGGAATATTTTCCGGTTTTGATTCTTGATTGGTAACATTGAGCTTGAAAACCTCAATCCAAGAGAGTTTCTGGATCGGAGATTGTCGATGGATGAATCTGTGATAAAGATTTTCGAGCGATGCGAAGGAAATTGTCTGGTTGAGAGATTGGTAATATTGAGCTTGAAAACCTCAATCCAAGAGAGTTTCTAGATCGGAGATTGGGAATGGATGAATCTGTTGCAAGAATTTTAGAGCTTTGCGAAGGAATATGTTCTGGTTTTGATTCTTGATTGGTAACATTGAGCTTGAAAACCTCAATCCAATAGAGTTCCTAGATCGGAGATTGTGGATGGATGAATATATAGCAACAAATTCGGAGCGATGCGAAGGAAATTGTCTGGTTTTGATTCTTGATTGGTAACATTGAGCTTGAAAATCCAAGAGAGTTTCTAGATCGGAGATTGTGAATGGATGAATCTGTTGCAAGAATTTTAGAGCTTTGCTTTGTTCTGGTTCTGATTCTTGATTGGTAACATTAAGCTTGAAAACCTCAATTCAAGAGAGTTTCTGGATCGGAGATTGTTGATGGATGAATCTATGATAAAGATTTTCCAGCGATGCGAAGGAAATTGTCTGGCTGAGAGAGTTTCTAGATCGGAGATTGGGGATGGATGAATATATAGCAACGAAATCGGAGCGATGCGAACGAATATTTTCTGGTTTTGATTCTTGATTGGTAACATTGAGCTTGAAAACCTCAATCCAAGAGAGTTTCTAGATCGGAGATTGTGAATGGATAAATCTGTTGCAAGAATTTTAGAGCTGTGCGAAGGAATATGTTCTGGTTTTGATTCTTGATTGGTTACATTGAGCTTGAAAACCACAATCCAAGAGAGTTTCTAGATCGGAGATTGTGAATGGATGAATCTGTTGCAAGAATTTTAGAGCTTTGCGAAGGAATATGTTCTGGTTTTGATTCTCGATTGGGAACATTGAGCTTGAAAACCTCAATCCAAGAGAGTTTCTAGATCGGAGATTGTGGATGGATGAATATATAGCAACGAATTCGGAGCGATACGAAGGAATATTTTCTGGTTTTGTTTGATTCTTGATTGGTAACATTGAGCTTGAAAACCGCAATCCAAGAGAGTTTCTAGATCGGAGATTGTGGATGGATGAATATATAGCAACAAATTCGGAGCGATAAGAAGAAATATTTTCTGGTTTTGATTCTTGATTGGTAACATTGAGCTTGAAAACCTCAATCCAAAAGAGTTTCTGGATCGGAGATTGTTGATGGTTGAAACAGTGGTAAAGATTTTCGAGCGATGCGAAGGAAATTGTCTGGTTTTGATTCTTGATTGGTAACATTGAGCTTGAAAACCTCAATCCAAGAGAGTTTCTAGACCGGAGATTGTGAATGGATGAATCTGTTGCAAGAATTTTAGAGCTGTGCGAAGGAATATGTTCTGGTTTTGATTCTTGATTGGTAACATTGAGCTTGAAAACCTCAATCCAAGAGAGTTTCTAGATCGGAGATTGTGGATGGATGAATATATAGCAACGAATTCGCAGCAATACGAAGGAATATTTTCTGGTTTTGATTCTTGATTGGTAACATTGAGCTTGAAAACCTCAATCCAAGCGAGTTTCTGGATCGGAGTTTGTTGAGGGTTGAATCTGTGGTAAAGATTTTCGAGCGATGCGAAGGAAATTGTCTGGTTTTGATTCTTGATTAGCAACATTGAGCTTGAAAACCTCAATCCAAGAGAGTTTCTAGATCGGAGATTGTGGATGGATGAATATATAGCAACGAATTCGGAGCGATGCGAAGGAATATTTTCCGGTTTTGATTCTTGATTGATAACATTGAGCTTGGAAACCTCAATCCAAGAGAGTTTCTAGATCAGAGATTGTGAATGGATGAATCTGTTCCAATAATTTTAGAGCTTTGCGAAAGAATATGTTCTGGTTTTGATTCTTGATTGGTAACATTGAGCTTGAAAACCTCAATCCAAGAGAGTTTCTGGATCGGAGATTGTCGATGGATGAATCTGTGATAAAGATTTTCGAGCGATGCGAAGGAAATTGTCTGGTTGAGAGATTGGTAATATTGAGCTTGAAAACCTCAATCCAAGAGGTTTCTAGATCGGAGATTGGGAATGGATGAATCTGTTGCAAGAATTTTAGAGCTTTGCGAAGGAATATGTTCTGGTTTTGATTCTTGATTGGTAACATTGAGCTTGAAAACCTCAATCCAATAGAGTTCCTAGATCGGAGATTGTGGATGGATGAATATATAGCAACAAATTCGGAGCGATGCGAAGGAAATTGTCTGGTTTTGATTCTTGATTGGTAACATTGAGCTTGAAAATCCAAGAGAGTTTCTAGATCGGAGATTGTGAATGGATGAATCTGTTGCAAGAATTTTAGAGCTTTGCTTTGTTCTGGTTCTGATTCTTGATTGGTAACATTAAGCTTGAAAACCTCAATTCAAGAGAGTTTCTGGATCGGAGATTGTTGATGGATGAATCTATGATAAAGATTTTCGAGCGATGCGAAGGAAATTGTCTGGCTGAGAGAGTTTCTAGATCGGAGATTGGGGATGGATGAATATATAGCAACGAAATCGGAGCGATGCGAACGAATATTTTCTGGTTTTGATTCTTGATTGGTAACATTGAGCTTGAAAACCTCAATCCAAGAGAGTTTCTAGATCGGAAATTGTGAATGGATAAATCTGTTGCAAGAATTTTAGAGCTGTGCGAAGGAATATGTTCTGGTTTTGATTCTTGATTGGTTACATTGAGCTTGAAAACCACAATCCAAGAGAGTTTCTAGATCGGAGATTGTGAATGGATGAATCTGTTGCAAGAATTTTAGAGCTTTGCGAAGGAATATGTTCTGGTTTTGATTCTCGATTGGTAACATTGAGCTTGAAAACCTCAATCCAAGAGAGTTTCTAGATCGGAGATTGTGGATGGATGAATATATAGCAACGAATTCGGAGCGATACGAAGGAATATTTTCTGGTTTTGTTTGATTCTTGATTGGTAACATTGAGCTTGAAAACCACAATCCAAGAGAGTTTCTAGATCGGAGATTGTGAATGGATGAATCTGTTGCAAGAATTTTAGAGCTTTGCGAAGGAATATGTTCTGGTTTTGATTCTTGATTGGTAACATTGAGCTTGAAAACCTCAATCCAAGAGAGTTTCTAGATCGGAGATTGTGGATGGATGAATATATAGCAACGAATTCGCAGCAATACGAAGGAATATTTTCTGGTTTTGATTCTTGATTGGTAACATTGAGCTTGAAAACCTCAATCCAAGCGAGTTTCTGGATCGGAGTTTGTTGATGGTTGAATCTGTGGTAAAGATTTTCGAGCGATGCGAAGGAAATTGTCTGGTTTTGATTCTTGATTAGCAACATTGAGCTTGAAAACCTCAATCCAAGAGAGTTTCTAGATCGGAGATTGTGGATGGATGAATATATAGCAACGAATTCGGAGCGATGCGAAGGAATATTTTCTGGTTTTGATTCTTGATTGATAACATTGAGCTTGGAAACCTCAATCCAAGAGAGTTTCTAGATCAGAGATTGTGAATGGATGAATCTGTTCCAAGAATTTTAGAGCTTTGCGAAGGAATATGTTCTTGTTTTGATTCTTGATTGGTAACATTGAGCTTGAAAACCTCAATCCAAGAGAGTTTCTAGATCGGAGATTGTGGATGGATGAATATATAGCAACGAATTCGGAGCGATGCGAAGGAATATTTTCCGGTTTTGATTCTTGATTGGTAACATTGAGCTTGAAAACCTCAATCCAAGAGAGTTTCTGGATCGGAGATTGTTGATGGATGAATCTGTGATAAAGATTTTCGAGCGATGCCAAGGAAATTGTCTGGTTGAGAGATTGGTAATATTGAGCTTGAAAACCTCAATCCAAGAGAGTTTCTAGATCGGAGATTGTGGATGGATGAATATATAGCAACAAATTCGGAGCGATGCGAAGGAATATTTTCTGGTTTTGATTCTTGATTGGTAACATTGAGCTTGAAAACCACAATCCAAGAGAGTTTCTAGATCGGAGATTGTGAATGGATGAATCTGTTGCAAGAATTTTAGAGCTTTGCTTTGTTCTGGTTTTGATTCTTGATTGGTAACATTGAGCTTGAAAACCTCAATCCAAGAGAGTTTCTAGATCGGAGATTGTGAATGGATGAATCTGTTGCAAGAATTTTAGAGCTTTGCGAAGGAATATGTTCTGGTTTTGATTCTTGATTGGTAACATTGAGCTTGAAAACCTCAATCCAAGAGAGTTTCTAGATCGGAGATTGCGGATGGATGAATATATAGCAACGAATTTGCAGCGATACGAAGGAATATGTTCTGGTTTTGATTCTTGATTGGTAACATTGAGCTTGAAAACCTCAATCCAAGAGAGTTTCTAGATCGGAGATTGTGGATGGATGAATATATAGCAACGAATTCGGAGCGATGCGAAGGAATATTTTCCGGTTTTGATTCTTGATTGGTAACATTGAGCTTGAAAACCTCAATCCAAGAGAGTTTCTGGATCGGAGATTGTTGATGGATGAATCTGTGATAAAGATTTTCGAGCGATGCGAAGGAAATTGTCTGGTTGAGAGATTGGTAATATTGAGCTTGAAAACCTCAATCCAAGAGAGTTTCTAGATCGAAGATTGTGGATGGATGAATATATAGCAACGAATCCGAAGCGATGCGAAGGAATATTTTCTGGTTTTGATTCTTGATTGGTAACATTGAGCTTGAAAACCTCAATTCAAGAGAGTTTCTGGATCGGAGATTGTTGATGGATGAAACTATGATAAACATTTTCGAGCGATGCGAAGGAAATTATCTGGCTGAGAGAGTTTCTAGATCGGAGATTGTGGATGGATGAATATATAGCAACGAATTCGGAGCGATGCGAAGGAATATTTTCTGGTTTTGATTCTTGATTGATAACATTGAGCTTGGAAACCTCAATCCAAGAGAGTTTCTAGATCAGAGATTGTGAATGGATGAATCTGTTCCAATAATTTTAGAGCTTTGCGAAAGAATATGTTCTGGTTTTGATTCTTGATTGGTAACATTGAGCTTGAAAACCTCAATCCAAGAGAGTTTCTAGATCGGAGATTGTGGATGGATGAATATATAGCAACGAATTCGGAGCGATGCGAAGGAATATTTTCCGGTTTTGATTCTTGATTGGTAACATTGAGCTTGAAAACCTCAATCCAAGAGAGTTTCTGGATCGGAGATTGTTGATGGATGAATCTGTGATAAAGATTTTCGAGCGATGCGAAGGAAATTGTCTGGTTGAGAGAGTTTCTAGATTGGAGATTTTTGATGGATGAATATATAGCAACGAATTCAGAGCGATGTGAAGGAATATTTTCTGGTTTTGATTCTTGATTGGTAACATTGAGCTTGAAAACCTCATTCCAAGAGAGTTTCTGGATCGGAGATTGTTTGTCTACATTAGAACTAGTACATTAGAGGAAGATTGAAAACTTAGGATTACTGTTAAGGAATTTTTGCAATGTTATGTTGGTCTATATTTATTTTATTTTTTTTATCAAATGTTGTTGAAACGGTTATTCATGGTGAGTATTTTATTATATAACAGCTAATAATATTTTTTTCTTTCAGGACGTTACTTTAGTTATATATTTAGTTTATTTGCAGCCAACATCCTAATGTAAATAAATAAAATATGTAAATTATAAAAACCGCTCAATAAATATATTTAAGGCAATTAGTTAAAAACATATAAAAAAAGCAAAAATGGCAAAAGCAAAAACTTATATTTTTATGAACTTTATGTAATTTTATAATCAGATAAACATTGTGCATATCTATTTTAGGTATTAAATCTATAAGAAGAGTAGGGGAGAAGGTGGATGTAGGAATAATAAGTAACAAAATTGATTTCAAATAAATTCAATTAAATATATTTACATCAAAAACGTTCAAATTGAATTTCACGATTTGCTTGAGTGTACTACTTATTTCGAGATTCGGAACGCGTTCGCAGAATGGACAAAACTACAAACAAACTTGCGGGAGAACGTTCGAGAAGCTTTCGATGAGGAGCCTGGGTAACGCTAGCTGGCTTGAGTGAGATGCAATGCAGCCAAGTAGGCAGCAAGAGAGAGGCAAAGAGAGCTTCAAGCAGCCTTGAATGGGATGATGGTTAAGAGAAGTCAGTTTGAAGAAGGACGTGGTTGATAAGTGTTGTGCCTCCGTGCGCGAGTAAAAAAAAAATAATTGAGAAAAAATAAATGATTGAAAAGTATTTAGTTTTTATTTATTTATTTTAAAACGTGAGATCCCGACAGAAGTGTTCGGAAGAAACGATCGTTTGTGAGTGCGGTATGTATGTACGACGATTGAAAACTAGAACTGGTGCGGTGGCTTGACAAATGAAGGGATTTGACAACATTTCCAATTTGATGAACGGCTCAACGAAGTGATTAAGTTCATTTGGCGCAGAGTCGTGGATTCGAGCGAATGGTTGTTTGGGGGTCTACGAACCATCGAAAAGTTCAAGCAGATACTTTGGAAACATTATAAAGGCTAATATATATATGTATATATACGTTTTTTGAGACATGAAAATACATATCGATCAGTTTAACTAGAAATAATGGTACATTAGGCCTTGCAAGCAGCTTAATCCCAACATTCTACACTACTGCTGATTGCAAATGCAGTAAGCCGTTGAATAATTGGTACGTTGTAAGTGACCATCATCGTATCAACTCTGTAGGTACGAGGTTGCTCTTTTGCTCCTGTCCTCTCACCCATTGTTGTAGATATAGTAATTCTAAAGAAGAACCGAAGCGAATGAATTGCCATGTCGGGTCGTTCGATGCCTCGCCTCCTACCTGAACTCCCAGGGGGGATTTACGACCGGCAGCGGGCCGGGAACATCCGGCAAACCATCACCGATGACAACGATAATTGTTTTCTGTGTTTACAAAGTATCTTGTTCCAACCATCCGACCGACAGCCAACCAGCTAGCTAGCAATACCTATGCTACCGACTTTGAAACCGGAGAGGCTTTCGAACTTATGGTGGAAGCGGGTGCATCGGTTCCGGAACGTTCGTTGTCGGTGTACGTAGGTAATCCTCCTCGATGGCAAGACCGAGCGAGCACGGTGCTCGTTCCGTATGTTTGCCAAAGTGATACTTTCGTAGTATGTACCCACCTGCTTTCGAAATGGAGTGCAACGGATCCATGCCAGGAGGCGTAACAATGAGCCGGCTTGAAATGAGAAAATATGCATCCGCTCTTCATGGGAAAGAAAAGTGCACAGGATAAGTGGCGCAACGATAGTTCATCGTCACTCACGAACTGGGCGGCTAGCTTTCATGGGAATGTTTACGAGGATTGGAATTTTGTGGGTTGACGGTTGCGATGGCGAGTTTGGGGTCGTTAGCCATTGTTGCTGTCGTAAAATTGAAGAGGAAACTTGATGCCCGTAGTTGTTGAGTAGCGTTGTTATGTGGTTTGTGCTGTTTGGTCAAGCGTGGTGTCCTAGGTCAGTGGAAGCGATTCGGCTTTGAATGTTTCACCCACTTGTGATTGACCCTGCCCTATGCTACCATAGAGATTTCAGTATCATGTTCGTTACTACCCTAAATTCTCGTTTTCCATTCCCAAAAATCGCTCCAGCTACCCTCTAGGGGGCAGGGTTTTGGATATTCAAACTACTTACTTTATTTTCGGTCCTGGTCACCCACGGTGGTGCAGAGGGTCGAATTGAAAGATCTTTGTCCTGGGCGATTTCTAGCCATCACCTTGACCTGTGGCCAGGTGAAATTGCTGTCGACTTGCTTGTTTTCGTTGTTAAGGCTGCGCCGTCATGACCCTTTGGGTCTGCCTCTGCTGCGATGCCCTGCTGGGTTCCAATCTAACGCTTGCTTGCAGACTTCGTTTCCGCCCCTGCGTAGAGTGTGGCCGACCCACATCCACCTTCGTTCCCGAATTTCTGTCGCTATCGGCTCCACGTTGGAGATCCAATTATGAGACCACCATGCATGATCACTGCAAGCATCTATTGATGAAAACCTGCAGCCGTTGAGTGTTCTCCACTGATACACACCAAGTTTCACTGGCGTACAGTAGCACAGATTTTACGTTCGATTTACAAATTCGGATTTTAGTGCGTCAGATAAGTCGTTGTTTTTCCATACATTTTTAAACTCGCAAACGCAGTCCTGGCCTATGCAGTCAATCTTGGCGCAGCCATCGGTCGCAATTTGGCTACCAAGATATTGGAAGAATTCAACATTGTCTACTCCTACTGCTTGCCCAGCTAATGTAAAGCTGGAAGGGTTGATCGTGTTTACATCTAATGATTTGGTCTTGTTGTCGTTGATCGAAAGACCAGCCGCCGAGGAGCGATTGGCAAGATCATCGAGCTTGCACTGCATATCATAGTGGTGTTGAGCTAGGGAAGCAACGTCATCAACCAATTCGAAGACATTTAGGTGCTTCATGGTAATGGACTGCCACGCCACAGCAACCCACGATTTGGTTCACGATCAATCGCACCTACCAGGATCTCATCGATTACGATGAGGAACAGTAGCGGCGATAGCAACGACCCGGATGGGATCGGACAAGACACCGTTGTCCCGGATGAATTGAAGCGTGACAATATGGTCCACAAAAGACCCAAGTAACACACTTGTCACCGAAGAGTCACGGCGGCGCAGGTTTTTGTTGCGCAGAAGTCACTGTGACTTACTTCTAACAAATAAACACTTACTTGCTAGAAGTAAGTCACAGCGACTTTTGCGCAACATAAACCTGCGCCGCCGTGACTCTTCGGTGACAAGTGTGTTACTTGGGGATTGTCCGGCATGGAATCCTGCTTGCTGGCGTTGGAGAGTTGCGTCAATCTTCTCTTGTCTCCGGTCAAGGATCACTTTGCAGCGGACTTTGAGAACAATGCATGAGTCCCCGCCAATTATCGCATACAGTTAAGTCACCCTGTTTGGCTACCTTTACTTTAAGGCGTCTTGCCTTGCATCCAGTCGGCTGTAAATGTCGCAGTTTCCCATATGTTGCAAAATAATTGATGCAGCAGTTATGCAGATATTACGGGACAGCTTTGAGCATCTCGGCTGAAGTCCGATCGACCCCCGAGGCTCTGTTCGATTTCATGCTGCGGACCTCGAACTGTTCATCCGAGTCAGTCAATAACTGTTCGGACGTGTCTTTCACGGGCATCGTAGCATTCATCTTAGTCCCACTACGGCGACGTGAAACATCGTAGAGGAGACGGATTTCGCCGGTGTTTGCGACTTTCTAACTTCCGTCGGCTAGGGAGTCCGCCCACGCTCTTTTGTCCAGTCTACATGAGCGTTTAACTTCCTTCTCGAGAGCCGAATTGCGCTGATGGGCTTTGGCTCCTCGTGTTTTCGCTCGCTCTGGCTTTGGCGTTCCTTCGCTCCTGTATTTTCTTCCAAGTGTCATCTGTGACCCACTGCTTTCGCTGGGTGCGAAGCTCCAGAACTGGTGTCCGGCTTTTCTCCTCCTGTCGATGGATCCCCGCAATGCGCAGCCTGATCTCGCCGATTCACTTTAGGTGAAAGACGACGGAAGATGAGCTGGGATTGCATTTTGTATGCGGCATTCAAAATGGTGATCGCTCGAAAGTTCTCACACATTAATTTGTCGCCTTTTTGTGGATGGGACAGATAATCCCTTCCTTCCAATCCTCCGATAGCTGTTCGGTTTGCCAGATCTTGACAACTAACTTGTGCATACAGGTGGCCAACTTTTCCGGGCCCATCTTGATGAGTTCTGCTGAGATACCGTCCTTACCAACCGCTTTGTTGTTTTTGAGCTGGTGGATGGCACCCTCACTCCCCTCAGCGTGGGAGTAAGTTCGTTCCCGTCCTCTGCTGCACCAAAATAGCCATTTCCTCAGCTGCCTTGATCCCCCGTGCCTACATTCTCTTCGCCATTCAGGCGCTCGCCGAAGTGCTGCTTCTACCTTTCGATCACCACACGTTTGTCCGTCAGGAGGCTCCCGTCCTTACCCCTGCAAATTTCGGCTTGCGGCACGTAGCCTTTGCGGGATGTGTTGAGATTCCGGTAGAACTTACGCGTTTCTTGTGAACGGCACAGCAGTTCCATTTCGTCGCACTCCGCTTCTTACAGGCGGCGCTTTTTCTCCTGAAAGAGACGGGTCTGCTGCTTCCGCTTCTGTCTGTATCGCTCCACATTCTGTCGGGTTCCATGCTGCAGCATTACCGCCCGCGCTGCGTCCTTCTCCTCCAGAACCGCTCTGCACTCCTCGTCGAAGCAATCGTTTCGTTGACTCCGTTCTACGTACCCGATAGTGCTCTCAGCTGCGTTGTTGATGCTTTAACTGTACTCCAGAAGACCTCTAGAGAGGCCACATCGAGCACACCCCCGTCCGGCAACGCTGCCTCGAGGTTCTGCGCGTATGCGGTGGCGATACCTGGTTGCTTCAGTCACCCTAGATCGTACCGGGGCGGTCGCCGGTACTGTACATTGTTAATAACGGAGAATTTCGGGCGCAGTTTAACCATAACCAAGAAGTGATAAGAGTCGATATTAGCGCCACGATAGGCCCTGACGTCAATAATGTCGGAAAAATGCCGTCCATCAATCAGAACGTGGTCGATTTGCTATTCCGTTTGTTGTGGTGATCTCCCGGTGTAGCGATACGGGAAGCTTATCCCAAATGGAGGAGAACGTGCCTCTGGAGCCGACCTACTGATACGGGAGGCTGTGCTGGAAGAAGGTGCTACGAATGGCCATGTTCTTGGAGGTGGCGAAATTGAATATCAGGATAAAACTTGGAGAATAATATAGAGAATATAGAAATAAAAAACGTGAAACGAACGCTTTCTTTTTTTTTGAAAAATGTCTTGAATCAGCAGCAACAATGGCTGATAAATAAACCGATAAACAGCACATATAAAGCTCGACATGCCACGGACACCATTTTTCACATATCGTTCCCCACGCGCACGTAATCGGGATAGTCCCCGCAGAGCGATGGAAAAACCTGTCATTTCATCCCTTGTAGCCAGCGGCAACTCTTCGCCCTGATGTGAAGCATGTGGTGGGGTGGTGGTGCTCGTGCTGGCAACTTTACAATGTGGCGCAGCAGATTGGGTACCCCCGCGCGTTTCTTTCGTTAGAATGGCATAAAACGATGCGTGGCAAGGGGCTGGAGGGCGTGGATTGAAAACGAATTCCTCCAAACAAGGTTAATAAATTCTGGCTGACAACAAACGATGCTCCATTTCAAAGCTAAACCGGATGTCGTTTCGCTCGGTCGTGGATTGGACGGGGAGGGGAAAGGTCTGTTTTTCCTTTCCGTCTTATCGTATTGGCTGGAATCTCGGGCACAAGGTTCGAAGAAGTTCAAATTGTCACAGCTGCACATATGAGAGGATGTGGATCTAGACAGGAAATAAAAATCCATTTGCCACGCTGTTTTCTAGTGTCATCGGCATTGTCGTACGGCGGCATTTAAACTTGGATGCAGGGAAAAAATGTGTCCTTTTTTCCGATCAACTCCCTCTTGGAGGTCGAACCGCCGAACGAACACACCAATTTCGAATTTTGTAAACTGTTAATTCAGTTGCTTATGTGGGGAGCTGGGGAGTGTCATTTGCACCGTCACCGTTTGTTTTCTTGCGTAGCATTTGGTTTGATCTTTGTGTTTGGTTGTGAAGAACGCTTGAAGAAATTACCCCCACGAGACGTTGTAAAATTTTACAACTCAGTTATTTATTTCCGTGGCGATAAACGGAAGCTTTACGTTCTCATTGTTATTATTGATTGCGCCACATCTTAGTCTTGCTTTGACGAGTTTTTTGTTTTCATTTTGTGGTTTGGTTCTTCTTTCGATGCGTACTGGCAGGTCATGCTACAGAGGTTTATTTAGAATACCAATAGAAGTAAAAAAAAATAAATGTGGGTATAGAACAAATAATGCGAGAAAACCATTTTGATTTATCGTTTCAATACTTAAAATCCCCAAAATTAATTCCGAATGGATTCTCTGGCTCGATGACGGAAGTAATTATGTTCGCTAGCGCCACGTGGTGGTGGAACTCGGAACAATGATGTTCATGACCTGGAAGTACTCATAGCCCTGAACCACTTTGTCGAAAAACGAACCTTCCCATCTGGCCTCAATCTCGGGGTAAATCCTGTAACCAGGGGCAGTGAATCAAAATTCAACCATCGCGCAACAATAATGGCAATGTCGCAACCTGTATTTGTTGCGTAAACCCATGCGACATAAGTTTGTCCCTACTTGAAAATAATGGGATTAACATCGTACACCACGAGTTTAGAGATTTTTAAGCCTTGCATTGCGATTTTCGAACGGTAACTTCGTGTCGGTAAACACTGCAACTCTGGTGAAGCTCTATCATCAAACAGTTTCGACTTTGGGTTAGCAATAATTAATTATTCACGAGTTGAAAAGTACGCAACAAATTCAGCTTCCGTTTTGTCTGCAACAAAAAATTTCGAAATCATGTCATTATCTGTTACCAGTAGGGATAAAGAGTAATCGTCGCACCTTCTTTGTTGCTTGTTTTTTGCCTCTTTTGTCTGACAATTCTCTTCACTGACCAGGGGTGTGTTGAAGTGTCCAAGATTTGTAAGATTATTGTGGTTTTGTTTATCGTTGTGTTGTAATCTTGTACCAAGGCAGACCTTAAATGTCTGAAGATGCACACTATTCAACACCCACTGTGGTGTAACGCAGCCAATAGTTTCGCTACTCACCACCAGGCGTCACAAAAGGACATGTTGGGCGGACATTATGGCGCTGGGTGGTGTAAAGACTAAAGGGAGCATGAACCACCAGCGCTAAACCACCAATTACGTTGCAAATCTTGAAAAGTCAAGACGTGAGTTAGCGAAGCTAAATTAAAAAGTGAAATCGTGCTTAAGCAAAATTTAAAAAGTGATTTTGTTATAAGTCGTGCAGATAGTGGAAGAAACGAGTGGGATCCAGGTAACCCAAGACATTCAATAATTCCAACCAAGCCCATCATTAACCGCCAAAATCCAAACCCCCCCCCCCCTCCTTATAGGACCCCTAGTGCTTACCTGTGCTATCGATTGAAAGCCTGCAGGGTCAAGTGGGGTAAGATGCCATTTTTCAAACTTTAATCGTTTTCAATGATAATTAGCCTCATTTGTTAGGCTTTCAAAGTGGTAACAGCAACTAGACAATATTTGCTCGATACTTCAGCAAAACTATTCACTAAACTATTGCATTTTCATTGATTTTTAGCAATTTTAAAAACTGATTCGTAAAACGGAAGTGGTGCAAAACGACCATCTGCCATGGGGTAAGATGCCATTTCATGAAAACATTCAAAAATTACGTCCATCAGTTTTCGGGAATTTCCGACTCCTTTTCCCCCCTCTGTCCCGCTTTTTTCGTAAACTCAATAAATGGAGTGTTACCCCCCTCCCCGCAAAACGATGATCGTAATATTTGAGTGACCCCTAACATGGAAAGTGTATCCATGTGTGCCTCAATTTCGTTGGAAACACTTGGCTGGTAATAAAATCACCAGAAAACCTTAATTGCAAGCACGAAAAACCGGAAGTTGCCAATTTACATTGGGAAATCAAAAGATTTTTCGTGGGTTTGGTGGCCTAGCTACTAGAGTAATGTTCGATGCAAACATATCTTGACACCATTCATCTATAGCAATGATCAAGTGCCATACAGGAATGATTTTATGAGTTGGGCCATTTTACCCCATCTTGGCATTTTGGGCTCTGTTCCCCTACTTAACTGTGCTACCCTTTAAAGGGCCCGCGTATTCCTCCAAGTTTGCCCGGAGGATTTCCGGAAGTACGTTAGAAGCAACCGTGGTCCGGATTGGGCCCAGTTGTCAAGTGCTCCGCTCCGTCGATCAAATAGACCGCCGTTGGTCTGTTAGACAATAGAGAGGCGAGGCCATTTTGCAAGCGTGTCCAGTGGTTTACGCGACGCGACGAATACCACGACTCGGACAACGAACGGCCGCCCTACCCAACGGAAGGCGACGGCGAAGCAGAACAACGAAAGGCGAGACGAAGAAGGTGTAGTAGCGGAACAAGAAAAAGGGACCCGCCGACTGCGTAAAAGAAGGAAAAGTAAGGTAGGAGATCGGCAATTAATAAAGTGGAAGTAACAAAGGTGTTGTGGAGGAATTTATGTTTGGTGAAACTGGCAGCACTGATATAGCTCAACGTGAAAAACAGTACAATAGATAGCTTTAGTGTTGGGATGTTTGTGTACGGGAGTGGCAGAAAAATACTAGAATGTAAGTTATAATCAGGATTGAAATAAGATTGAATTTATAATAAAAATTAATAAAATTACAGCATTGAAGCTGACCGCAAAAAAGGCTGCTTTCAATAAGTATTGCATCGCCCTGAACCCGCATCATCCTAACAAAAGGTACACACTTTTAAACAAAGTACCGTTTTCAGCTGTTCTATTTTCGGTAAAAGTTCAGATTACCGAATGTTCAGCAAGATACAGTGACCGGCACAAAAAAAGATCCACCATATAGTGTTTTAGTTCCTGATGAAAACTACATCCAAACATGATAAAATACATCTTTCAATGAATGCACTCATCCATTTTACATTGTTTTAGTGATCTGTGTTAAAAATATTTGGTTTTTGAGGAATAAAATGATTTCTGATAAAAGATTGGAAAAATTGCCTGAAAATTGGGTATGACAGAAAAAAAGATCCACTTAGCAATTAATTCTGAAACTTCAGAATTTTACCAATTTTTTAAACGTTTTGCTTCTTGGTTTATATTATTGTGATGTTTTCGATATATAATATTTATTTTGACGTGAGTTTTATCAATTTAAGAGTGATATGGGGTGAGTTTATTTTTCATGGTTAATATAGGTAATAGGTAAAATTTTACCTAAACTCCAGAAACTATCTGTAAGCAAGAATTAACGCTATTAATCTACTATACAACAATAATTCAGCATGCTGACATATATAAATCTACTTTTTTGAACTATTTTCAAAGAAATGCGCATGTTGTGAAGATTAATAAGAATCATTTGATTTTACATCCGGCCTCGCGAGGACGCGAGGATCCGGCCCGCGGCACGAATGAAGAAAAATAGTAGAACTTGGCCTGAGCAGTAATATTATTTTTCAATATTTTCCTTTTCCAAGTGAAATGTAAAAAAAAATATTCAGGGTGTATTTCGGTTGGTTGAAGTGTATATTTTTTTTTTTCTAAAAACCTGTTTTAATTCACAGATTGTGAGGAAGAATTTGATTATGTCAATATAAAAGTTTTGTGAACTTCTGAGAACTCGTGCTAACTCTGTAAAATAAAGAAATAAAAAGAAGATCACGTAGCTAAAGAAATCAAGAACAACGAATCAATCAAAATTCTCTATAAATTGAAGATTTTCATTTTGTTCTGAGAATTCAGCAAGCTCTAATATAAAACACATAGATCCAGCGTAGAATTCTGCTTTATGAATATCAATTTATTTCTTAATAAATACTAACACGAACTCCAATATTCTGCAAGAATTTTCACATATTTAGTAAGCACCAATATTTGATAAGAAACTGAAAAGTGTTGAAACAAAAGTTTCTTTCTCATCTTTAGAATTCTAAATTTCGATTTGTACCCACTTGAACAGCATAGCTCGGAAATTTTTTTGAAAATAGTGTGTTATTGTCAAATTTTAATTTCTGGCCCGTTAACTGGTATGGAGTGTCGCCTGTGGCCCGCGGTCGTAAACGGTTGGGCAGGCCTGTACTAAAGCTTGCTGGAGGTATATTCTATCATATACACATTGATAATTACAAAATTTCAATGTATTGTAAGTGGTACACACGGGTGTTCAATCATAATATTATCTTTTAACATCAAATTCCACTGTCGTATTGAAGTACCCATTCACAGAATCAAAAGTATACAAAAAATAAAGCGTCAGATCATCTAGCTGTCTTCTGCAATATTTTTCGTTGGAATACAAGGAATATATGTGCTGAAGACACCAACATGATTTGACGTTAGTCTCTCTTGCAATCACTCATTTCATGTGTGCGCATAATTCAACACCAGTGTAATTTTATTTTGAAAGTTACCATTTTATAAGTGAGCACCATGTGTACTACTGGTAATTCTTTGAAAATTTGTAATTATCAATGTGTATATGTATGACAGAATATACCTCCAGCAAGCTTTAATACAAGCAGATAGAGGTGATCATTGCGATACACAAACGTGAGAGTGTTTTGAGTTATCAAATAATATCAAATAATCATTAATAATCTTTACAACATATGCATTTCTTTGCATTAGTCTACCAAAACTCATAAAAAATGTTCAAAAAAGTACATTCCTGTATGTCTGCAAGCTGAATTATTGTTGAATTGTAGTTTAATAGCACCCATTCTTGCTTACAGATAGCTTCTGTTGTTTAGGGAAAATTTTACCTATTATATTAACCATGAAAAATAAACCCGCCCCATATCACCCTAAAATTGATAAAAATCATGTCAAAATAAATTTCACAAGCCAAAAACATCACAACAGCAGAAACCTAGAAGCAAAACGGCGAAATTTAGAAGTTTCTGAATTAATTGCTTAGTGGATGCATTCATTGAAAGATACATTTTATCATGTTTGTATGTATTTTTCACTAGAAAATGCAATCACTTTATAGTAGATCTTCTTTTGTGCCGGTCACTGTATTACCGAAGTTCGGGGAATAATTACCGAACTTTCGGTAAACTGTACTGAACTATCGGTAATGTTTAACGAACGTTCGGTAAAACTGTGCTGAACTTCGGTAATCCAAGCTTTTACCGAAAATAGAACAGCCGAATAAGTGACTCTGAAATAAGTGTGTACCAAGTACTAAAGAGTTCGACTGATATGTGTGTTCTAGCTACTTTATCGGCACTGCAGTCTTGGGGATTCTAAACGACTGTTTTAGATTTGTCTCGACCCGACTTTTTGACTCTGTTTCGTCTTGAAGAAGACTCGAGACAATATAAAGTTTCTAAAGGTACCAAGGGTACTGAGTCACTTTGGCAGTGCCTAGTATTTTGGGCACTTTTTCGCAATAACTCAATTGACCAATAAACCAATTGACTTGAAATTTTGTATACGGCTAGATACTTTACGGATCTCACCACGTCTTAAAAATAGTGTCAATTAGTTCAAAGTTGACTGATTTATAGCAGAAAAGTGCCCACAATAGAAGCCCTGAAGAGATGGTTCCACTTCCCTATTTGTGTTAAGATGAATATATAACGAAGCCACACCTCGATTTTTCAAAAGCACAAATCTGAAGAACCGAATGTTGGTTTGCGCTGAAAAGTTGATCGATTCGTTACCTGCTGGTGATGACCAATCGATCAACTTTTCAGCGCTTAATGACATTCGGTTCTTCAGATTTGTGCTCTTGAAAATTCGAGGTGTGGCTTCGTCATATCTTCACCTTAAAGTCAGAATAAAGTGGGATTTGTGTTTACGTTTTAGCAAAGTGTTTGAGTGTTTCCTTGACCGCGATAGTCAAGCGCGTACGCCGCCCCTGAGGCAGTTGGAGAAGGGAGGTCTCACCAGTAGTGCAGGAAAGGAATCGCCCGCTAGTTACAATTCCACCAACGTCATACCGGAAGTAATTTTGTACTCTAGCGCCACGTGGTGGGTATATTCGGAACTATAAAATCCATCACCAGGAAGTGGTTTTTATTCTGAACAACTTTGCAGAAGACAAAATGTTAATGTTGCAATCTTGTCGAGGTTCCGAGAGAACTCGCTGCAAAGACATGGTGCACATAGCTTTCACTACATATTTCTAGGATACTGTAGGATTACGATGATGCAAGCCCGAGCAGAAGAGAAAATCAACAGCATAACAATATATAGTATTTTGACATTAATGATGGAATTAGTAGTTTTTGTGTTATAATAAGACATGTTATTATTATGTTATAAACTTGTCTGTCATAAGTGGCAAAATAACAAAAATCATAACAAAAAATGTTCCTGGAAGACCAATTCAATAACATGTTTTGTTAGATTCAATAACAACTTAATAACAATGAACTTTACAGTGAATTTTAAAATTTGTTATTATTGTGTTCTACTTTATCACATATTTGTACATTTTCAATAGTAGAATAATAACGAAACTTGGTCAACAACAAAGTATATTATTGAAATGTTATTTAGTGGATGGATCTAAAAAACATGATCAAAACAAAATAAGATAGCCCAACAATACATGTTATGAAAAAGAAATACTTTGATAAGTTAATAATAATAAATTATGATCTTAAAACAGGCTGTGTGATTCTGTTATTATGGATTTGATATCTTCCTCTGCTCGGAAAAAGACTGAAATTTGGATGTGAGATATGGATGTGCAAAAACAGTTCCACTTTTGCCTGTCGGTACTTAGCGTGTTGAACGGAATCCAAAAAGTGTGAGAAAATTAAGTAGTAAGATTTTCTGTTGGTTAAACATCAAAATGTAAATGATAAAGCCTAAAATGAACAGTTCTGTGTTGGAATAAAGACGCATCCTAATGCCTCTGAAGTATAAATGTATTATACTCGAATTATTAAAAGAATTAAAAGACTGTAAAATGAAAGAACTGCACGAAGAGTCGGAATGTTTATACCTACTCTATTTATGTTAGAACAGAAGTTCATTCAAAAATGCATAAAGCGGCTAAAAAATGGCTAATACTCAAACTCATTCAATCGGAAAAAATGTATTATAAATGTGTCTTACTTTTAGACCGCATCAATTTTTGATATCATTTATTTGAAAAGATATTGTAAACTATAATGCAAGCATTTCATGCTAGATAAGTGGATACATTGGGTGCCATTTAAAAAAATGTGAGGCGTCCAATGTATGTTATTTCAGCCAAACTGAAGTCTAGAGGGTCAAGAGAGTTATTTGAAGACGCAATAGTTGTTAACGCGGTGAATTATGTAAGCGTCACCGTCATATTTTATCAAATTAAGTATTGTTTTACATAATACATGACTTTTTACGGTTTTTTTTGGAATCTTTATCTGTATTGTTTCCGGTGAATTACAACCCAAGTAACACACATGTCATAAAATAGTTACGGCAGTGCAAGTTTTGGTTGTATAAAAGTTTTTTTGACGTTATTTTAACATTATGTTCAAATTACGTCAAATTTACCTCTATACAACCAAAAGTTGTGCTGCCGTATCTATTATATGACATGTGTGTTGCTTGGGAACCTGCACTCGTT
The DNA here is from genome assembly GCF_035046485.1 of Aedes albopictus. NCBI lineage: Eukaryota > Metazoa > Arthropoda > Insecta > Diptera > Culicidae > Aedes > Aedes albopictus. The sequence continues at coordinate 282,875,141 of NC_085136.1, read as the reverse complement.
ATGATAATTTTACAGTCCGGATTCGCTGGTTGGGTCATGACTGCGCCCCGATTAGCGAATCGTGTTCATTCGTTGGGGAAACTGACAACTGATCAAAATGCTCTAGACACACGCAAGTGACGAGAAATACGTCACGAAACACTCAGATACTTGCGCAAACGTTCTGTATACAGGAGCTGTGATGCGCCGGAGGTCAGACGTCAAACTCGTTTTGACATCTATTTTGACATTGACAGTGCTTTTTAGTTGGGTTTGCCCCAACCAGTGAGCATTCAACCATCGACCCATCTAACGAGCTCTCAACGAACGAATCGTTACTGTATAAGAATATTTTGAAGCACTTTGTAATCGTTTGCAAACTGTTCTCGAGAATTAACCAAAGCACGGGGGCTTATGCGCCACTCTCATGAAGAGAGACCACCGGTCGTGTTAGATTTGCCCGACTCTGTTAGAGACTATTATCTCAGTGGATAAGTTGAAGGGCTCACATAAAATAGGCAAAACTCCTTGAAACGAAACCCAAACTCAATCTCCATCAAAAAGCTACCAAAAACATAGGGAGAACGGAATAAAACAAAGAATCTAAACTGAATAAACGTAATAGCTATGCGTAAACACTATGTTAGTGAATTTTATAAAAATAGTCAAACGTTAAGGGAAACTAAACTGAAATTCAACCTTTTATAATTCAGAAATTTTTACTCAATATAACAGTCATTCGGGTTGGACTAATTAACATAACGTACGGAACAAGAAAGTTTCATGGCCATGAACACAAAATGACGTACCTGCGCAGGTTTTTCTTGACGTTGCGACGATTCTCGATGTCGACAGGCAGTCGTCGGTGATGGTGACGGCTTGCAGGCGGACATCGGCTTGTCCGGCGACAACTTACTGGACCCGTGTGTGTAATGGTCGAAAAACGGTGCGGAGGGAGTGGCGGCTGGACGAAAACTTCCGGATTTTGGGATGATTGAGAGCTATTCCCGGGATGATCCTTCTCTGGCCAATAGGGACGCAAACGCAACAGAGCCCAGCGCGTACTAGCTGGCCGAGCGGGGAATGCTACGTCTTCTATATCCCAAAAAGACGAACCAGAGTCACTGCGTATTATTAGCTACACAGCTACGGTGAACCAACTCTCGCGACTCCGCTCCACGGGAATCGACAGACGGGACCTTACCATCCGCTTTTGGCGACCGACGGGAGAATTCGCTACAGATGATCTAGCGACTGCACTACCCTCCGTTTAACTACCTGCGAGAAGCGGGCCTTTGCAGGACACACGGGTTCACGGACAGAAATGGCGGTTCACTCCGCCAACGGATCTTCAATTGGGTTTTTTTAAATTTTCAAAAATGTATCGATTTTTCATTTTTATAGGAAAGAACACCTTTTTCTGAACCACTATGATTTTTTTCAGATTTTTAGAACTGTTTTGGTACCTAAAATCAATTTCAGAGAGATTTTTTGAAATCACCTTTTGACAGCTGGGCAACTGCTTGACAGCTCCGCCCAGTACAAAATGCGACGAGGGGTGATTCGGAAAATCGCTCCCATACAAACTTCAAATTGATTTTAAATAGGTTCCCGGGCACAAAAATTCATGAAAATTGGGGATTCGGCTCAGTTTGGCATGCAGATTCAGAATATGGGATTATCTCAAAACCGCTAAAGAAGCCAATTCGGCGATTACTCCGCTGAAGAAACGTACAAATCCAGCCGTTTGAGAAAAGCGCCACAGCGCTGGAATGTCCAAGCACATTTAATTAAACATTCTTAATTCACCGTCACAAAACAACTTAAATTGAGCAGAATCGCGAAATTAACCGGACCTCAGTCCACTATTTTTAAAAAAGAACCAAAACAACGTCCGACATAATTTTATGTAAAACTTACTCAATACTATTTTATCTTTGACTTCAAAAAAAAACATTACAAATTCGTTGATCTTCAGTTTAAATTTGTACGTTTGAGAATATCGTACGTGTTTGGTTTGTGTCTAGGCTACATACGTAACGATGCGTTGAACGCAGATAGTTAGAGACATTTTGAAGGAACGAGATGCTCTGCGCCGCCATACGAATTAGGTAATAGTTTGGAGAATTGAATTGAATTGTATGAACAGAGACATAGTTTCTCGTACGAAGCAACTATGTCTCTGTTCATACAATTCAATTCAATTCTCCAAACTATTACCTAATTCGTATGGCGGCGCAGAGCATCTCGTTCCTTCAAAATGTCTCTAACTATCTGCGTTCAACGCATCGTTACGTATGTAGCCTAGACACAAACCAAACACGTACGATATTCTCAAACGTACAAATTTAAACTGAAGATCAACAAATTATATTACAATAGGATTTTACTTGAAAAGATAAAAATGTCAAAAACTACAAATTAACTAAAATAATCATCAAAAATAATAATAATAAAAAAAAACAATTGCAAAATAAAATCTAAAATATTCAAATGATCAAACAATTTAATTTAACTGAATTCAAGCTTTATTTTACTTAAAAATATAAAAACGTCAAAACGTTACAACTTGAGATGCAAATAACTGTAAGAAACCTTACTTTGAAAAAAAAAAACTCAATATTATGATTTATTTATATAAAATGAATGTAAAATTAAAATGGCAACACTTCCGAAATGATCAAATCTATGATTTACGAGTTGATCTGTAATGTAGGTCACTATGCAAAATGATTGTGTTTAAAATATTTCGAAATTTGATTAAATAAAATGCGTAATTCGGCTATACGAATGTCCAATTTTCTATTTTTTGTATTTTACGGCAAAAAAATGAATAGTATATTACATTTGTGGAAAAAAAAACAGAAAAAATATGCCTCGGCTACACAAATGTCTACTAGAGTGGGTCATCGTTTATATGGAAAAATGAAAAATTCAATGGTTTCCCATCAGATCAAAGCTTTTTTGGTCCCATTTCAGGGCCCAAATAAGTGTGCAAAATTTGGGCACGATCGGTTATGTCTACGTTTTGCGCATCGCGTTTGAAGTTTGTATGGGGTTTTACATGGGAAAACACACTTTTTTACATTTTTCATATAACAAGCTCGAATTTTTATAAAACCATGTAACCGATAAAGTGAAAACATAGCCTAGGGTGTCCTGAAAAACTTTGTCGAAGACCGCGAAGTGATCTGATGCTTATGAAAAAAGTTATAGCGTTGGCATTTCTTGGCGAAACAGCATGATTTTGTTGCTATTGTTATTCCTTGACGTGTGAAAACATAAACACATGCATGCGGTTCGTGGGTTATAACTATTTTCACAAGCATCGGATCGCTTTGCGGTCTTCAACAAAGTTTTTCAGAACATCCTAGGCAATCATTTTACAGTATTGGTTAAAAAGTTTCAGACAAACTTTTTATACTTATGACAAAAATGCAAAAAAGTATGTTTTCCCATACAAAATCCCATACAAATTTCAATTGCAATGCGCAAAGTGTAGACGCAACCGATCGTGCTCAAATTTTGCACAGATACTCAGGACCCGAAACGGAACCAAAAAAGCTTTGATCTGAGAAAACAGTTCCGATGACCCACACTAATGTCTACCACTGTATCACACCGAGGACCTGGGATCAAATCTCACCCCTAACAAACTTACTAAATGTAAGATCTTTCTTCGAATAGAAAGTAATGCATGGTTAAATTGCTATCGGATTATAACACAATTTACAAGGACCGCTCTAACTTTGAGTAAAATATATTTCTTCAATATATCTGGATCAATCATGCCCAAAATTGGACCATAAATAGACAACCAGCACAACTAATAGTGAACATCTGAGAATTTACGCCCACGGCGATTATGAATCTGTGACTATGTTTGAGGACTATAAATACTATTCTTAGAGTAGCGTCTGTTTGTCTATGCGGGAGGTCTTTTACTACGCAGTTTCTTCTTTCCTTTGTAACAATATGCGTTGTGTATGAGTTTTTGTTTTTTGAATACAGAGCTTTTCCTCACCAGACCCCGAGGGATATTCTCCTTGAATTTGTATTTTTCCCATATCTCACAACAGACGCCCTCCCACATCAGTTTGCGCGTACGTGACAAAATCGAAAAATTTCTCAAATTTTCTGTTTTTCCTTTGTTTTCAGGCATGCCCCTGGAAGTCTACGGTACGTGGTATCCATATGCATATCCGTTCAATCAAGTGGCCTGCATTATCACCGGGCTGCTCTCCGAAACGGCCACCAACGCCACTGTGCTGACAATAACCTCCTTCACGGTGGAACGCTACATTGCCATCTGCCATCCGTTTCGGTAAGTTCCCCAATAGTTCAGGCGGGTGTCATCTCTCCCGGATGAAAATTCTAAACAAACACACTAACTAGCGGCGCTGAATTCAGCGCACATCCTTGCGCCAACACAAAACTAACCCGATTAAAATCCCGGTACAGAGTCAAACAGCAGCACCGACCTCACTAATGACCCGATTCCTTCCTCTTCTCGCCCTCCTCCATCAGATCGCACACCATGTCCAAGCTCTCGCGGGCAATCAAGTTCGTCATCGCAATCTGGCTGATAGCGTTCGGACTGGCCACCCCCCAGGCGCTGCAGTTCGGCGTGGTGGAAAGTCCCACCACCAGGCTTTGTACGGTGAGTTGTTGGGCGGGAGCAAGAAGGGGGGCGCTAAATGGATTACATTCACGTGGCTTCCAGTAGTAGTGAATTTAACCACCACCGAGCTTAACACCGATGTGGTCCGGGGATCGTGACCCGTGGATTGGAATTTATGGACCTGTCGGCTGGTTGACCTGTTTTTAACCTAATTCAGAATTATTGGAAAACGTGTTTTAGAGGATTTGTACTCCGGCCTTGAGTTACTGGTGGTGATGTACCACCATGACAAGAAGAAAGATGGCCATTAGCAATCATTGCGACATACAGCTTTCAACAGCTAAAAGGTTCTACTCCAGTTAAGTTTCACCCTTGACAAGTGGGCTGTCACATGCCAATCATTTTCTACCCCCAAAAGCTGTGCCACTGTATAATCTAATATGTCTAAATTAAATATAAACTTTTTCGTTCCATACTTCCCTGAATCACGTGGTCCACAATGGATAAAACAACTCACATAAATGGCATTTTCGACTTCATATATTTCGCTTATCATGCTGCGGTCAGTTCCTCTTCTTCTTCGTTCTGGCTTTACGTCCCAATTGAGACAGAACCATACATATTCGGCACGATGACACTCTATGTCCAAGAACGTCAAGCATACTTCCACAACGAAAAGATTTTGGTCCCACCGGGAATCGAACCCGTCACTCTTAGTATGCAATTTAGCCGCTTTGGCCTTATGAGCCCACTCAATTCATACATCATGTGAAACTTTGATACAGTAGCAAAAATTGTTTTCGGGATTCGCTGCTGAAATAACGAACGATAACGAAACGGGAAACTGCTGGATTCTGTGTACATAAACTAATTAAAATTCTCCTTCGAAATTGCGCTTGAGGAGCGGACGGTTATGCCGCGCTTGGTTCGGTTATACCGGGAGGCAGCACCAACATTAACAGGAATTAACCGGGGAAAGCGATTTTTCTTCCGAGCCTGTGTTCAGCAAAGTTTGAGTATTCTAGACCAACATGTGAAAAGGGCGGATATCCAAAATGTTAGAATCGAGAAAAACGCTTGCAAAGTTTCACAATCTAAAACTAATTCCTATTTAACACTTTGTGCGTGTGCACTCAATCTTTTTCGTTGTTTTAGAAGAAAACACTATCCTCTTGGTGATTTTATGTCAAAAAGTACAAACAAGCGTTTTTCCTTGAAGAAAATGAATGAAATGAAAATTACGCCCAGATAAAAACTCATTGGTCATTACGCCCGACATGCTACGCCACTTGGTCGCCAGCACTGGAATTACGCCTGGTCGATATTACCTAGAATCGATCGCTTTTGTTATTACGCCCGAAGAAATTTTGTATCGAAATTAGTGGAATGCAATAGATTTTGAACCTGATCCACTGCAATAAATTGATTTTGAAGCTTTCTTAACTAAAAGTAACTAATTGAAGTTTATCTGACATTGGACAATGGAGGAGGAAGGAAATTTTCTCTTGACGTTGCCTACGATGAGTGGTAAAAAACGTGTAAAACGCAATGGAAATCAGATTTCGATTGAAATCTATATTCTAGCTCTTATCTATGAATAACAACTCTTTACAGTTTATCTAGTATCGTACAGCAAAGGAGGGAGTTGCCCCTGCCATTGTCCATAATGCGCGTTGAAAAAAAAAAATATAGCTACAGTACCGATGGGGAAGCGCAGGCAGCATATTATGTTCCCAACAAGCCCGTGTACAACGGATGAGTTTTTGGGGGTTAAACTCCTCCCATTGCCGATACTCTATACACAAGGCCTCCTTCACCCTTTGCTAAAATTGGGTAAAACCCCTCCCGACAATTTTCTGTGCACGGGCCTGGTTCCCAATATCACCTTTTGCTGAATCTACTTGCTGTGACCTATGCCGGTCAATAGATTAGAGACCATTCGCTAACATTTTTATCACTGAAGCTTTACCAGCTAAATATCATCCAAATCTGGATCCTTTGGAGAAAATATATCCTGAATAGACATTGAAGCCATATTATCGCCACTTATTGCAGTCAGTCAGCGACTTTATTGAATTTTACGATGAAAAACGCACGATTTGATCTTGGGCGTAAGAACCATCCGTGCGCAACAAGAGCAATAAGTGCGCGGCGGATTTCCACTCAGACATTTTGATGGGCGCCGAAGCACGACGTAATGACGAAGGCTTTTCAATAACGGTGTAAGTAGTTAGGGGCGACTTTAATCAAAAATGGGAGTAAAAGTTTTGTGTAAATTTGATAAATATGAATGGCGAGATGCTGTTCTCGACGGTTTATTCAACAGTGTTAACAATTTTGTGCATTTTTGTGCTATTTTCAAAGGCGCAAGATCATTGGCGGAACAACCAAATGAAGTGATCAAAATCAGATGTGGAAATCCGCCTTTATTTAAATTATTGTTTTCCAGAAGTGAAAACTCATTTTTGAGCTAACGTCAGGAAAAATCATATGTTTATGAGTTGTTTCATCAAATTATGCTGAAAAGTGATTTGTTTACATTTTGGCTCTTCCGCCCTTTTCAAATGTTGGTCTAGTATTGACCGAGAACTATCACGTATGGCCATTCACTATTCGAAATTGTAACCTCAGATCTAGGGGCAAGACAGATCTAACGAGAGCAAATCTGTGCTCGAGGTGTTGTTCAGAATTCCTCACAGTTCCTCAGAATTTCTCTTAATTATGCCAAAGTGTGATCAGGCACCAATGTCAAACTGCATAGGGGTTGTGTGCTAGTAGTGGACCCTGCGCCTATAGTGGACCCCCTACAGAAAAACTCAAATATGAATGCCCAAATCAACTTATTCGAGGCTACTTCCACCGGGGGAACATCAATTACGATGTTCCACAGGTGTTCCTGACAAACAAATTGCCAAGTGGTCACAAAAATCGATTATTTTAACTATTTAATGAATGTAAACACTCAAAAGGGTCCACTATAGGGCACATTCGGGAGGGTCCACTATAGGCTCCGTCGGCAGCATGACAGATAACATGGAAATCAAATGGGGGGTCCACTATAGGCGCCGAGATATGTGTAAACAATCCTATAGTGGACCCTAGTGGGGTCCATTATAGGCAACATCGATACATATTTTCAAATGCGTATTTCACTGGAATAATTTGTTATTGTTGTATGTTTGACGATCTTAACAAAAAGAGGGGACATAAAACTTGTCATAAAATTCCACTTTGGAACAATCCACTGACGAAACATGGCTAAAAACCCGCAGAAGTAAATGTCGATGGCTTAGGGGGTCCACTACTAGTACCCAAACCCTATAGTGTTGCGTGCGCTGAATGAAAATTGCAGTTTTAGGGATGTCTTTCAACAAATACCGTCGATCATCGAGAAAAAGACTAACTCAGAATCTCTCAGAGTTGCTCTCGTTTGCAGTGTCTTGCCCCTAGCCTCAGATGGCAACACTTATCAATCTACATAAAACAATCTTTTAGCTGGGGGTGTTGCTATGATGGTAAACATTGAGATTGGGTCAACAAAGTATGAACAAAACTGGAGTCTATAAATGGAGCCATTTAATATTTTAAAACAGTGGTGCTCATCATGCGGGCCGCATGCGGCCCTCCAAGCCTTGAGATGCGACCCACGGAGTAGTTTTCGAAGTTCAGAAATTTTTGAACGATTTTTTGGAATAACTCGTTCAGTTTCTTAAGAAATCGAACAAAAAAGTTTAGCTGATCAATTTTCACAGCGTTAAACACAAATAAAGTTCCGTTCCGGTAAGATTCGAACTCACGACTCACGAAATATTCCGGCGTCGTATAGCTAAGCCACAAAACCAGTCACGAAAAAAATAGTTCTGGTGCCACGGGGCCACTGTAGCTTTAGAAGCAATTCCTGGAGCAACAAAATACATTCTTAAAACTACAAACAAAATTCCAGGATCAATTGCAGCAACGCCTGTGGAAAATCTGAACATTAATCTTGAAACAACTTTAAAAGATAATTTTTAAGAAACTGTCAGAAATAATTGTAAAGAATCTCAAGCAGGAAAAATCCGGAGCACTTTAGGATAAATTTCGATAGCAGCATAGGAGCATTCCTGGAGGCACTTTGGGAAATATTTATGAAGCATTCTGGTATATGTTGAATATAAGTTCATAGAAAACTTCAAGATATTTTTAAAAGACTTTAATAAAAATCTTAAGCTGCAACTCCAGAAGAGACTTATGGAAATACTTCACTAAAATCTTCGAGAAACTCAAGAAAAATTTCTAGATAAGCTTCAGGAAAAATCCGGAAGCTATTCTAGAAGAAATACTTGGAAAAGATTCATGAAAAATTCGTGAAGTAACTTCAGAGCAATTCCAAAGGTAAATCCAAGAAAAGTTCTTGGAGGCATTCCAAGGGAATTCCAGAAATACTAAAAGAAACTCTAGAAAACTTTCTTAATGAGCAATTTCAAGATAAGCTGTTAAAGAAATTGCTTGAAAATCTTCTAGACCAACTCCAGAATAAAGTTCAAAAGAAGATCCAGCATTTTTGGAGCGATTCAGAAGAAATTCATATAAAAGTTGCATGATAACGAAAAATAAAAACTACATGAAGTAAGTTTGACCCTTTCACAAGTTCTGAACGGTTTAGATTTTCAATAAATGTATTGTAAAATGGTTCTTTCTGTTCATCGATATTCTATGCAGGCCACCGGTCGATCTCGATTCCCGAATTATAAATTTGGCCGGCGGTATCCTTCAGTCTGAGCACCACTGCACAGTGGGAAAAAATATATATAAAACGCGAATAAATTCAATATCTCAGCTCGGAGTGGATGGATTCGAATAAATTTTTGACACAAACTGTAAAAATTTCTATAGTTTCAGATAAGGAGGGTGTCATTCGCCGCACGATGCTGGAAATCAGTGTGTTGAGCTTGTTTTACCCCGCTCTCTCTTTCTAATACATTTTTGAGAAAATTCTCTTCTATTCCCGTCTGGCGTTCGAAATAAATACCTTGTTTAACTCGTATTTGTGTAAAAACTTGCACAGTATCGGCAATTTGACATAGGGTTGGTCCTGCTCTTATGGTTTGTGTTCCACTTCGGGCAGTGAAGCATGTGCAATTTTAAAGAAAAAGGGGATGTCGGGGTAATTTGAAAATATTTCAATTTTTAGGGCCGTGCGGTAAGCCAAACCAGCTCCTAACGATACTACGGAAGTTTTCACACAAACCCAAATTGAATAAATTATTTATTTTGCACTTCAGGATTTTTCCAAAAAGGTGAAAATGAGAGAGAATGGGGTAAAACGGGCCCGATACACAGATTTCCAGCAACGTGCGGCGAACGACACCCTCCTTATCTAAAACTATAGAGATTTTTACAGTTTGTGTCAAAAAATCATTCAAATCCATCCACTCCGAGCTGAGATATTGAATTTATTCGCGTTTCATACCTATTTTTCCCATTGTGCACTGTTTAAAAAGATGAAAAAAAAATATTTTGATAATTGCCAACACTGCTCAAATAGAGCTTAATTCAACTCAATATGTCAGATACACAAGATTCAAATGATCAGAGAATTTCACATTGGTTACCCAGCATGCCATTATTCATACGGTTAAAATATCTGGAAACACTGCTAATGTAGATCAGTCGTGCTGTAGAAAATCGATGTGTAATTCCGAAAGGCCTGATACTAGATGTTTTTATAGTTCATCGAAAAAAAATGGACTCGATTTTTCTTTGTATCGTCATTAGGATGACGAATTTTTAGATAGGGTGATCCAAAATATTTAAGTTCTTTAAAATTAAAAATTTCTAACTCATAACTTTAGTTCATTTGGTCGATTTTATTATTTTTTTAAAGGTATTCAAATTGTCTTTTCTAGTCAAAATGCGATTATAAGGACAACTTGTCTTTAGGTGCAAACATATGTAATTTCTTTTATCATTTTCATGGTGTCGGGACCAAAGGGATACCCCGGTTTCATTTTTTTATCAGATTCAGCAAATTTGGCAAGAAATCAGTTTTTTTTTAATTAAAAATGAAATATGATCCTATACTAGACATTTTTATTGGAATCAGATTTTACAGTAAGGACCCGATTTTGTCAGCCCCATTTTGCGACAAACTTTTTGCTTTCATTATCTTACAATCACATTTTAAGCAATTTATTAATGTTTATCATCAAACTACAGCTGCATCTCAGCTATACATAGAAGGAATTAAAGTTAATTAAAGCGAAAAATGTGTTCCGAAAAGGGGCTGACATAATCGGGTCACTTATGTATTTTGCATCCTTATAAAACTATGGATACAAAAACACCTGGTATCACTCTAAAATGCAGTCAATGCATTGTTTATGAGGTTTCACAATATTAGACAATTTTTAGTGTAACTTGTATTAAAATATGTGACCTTCCATTAACAAAAATCATACCTCAAAAGCTAAAAAACATACATCTCTGATTTTTTTTATTTATTATGCCAAGTTTTCTGATAAAAATATAAAACCAGGGTGCTCCTTAGGTCCCGAAAATATGAAAACGTAAAAAAAACTAATATATTAGCATATTTTTTACACCTAAACACAACCCTTTCAACGTGTTTGTCTAAAACCTACGATTCAATAAAGGGGAACTTACGTATTTTCGGCCGTTTTGTTTTGAACTCACAATTGGCCTTAAGTCTTTCCCAATCAAGCTGAGTTATATCGAAGACCACATTATCAAGAAGACTTGCAGCACTGCTGAAAATCGGGAAGTCACTGCTAGCAGCGCCACCCCGGATGAAGGTGGCACTATTCATGATAGTGTGTGTAAATTTTCATACTCGCACCAATACACTCTTACACTTTTACACAAAGGTACCACCTTAGCTCACCAGGCGGCGGTGCCGTCGGTGACGCTTGCTGTTAGTATCGGAAAATAACAGAGTTGCATGTCTTCTTGATAAAGTAGTCTTCGGTTATATGCCCAAGTTTCAGTCAGTTTGGCTGACAAAAACCTCTTATGACGAAGAGAACATACCTGTCGATAATACCCTTTGTCACCCTATTTCAAACAAAAAATAATAATAAAGCAATCTATGACGATTTTTCGCGATGGGGGTGACAGCCAGTGTAAACACAGTGTGAGTACAGCTTAAGGTAAAACGGGACGCCGTGTTATTTTTCCTATCTTGCCTCTCTTTCTAACAATTTGCCTCGCGATTTTGAAGATGGCAATCTTGAGTTCTATCGCGCTGAAGATGCTGAAAAACAATCAGCATATGCTCTGCAAGTGAGTATACACTTTTGTTGCAAAATATGAAGTAGAATCTGAGATTACCAGAGCAATGGCGGATATTTCCTCGACCGTCCCGTTCACCCTTAACAAAGTTTCGTCAAGTGTCGTTGGTGCTCCTCAAATTCCTTTGTGTTCAACTGTCACCCCGATCATCGGATGTCAAAATACATGGTAAACAGAGAAAAAAAAAACAGCTGATCGCATCTGTCTCATGGATTCTTGCTCAAAATCGGCCAACTGGTCGAATTGGCTAACTCACACTGGATCTCAGAAAATGAGCATTGTTTGAATCTGCATGATCGGTAATACTATTACCGAGTAGTAATAGAATTATTATGTTGCAGTGCGAAACAATATACCACAGACAAACAGACGTAACACTCCGAAAACAAGCTTGCCACATGCATTTAACGATGAATTTAAATTTCATTTGATTACCAGAGCTCTGCAGACGCTCTAATATTCAATAGCTTTTACGCTAGCTAGTGTACACGTTGCTGAATGATGCTTAAGCATGAGCATGAGCATGTAGAGGGTCTTGTTTCCCGGACTGAAAAAAATACCGGGATTCGGGATTTTTATTTTCCAAATCCCGGGATTTCCCGGGATCCCGGGAAAATCGAAATTTCCTAAAAACGGTACAAAATACCAATGGAACGATTTCTAAAACACTTTTAATCAATTTCGATCGATTAATAATCACCACTAATCATTATTAAAAAAAAAAACAAAACACGTTTTTCAAAGACCTTTGATTGTATAACGACATTTGGAAATATAAATGGATATTTGAAAATTCTGATAATGTACTCATCTTCTCTCGGAATAGGTTAACTTGGGCTATTCTGGCATATTTATCAGTTCAAATTTTTTGACAGAATTTGCTAAAAGATAATGATACTTCTAGCGAAACGAAAAAAAGTTCAAAAAGGAATTCCAAAAAAGTTTTCATTGGATTCGTTTCTTAATTTGTTTACAATCCTAGAGGATATAATAAATAAAGGATTAATAGAATTCCTGCATCAATTATCAAATTAATCAATGGGGTCTCTTTTTATGTTATTTTTAGTAACAAATTTGAAACTTTCTACCATAAGCTTTTTTATCGATACTTACGAAAATATTCTTCCATTTTGCTGCGCGATTCGCTTCATATATTTTATTTTACACTTCGATATTGCACGATTTTCTGGGATTTAAAGAAAGTACTATTATAGACGTTTCTCTGTTTTTTTCAAAAGTCACCGAAGAAATGTCTGCAGAAAACCTGAAAACAGTATGCTGTTTCACTTGAATTATCTCTTGAATACTGAAACGAGTTCCGGAAATTTTGCCGGACTTAAAAAAAATTGTCTTCATACATTTCATCGGATATATTTTATAAAGTACTGCAGAAGTTATGAATTGTTTGCCCATTTTCCTGAATTATATGCCACTGAAAATTCTACATAATTTAATCAAAAATGCGTCAAATATATGCTCAGGTAAGTTGAATATTATGAATTAGTATTCTTAAGGGTTTACTTCAGAAACATCTGAAAAGATGTACCGTAAAACGGGGTATCATTGATCAGCAGGGTAACATTGACCGGCTTGACCGACCTCATGAAATGTTCAAACAAGCATTTTACATTAAATCAGTTTCTGCTATCGAATGGTATATCGTAATCTGCTATCATTTAGCTCTTAAATGACATGCAATTCATGAAAATTGAATTTCATAAACATTGAAATAAATCGATTTTTGCATAACTGTGTTTCGTAACGCAATGAGATACATTGTCAAACATTCATGCTTGGCGTGAATACTAGATACAATATGAGTTTCGAAATCACTGTATTACTTTAATATGATATCCTAGAGTTGGATTTAATAGACGTTACTTTTATGAAAATGCTCTTTTTCAATGAAATATATGATTTATTAAAAGTCGGCTATCAATCACTTAAGCCATTGCCTACCTTTAGGCGTTATTCGCGGTTTGGAGGATTTCAATCCTTAAATAACTCAAAAAGTACATAATTTGTAACAAATTGGACAACATATTCGCAATCAGCGACCCCGAATTCAGTAAGGAGGGGTATTTTCATTGCAAACGAACATTGATCACTGACATGATCAATGTTACCCCAAATCAACAAAATCAAAAATTAGATGAAAAAACTTATTTAAAAATGTTTTAAAGTTTTATTATACTTTTTCGAGTAGCTTAACATATACTCAAAGGGCCAGTACTTGTTTTAAAAATATAAAACATGTTACGTTTGCTTTAACAAGAGAATTATTCAAGAAAGATCAAAAATTCTGATCAATGTTACCCCGGATTACGGTACTCAATATTTGATTTTAAAGAAAACTTTGCAGAAGTTCCACTTTTACTTATTTTACATTTTTTGTAAAACAAATATACAAAATCTGCTACTATAAATGTTGAACATGGCTATTAAATCCAGAAATACTACCCGAACAATCTAGTAATAGCATAAAATAAATCCTAAAATTCCATATTCTAATATTCTGCCTAAGATTCAGTAAAAAAAATGTAAGAATATTCTGCCAAAAATCAGTGGTATAATTACAAGGATTTTCATCAAAAGCTTGATTTTCGTAGAAAAAATACACTAGACCTGCCAGATAGCGTAGAATTGGATGAAAAAATTGCAACACTGATGAAAAAGATTTCAACTGAAAAGTAGAATACATTATTACTATTTTTTCAGTTTTCGGGAAATCCCGGGAATTTCAGAAAAATATCCCGGGATTCGGGATTTTTCAGATCCCGGGATATCCCGGGATTTTCGTCCCGGGAAATCCCGGGCAAGACCCTCTAAGCATGAGCATAGATGACCGCACAATTCGTAGTTGCTACTCTGTGATTGACCAGAACCAGGGCCGGATCTAAGGGGGGGGGGCGGGCCCCGGGCCCCCACATTTCAGGGGCCCCCACAAAAACTTTTCTGCTTGCTAACATTAGCATTATTTTTCATATTGCTCAAGTACTGTTCAAAAATAAGGAAAAACATGTTTGGTCATCTCTCCGAGGGGCCTCCACATTCGCTAGGGCCCCGGGCCCCCACAATCCTTAATCCGGGCCTGACCAGAACAATCGAAATTGCACAAGGAACCAATGAATAGGGCTTAGGACTAGCTTACTATTCTCAATGTACACAGTTCGAGAGCTCTCAACTTTAATAGGGTCAATAACGGCGCCGGTAACGTCCTTACGGTCATCGAGGATGGGAGGGAATGTTAGTAAGACAAACGTTGTTATAAAGACCGCGAATCGGTGCATCTCCACGTTTGTCTCAGGAAGGAATTTTTTGTTAGTAGGGAAAGGTACATTGTCAGCCCGGGAGTCACCTATGGTTGGTGATATGATTTGACAATGGATCAATATACACAAACCGCCGTTAACAATCGACCACTTTTCGACGCAAAAACTAGCCAAAAAGAAAATTCTATCGCACGTCTCCACTCCACTAGGGAGCAGAAACCTTTAGCACAGACAAACAGACGTAACACTTGCGAAATTCCCATCGACCACGCTTTTAACGATCATTTTAAATTTTCATAGTTGTGACTTTCACAACCAGAGGCGCGCGCATCGTTTTTCTATGCGTTTGATGTTTCACACTAGCGCTTTCTGTTGACGATACTGCACAACACAGTGATTCGTGCAACTTTTCCACCAGGTGATGGTAGTGTGAACTAGGCGATGGATTTCCATGAAAATCGTTCAAGGTGTTACGTCTGTTTGTCTGTGCCTTTAGTCTATTCCACACAGAAATACACTGAACGCGACTCACTTATCGGCGCCGGGATTTTTTTCGACCGGCGAGCCCGAACTAACACTTTTCACTCTTTTGTGTAAATGCAAAAAATGAAAGAAAATATTTATTATCAATTAAAAGCGTAATGGGAACTAGCGCGACGGGAAGCGAAAAATGCGGAACCGACTCGATCCACAACGAGTCCACCCCTAGTGTACACGTTGCTGAATGATGCTTAAGTCGTAAAAATTGCATTAGGTCGGTTCTATAGTCGAATATAGAGCATTGGTAACAGCGCTAATAGGTTCTATATCCCCTGATAGGGCTGGTCAGAAACCACTTTTTGGCGAATTATTCGGTTGATATAGGACCTTCCGTACCTAGTCTCTGGAAAGGCGACTGTCAAAAGTGAAAGACAGAAAACCATCTGTTTATCTCATTTTCTTTTCTAGGTTCTTCTACGTTCCTGTCAACCAGTTTTTTTTTTGTAGCTTGATCTGGATTTCATGTCACGTACTCTAGGTTCTTTCCTTCATGTTGATTTTCGTCATGCTTTCCATCTGCTCCATTAGTGCATCATTGGTTTACTTTGCTCAGTGCCGTATTTAAAAGCAGAGAACGTTTGAGGCAGCTTTAATTATTGATTCCAGACAACCTTGGTTAATGACTCCAGCATCCAGCATAAAGAACTTCACGCACAACCGAGTAAAAAATTAAATCCGACCAATACAATGTATATGCTATAAGGATGTTGAAGAAAAGTTGAAAATGATCGTCCATAATTTTAATCAAAACCATCCTCCGGAGAACAGCTAACGGCTTCCATAGTCCAACCAATGCAGCTTCTTTTAAATCTTTTCTGTACCTAAACATTTCTCTGCAGATTTTCTCAGGTAAACAGCTATCAGCTTACATGATCCACTAAATGCTGCCCTTTAACATCTTTTTACTCCCAAACATACCTGCTGTTTTTATGGAGGTTCATCGTTCACTTTTTTTATTGGCATCTGTGTTGACTGATATAAATGTCATGCATGTCAAGCCGTTCAGCAGCACTCGCAGCCGTCTTACTCGGCTTATAGGCACAGGGCCTGCAAGCATTTAAAGATAGTGTTATATACCCATATATGGCCTACTTCAGTGCTTACGGGTTACAGGGTCGTTGGATGACCTTTTCAATACTTATAGCAGTGCTTAGTGGTTACCTGAGTATAGACATTTCGCATCCAGACGACTATAAGCGCTGATCTTGTGAACGTGCAACTCCCGCACCACTTCATGCGTACCCCCTAGTAGGCCTCAGGAAGGTCTTTATAAGGGCAGGAGAGACAAGTGGGTAAACTAGAAAGTCTTAAAGGAGAACAAAAGGCATCACAGGGAGTCTTACATAAGCGTTCGAAGAGATACCAGGAGCGTTTCAGGGCCTCATGGGGATGCCAGGAAAGGTTGAAAGGGAACTCATGACGCTTAAGAGTTCCAGGAGGTTATTTAAAAAAAAATTTCAAAAATTCTGCGGGGCTTTAAGTGGGGTAAAAAAGAGTTTCGTAAGCATTCCTCGAGGGATCTTAGGTTATTTCAGCGTGTTTAAAGGGCGTTTTAAAGGGTTCGAGAGATGTTTCAGGGATATTGCATGAGGTCTCAAAGAGTTTCAGAGGATTTTTGGGCGTTTCAGGGTGATTCAAGAGTTGCTTAGGAGGTTTCAGCGGGTTTCAGTGGGTTTTCATATGCGCTTCAGATGGTTTCGGGAGTCTCAGGAGCGTTTCAGGGGGTTTCAGGGACGTTTCAGGAAATGTCAGGTAGTTCCCAGGGGCAGAGATAAGAAGAATACTCACTTGTAAAGAATTATTCTCGCTTGATTTTCTTTCAGCTTAGAAGCTGTTGAATGTTATTAAAACACAGTGTATGGGAGGACTTTTACCTTGTAGTTTTATTTAGAAGTTTGCCGAATAAAGCAAATGTCGCATAGGAAACCCAAGTCATGACAGAGTGAGTGTAATTTACATTCACCTCATAAAGAGTCGATTTCATAACGTTTGCATAAAAAATGGGCTTCTTTCAAATAGCACAGTGTATAAGCAAAATATAAACAAAATTTTTTTTTTGTTTACCAGCAGCACCTATTGGATATGCTAGAAAAACTCGTACAGGTAGTTAGAGCTAGTTTTAATGAACTTAGTGAGGATGTTGATTACAGTAGTGAGTAGTCCAAAACAAACGTGCTGGCACATTTTTTTTACAGTTTTGAGCTATTTGCCTATGAAAACTATTACGTATTTAGTTGCATATAATCCTAATTTCACTTCTTATTTATTAACACTTCATAATCATTGAGAAACTTGTGAGAAAGATGGATCCCTTGTTACCTGAAGTGTCAAAAAACAGCTAATTTTGACTTACATATAATTATGTCATGCTAATCGTCGTTGTAGATTGATGTCAAAACAGAATATCATCATCCCCATGATATTTGCTAATGAAATAGGATATCTTCTATGAACGTTTAGTGCAATTGATACAAGAGTTTACCTAATTGTTAAAGGAAATTTTGTTACCGAAAGAAACATAGACAACTAGCGGCAAAATCACCAACTAAATGTGGAATCACCAGATATCTCTTGACTTCCTGAAAAACTTTGCCGAAGACGACACTTTTCTCTTTGCTCTGGTTCCCGAGATATAGAAGTTTTAAACTTTACTTGACGACTAGTGCCACCTTCACAGATCGAAAAAAGAGTGTAAAATACTGTGACATATCTAGATTGAGTTTAAATAAGAGCGAAAGTAACATGAGAGAGTTCTCTTCATCGACTCTCTCTTCTGCAAATTAAAGTGACAAGATGCAAATTCAATCGAACTTTTTTACACTTAGACGCTAGATTGCATCGCAACCTAGCGATTTATGACCAAAAAGTTCAACAATACTTGCAACTTGTCACTTTAAATTGAAGAAGAGAGAGTCGATGAAGAGAACTCTCTCATGTTACTTTCGCCCTTATTTAAACTCAATCTAGATTTGATGCACATGATTGGAGCATGGGATATCACTGAAGTTTACATGACATATCATAAAAAGTCATAAAATATCATGTAAACTTCTATTATATGTCATGTAATACAGCATGACTCTGTATGTTTACATGACATATAACACAAATTTACATGATATATCATGTAAACCATCATAACACTAAGTTTACATGACGAAACTGAAGTTTACATGACGTGTAAACCTCATTATTTTTATCTGTGTAGCTACGAAATCACAAACTAACTGGTGAATCACCAGATTGTTTTTGACCTACTGAACCACTTTTCCGAAGACAGCATTTGTTCCAGATAAAGTAAATCTTGAGATATCGCATGTGATAACTTATGAGTACTTCTACTGGCGAGTGTACTTCTACATAGCGCTTCTAGCGGCCAAATTTTCAACTAACTGGATGTTAGTTTACATTGTTTGATAGATCTATTCTAGTACTACAACTTTGCCAAAGAAAGTAATACGCCTGAGATATTCGCTCACACCCCCAATTAGGTGAAATCCCACACAGGCTGCCGTGTAATAGGAATCCGTGTAATAGGTGACCGTGTAGACGGAAGCCATGTAGTAGGAGTCTAGACTGTACATGCTTCAGAAGTGAGAGAATACTAAGCGAGTGTAACTCTTCCCAAGTGAGTGTTCCCATCCCTGTCGTCCATGGGCATTGCAGGGGCTTTATGCGGTCTCACGGGAGTTCGTGGGGTTTTCAGAGGCGTTCCGTGGGATCTCAAGGGGATTAGGGGATTCACAGGAGCATTTTAGGGGCTTCAGGGGCGTTCAATAAGGTCTCAAGATGATTTTAAAGTGTTTCATGGGGTTTCAGAGAGTTTTAGGAGCATATCGCATGTATTTCAGAAGGCTTCAGAGAGGTTTCAGGGAGTTTCAGGGCATAAGGATGTTTTCGATCACCTGGCAATCATTTGACTCTTTTGTCCATAATTCAGTTCAGATGCATAATATTGAATTGTGGTGTTCGGCAAACTTATAGATTAATGTTTTCCTACGATTATCACCAAGGACGCCATATTCTAACTCTTACATTGACGACGTAAAAGTGTTAGTACCACCCACTCATACTAAACGATCGGATTTTTCGATCGTTTAGTATGAGTAGGTGGTACTAGCGCTCTCACAGCGTACACATAAGAGCTAGAATATGGCGTCCTTGGTGATAATTGTAGGAAAAACACTAATCTACATGTTTGCCGAACACCACATTTCAATCATGTGCTTCTGAACTGATTTATGGGCAACTGAGTCCAATGATTGCCAGGTGATCAAAAACATCCTTTCAGGGACGTTTCTGAAAATTTTTTTGGGAGTCTCAGGGGGGTTTTGGAGGCATTGCAGGGGTCATCTTAGGGTGTCATGGGGTTACAGGAGCGATTCATGGGGCTATGAAGCATGAAGCACCTTAGGACTAAGCAAAGTCCGTTGGCCGAACTTTAAAGAACAAAGATTGGCTATATTGTGGTCTTCAAAGCAAATACGCTCCTTGTCACCGTGGAGTTGGTTTCCTGCTCAGCGCTGACGCTCACGCTGTGCTCCTGAGGTAGGAACCTCAATGGGAGGATAATAATTGTAGACAGATTTAGAACACGGGTTCGAACGGGTGACCTGACAGTATGCGATAATTAGTGGAGCATCATGTTGCTGTGGATCGTTCTCAAGGTCCTCTGCAAAGTGATCCTTAACCGGATGACGTAACTCTCCGAAGGCAGCAAGCAGGATTCCGTAGCACCCTGGAGCAAATCAATGAATTCCAAGAGTGTTCATTGATTACAAAAAAGATTTCGAAACTTATGGGAAGCCCTCAGTTGCAAGGGTCTCTGAGAAAATCATTGGCCTCATTGAAGCACAGTACAGGGCATTTTCGTGCAGAGTTCTGCACAACGGTGTTTTGTCCGATCCCATCCGGATCGTTGCTGGAGGGAGGCAAGGATGTATACTATCACCGCTACTGTTCCTCATCGTAATCTACGAGATCCTGGTAGGTACGATTGACCGTGAACCGAATCGTGGATTGCTGTAGCAACCCATTACTATGGAGCATTTAAATGACTGGCTGATGACGTTGCTCTCCCAGCTCAACGGCGCTCTGATATGCAGAATAGGCTCAATGATCTTTATGCTCCTTGGCGGCAGGTATTCGTCTTACCATCAACGGCAACAAACCCAAATCGTTGGATGTAAACACGGTCAACCTTTCCGGCTATATGAAAGCTTCCAATATCTAGGTAGGCAAATGGTGGCCGGTGGGGACATAAGTGCACGGATCAAGAAGAACTCAAACGTGAAATGTGTGCTGCTGTACGCCAGTGAAACCTGGTGTGTATCAGTGGAGAACACTCAACGGATGAAGATCTTTATCAATAGATGCCTGCCGTATATAATTCGTGCACGGTGGCTCCAACGTGGTACTCCATCGTCGATATAATCAAAAGCCAATAGCGACAGAGATTCGGGAGCGAAAATGGAATTTGGTCGGCCAAACTCTACACAGGGGTCATGGTGGCGCAACCTCAATAAAGAAATAAAGGAAGTCGACAGAAATTTGACCTGGCCACTGACAGGTTGAGGCGATGGCGGGCAATCGCCAGGATGGAGATCTCTTACTTATTGCGGTCCACTACACAATCATGGGTGCTCAGGACTGGAAGTAGTAATGAGTAATTGCAAATTTCTGCTGCTGCCTCGTCTCCTATTTGTCGAAAAATAAAATTAAATTCAGGTCTTGGGCAGCACAGCTTACGGCTAAACACATCTGATGGATAGATTACCTTTGACTATTTACTCGCATTGCTCGGTTGTATGCTCTATCTAGTGTGAGTGAGCCAAAAGTTACAGCGAAAGAATTTATTTTTGAGCAGATTATGCTGGGTCCGATAGCCACTGTGGCATTGTTTAAACTTGTTCTTTTCAAACACGATATTGCTCAACGTTGTGGCTTGTCAGGATAAAAGTCCACACGTTTTCTTACTGTTCGTGTTTCGTGCCTCCGGTATGGCCTGAAAACCTGCGTATGTTGTCCGCTTTTCAAGTGCAGTTAGGGGGAGAATTTTAATTAATTTATCCTACACGGAATTTCCAGGAATCTTTTTTTTTTTTGGTAAATTGAATGCCTTTTGGGTTTGGGAAAGTCATGTGAATTTGGGAGAGCTCATTCAACAAGAAGGAATTTTCAACGATTATCAACATTCATTCGTGAATGAAATCGGACGATTTTTTAGACAACTTTCAATGTTTACTAATTGTTTACAAATTCAAAACATAATATTCCAACGTCATTTCTCTTAATCTACTCCGAACTTCAATCAACGTATTATATTATTTTCATCCTGAAAACACAACTGTAATAAGAACAACCACAATTTATCCTATATAGAAAGACTAAGTCTTGTTAGCCTAAATTGAAACGAAATTGATTAGAATCTCTCGTAAATCTGCAGCTGTCGACAAACGAAACCAGCATTCCAAAACAGGGTAATAACTCCATATATAAAACATTGTCCTCCGAGCTGGCTGCAACCCAACCCGGAGACGGGAAAATACAGTGAAAACAATTGGCTCTCCATTCATTTCATTTGCTGCACAATATTATCCTGGAAATGTGCCCGTCCCATTCCCACTCTCCCGCTCCGGTGGGCTGATCCAATCGTCCATAACTGCACGTGCAATGTGGAAACTCGTACATGCATCAACAGATGCTACACGCAGAACTCGATGTACACAGCGCAACGAGTAACTTTCACGCAGCGACCGAAAAGACAAAAGAATTTTCACGCAGATTTGTGTAACACTGGATCAACACAGAAAATGTGCTGCTCCGGTGTTACACAAATCTGCGTGAAAATTCTTTTGTCTTTTCGGTCGCTGCGTGAAAGTTACTCGTGTGCTGTGTTGTTTCATTTAAGGGTGTAAGCTACATTATCTCTCTCTCTCTCTCTCTCTCTCTCTCTCTCTCTTCTTGGCGTAACGTCCTCGCTGGGACAAAGCCTGCTTCTCAGCTTAGTGTTCTATGAGCACTTCCATAGTTATTAACTGAGAGCTTCCTTTGCCAATGACCATTTTGCATGTGTGTATCGTGTGGCAGGCACGAAGATACTCTATGCCCAAGGAAGTCAAGGAAATTTCCTTTACGAAAAGATCCTGGACCGACCGGGAATCGAACCCGTCACCCTCAGCATGGTCATGCTGAATACCCGTGCGTTTACCGCCTCGGCTATATAGCTACATTATACGCGCTGCAAATGACTTTGTGGGTTATCCCTAGTCCGCCCTAGCCGTTTCAATTTGGGCATTTGGGTAGTGCCCTGCACTAAGCACCTACACGGGAATGGGTTCTTTTTTATCAGCAACATAACTTATTCAGACCTGGCCACATAATAAATGGCCTAGCTCTGCTCTGGGAGCCGCGTTTTCCATAGAGGTGTACGGTTCCATGTTTGGGTTATCACCACCGGGAAGAGTTATGATTTCGAGCAACCAGCGAAAGCGTCGAAATGGCACCATTACCCTACTATGGGAGGAATGACACACGGAAAAGCTTGCGGCCCTTTGGCAAAAAGAGTATAAAAATGTGATAAAGTGAAATTTATATGATATTTCGGGTAATTGATTATTGTACTCCATGCCGGCGCGGCAGGAGGTGGACCATATGCCTACGTATTTAACGGTGCACAGTGAAAAAGGGTCCTTATAGAAGATGCTGTTAGCGCACGGAATTCAACAAATTATGCTGAAGGTGACGGGTTCGATTCCCGATCGTTCCAGGAAGTTTTCGTAAAGGAAATTTCCTTGACTTCCTTGGGTAGAGAGTATCGTCGTTCCTGCCACACTATGTACACATACGAAATGGTCATTAACAGAGGAAGCTCTCTATTAATAACTGTGGAAGTGCTTATAGAACCAAGCTTTGCCGAAATGGGAACGTTACACCAAGAAGAAAATGAAGATGTGTACGTGAACATCAATAGGAAATTACGAGGAAGTCATTAAGTGCACGTGTTTCGGATTGTATGGCATGAAAATGGGTTTCGATCGTAGTTAATTAAGGACTGTTCAATTTATAAAACGGACAACTTGCTTGTGCGAAATCATTTTTATTTTTCAATCAAATCATTATCAGTTTTTTGCATAACTTTCTATAGCTATTCTCAAATGTAGGAAAAATATATCATTAAGCAAAATGTTCTTTATTATGTAACTGCAGCGGTTTTCGTAAAACATCAATAAAAACCCATTTCTCAAAATTCGACATAACTTTCCACATACTTAACATGCACATTTTCATGAAGTTTTCAATGTATTGGAATCTTATACTATTCTACTAAAGGTAAAGCTCAATAGTTGGTCAGTAATGCACCAAGCAGTCTCCAGCTTGATGTAATAAGTTGCCTTATTTTCATAGGAATTATTTGAAAATGTTCCGTACAAGAGCCATCCTAATCGGTTCAGCCGTTTGTGAGTTTTGTTGCCTGAAAGGAATTTCAAATTCATTTTTATATATAGATAGATATAGATACTCCAATGGATAACTGATTACGCTTATAGATCAGATGGCTCTATTCCAAGGAGTTCTCGGATACTCTTAAACTTTGTCTACGTGTCGTACCGTTTATCCCGAAGCTGCTTTTGCTCCTCAATTAATTGATTTTTTCGGTTGTTTTTAACGTTGGTTGAAGTTACGTTTAGATCGGACAACCGTGATTGAACATAATGAATTACCTACATCGGCTGTTTTCCTACTCTCCGCATTTACCAATGTGGCGCTAGCTTCTATGCGCGAAAAATCGCTAAAAGTAAATCGCAAAAAAAATGTAGAGTAAGGTGGGGCAAAAGTTCGACCCTAGTTGAAAATTCAATTATTTTCAAGAAATCGAAGCAGATAAAAATAAATGAATACCGTGTGGTGATTCTACCATCCATGAGCTAAAATTTTGCTGAAAAAAGTTACGCCAAATGTCTTTTCAATTTTGAGTTACAACACTTTTTGTATGTGTGTGTCTAATTCGAACTCTTGCCCCACCAGTGGGGCAAAAGTTCGAATCTAGTGTTTGTGGTATTCCGCTATCCGTAGCACACTATTTCGACACTTTGATAATTGGAATACCTAAAACCAATAAATATTTGATGTTGAAACTGGAATACACTTTAAAGTTCGATCTGGATTTTACCCAAATCAGGGTTAAATTTACTTCACCAAAAATTAGTAGTTTTCCGCCAAATTCAGATAAAACAACATTTTTTTTCAACTTCGATCGAATTTTCTCACTAATTCCATCATTTTTAGAGATAATATGTACATTTTGCAGAATTTTAGGGTTTTACCTAAAGTTGTCACATGACTCGAACTCTTGCCCCACAATTCGAACTTTTGCCCCACTATGTGTGAAATATGATTTCCAAAACTTTTCTGAAAAAAGTTATACATGCTAAAGCATCTTCAAAATATGCCTAGTTACGCCCCAAAATAAAATATCGAATTTGATTTCATTACAATTCCATTCCATGCGTTGGAAGGACCGTCGCATATTACAATTTTTTTATCAAAAACCAACATTTTGTCATAACTTTTCGAAATATTGATCAATTTTCATAATTTTAGGAGTGAAAGACTCTTTTTCAAAAAGGCATCGAACAACCTTGACACCCGAAAGATATCATTTGAATTAAACTCAAAAACTTCAAAAGAAACTCTTGCCCCACTCGAACTTTTGCCCCACTTTACTCTATGGCGAATAGCATCTAAAGGCAAATTTATCGAAGTGGAATACATTATTCGAAAAAAATATTTGGTAGTGGTTGTGCACAATGGTGACCACTATTAAACCTACCAATTATTTTTTCAGGAAAAGCATTCTATTTCAAGTAATTCAAGTTTAGATGCTTTTCACCATACAAAATTAAATTGTTTTACTCCTGCTGATCAACTGTGGCTGCGTGCAAAGCGGGTAGTCCATTGTGCCAGTTTAGTGCCGTGGACATCGTTGCGATTCAGGAAATTACGAAAATACAAAGTTATTTTGCTACGTATCTCTTTAGCAGTAACTGCCATTCCTGATCGGCAATGGAAAGAGATAGAACTTGCCGAAAATGCTCCAAAAGTGTCGACTCTACTACCGAACTATTCACAGTTTGCGAAGGAGATTGCGCGGGACTTTATCACGCTAACTGTGTTGGACTAAGCGAAGAAGATGTGTGCACCCTCTCGTTGAACATCATTTGGATGTGCGATATCTGTATCGATAAGTTCCGGAGAGTGAGAGACGGTATCTCATCTGATCCTACAAGCAAACCAACGAACGCAAAAACGATTGCAGAAGAAGTGAAAGAGTTAAAATCAACTGTGACGGGAATTCTCGAAATGCTGTCGAAAGCTACACCACCGGCTCCAGCAGTCTTCTCGAGTCGTGTTTCGCTGCTTCATTCGACACCCATCGCATCGTCCGAACTACACAACAAAACCGATATGAATGCCCCACACACGCAGAGTAATGAGAAGCTGTGCACTGCAGATGACGACGACGACTTCTCATTGTTTGTCACTAATATTGATGAAAGTGCAACCGAACGGGATACACATGTGATGGTCTCTCGAGCAATAGGTACTCCGCAACCCGAGCGCATCGATGTAGTAAAATTGACTTCCAAATGGAA
The DNA here is from genome assembly GCF_035046485.1 of Aedes albopictus. NCBI lineage: Eukaryota > Metazoa > Arthropoda > Insecta > Diptera > Culicidae > Aedes > Aedes albopictus. The sequence continues at coordinate 282,848,784 of NC_085136.1, read as the reverse complement.
TCGTTGCAGAAAACCCGATTTTATTTCTTTCAAAGTTGTCATTGATAAGGGATGGAAAACACGAGCTATGGATCCGGGTATATGGCCAAAAAATGTCAAAATAAGAGAATTTGTTAACCATCACAATGAAACGTGGAAGCCTCATTGTCAATGAATTTGAATGTTACTAGTTATTTTGTCACACATAGTTTTGTCTCTTCTGAATGTAAATGAAATTTTATGATGTTAACTGTGTAGAATGTGATTTGTATGTGTAGGTTTGATTTTTATTTCTGAAAATAGGAAAATTTATGATGATTTTTAAATGTAATAGTTTTTTTTTGCAATAATTGTTTGTAGTTCGTATGTTTTAAATGTACTTTTGTATCCATAGTTTTAAGTTATTCAATAAGACTTCAAAAGTCAGTTGAATTATGAGTAAATAAACAAAATAAACAAAATAAACTTTTAACCCTTAAACACTCCGTAAAATTGAAACCAAGCCCCATCATGCGACACATCGAACTGTAGCGATTTTTGTAATTTGGTTGACGATTTTTTTGCGAAGGTCAACACTGGATAAATTCTACAAAATCGGCCCAAAATTCAAGATGGAAGCGTAATATTAAAGATGGCAGCTCAAAATTCAAGATGTCGGCTGTTTAATAGAGTTTTAGGCTCTAATAAAAGCATGCAATATGGGGTATATTTGATAGGGGGAAGATGTGTGGAGCATGCATGAGCATGAGCATGAGCATGAGCATAGATGACCGCACAATTCGTAGTTGCTACACTGCAAAATATTTTTGCTGGTAATCAGCAAACTTTGCTGATTTTTGGCGTGCTGATCGTATTCAGCAATACAAATTACTGAATATCAGCAATGATTTTTCTACTTGCTGAACCATCCAGCAATTTTGACAGTTGATCAGCAAAGTTGTGCTGAAATTCAGCAAAAATGTTGCTGAAATTCAGCAATTTCTTTTGCTGATTTTTGGCGTGCTGGAAGCATTTCAAAAATTTTGGTGTGTACTCCGTGATTGACCAGAGCAATCGAATAGCACAGGGAACCAATGAATAGGGCTTGGGACTAGCTTACTATTCTCAATGTACACAGTTCGAGAGCTCTCAGCTTTAATAAGGTCAATAACGGCGCCGGCCACGTCCTTACGGTCATCGAGGAAGGGAGGGAATGTTAGTAAGACAAACGTTGTTAAAAAGACCGCGAATCGCTGCATCTCCACGTTTGTCTCAGGAAGGAATTTTTGTTAGTAGGGTAAGGTACATTGTCAGTCCGGGAGTCACCTATGGTTGGTGATATGATTTGACAATGGATCAATATACACAAACCGCCGTTAACAACCGACCACTTTTCGACGCAAAAACTAGCCAAAAAGAAAATTCTATCGCGCGTCTCCACTCCACTAGGGAGCAGAAACCTTTAGTCTATTCCACACAGAAATACACTGAACGCGACTCACTTGTCGGCGCCCGGGTTTTTTTTTCTCTCGACCGGCGAGCCCGAACTAACACTTTTCACTCTTTTGTGTAAATGCAAAAAATGAAAGAAAATATTTATTATCAATTAAAAGTGTATTGAGAACTAGCGCTGACGGAAAGCGAAAAATTCGGAACCGACTCGATCCACGACGCGTCAACCACGTTGATTTTATTATTTCTCGTTCACACTGCAGCGCGATGAGAAGTGAAAATCCGGAACCGACTCGACCCACGACGCGTCCACCGCGCACTGAATTCAACCGCGTCGATTTTATTCTTTCTCGTTTACACTGCAGCGCGATGGGAAGCGAAAAATTCGGAACCGACTCGACCCACGACGCGTCCACCGCACACTCGGGGGGAAGATGTGTGGATTCCAAAAATGGTGGCCAGAATCTCCAAGATGGCGGCTCCTGAATCAAGATGGCGGTTGTTCAATAGTGTTTAAGGCTCTTAAACCATGCAATATGGGTATATTTGATACAGGGAAGATGTCTGGAGTCCAAAACTGCCAACTAACATATCTAAGATGGTGGCTCCAAATTCAAGATGGCGTCTGTTTAATGGAGTTTTAGGCTCTAAAACCATGTAATATGGGTAGTATGGAGAATATGTCTGGAGTCCAAAAATGGCGGCCAGAATATCCAAGATGGCGATCTAAAATCTAAGATGGCGTCCCAAATTTCAAGATGGTGGCTCTTCCATGGTGTTTTCGGCCAATAAATCACTCAATATGGATAAATTTGGTATCGGGAGGATTTCTGGAGTCCAAAAAGAGCAACCAGAATAACCAAGATGGCGGTACAATATCCAAGATGGCGGCTGATTAAGTTCCTCCTTAAATTTTCTTCTATTATTCTATGGAACCCCCTGGGATCCCAGTAAGAGAAGAACCAGCCTCGGGCTGAAAATCTCTCTTATAAAGATACCTACCTACCCCTGGGATCCCCTTGACAAGCGCCTCTTGGAACTTCCTGAAACCTCCTGGGCCTGGGATCCGCCTGAACCCCCCTTCCTGAATCCATGAACAGCCGCTGGAACCCCCAAAAGAGTTCCTGAGACCCTCTGATGCGCCACTGAGACCTTCTGGTACCTCCCGATACACCCTGAAACCCTTTGGAATGGCCATGAGACCTCAAGGTACATATCTGAAGCGCCCCAGAGTTCCCCTGAAATCCCCCTGCGACCCTCTGAAACCTCTGAGTCGCTCCTGAGACCACTGGAACGTCCCTGAGACCCCTGGAACGTTCCTGAGTCTCTTTGAAGTGCCTCTGAGGCCCCCTGAAACCCCAACACATTCTCTGAAAAAAAAAATCTCCAGGGATATCTTCAGATATATCTCTAGGTATTTTTTTTCCTAGAAATTACTCCTGCGGTTGGAAAGACCTTTCAGTTATGTGTATTTTTTTTTCACGAACTCCCCCCGAGAATTCTTCAGGATTTTCTTTAAAGATTCTATTGAAAAATATTGCAGGAATGTTCTCAGGAATTCCTTTCGAAGTTCATTTATGTTTTTCCAGTGATTCCAGGAGGTATTTCTCCAGAAATACCTGCAGAAATTCATATAGATATTCCTTTAGAAGTTCCTCCAGATATTCCTCCATGTATATCCCCCAGAAATTCAGCCAGGATTTAAACCAAGTATTTCTTTAGGAAATATTACTTCCTTAGAATTCGTTTAGAATTCGTTCTTAAGAAATAATGCCTTGAAACTTCAACAGAAATGTCTTTGGAAATGTCTCATGAGATTTTTTTGGAATCTTTATAGGAGTTCAAACATTTCTCCAGACAATCTTCCAGGCATTCCTTTAAAAATACGTTCACCGATTCCCCAGGGAATTGTTTTAGAGTATTCTCCATGAGTTTTGGTAATGGATTTCTTCAGATTTTTTTTCTAAATATTTAGGAATTCCTACAAGGGTTTTTCCAGGTATTTTTTCAACAACTTTCAGATATTCCTCTAGGAATTTTTAAAGAACATCTCCAGGGATTTCAACATAAAAAAGATAGAAGATTTATTATATTTATTTATAGAATTCCCATCAGAAGTTCCTCCACGGATTCATTTTTAAAACTGCTTCAGGAATCTCCTCAGAAATATCTCCTAAGAGTCCTTCAGTAGTTTAAGGACTTCTTCATGAATATCAGCAAGTAAACAAGCATTTCTTCAGACATTTTTTCATGATTTTCATCTAAAAGATCATTCAGATATTTTTTGTAATTTCAGCCTTTCTTTTGGAAATTCTTCCGAAGGGTTTTTTTTTTCAGAAGTGCCATAAGAAATTTCGTCAGGGGTAACTAAGAAATCTGTAGAAGGTTACCCTTTGGATTTTTTTTACGGTTCCTTCAGAAATATCTCCTGAGGTTCTTTCGGAGATGCCTTCAGAAGTTCTTTCAGATTTTTACAGAAATAGTCTATGAAATTACATAAAGAATTGCATTTCCTGTACGAAACCTTAAAAAAATGTCTAAAGCAGTTCGTGCAGAAATTGCAGTCAAAGATACTGGAGGAATTCTTGAATGAATCTCTCATGAAAATTCTAGAGGGATTTTCTTGCAAAATGACTGAAAGGTATTTGTGGACAAAAATCCCGGTAGATGTTTCTGAAGTAATCCTTAGATCCAAGAGATTTCGAAGTAAAATTTAGCATCAGAAATTGAAATCACATCTGAAAGAATTCATAAAGGAATTACCAAAATATATTTCCAATGAAATTTAATTTTTGAAGTGAAAAAAATCCTGGAAAACTGGAAATTGCTTTGCAGTAATTTCAAGAAAAATTTCTTGAAGTATTCTTGGAGAAGGTTTCAATACATCCCAATAGAAGTTTATGATGCAACCTCCGGCGGAATATCCCATGATTTTTTGGGAAACCCAACGGGAAGAGCTTCTAAATCTAAAAGAATCTCCTGCGATTTTTCTTGAGAAATTTTTGAAGAAATGCCTGGGAGAATCCCAGACGAATTCCTGAATAGAACTTTGGAGGAATTTACAGAGAAAATCCTGGAGCAATTTCTCGAGGAACTCCAACATAAATTTAAAGAAATTTTGGGATGAATAGCTGGAGGAATCTCTGCTCTGGATCTGGCTCTGGCTCTGGCTCTGGCTCTGGTTCTGGCTCTGGCTCTGGCTCTGGCTCTGGCTCTGGCTCTGGCTCTGGCTCTGGCTCTGGCTCTGGCTCTGGCTCTGGCTCTGGCTCTGGCTCTGGCTCTGGCTCTGGCTCTGGCTCTGGCTCTGGCTCTGGCTCTGGCTCTGGCTCTGGCTCTGGCTCTGGCTCTGGCTCTGGCTCTGGCTCTGGCTCTGGCTCTGGCTCTGGCTCTGGCTCTGGCTCTGGCTCTGGCTCTGGCTCTGGCTCTGGCTCTGGCTCTGGCTCTGGCTCTGGCTCTGGCTCTGGCTCTGGCTCTGGCTCTGGCTCTGGCTCTGGCTCTGGCTCTGGCTCTGGCTCTGGCTCTGGCTCTGGCTCTGGCTCTGGCTCTGGCTCTGGCTCTGGCTCTGGCTCTGGCTCTGGCTCTGGCTCTGGCTCTGGCTCTGGCTCTGGCTCTGGCTCTGGCTCTGGCTCTGGCTCTGGCTCTGGCTCTGGCTCTGGCTCTGGCTCTGGCTCTGGCTCTGGCTCTGGATCTGGCTCTGGATCTGGCTCTGGCTCTGGCTCTGGCTCTGCTCTGGCTCTGGCTCTGGCTCTGGCTCTGGCTCTGGCTCTGGCTCTGGCTCTGGCTCTGGCTCTGGCTCTGGCTCTGGCTCTGGCTCTGGCTCTGGCTCTGGCTCTGGCTCTGGCTCTGGCTCTGGCTCTGGCTCTGGCTCTGGCTCTGGCTCTGGCTCTGGCTCTGGCTCTGGCTCTGGCTCTGGCTCTGGCTCTGGCTCTGGCTCTGGCTCTGGATCTGGCTCTGGATCTGGCTCTGGCTCTGGCTCTGGCTCTGGCTCTGGCTCTGGCTCTGGCTCTGGCCAGCCAGAAGAAGCCAAAAAAAGGAAGCCACGTGCTCCGAACTTTCCTGAATAAATTTCCACTTTACCATTTTCACTCAAACGCATTTCTATCTCATCTCTTTCGCATATACAGATCAAAAACCGTCACTTCGAGCACGCGTTCGAGGTGTCCAGCTTTCTGTTCTTCGTCGGTCCGATGACGGTCATCGCCGTGCTGTACGTGCTGATCGGGATCAAGCTTCGCAAGAGCAAACTGCTACAGGGCGTCAAGCGACAGGGGGTCGGTGCCGGCGGCGGAGGTGGTGGCAGTTGGAAAAGCACCGGTGCCAACGGCGGTGGCCATCACCACAGCGGCGGAGTGACCACCTACGCCGGGTTCCGTTCCGTCAGCGGCCAGACGCGGGTGATACGAATGCTCGGTATGTATGGTCTACATTTAAGACTCACCTATTTGAAGTAAAACAGATTCAACAGTCGATGTCCTATCCTTCCTGTCTCCTTCCAGTGGCCGTGGTGGCAACGTTCTTTTTCTGCTGGGCACCGTTCCACGCCCAACGACTGATGGCCGTGTATGGGGCCGTGACCAACACGGACAATGAGTTTTTCTTCCAGGTATACACCTACCTGACGTACATATCCGGCATACTGTACTTTCTGTCCACGTGCATTAACCCGCTGCTGTACCATATCATGAGTCACAAGTTTCGGGACGCTTCCAGGGTAAGTTTAGACGGGGTTAATGCGGTGCAGCTGCGCATGAAAAAGTGTGAAATCGTCCGGAATTTAATTATAACAGCGTAAAAAGTTTCATTAAAATTCCTTTCAATGTGTCATAGTGACGGGTTCAAAGGATGCGTTTCGCGCGTTGTATCATCTTGTGTCAATCAGAGCAATTAATTGCTGCAGAGAACAAACGGTCATAAATTACTAGAAATTGAGGGTAGAGAAGAGGTGGCAGTAAAATTTACAGGGTGGTGTTTGGTACTTGAACATTTTTAACGATGGAATCTCATTTCATGATGTTCTGCAATGCTTTAGTAGAGCTTATCTGAAACTTTAAATGCAAAATGTTTATCATTCCAGAACACCAAAATCAGTGTAAAGCTCCATCCAACTTAAGTGCTTCATGATAATAGGATTCTAGTCAACTGTACATAATAATGCAGTTACACTCCCTAATCACCTATGATACGAATCATTTGCCCCATTGTCATGGCCATATGAATGAAATTTGTTTACAACAGTACCTATCGATGCGTTAAATGGTGATAATGAATAAATTATATACTCGAGCGATTTCAACTACAATGAACTCTACTCAACTCGATATTATAATCCTTACAATCAAGTGAGGGTGTATATCGTGTTAGAGAAGTAAACTGTTTAAAGTTAGGTATAATTTAGTTGGGCACCATATGGCACCACTTCAGAGGTTATCGATAAATAAGAGTTCACTGTACTGTACTGTACGAAAAGCAGCTTACAATTTACTAGGAACGATGTTGCACACACCGACCACACCATGTCGAATTTATCCAACGTTTCCGCGAAAAGCCCACGGTTACAGTTCATTAAAAATTTGTCATATTTCATCTTTCCCAAAAGCGATTTACTCTACGTCTACACCGTCGCTTTCCCCTCATACATATCATCAAGCGCCCATGGACATAAGTGCGTAATCATTTGCAGAATTTTTACTCATCCGTAATGTGTGAAATACCTCGTTGATAGCATGCGGCCACCCTACGTTACAACGTCGCAACGGTGTGTCGCTTACCAAATCTGGTATGAGTTGTATTAACTCACCTAGTAATGATGGCGCCTTTCTCGTGCCTTTGAAATTCCATTTCTACAAAATTCAAGTCTCATGTTGATGGATATCGGAGGTGGAATCTCAGGTAAAATATTATTTCCTGGACACCCATTATGAACACCACCCCCGGCGAAGACTGGCGCTTGAACCTAGCTATCCAGCTGTAGTTGAAAGAAATACCAATGCAGAACCCGTAGCTTCCAGGAAGGTAAGCCCAGTTCCCTGGGTTAGTGGGTTGATGACAGGTCCTGCAAGCCAGCCGTAAAAAACAAGCACCGAAAAATCAACAAGAGAAGAATGCGAACCGATACCAATGGCGTCGACCACAGCGACGAACAGAGACTTGCGATTGGAAACTCGGTACGTGGAATTGCAGATCACTCAGCTTCATCGGGAACACCCGCATACTCGCCGATCTACTGAAGGATCGCGGGTTCAGAATCGTAGCGCTGCAGGAGATGTGTTGGACCAGATCTATGGTACGAACGTTTAGAGATAATCATACCATCTGCCATACGGCCCTTTTGCGACTTCGTAAGTCGATTGATGATGCCAAGCAAAATCACGAAAATCTCGTGAAAGCTGTGGCAGCTGCGGAACCGGCTAAAGCAAGGGATACGAAGTCTACCCAAACTAAGGCCTTCGCTTTCGCCGGCAGTCCCAAAAGTGCGGCGGATGCGATGTCTTGTCGTGACAAGCAATCGCAGAAGCGAGTGAGGCAGCCGTCAGGTGATGAGCTGTCTGGCGGCACCCGTAAGGCTAGACGGGTAGTAACCCCGAAGGTCGGCAGTAATGCCGGCAAGTCAGACCCCAGCCAGGCGTCCCGGAAAGCTGGGAAGGGTGGGCCTGAAAAGGCTGGCCCGTTCCGGTTGGAAGGAAACGGGGGGTTGCGTCCGATGATAGGCCCTCAGGTACCACAGGTTAGAGCGAGCCAAGCGGAGGACCTTCCTTGGACGAAGGTGGAGCGGAAGCGGAAGAAGAAGAAAAATCTGCAGGTGGAGGTTCCTAGGGACGCCAAACCGCGACGGCGTAATAGAGCAGGTGCCAAGCGCGACAAAGGCGACGCGCTCGTCATCAAGACGGAATTTGCGATGCGGAGCGACGCCAAACTCGACGACCTCAGAGCCGATGTGCGCAGTATTAGACGTACTCGTACGGGCGAGATGATTATCGAGCTAAAACGCGACAAGTAGCGAAAGGGCGCCGCCTACAAACGGTTGGCGGAAGAAGTCCTGGGCGAAGGTGTGGAGGTGAGGGCTCTGACGGCGGAGGCGACTCTGAAGGTGAGAGACCTGAACAAGTCAACAGACGCCGAGGATCTCGTCATGGCACTGGGGCAATAGTGCGAGGTACAAGTGGCCGCTGCAGCCATTCGGCTACGGAAGGGCCCGGCAGGGACGCAGGTAGCCTTGATTCAGCTACCTGTGGCGGACGCGAATAGGTCCGTTAAAATAGGGAAGTTAAAGGTGTGCTGGTCAGTTTGCCATCTGACCATGCATGAGCCACCGAGTGCTTGCTTCCGGTGCTTTGAACCAGGGCACAATTCGTGGGACCGTAAAGGCCCTGACAGGAGCAAGTTGTGTAGGAGATGCGGTAGCGAAGGCCATAAGGTACAAGGCTGCATGAACAATAGACACTCAACGCAACGGGTGGCCCAAGGTGCCCGGCCTTCAAGAAAGCCGCAGGGAACAACCCAAGTAACACACTTGTCACCGAAGAGTCACGGCAGCGCAGGTTTTTGTTGCGCAGAAGTCACTGTGGCTTACTTCTAACAAATAAATACTTACTGGCTAGGGGTAAGTCACAGTGACTTCTGCGCAACAAAAACCTGCGCTGCCGTGACTCTTCGGTGACAAGTGTGTTACTTGGGAAATCACAGTGCAGGTAACGCAGCTGAACCTGAACCACTGTGATGCGGCTCAGCAACTGCTTTGTCAGGCAGTTTCTGAGTGGAAGTCGGATATCGCCATCATAGCAGAACCTTACCGTGTACCCGCCGGCAACGGCAATTGGGTCGCGGATGGGTCCGGTGAAATGGCGGCGATATGGACGACGGGTAAATACCCCATCCAGGAGTTGGTGTCTACTACCTATGAGCGCTTCGTGGTCGCCAAAGTAAACGGGGTCTTCTTCTGTAGCTGTTATGCGCCTCCGCGTTGGTCGATCGTGCAGTTCACGCAGATGCTTCACTGTATGACGACCGTGCTGACAGGGCGAAGGCCGGTGGTAATAGCGGGTGATTTCAATGCCTGGGCCGTGGAATGGGGAAGCCATTTACGAACCAGCGGGGTCAGATCCTGCTTGAAACACTGCACTGGCCATACTAGATTTCGACCTGGCTAATGTCGGTACCAAGAGTATTTTTATTCGGAACAGTGCGGAGTCGATTACTGACGTTACTTTTTATAGTCCTGGCCTAACAAGTAGTTCGAACTGTAGAGTAGACGATAGCTACACTCACAGCGATAACCTGGCGGTTCGCTACAGTACCGACTACAACAACAGCAGGCAGCGGGTAGAGGAAGAGGCGTCTAGGCCAAGGCCAAGCCCTCGAAGGTGGAAGACATCATACTTCGACACAGGGGTATATAGGGAGGCGCTCGGTGACGACCCGGGAGCGGTGCTCTCACGTGCGTGCATTACGACCATGCCTAGGCGAGTCGACCCTAGAGATGGGAGGCCACCGGTTTACTGGTGGACTCAAGCGATTGCGGACCTGCGCTGCGCCTGCCTACAGGCTAGGCGATCACGATCTGAAATAAAGCGAAACGAATGGCTGGTGGTGTTCACCGCTGCAAAAACCGCGCTGAAGACCGAGATAAGGGTAAGCTAAAAGACCTGCTTCGAGGGTCTCTGTCAGAGTGCCAATGTGAACTCGTGGGGTGATGCCTACAGGATCGTCATGGCCAAGACGGGAGGTGTAATGGATCCTAGAGAGCAATCTCCAGAAATGTTAGAGGGGATCATCGATTCTAGTCCGCGCCATGATCCAAGTCCTTCGCCTCCTTTCGTAGGACAGCCGGGGACCGGGGCTGGCGATGAGGAGAGAGAGTCCCTTAGCGTAGGTTAAGCCCCAGGTCCGGACGGAGTTCCGAACCTGGCCTTAAAAGTAGCTATTGCAGAGGCTCCCGAGATGTTCAGGTCTGCTATGCAGAAATGCCTGGTTCTGTTGCCAAAGGCGGGGAAACCACCCATAGACCCATCGGCATATAGACCAATATGCTTGATCGACATGGTGGGGAAGGTACTCAAAAAGATCATCCTCAATAGAATGTTGAGGCGCACCGAGGGTGCAAATGGTCTCTTGAGTAGTCAGCACGGCTTCCGAAATGGGAGGTCGACCGTAGACGCTATTCTGTCGATTACAAAAACCGCCCGGACCGCACTCGAGCGTAAGAGAAGAGGGATTCGCTACTGTGCTAATAGCGCCAGCTGGTCTGCTATTACCGATGCTCTCTTGCGTCTGGGTATACCGGAGTACCTGCACAAGATTCTCGAAAGTTACTTTTAGAATCGAGTACTAGTTTATGACACGGAGGTGGGTCGGAAGTGCTTTCACATAACCTCAGGAGTCCCGCAAGGTTCCATCCTGGGTCCGGTGTTATGGAATGTCATGTACGACGAGGTGTTGAGGTTAGAGCACCGACGAACCGACGTGACAGTGGTGATTCAAAAGTGTCCCCCCCCCCCAAATTTAACGGTCGACCATCGAAGCGAGCGATAGCTTCTGTCAAATCAGCGCAGACGCGAACCGTTTCCCATATGAACACACGGGGGTTCGGGGTCGAGCTATCAAATCATCGCGAGCCGTTACAGAGGTGGCGATAGTGTTCGGCTATTTTTCATCATGGCGTCGTGGACAACAAATTTGAATTTATTTGTTCTAGCTGTCACGTCGGTTCGTCGGTGGTTAGAGTACCCAGTGGGAGTGGAGATTGTCGGATTTGCCGACGACATTACGCTCGAAGTCTACGGTGAAACGATCGAGGAGGTGAAGTTGACTACCGACCACTCGATCAAGGTTGTAGAGGCGTGGATGCGGTCCAGGAAACTGGAGCTGGCTCACCACAAAACAGAGGTGACGGTTGTTAACAACCGAAAGTCGGAGCAGCAGACGGAGATCAATGTAGGAGAGTGCACTATCCTGGCAAAGCGCTCCGTCAAATACTTGGGCGTGATGATCGACGATAAGCTTACCTTCGGTAGCCACGTCGATTATGCCTGTGAAAGAGCCTCCACAGCTATTGCGGCACTGTCCCGGATGATGTCCAATAGCTCTGCGGTGTACACCAGTAAGCGCAAGCTTCTGGCTAGTGTTGCTACGTCCATACTTAGGTATGGCGGCCCGGCGCGGGGCACCGCTCTAAGTACCAAATGCTACCGACGGAAGCTGGAAAGCACTTACAAGCTTATGTGCCTGAGGGTTGCAAGCGCGTACCGTACCGTGTCACACGACGCTCTCTGCGTCATTACTGGTATGGTGCCTATCAGCATTCTTATCAGTGAGGACATGGAGTGCTTCGAAATGCGCGGCACAAGAGGCATACGCAGGACTGCCAGGATGGCCTCTATGGTCAAATGGCAGCGAGCGTGGGGCAGTTCTACCAAAGGAAGGTGGACCCATAGGTTGATACCTAGGGTAGATAGTTGGATTAATAGACGCCTTGGGGAAGTTACATTCCACATGACACAGGTCCTTTCAGGTCATGATTGCTTCCGACAGTATCTACACCGTTTCGGGCATGCGGATTCTCCCGAATGTCCAGTGTTCAATGGCTTAGAGGGAATGGCGGAACAAGTTTTATTCGTGTGCCCGTGTTGTCGCACAATACGTGACCGCATGCTTGCCACATGCGGGGAGGACACAACTCTGGACAATTTGGCCCAGAGGATGTGTAGGGATGCGTTTGGCTGGAACGCCGGTTATCACCCATATCGTTGTTGCAGGCTACGCAGCTTACCTCGAGGGTGCGATGTTCACTACCCCCTCTCAGAAGCAATGCCTTCTTAGTGATTCCGATGGGTTTGGCGACCATAAGAATGTTGTTTAGTGAGTCGAGGACGGTCGCTTCTCCAGAGGCACGATACCCGGGTACTTGTTCAAGATTCTTGGAAACTATTTCCAGAGCTTGAATGTAAAACAATTCTTGTCAAAATGACGTCTGATCACCATCACATCGAGGCTCAGATGTTTGGTATCAATACACCATACCGACCATTAACCTAAATATCATTGAATTGTTATGAGTGCTATTATTTCGACTTAATAAGTAATAGACAACGTAAACTTGGAAGGTAAAACGGTAAAACTATTTGAAAATATTAGCAGGGTGACGCGAATGTGTGTTATTACAGTATAACTCGTTAGATTATTAGCAGATTGATGACACTAACTATAATGACAGTATAATACTATCGGAGCACTGTCGTGACCAATCAGCGAATATTCGCTATATATCGATAAAATCATAATTTGGTTATATACTGTCCGTCCATATTTCCACCAGACAGGATTGGTGGCCTAATGGCTACCGCTTCTGATTCGTGTCTAACTGCCCGGATAAAAACTAACCATATGGTGTTTGGTGAAAATCATTCCTGCACCATATAGTGTACCAGCTACAATAAAATGTATTGTAATGGAATGGTTCGCTAAAAGCTTCGCACATTGTAGCTACTATATAGTTACATCCGATCTTTATGTAACAATATATTATATTGTTTTTTTACGTTTGAACCTTTCACTTTTCCGAAATATTATTTTTCCAAGAATTTTAAATTATTTTTTCCGAGCTTTGTTTTGTTGATGTTGTAGGTTAACCCGGAAAGACAGGTCAGATTACCGTAAATCAGTGGATGAGTTCAACACTATTCTTTCTGTATTTGCATTTAGGGGAATTTTCTCCCCTTCTCTCGAACTTGCCTTCGACCACAACCGAATCAAATGCAATTGACGAAATTTATGTTTGACGTAGAGCCATCTTTAACATATAGAATGAACTGGACACTGACACGACTTCTAATATAGGTTTGTCTGCGGGTTCGCTTTTTAACCTAACTTATATTTGAATCGAACATGACAGTTTTCTCATGAGTTGTTATGTTTTTCAAACTTTAGTCAAACTGGAGCCTCAATATTGCAATTACGGTTAAGCACGCTGTAATGTTCTTATGTACCTCGTCACCCACTTCATACAACTACATTAGTGGTTTAACAACACTTAGCGCGCTCGGCATAGTTCCATCATGCCGCTGAAAGTGTTGCCACAAATAATGCTTAGTTTGCAAAACCCAGTTATCTGCCTGGTGGGGCAAATGTAGTGGCATACGTGGTACCGCGCATAACTTGCAAACGGAGGGTCCGATTTGGATCGTCTTAGTTTTGTTCTGTTAGTTTTCACCCAAGGAAGGTTTATGAGCCATAAAACATGGAAAAATTTAAAGTTTTTGAAAATTGATCTTCCATCCATTTTGACCTTTGTCTTGGCTATTCATTTTGAACTTTGTCTTGGCTAGAAATTTGAAACGTCAAAAACACAGTAGGCAAAACAAAGTTTGCCGGGTACAGCTAGTGTAATATAAAAGAATACAACATAACAAAAGAGAACCATTCCAAAATCATTTGATTAAATGTATAATCAGTAGTGAAATTACAATTAAAAACAATATATTTACGGTACATTTTATTGTATGAAGCCATACATGTACCATACAATGTACTGTATGTTTAAACCCACGTATCAGTATTTAGAACAATTCATTTACAATAAAATGTATGGTTTTGCAAAAAAATATATATGGAGAAAAATATGTTTTTATATTGTTACGATACTTAACAACCTGTATAATATATTGTAAAAATCTTATTTACAATTCACTGTATGATGTCTACATTACATCTTATTGTTTTTGTATTTTTATTTTTACAGTGGTGTCTATTGTAAAAATATGGTTCTAAATAGAACTGTTAAAATACAACTTTCGGTTTTTCTACTGTATTTTTTTATTTGGGTGATCCTGGTATTGACCCCTGGTCCAACTCTGTCCTCCTCCTACTATGTTTCTCTTTGAATATGACTGTAAGAATGTGAGATGCTGTTACAGTAAAAATAATTGTTGTTATGGGTCTGGAAATTTACTTTATTTTCTAGGGCCTTGAGCCAGTATCTTCGAGTCTGCATAAATACGAACTCAAGAATGGTCGATTGACGGAGACAGCTCTCAGTTTATCACCGTGAGTGTGGGAAATATAGAAGGAAGGTTTATAAGCTTTAAAGCGACGACTCCACAACCCTTCTTATTCCAGGCCAATGCAATAATGTGTGATGAAAATCACCCCATAAGCGAGGACGACAACATCCCCCATTATCCGCATATTTTCGGACGTTATGGATCCATGGCTGAGGGCTGCTGCCGCTTTCTGATTTATGAGTCAATCTGCTATCAATTCTACTTCGTTGCGTTGGTTAGGCCAGCCTCAGTAGTATAGCGGTGGTGTTGTAAGGGGCTGTTCATAAACCATGTAGACTTTTTGAGGGAGGGGGTTCTGGCCAAAGTCTATGCTCCATACAAATTTCAAAATTTTTGTATGAACGAAAGTTTACGAGGGGGAGGGGGGGGTGGTCTGAGATGGTCAAAATTTGGTCTACGTGGTTTATGAACAGCCCCTAACGTGCGCCGCGCCAGACAACGCCATCCTTTCCGGTACCTAACTATTTATATGGGGTGGTGACACAGATAAGGAAGGAAAAATGTCGAATGAAGCTCCCATAAAAAGTTAATTCGCGCAGGGGCGTTAAATCGAGAAAATGTTATAAGTGGGCTCGTGTTGATAAACTGTTATCTATATGGGACCTAAAATAGTAGATGTATAGTTTTGGAATGAACAAAAGTAGTTATGAGATAAGAATCGACATCTTTTCTACAAACTTCATAAAATATTTTTGCACGTACAAAATAGAGCATGTCGTTACACGGCATTGTTGTGAGCGAAATTTGGAGAATGAAAACCAGATGTCCAACCTGTCAGAACATTACGTCCACAATCCGCATGAATGATGCTGTCAGCGACGGATTAAATTAACATTTTCCCACCAATCTCCCTGCTTAACCATGCGGCGTGTGATCGAAAACAAATTGCTGTAGATTAAAATGTATTCCAATCTACCGGGGGAAGACGTAATTCGATTGTTTTTTAATTCGTTGTACCTATATCCCCACCATGGTCATTCTACTACACCTTCGATAATGCCATTCAGAAGCTTAAATTATACTTTCACGATGCAGCTGTATGATCTGGAATTTGAATAATCCTGGATAACAACAAGCCCTACCCACCGTAGCCGGGTGTCCGTCTGGCTGCGGCCACCTTCTGGATGCTAGATTCGCCGTTGAGTATAGCGAGCACGTGTGTTCTTAGCAAGGTTCGCTCGAAAACTCCGCGAGAACTCGATACCTCGAAAGCTCTGGAACCGATGAACAAGAACAGGTGATTCACGGCATTTCTGGACGATTTGTCGTACGGTAAAGATCTGGTCCGTTATCGACCGGCCCTCGATTAAGCCTGCTTGATGACTTCCTACACAATCATTCCTTTAAGGTGACAGAAAACGAAAGATTGACTGGGATAACACTTTGTAAGCAGCATTCATAACAGTGATCGCTCTGAAGTTCTCGCGTTCCAAGTGGTCGCCTTTCTTGAAAATAGAGCAGATAACCCCTTCCAGCTACTCCTCCGGTAGATTTTCGGTTTCCCAGATCCTGACTATTAACCGATGTAGACAAGTTGTCAAGTCCATCTTGATGAGTTCAGCAACGATACCATGATGCTGCTCTGTTGATTTTAAGCTGCCAAATGGCATCCTTGACTTCCCTCAACGTGGGAGTTGGATCATTTCTGTCCTCTGTACTGGCGTAGACGTTGCCATCGTTTCTTTTGCTCCCCGAGCTAATGTTATCTACGTTGTTCAGATGCGCATCGGAGCTTAGCTTCCACCTTTCAATCACCTTACGTGCGTCCGTCAAGATGTTCCCGTCCTTATCCCTGCATATCTCAGCTCGTAACGTGAAGCCATTGTGGGAGGCGTTCACCTTCTGGTTGAACTTCCGTGTTTCTTACGAACGGCACTGCTCTGTTTATGTCGTTCCATATTCTTCTGTCGAGTTCCATGCTGCAGCATTAACGGCCGCGCTGCATACTTCTCATCTAAAATCGATCTGCACTCCTCTTCAAACCATTCGTTCCTTCCATCCCGTTCCACGTACCCGGCTGAAGGTGCTCTCGGCGCCGTTGTTGATGATCGCTTTTACTTCACAACAACAGTCCTCTAGAGTAGCCTTATCGAGAACGCCCTCGTCTCGCAATGCTGTCTCGAGATTCTGCACTTATGCTGAGGAGGCATCCGGTTGCTCAGTCGGTCTAGGTTGTACCGTGGCGGTTGTCGATACTGAACGTTGTTGATGACGAGAAGTTTTGGGCGCTGTTTGACCATTGCCAGATAGTAGCACGATAGGTCCTGACGACGACATGCACGAGACCTATACTATGCTCGAGGAGGAGAATTAAGAATGAGGTTTATACTAACACAGTCCTAGGCCTCTATGTTCTATCAAGTGGTGGGTTCTATGATTGTATAGGAGTATCCGAGCACTCCCTGGAGTTAAGGCCATCTGATCTACAAGCGTAATCAGTGATCTATTTGAGTATTATGTTTCCAGTTCAAAACCGAATTAGCGACATTTTTTCTTTGACTTCCGCTGCTTTTGCCTTGCGTTAAACACAATGTCGGAAGTGGGGCGCTGTATTGTACACCTGGTGCTCTATACAGCGCCCCACTTCCGACATTGTGTTTAACGCAAGGCAAAATCAGCGGAAGTCAAAGAAAAAATGTCGCTAATTCGGTTTTGAACTGGAAACATAATATTATGAATGAAATTTATGCATAGCCTCATGCAACTATGTGCTGTCAAGTGATGACTTCGTTGTCAGTTTGAGGATCTCCAAGAACTTTCTTGACTATAGGTCATCGGATCTACAAACGTATTTAGTTTTTTTTTAAGACACGGACACATTTAATGCATTCCAGTCAGCTATTTGCTCTTTGAAGGAAGCACGACACTAGACAACGGACTAGCATGCAACGCCCAGTGGCACAGCTGAAAACTTTTCCTGACAGCTGCGGCGGAAATCGAACCCGCGCTCCTCAGCACGATGCGACTGAAGGCTTTGTGACCTTAGCCGCACGACCACGAAGCCACACAGCGTTGTGCCACATTGAGTTGTCTCTAAGAGATTTACGACTAAGGTTCATATACTCACACAACCTCAGGTAACTAAGATCTACCAAGTTTTGAGTTCGAAGAATCTTTAAGGGTCTCCAAGAACTCCATTGAGTATAGGTCATCGAATCTACGAGAGCTACCAGTTATATCTAAGAGAATTATGAATGAGGTTTATACTCACACAGCCCCAGGCATCTATGTTCTATCAAGTGGTGGGTTCTATGATGGTATAGTAGAATCCGAGCACTCCCTGGAGTTAAGGCCATCTGATCTACAACTGTAATCAGTGATCTATTGAAATATTATGAATGAAATTTATGCTGGCATAAGCTCATGCAACTATGTGCTGTCAAGTGGTGAGTTCGTTGTCAGTTTGAGGATCTCCATGAACTTCCTTGAGTATAGGTCATCGGATCTACTAAAGTATTTGGTTGTCTCTAGGAGTTTTACGACTAAGGTTCATACCCAAGCAACACGACTTGTTGCTAATCCAGTAACAGAAACCTTAGTGCAATTTATTCACTGTCCGTATTACGGACGACAGATCACAATTGCTTCATCTTTGAAACCCAAAAAGCGCAGATTCTGAATTCTTATGCAACATAAACGAGAAGGAATGATAAAAAAGATGGGAAAAGATTTTGTCCAGACTCGAACCATGGACACCAGGAGTATTATCTACTCACCTTACTTACTACACCAAAAGCTCTGTGAGAGAATCGATGCTCAACTCACCATAAAAGCTACTGAAGTTGCTTGTTACTTTATTACACCTTCTTTGTCACAAGTTAGAGAACTGTCAAAATGAAAAGACGCTCAAGTTTTCTGTAACGCATATGGAACCTAATCTGAACAAACAAACCAGAGTTAGATGTTTCATGCATGTCCCAACTAACAATTGCAAGTCACAAACAAGCAAGCTTGCTGAATTGTTGCTTTATAATGGTAATGATAGCTGAACTAAAATTATGCTCTACACATTACTGTTTAAATGATTTTTCAATTGAGAAAGTAGTCAATGTTCGACTTTCCTCATCGATATCAACAATGATAAATTAAAACACTTGTCAAAAGTTTAACAAGAAGTTTATTCGACAAGCATTGATTTCTTAACAAAATAGTTTAACAAAACATTTGTCTGCATCTTCTTAAGCTGATGTATCGATAAGCATATGCTCCTGAACAATATGCTTTTCACTTGTCAAATAAACGCCTTCAGCCCGTCATAGTTTGACACGGAACTTTGTTCGGATTATGGGATAAATCATGTCTAAAACTGTTTAGACAACCAAGTTATTAAAGAACCAATATTTTAAACGAATCACATAAAATAAAACAGAATAGATTTATGTAGTTGATTATCGAGAGCCAAGAGACGTAATCAACGTAAAAATAAGGCAATTATTTATTATTATTAGTCTGTAACAAGATATCTTGTACCTTGATTATTATATTTTTTTATCTTCCGTAGCAGTTCGATTATACGAGACGCTTGGATCGAGGCATATGACATTTCAGTGCTGTCGTGCTTACTAAATATTGTTCCCACAGTCACCTAGATAACCAAACAGCATTCAGAAATCGACACATTTCAAGTATCCCTAAATATCCTTATGCACTATTTATAGAACATAATTTCAAGATTCCAAGACAAAAGCATAAACGGATCTTTGACTGAGCATGAGTAGATAACCTGAACAGATGCTGTGAATGCACCATGTCCAAGACCATACCGCACCACATATTGTCATACATTTGTAAAGATCGATAATTAATAATAAAAATAAAAACCTATCCATATCGCAATCAGTACGTCTGGAAACAATATCTTCAATAAGGACCAACACTTTTTGGCCGCATTCGATACAAATTTGCTCACCGTGCGATAAAAATACTGACAGCGAAATCAGAATGGAAAACACGTGTTTTGGGCTGAACAGCTGTTGACGTTGAGGCGTTGTTCAGTTGATTACCACGTGCTGTGCTAATTCACCACTGCTGAACACAAGTTCAGGAGTGATCATTATTGAGTCATGGGAAGATTATGTTTTGCTTTGGGTGCTGCATCTCACTCTCTCTAGGATGGCGCAGATAGGAAGGCATGCGGCTGGCAATCGACAGGTCTCGAGTTCTAATCCGGATTTAGGTAATTTTATATGTAATTCTTATTTCATAATAGGTGTTCTCAGCATGAGAGCAAATAATTACTCTCGTGAGAGTTCAACATTTTTGCATTTTATTTATTTTCAGTCATTTTTGTCAATGCTGAATAACAACTTTCCTGTACATTTGTAAAACGTTTTGAAACACAAAAAATTAAGTTGGTGCACAACATGATGCTTTATAACTTCTCCAAATTTGTATGAACAAAACCCGAACATAGGTTTTACGTGAAAATAATTCAAATGTTATTCAACATTATGCTGAATTAATTCGTCATAATGGTGCCTATTAAATGAGTGATTGTTAGTTGGGGTTTCATAACACATTTAATGTAAGCTGACTGTATTATCACTTGCGAGCAATATGTAAGCTCCGCCCCCACGAATCGATGTCAAACACGTGGTAATTTGTGATTTCCATGAATCAAAGCCGCAACTTTACGAATTTCGGAGTTTAAATGCAACTCAACTGACAAGATGGAAGTTTCGTGTGCTTCTAGTGCAACTCATTTAGACCAAAGCATAGAAAGCCACAATCTGCATGATGTTGCAGGTGCTGCTTGGGTACCCACACAACCTCAGGTAACTAAGATCTATCAAGTTCGAAGAATCTTTAAGGGTCTCCAAGAACTCCCTTGAGTATAGGTCATTGAATCTACGAGGGCTACTAGTTAAATCTAAGACCATTAAGAGTGAGGTTTATACTCACACAGCCCCAGGCATCTATGTTCTATCAAGTGGTGGGTTCTATGACTGTATAAGAGTATCCGAGCACTCCTTACGAGTTAAGACCATCTGATCTACAACTGTAATCAGTGATCTATTAGAGCATTATGAATGAAATTTATGCTTACACAGCCTCATGTAGCTATGTGCTACCAAGTGGTGAGTTCATTGTCAGTTTGAGGACCTCCAAGAACATTCTTGAGTATAGGTCATCGGATTAACGTATTTGGTTGTCTCTAATAGATTTACGCAATAGAGAAAAAGTTAAATGGGTTTCTATATTCCTCTGAAACCGCTCTGAAGAACATTGAGATGCCTTGAAACGCTTTGAAACGCCTCTAGAACCCCCACGAAATCTTCATGATATTTACCTGAGAGCCTCTGAACCCCCTGAAACAACTCTGAAACCTCCTGAAACGCCCTGAAACGCATTGAAACGCTTTGAAACGCCTCCAAAACCTTCATAAAATCCCATGAGCCTCTGAGGGGGCCTCAGAAATCCTCTTGTAACGCTTTGAAACACCTCTGAAACCCCTATGAAACCTGCGAGAAATTCACCTACGAGCCTCTGAAGTCCCCTGAAACCCTCCCAAAACCTCCTGGGACGCCCTGCAACGCATTGAAAACCCTTGAAACGTCTTGAAACGTTTTGGAACGCTTTGAAACACCTCTTAAACACCTACAAAACCTCCATGAAATTCATCTGAGAACTTCTGAAGCCCCTCAAACCTCTGTGAAATCTCATGAAACGCTCTGAAACGCATTGAAACGCATTGAAACGCATTGAAACGCCTTGAAACGCCTTGAAACGCCTTGAAACGCTCTGAAACGCGTCTGAAATCCCTATGAAGCCTCCATAAAATTTACCTGAGAGCCTCTGAAGCCCCCTAAGTTCAGGGATGGTATACTCAGTGTCAGTGCAAGTGTGCGCGGTTTTAATATAAAAATGAGCTGCACTGTGCACATTTTCAGTGCGAAATGCCATCTCTGCCTAAAACCCCTGTGAAACCTCCTAAAACGCCCTGAAACGCTTTGAAACGCTTTTAAACGATTTGAAACGCCTCTGAAACCCCCATGAAAACTCCATCAAATTCACCTGTGAGCCTCTGAAGCCCCCTTAAGGCCCCCTAAACCTCCTGAAACGCATTGAAATGCCCTGAATCGCTTTGAAATACTTTGAAACGCTTTGCAATGCCTCTAAAATCCCTTTAAAACCTCCGTGAAATTCACCAAAGCATTGAAACGCTTAGAAACGCTTTGAAACGCCCCTGAAACGCTAATGAAACCTCCGTGAAATTCACCTGCGAGCCTCTTAAGCCCTCTTAAACCCTCCTTAAACCTCCTGAAAGGCCATGGAACGTCCTGAAATGCATTCAAACACCTTGAAACGCTTTGGAATGCCTCTGAAACTCCTGTGAAGTTCACCTGAGAGCATATGAAGCCCTCTAAAAGCCCTCCTGAAACGCCCTGCAACGCCTGGAAGCACTCCTGAACCCCCCTTCTCCCATCTAAAAACTCCCTTGAAATCCCTCTGACCATCCCCTCTTCACATCTGAAAACCTTGACCTCCTCCCCTTTGCATCTGCAAGCCACTTGCCCTTCTCAAACTTTTTTGCAACCTCGTACTCCGTTTAGGTAATAATCTGAATCCATGTAGTTAAAAATTCTATTTAGGTAGTCCCGGCTTGTTCCCTAAATGGAGGTTCGGGTATACTGCCTGGAAGAATTTCCAAATATACTTTTTTAGGAGTTTCTGAAAAATAAAACTTCTCGAGGAATTTCAGAAGAATATCAGCGAGAAATTGCTGAATAAACTTTTTCAGAAATTTCTTAAGAAACTTCTGCAGAAATTTCTGAGTTCTCTACTGTGGCAAAAAATCATGAAGAAGTGCCCATAGGAACCTCCGGATAAATTCCTGGAAAAATATGAATGAACTACTAGAAAACTTTTGGAAAGGCTTCTGCAGCAACACTTGAAGGTACTTATGTCTTTAGGCATATCTGCAAGAACTTCTGATTAATTTCAGGACTAATTACTGGAGAAATTTCGGAAGCTGATCCTGTGAGATTTTTTATTAAAACTTCTGGAGGACTGTCTGCAAGAACTTAGGACACAATTTGTGGACAGAAACTCGTAGAATGATTTCTTATGGAACTTTTAGAGGAATCATGGAATGAAATTATTGTAGAGGAATGCCTGAAAAAGACGCCACGCACCATTGCCACCTGCACAAAATTACTGCATATTGTTCCGATCCATGCTTTTCTGCGCTTCAGCAATCACCATCTATGTGAGATACCAAGGAAAGATGTCAAAATAATCATCAGAGATGCTAATGCTGCAAGAAAGTTTCTTCCTACAGTTCCTTGGTACGGAAAGCCTTAATGCCGTTACCAACGAGAATGGTCTGCGGCTTCGCTTCTGCTGAATGAATGGCAATTTCGGATATAATTATCTCGGCAGCTTTAAAACACTTACGGAAATGTATCAAATATTTCATTTTTGACATTTAAATGCTTTCATCTGCCGCCGTTCTAAATGTTTTATGATAATGCCCATGTGATCCCCAAAGCAAACAAACTGACCGGATCTCAAGTAACCTGGTCAAATCCACTTTCATTAATTAAATCATTTCCACTCTCTCTTCTTCCAGCGCACCCTAAAACTGAGCTGCTGCGGCGTCGACGCCAAGCGACCCGATGGCCAAACCCATACGTACAGCGCCCTCTCCCGGTATGGCATAACCGGCAACAATGGCTCCTTCAAAACGAACGCCAATGCTCAATACGGTACGCCAATAACCGCAAACCGCCCCAGCACGGACATGCAGCAGTTCTGCCAGCAGGAATCGGAAATGTCACTTCTCCGGGGCGAACCCGGTCGTGGTCTGAAGTCCGAGGCGCACTGCGTCTCCATCAGTAGTCAATCGACGATCATCACCAACCTAAGCCACAGCGGTACCACGCGATCGTCCT